>NC_137081.1:91430510-92030510 GCF_951640355.1 Cnephaeus nilssonii
AAAAATTGGATAAACTATCCTAACATTTCTTTAAAACTATAAAAGACCCTGAATCTCACAGCAGTCATAAGAAAAAAAGAGTAAAGATGGAGTCATCTCATTTCCTGATTTCAAACTCTATTGCAAAGTTGTAGTAATCAAAACACTATAGTATTGACATAAAAATCCACACATAGATCAATATAACAGAACTAGAGGCCCGGTGCATGAAATTTGTGCACTGGAGGGGTAGGGTGTGTTCCTCAGCCCAGCCTGCACCCTCTCCCATCCGGGACCCCTCGAGGGATATCAGACTGCCTGTTTAGACATGATCCCATTGGGCAGTTGGACATCCCTCTCACAATCCAGGACTGCTGGCTCCCAACCACTCATTTGCCTGCCTGCCTGATTGCCCCTAACTGCTTCTGCCTGCCAGCCTAATCACCCTCTAACCACTCCCCTGCCAGCCCGATTGACCCTAACTGCCCTCCCCTGCCGGCCTGGTCACCCTGAACTGCCCTCCCCTGCTGGCCCAGTCACTCCTACCTGCCCACCCTTGCCAGCCTGGTCACCCCTAACTGTCCTCTGCCAGCCTGATTTCCCCTAACTGCCTTCCCTTGCCAGCCTAGTCACCCCCAACTGTCCTCCCCTGCCAGCCTGGTCCCCCCCAACTGCCCTCCCCTGCAGGCTTGGTCACCCCTAACTGCCCTCCTCTGCTGGCCTTGTCGCCCCCAATTGCCCTCCCTTGCAGGCCTGGTCCCTCCCAACTGCCCCCCACTGTTGGACATCTTGTGGTGGCCATCTTGTGTCCACAATGGGGCGGCCATCTTGTGTGTTGGAGTGATTGTCAATTTGCATATTACCTCTTTACTATATAGGAGAGCCTCGAAATAAACCCATGCATATATGGGATCAAACTTAGGACAAGGGAGCCTAGACCACCCAGCAGGGGAAGGATAGTTTATTTAATAAACATTATTGAGAAACTAGGACAGCCACTTGTTAAAAATGAAATAGGACTTCTATTTTATTTTATTTATTTTTTGTTAAATATGTTTTTATTGATTTCAGAGAGAGGAAAGAGGAGGAAGAGAGAAAGATAGAAACATTAATGATGAGAGAGAAGCATTGATCGGCTGCCTCTTGCACGCCCCCCACTGGAGATCTAGCCACAACCCAGGCATGTGCCCTGATCGGGAATCAAATCATGACCTCCTGGTTCATGGGTCAAAGCTCAACCACTGATCAGGACTTCTATTTTACACTAGCTGGGCAGGAAACACACATATCAACTTGAAATGGATTAAAGACTTGAATGTAAGGTGTAAATCAAAACTCTTAGGAGAAAACAAAATATAAGGGTAGGTTCCTTACAATTATTTTTGGCAGTGAGTTTTTGAATATTTGACAAAAAATAAAAAATTACAATAGAGTTACTATATCTAATTAAAAACCTGCATAGCAAGGGAAAATGTCAACAAAATGAAAAAGGCAACCTAGTAAATTGAAGAAATTATTTTTAAATTATATGTCTGATAAGATGATAATATCTTACCTTATAATAGACAAATATGCAAATTGACCGCACCTTCGCTACGCCCAAACCACGCCCACCAACCAAGTCACACCCACCAACCACGCCCACCAGGAAACCGTTGCAGGGACGTTGGGGTGCGGCCGAGCCCAAGGCCGGGAAAGCCTCGGGCGGAGGCTTTCCCGGCCTTGGGCACCAGCGAGGAGCCTGCATGGATCGCAGAAAACCACTGGGGGTTGGCTCCTGCGATCGGTAGCAGGGACGCTGGGTGCGGCCGAGCCCAAGGCCACCGCCCGGGGCCAAGCCCCGACCCTGAAAGAAGGCATAAGGCGGTGGCCACAGCCAAGGCCTGGGTCCCCCCCCCGGTGCTGGCAGAAAACTGGTGCAGGCAGCCAGGTGAATGAAGGTCTATTGCACGAATCTTTGTGCAAACGGGCTACTAGTTCAAAATAAAAATATATAGAGAACTCATACAACTCAATAGGTAAACTAATACAATTGAAAATAGGTAGCAGAACTGAGTAGACATTTTTTCAAATAAAATGTAAGAATGATCAATGTATACATGAAAAAGTGCTCAACATTACTAATAATTAGGAAAATTCAAATCCATACCATGATGACATATCATCTCAAACCCAATAGAACAGCTGTCATCAAAGAGGCAGGATGCACATGCAAAGGAAAGGGAAGCCTTTGTGCTATTGGTGAGAATGTAAATTGGTGCAGCCACTGTGGAAAACAGAATGGAGGATCCTCACAAAATTAAAAATGTAATAGTAAAAGTGATCTAGCAGTCCCACTTCTGGATGCAGATCCAAAGAATATAAAAACAGGATATCAAAGGTATGTGCATTTCTGTGGTCATTGTATCATTAATGCCATAGCCAAAATATTGAAAATCTACCTTCTTTTAACAATCCAAGCATCATTCAACAGAAGAATGGATAAAAAAAAAAATGTGGCATATATAATGGAATATTATTCAGCTATGAGAAAGAAAGAAATTTCTCATTTGTGACAACAGGGATAGACCTTGAGGGCTGCGGGGGCCCTATCAGAGTACACCAGATGTTCAAGGCCACTCTGAGCATGGGAATCCTAATCAGGGTGTCCAAGGCCAATTTACTATGGAATTGTAAAGATTTTCAACTCAGTGCTATCTGGCTTTCTAGTTCATGTTTTGACCCAATGATATGAGTGGCATGCTTCCTTAAGTTGCATCAGGCAGCATTCTTGTGCATTCCACACTGGCTCACACACATGAGACATGTGTGTGAGCCAGTGTGGAATGCACAATACAGGTGCAAGAGCAAGGATGCAGCAAGCTATACACTGCGCAGGTGTGCCATTCTATAACCCAAATATTGATGTCACTATTTGGCATGAAGCCTCTTTGGTTTGAGCTCATACATATGTTGTCACTGACCAGCCAATTGTTGGCTGCTTTGTTTGTAATAAAGCATGCCCCACTTTCCTGCTTGTACCCATGAGTTTTTTCAGTTTCCTGCACCCAGAAGGGTTACGTCCCTGGCTCAGGAGCTTTCCCCTGACAAGGACATTATGTAAAGAAAATATCACTTATATGTAAATGAAAAAAAAAGTCAAACTCAGAATAAAAGTGTCACCAGGTCTGGGGGGAAGGTGGGAAAAATAAAGAGAGATTGGTAAAAGGGTACAAATTTTCAGCTACAAGATGAATAAATTCTGCAGATCTAATGTAAATCATGGTGACTATAGTTGAGAAAACTGTACTCTATAATTGAAATTTACTAAGAGAGTAAAACTTAATTGTTCTCATAAAACAGTTAAATATGTGAGATGATGACTGTGTTAATTAACCAGGGCAGGTGGGATTTTTTTTACAATGTGTATGTATATCAAATATCATGAAATACAGTTATATATTCTACAATTTTATTTGTCAACTTTCCTCAGTAAAGCTTTAATAAGGAATCAATCAATTAATAAAATAAAATGATTGCTATACACAGATTAGTTTTGTGGTGATTTATTATCCAGGATGAGGAGTGTAATAGAATTTGGTACTATAAATGGAGTGGTGTTATAACTGAGGCCTTAAACGTGTAGTATTGGCTCCACCGGGTGTTGAGCAGAAGCTGAAGGGCCTGGAGCAGGCATCTGGTGAAAACATAATGGGACTCAAACAGGCTGCTGGGGAAGTTGTGAGGAACCTGACAATGAAAGGTGTGTAGTCTCTCCATCCTGCGCTCCAGGATGGAGAGGACCCGGGAGTCTGGTTGGCAGTGTTCACTCAACTCCCAGACAACAACCAGCATTGCCTTCTGGACATGTGTGTGCAGTGTTCACTCAACTCCCAGACAACAACCAGCATTGCCTTCTGGACATGTGTGTGCAGTGTTCACTCAACTCCCAGACAACAACCAGCATTGCCTTCTGGACATGTGTGTGAGCCAGTGTGGAATGCACAAGAATGCTGCCTGATGAAACTTAAATATAGGAAAGTTTTCGAAGTCTAACTTTTCTTTTGGTAACCAGCCATTTTTCTATATAGATTTATTAACTGTTTTCATGCCAGAGAGCCAACATCTGAAAAAAAATTTCTGCTATTTATATATTTTATTTTTCTTATTATATTGTCTAAAATGGCTAAAATAGTGTTAAGTAGATGCATGTATATCAGATTTTCTTGTGTTAGCCCCACATTAATGGTAACATAAAGGAGCTTTGTTAACAATAATAGTTATCATTGATTCTTACTACATGCCATGTACATAATAGTGGTATATCATAGAGTTTCAGAACCAAAAATTCAGAGGCCAGATTCTGTATTTTACCCCATCTTACTGATTGACCTTGGCCAAGTCATGTTTTCTCATCTTCAGTTTTCTCATCTATGAAATGGGGATAACAATGGTCTACTTAGCTCACTGAGTTGTTACTGTGATGGAATGAATGAGTAAAGCTAGAATAATGTAGTGCATTACCTGACCTGTAGTAAACATTATGAAAGTGTCTGTTATTGTTAACTTTTATCAAGTAAATGCTATGCTCAGACTCTATGCTGCGAGCTTTAATACATTGCCTCATACAATGTTTACAACTTCTCTACAAAGTGTGCACTATTTCCCCAACATTTCAGAGGGGAAATCAGCAGATCCAAAGGATTAAGTAACTTGCCTACTTGCTCAAGTATAAATGGCAGAGCAAGATTTTGAACTCAGTGCTATCTGGCTTTCTAAGTTCATGTTTTGACCCAATGATATGAGTGGCATGCTTCCTGCTCCCTGCCAATACTTTCCAAAGCAGAGAGATATATCCCATACCTGGTCTTAAAACTCCAGGAGTTAGGGCTGCCAGCAGAGAGCTCTGTTTGCTGGATCACTGAATGGAGGAGAGAAGGGCAGCTGCAAGGCATTTGGCTCAATCCGAAGTGTTGAATTTTGAACATTAAGAAAAGTGGCTGCCCTGGGTTTCCCTGAAGAGCAGTGAGCTGTCAGGTGCTCAGATTGCATTAGACAAAAGGCCTCCGTTATCTCCCTGCAGGGATCTGATATTTTATGTTACTCCGTTTTTATTCTGAAGTCTTAATGAGAGCTGCCATGAAGATAGCCCAAGAAATGTCTAGTATGGAAGGTTGGTTCCACTGAACAAACTGCAGTGATTAAGAAATGAACATGTTTTGAGACCTCTAAAATAAGTTTTCCATTTTAATGGCACTTTATTTCAAACAGTCTTTCTCTTCAACCTTAACCTGCTTTATGACATTCAATTTCACATTTTCAAATGTGTCATTGATGGTTCCATAAGTAAGAACAATAATATCTTCTGAAACAGAAAGCCAAGTAAAATTGAAGTCATCATCCAAGTTTGCCTTCCCCCACCTAACCCTTACTGACAGTGATTTTATTTGGCATGCCTGACACTTTAAAACGGTCTTAACTCTCTCCTTTAAGATAATCATTAGGTTCTAATGTTTTTTTCATTTCTTCTTCCTCATTTTTATTAACTACAACTATCTCTCTAGTGCACACCCACAAAAGCACACACTCAGATTATGATGATTTTCTAATGAAACCTATTCCTTTCACTTTAATCACTCCTACTCACTTTTCAAAAATAAGTGTTCAAAAATAATCTTTAGGCCTGGCCAGCATAGCTCAGTGGTTGAGTGTCGGCCTATGAACCAGGACATCACAGTTCAATTCCCGGTCAAGGTACATGCCTGGGTTGTGGGCTTGATCCCCAGTGTGGGGCATGCAGGAGGCAGCCAATCAATGATTCTCTCTCATCATTGATGTTTCTATCTCTCTTTCTCCATTACTCTCTGAAATAAATAAAAGTATATTAAAAATAATAATCTTTAGCCCTAACTGGTTTGGCTCAGTGGATAGAACATCGGCCTGCGGACTGAAGGGTGCCGGGTTCGATTCCAGTCAAGGGCATGTACCTTGGTTGCGGGCACATCCCCTATGGGAGGTGTGCAGGAGGCAGCTGATCGATGTTTCTAACTCTCTATCCCTCTCCCTTTCTCTCTGTAAAAAATCAATAAAATATATTTTAAAAAATAATAATAATAATCTTTAGTAAAGAAAGGTAAACTAGTGACATCATCAATAGGTCATGCGGATACCATTACCTTATTACATAATGTGACCTAAAGGGCCATCACACTAGTCCTAATATGAGAACAAACATCAGACACACCCAGGTTGGGAAAATTTCTATAGGACACTTGAACAGTACTCCTTAAAATTGTCAAGGTCACAAGAGACAAGTAAACTATGAGAAACTGTCACAGAGCAAAGAAGATTTAAGAGGTATGACAATTAAATACATTGTGGTACCTTGGGTTTGATTATGGATAGAAAAAGGAGATTAATGGAAAACCTAGTGAAAGAGTGAAAGCCAAATACAGTTTGGATTTTAGTTATTAGTAATGTACCAATGTTGATTTCTTAGTTTTGACAAATGTGCCCTGTAACCAAAGATGAAAATGGGAAAAACTAGGTAAAAGATATATATGAACTCTCTATACTGTCTTTATAAACATTTTTGTAACTATAAAATTATCCCAAAATTAACAATTTATTTAAAAATGTTCTTGGCACAAAACTTTTCAACAAAACTCCACTGTTTATTAAATCCGTGTGTATGATCCTATTGTGTCTGACCACCTACTGCCCTCGTTAGTCATCTTTTCCGGCAGCCAGAATAGTGTCCCCACCCAGAGATGACCATGCCCTAACCTCTGGGACTTGTGAATAGTTACTTACATGTCAAAAGGGACTTTTGTGTGATCAGTGTTAGGGACAGAGATAGAAAGATCATCTTGAGTTATTTGGATGGGCCCAGTTGACCATATGAACCCTTAAAAGTAGAACACATTTTGCTGTCCAAAAGCAGGACAGATTGTGGCAGGGGGAAGTCAGAGCAATTCCTAGCACAGGCAGGATTTAATGCGCTGGTTCTAGCATGCAAGGTCTCAAATTCAAGGACCAGAAGAGGCCTCTAAAAGCTAGGGGCAGTCAGTGAGGAAAAAAGCTGAGTCATATGGATGCTGGAAACAGATTCTGCCAATAACTTGAGTGATCCTGCAAAGTAATTTCTTCCAAAGCCTCTCAATAAGAACCCATGGCAACCAATACCTTGATTTTAGTTTTGTGAAACCCTGGGCAGAGAAACAAGCCAAGCCAATCTGGACTTCAGACCTACAGAATTGTGAGTTCATAAATGAGAGTTGTTTTAAGTTATTAAATCTGTGGTAATTTGTTACAACACCAAAAAAAAAAGCTAATTCATTCTTCTATTCATGTACAAATATTTTTTGCTTCCTTCAAATGTGCCAAACATGTTGATCACATTTCACAAAAATTAATGGTATTTTTATTTTGCAATTTTAAATTATATTTCTCTTGCCTAAATTGCCTTTTTATTGGTGCAAATTATAGAATGTATAAAGTCAACAGTTTCTATTTGATCTAAGGCATGCTTAGCCATCTTGTTTTTATTATCTCTGCTATGTATACAGTTCATGGACTATGTAGCCTTGTGTTGTTTTGCCATATGAATAGATAATTTAGGGATATAGTCTTGCCTGTCCACAACATTTATATATATACTAGTGGCCCGGTGCACGAATTCTTGCACATTGAAAGAAAATTAATTAGAAGAAATATTTTAATATCACTATTCACTCTTTCTCTATAATAGAAGTGTCAACCAAATTCACGATTGACAATGACAGATCAAAACACACACGTGCGATTGGTGCTAGCAAGAGCTTTATATGTATTGCACATGCGTGAATCAACTTAGCCTTTTATAGATATAGAATAAACTTGCTTAATTAAACCTGCTTTCTTATTTAACTAAACTTTTGCCAGCCCAGTGGGGCATCCCAACTTCTCTTTCAGGTAATTATCAGCAACACAGCAGTAAATATCAACATGAAGCATATTATTATTGTAGATCATGCAGAGAGAGCAAAGGGTAAAATATTTAACTGAAGCAGTATTTGACTATATTCTGTGTAGTGAGAAAACCTGAAGTCATTTTCAAGGTCCACCATTTCTTACTTCTTTTCAGTCTGGTCAAGTTTCTAAGCTTTCTAAATCTCCATTTTCGGGCTAATGAAAAGAAAATTGGACTCCATTGAGTATCTTATCTACCGACTTCAGGACTTCTGGGGGGATCAAAAGTGATGAGGCATGGGAAAACACTTCACAGACATTTGGTTAAAGTGTAAAATGTTTCCACCTGGCTATAAAGCAAGTCATGTTCCTGGGCTGAAGAAACTACAAGGAGGCTAGTCACTAGGGAGAGGAAGCAAAGCACTGCTACATGATGTTATTACCCAGTGCCCACAGGCACCATTTCTGGGCTCGGCTAGGCTGTGGGCTGCATTTTGTGCCATGAGGTCTTGGCAGCCTCGGCTGAAATTTGGTGGGCTGTCACTCCAGGGTGGTAGCGGGGCCTGTGTCCCACTTGGGGGAAGCTGAATATTGCTTTGTAGGTCCAGATCCACGGTGCTGTTTCTCTGTATATGGCCAGTGTGCGTAACGGCAGCTCCTGCATTGCATGTCTGCCCGCTGGTTGTCAATGCACATTATAGCTAATGGTCAAAGGTTGGAGGGACACTTAGCATATAAGCCTTTTATATATATAAATTTTTCAGTCTCTTATTGTGACATTTGAAACTCTTCATGTTTTGTGTGGCCAACCACTGACACGTACTCTAAGTTTCAATCCATGCTTTGTGAATATTTTATATGTAAAAGAACTCTTGTTAAATAGCATATTTAAGTAGCATGATGATGATAATGATGATGATAGTGGTAGTGAAATGGGAAAAAGAGGGAGAAAGAGAACAGGACATAATAGTAGAAGATTATAAGATAAGAGACTAAAGGAAAATATTTTGGAGAATGGTAGACATTCCTCTGAAATAATGGTTTTCAACTTGGTCAGTTTGCCCCTCGGGATATTTTGAAATATTTGGAAACATTTTAATTGTCATGGAGGAGTAGGAAGAATTATAACTGACAAATAGTGGGTAGAGGCCATGGAAGCTAAATATCTTACAATGCACATGACAACATCCATATTAAAAAAGTATCCAGCCCAAAATGTCAATAGTGTCAAAATTAAGAAACCATTCAAAAATCATACTGCCAAGCTATCATAAGGCATAAGGCTTAAGGTTACTGCTGTACTTTGGAATACAAGCAAGAACTACATCCACAGCTCAGGCCTTGGGAATGCTGTAGTCAAACATGAACAGTAGCACCTATTCTACACTGTGTGGATGTCTCTGCAGTGTTTAGATAGCTTTATCCATCAGGGTCTGAAATTAAAATATTTCTTGAGTAATAAATTAGTACTGTATTTTTCGGCATATAAGACGACTGGGCGTATAAGATTTTCCTGGGTTAAAAAGTCATTTTATAAGCCGGAAAATACGGTAGTCCAATATATCTAATCCATTATATCTAATCCCATCAATATAGTCCAATATACCATATTTTCCAGCATATAAAATGACTTTTTAACCCAGGAAAATCTTATACGCCAAGTCGTCTTATACGCCGGAAAGTACGGTATATCTTTTGTTAAACCTGATAACCCTAAAGATGAGTTTATGTCCACAGATGCTAAAGAAAAAGTGAGTTTTCAGCACAGATATTACCTAAGTAACAGCCAATATTGACATTTATTTTATTATCCTACTAGAGGCCTGGTGCACAGATTCGTGCACCGGGGGGTCCCTCCGCCTGGCCTGCGGGGATCAGTGGGCCTCAGCGTCGCTGCAGCCTGGCCTTACCCGCCAGCTCATCGGGCTCCAGCCCACTGTCCGTGTCAATCCCACCCAGCACAAAGTAGTGTGCGAAGCAGCAGGTGACCAGGGAGGAGCCCGAGACCGGGCTGGGCACCACGCCACTCCCACTTATCCCGCCCCTCTGCACCTGCCACTACAGCTACTCTGATGAACAGGGGAAGTGTCTGCTGGAGAGGCTCGTGCCACTGCAGCTGCGCTCACCAGTCGTCAGCCTGGTTTCTGGCACCTGTCAGCTGAGCGGTACTCCCACTGTGGGAGTGCACTGACAGCCCGGGGGCAGCTCCTGTGTTGAGTGTCTGCCCCCTGTTGGTCAGTGCACGTCATAGCTACCGGCCGGTCATCCGGTCATCCAGTCGTCCGGTTGCTTAGGCTTTTATATATATAGACTAGAGGCCAAGTGCACAAAATTGTGAATGGGTGGGGTCCCTAGGCCTGGCCAGCAATCAGGGCCTATTGGGATCATCTCACCCATTCCCAATCAGGGCTGGGCCAGCTGAGGCCTGCCAGCTGCCAGACAGGGCCTGCCAGACAGGGGGAGGAATGGTGGAGGGACCGCAAGAGGTTTGCTGGCTGTGGGGAGGAACATGGAAAGGTTGGCTGTGGGAGCGCACTGACCACCAGGGGGCAGCTCCTGCATTGAGCATCTGCCTCCTGGTGGTCAGTGCACACCATAGCGACTGGTTGACCAATTGTTCTGGTCATTCAGTCCTAACAGTTGCTTAGGCTTTTATATATATAGATGTGCTCTCTCTATCCTTAAAGTCCAGCCCTCATTTGCACAAATATTGACATTCACACCTGATAATTTTTATATTGTCAAGCTCTGAAAATTGCTGTAAAGTTACTTTGCATATTTTTGGGTATGTGAGCCTGACAGAAGACCTAGTAAATGGTCTGTTTGTCAGACACAAATTCACCAAAGGAAAGGTAAAGTGTTTCGCTAAAAATGTTTTAAATTAAAAAAATTTTCTAAACCATCCTAGACTTCAATGTACCATTTTTCAAGCTGCCTGAAACCTAAGACATTTACACAAGACAAATCTAGTTAGAGACAAAGATGTGGCTTTCAAGATCAGAAGCTGGTGAGTTACTTTCACATCTTAAGTTCAATTTAATCTGAAAGGAAAGCAAACCCATCAATGTCCATTTGACCTGCTCACAAGCCTGAGGGACATTCACTTTTCTCCCGGTTGAATCCCTGTCTTAGGTGTTATTTAACTCTTTCTGTTCTGAAACACTTACTTTAAAATGCACCCATAGAATTGAATTGTGCTTTCTTTTTGTTGGCCTGTGTATGTTTACATTTTCCAAATGCTCCTAAGATTTTTAACTGCAGGTAAAATTTCTTTAAAATGCAAGTGTGAATGTGTTCTTCACAAAGACATTCAGTTACACCATGGAATCAGGCCAGTATTCTCAAGTGGACTATGAGCAGTTTATCTGCTTCTGATTCGCTGGCCCTCTCTTCCACTGTGGGCTGCTGGCCCCTTTGCTATGGTGGAGTCCGTCATCAATGCCCAGCCTTTAAGGGACAGTCTGACAGAAACACATTCCAGGGAGATGTAATTTTAATGATGCCTCACACAAAGACCAACTCTAATAGCCAAGCTTGAATGTAACCATTTCAATTAAAAATATAAGGCTACAGGTGAACACAGCTTGGAAACTTCCATTTGATGAAGACAACTGGGAAAATCCTCAGATAAAAAAATGTTTGCCTTTCCCTTATTCCAGTGGAAGAAAGAAACTTCCATTTGTCAAACATACTTCCTAGGTACCACATACTGATGAACAATTTTAACTCCATTTTACAGATAAAGAAACTGAAATTCAGAGCGTTTCAATAACTTCACTAAGGTCACGCAGAGAGTAGAGAGCTAGGATCTAAACTTGGGTGCTCCATGCTCCAAAGCTCTTGGTTATTTCCCTCAACATACTGAATGATGCCACCAGCAGGGCCAATCCCAGCACATGCCAGCAGCAGCACTTAAACCGGCATCAAGAGGGGCTAGACACAAGCCTGATTTCTAAGTACAAGCAATCAAGTTTATGAAGCTCTTTGGTTTTGTTTTTTTATTTGTTGCTTTAGTGATTATGTTCCTCAGTGGGAACAGAGATGCACCATGGGGTAGGGACTCTGCAATAAGCCAACTCTGCACCATGCCTTGGCTCTTGCCTGACCTGTGGCCAGAGTATCCTTGAGTGGGTGACCTAACCTCCTCAACTTCAATTTCTTCCTTCACCAACTGATGACAACAACTCTGACCATGCATAGTGCTTGGAAGTGCTAAAATAAACCACATCCTGAGTTCTCACTGAACATGCAGGAGAATAAAAGGTGCTCTTGCATGTTACCTCCGTTTTGCATTCAGAACCATGCCCATGCCCTCTCTATATAAGGAGTAAGACTAAAAGCTTAGACAGATACTTATGAGTTCAGAAACCCAGAAGAATCAGTTACTAAAGCTGACACAGCCTTCTTAAGAAGCCCCAGAAAACCCACCCAATTTTTAATAATCTCAATTTTACTTTATGCCTCATTTATCCTTTCAAGAATTGGTAGGAATTTAAAACGCAAATGAAACATTAAGACAAGTGCACCATGGCTTGAGATTAGAAGAATGTTAGCAAGGGAGACAGACTAAGAGAAGACGAACTTACACTACCTTTCCCTCTATGAAAAGCCAGGCCAAGGGACCCAACACAGTGGAGTAGGTAGAAGTTACACGCACCTCCTTCCAGGATCAAACTGCAATTCGGATGAAAATATAGAACAATTAACTTGAATAACCAACTGTCGACTAGCTGAAAAGAAGTCCTATAACCAAGGATTTGCAGAAGAAACCACATCAAGACTGGTAGGAAAGGGAGAGATGCAAAGGGGCTGATCCCACACTCAAGTGTGGCTTCTGAGAATCCGAGGGATAACAGCTATAAAGGTTCCCCCTGAGTGTGGATTGCTCAGCCCAGAGCACCAGAGCCAGAAAAAGGCATCCATGTAACATCTGGCTGTGAAAATCAGAGGGGATTCAGACTGCCAGGCAGAGAGAGGAATCTGCTGGAAATGGAGATACCCTCTTAAAGGGCTAGCACACAAAATCTCATTTGCAGCCACTTACCCTGGGCTCCTGCGGAGGGAGGGCAGAGCAGACAAGAGTCACCTGCGGAGAGAATGGGTTTTGTGGCTCTGAGGAGAGAGCTGAAAGGACATGGTCCCCACGCTGAGTCCCTCTCCCACACCGCAGACACCATCTTTCTTGGGTTGTGCACTTTCCGGCATATGGCATCACCCTGGGGGAAAGCGGTAGCCCCATCCTCTGGGCTCCTTGATGCCCTGCCCTGCAGAGCCCTCGCCCCGTGGAAGCGGCAGCTGCCTGAGCTGGGCATAGAGTTCCAGGCCCTCAGGGGTGTTGGTGAATAAGGCCTGTAGCTCTGGCACAGGAGCCATTCTTCCCATTTTCCTGCAAGCCTGACCAGCCCCTCCCTCATGGGAGATATATTAGCCCCGTGGTCCTGAATCCTGATGGACCTGCCTTGTGATCTTGGGCTATATAGGAGGTCTGGGAAGAATCCAGGACAGACTGAATCATGTGGCTCTAGGATGGAGGCCAGTTTTCTCTTGTAAGCCACTCTTCACATAACACATTTTGGTGTGTTTGGGCCTGATAAACTCTGCCGGCCTCCCCCTGACAATTCCCTGAGGTTCCTTCCCACCACAATGGTCTGCAGGAACCCAGGAGGTGGCAGCTAGCCTTGGTGTTCCCTGGGGTTCAGTTAAGGGGCCCTGTACCCAGCACTGGCACCATGTTTAAACCTATATTAGTCTGATGGACACCACTTGCTTTTCCCTGGTGACCACTGAGAACATACCTCATGCAATTTGTGTTCTGCCAGTGGCTCTCTCAAAAACTGAGCCTAACAGGCAGCCTGCAGGAGAGGCAGGTGGAAGAGGATCTCGAAGTGCTTTGGGTGTATTTCCAACCTGCCCCAGGGCTGGGTACTGGTCAAAGCCAGCCTTGGTGCACAGCTCAAACCTTCTCACACACACCAAGGTTCAACACAGGCAGCCACAAACTGTGCATTGTTTGTAACACCAAAAAGGTTTCCCAGGTCCAGTCATAGGCAGATTCTGACATCGACCTGCAGAATCCTCCCAAGAGGCCCCAGAACCAACCAACACAGTGGCCAGATTCAGACAACATCAGGAAAAGATCCAATTAGCTAAGCTGCACAGTGGCACAGCCAAAGGGAGAGCTCAGCAGGCTACAGACCCTGCTGAGGCAAATTCTGCTTCATGTTGTCAGCACCTGCACAGCAGCTCTTACACTCTGGTCAAAGTCAACCCTCAGAATGAGCAAACCTGTGAGTTGACCCCACACACAAATGGCCAACAGCAATAAAATCTCAATTACAACATAACCAACATAAGGGACTTTCTGTTGACCAGCTCAGGAGATGGAGGTGAATGTACCCCTAGGTTCCAAAGGGCACTTACTGCATACAGCCACCTTACAAACTGAGAGATACACCTAATACACAGAAACAAGCACAAAGACGCAACCAAATTGGGGAGAAAGAAAAACATGCCCCAAATGAAAGAAATAGAGAAATTTCCAGAAAAAGAAGTAAATGAAACAGAGGCAAGCAATTTACCACATATAGAATTCAAAAAAATGGTTATAATTATGCTCAAGGAACTTAGTGAGAACTTCAACATCATGAAAAATAACATAGAAACCATAAAAAAGAACCAGTCAGAAGTAACAAACACAATATCTCAAATGAAGAATGTACACAAGATATTAAGCCTTTATCGGATATATTGGCAATTATGTTATCCCATTCAAGGGGTTGTCTTTTAATTTTGTTGTCTTTTAGTTTTGTTATGCAAAACTATATTTTGATGTAGCCCCATTTGTTTATTTTTTGTTTCCATTGCCAGAAGGAAATATATCAGAGAAAATATTGCTATGAGAAATGTCCAAAACTTTACTGTCTATATTTCCTTATAGAATTTTTATGGCTTTGAGTCTAACATCTGTCTTATGACCTAGCAATCCCACTCTGAGAATATATACAAATAAATCTAAAACACTAGTTTGTAAGAATAAATGCACCCCTATGTTCACTGCAGCATTATTTACAATAGCCAGGATTTGGAAGCAGTCGAGTGCCCATCTATATATATAAAAGGCTAACTTGCGAAGTGTCCCCTCGGGAGTTCGACCGGGAGACCAGGAGTTCAATCACTTGCTATGACGTGTGCTGACCACCAGGGGGTGGTGCGGAATGAAGGAAGACCCCTGCCGACAGCTAGAAGGCCCCAATTGGCCCTGATCGTGGGCCAGGCCTAGGGACCCTACCTGTGCACAATTTCGTGCACCAGGCTTCTAGTCAGTAAATGAGTGGATAAAAAAAAATCTGGGGTACATTTATACAATAGACTACTACACAGCCAGAATAATAGGATATCTTATCTTTTGTGACTGCATGGATGAACCTACAGAGTATTTCACTAAGTGAAATAAGCCTGTCAGAGAAAGACAAGTATTACATGATTTCATTTACATTTAGAATCTAATGAACAAAATAAACTAACAAATTGGAGACAGACTCAGGGATACAGAGAACAGACTGCCAGCTGCTGGGGGTGAGGGACAACTGAGGGTTGGGTGAGAAGGACTATATCACAAGAAATCAGAATAACCAATCAGAAAGGACATATGCACCCCTATGTTCATAGCAGCACAATTCACCATAGCCAAGATTTGGAAACAGCCTAAGTGCCCATCAGCAGATGAGTGGATTAGAAAACTGTGGTACATCTACACAATGGAATACCACACTGCTATAAAAAAGAAGGAACTCTTACCATTTGCAACAACATGAATGGACCTGGAGAGCATTATGCTAAGTGAAATAAGCCAGTGGGAGAAAGATAAGTATCACATGAGCTCACTCATTTGTGAAATATAGTGAACAAAATAAATTGATGAACAAAAATAGAGCCAGAGGAAAAAATATTTTATAATAGAAGTAATCCTGTTATTGCAGATTCTTAATATTTCCTACAATTTTTGTGATATTATACTATGTTACTACAGTTTGGTAAACTATAATAATAAAAGCAGAATATGCTAATTAGACCAGACAGCTGAACGACCTTCCAGACATCCTTCTGGACGTCCTTCTGGATGACCTTCCAGATGAAGCTGGGGCTGTGAGGGCTGAGCCCCTTGCAGAATTTCGTGCATCAGGCTTCTAGTATTATTATATATAAAATCATTTTTATTGAAATATTAATGTTTATTCCATGTGACATTATCATATTTAAAATAATTTTATTAAAATATTAATGTTTATTGCATGTAAATGGCTATTTATTTTGTATCTACAAAAATATTATTCTGCTTGATGCTTTTCTGAAAAACTGTATCCTCATATTTTAAAACTCGTTTTTATGTTTGCTCTCCCGATTGGATGTTTTCTGCTACTTTATTTTCCAATGTATTTCACTCCTCTGCTTCATCTAATTGATGTTGATTATCTATATTACATTCTTCATTTTAATTATTGTTTCTTCATTTCTTCTGGTTCTTTTTCGTTTTCTATTTTACATTTTCTCTATCTTTGTTGGAGTTCTCACTGAGTTCACCTATTTTCTTGTTGTTGTTGTTTGCTTTTTTTGTTGTTGTTGTTAATCCTCACCTGATGATATTCTTTCCATTGATTTTTCTTAGAGAGACTCAAAGGGAGGAGGAGAGACAGACTGGTTGCCTTCCACATGTGTGCCAGCCATGGTTGGAGATCAAGCATATAACCGAGATATGTGCCCTTGACTGAAATCAAACCCATGACCCTTCACTTCACAGGCCAGCATTCTAACCATTGAGCCAAGCTGGGTAGGGTGAGTTAATTGAGCAATTTTATAACCTGTATTTTGGTTCTGTATCTGGTGGATTGCTTGTCTCTATTTTGTTTAGTTATTTTTCTGGAATTTTTGTCTTGTCCTTTCATTTGAAATATTTTCTTCGCCTTCTCATTTTGGTTGGCTCTCTGTGTTTGTTTCTGCATATTATTTAGATCTGCTACATACCCCTGTCCTGACAGAGAGGCCTTATGCTAATGCTGTCCTGCAGGACCTAGTTTCATAGTCTCTCTGGCCATCTGAGTCAAGTGCTCCAGGGATGTCACCTGTGTGATTTTTGTGTGTTCTGCTTATTTGCTCTTGCCACATGAGTAGGTGGAGTTGACCCTCAGGCTGACTACTTGTGAGGGCCGACTGTTACTACAGCAGATGAGTTTCTGTGTGATGTCGGACCGCCAAGTGCGGGAGTGGCTTTAGTTGGGCTCTGATGCCAGTTGAGTCCACCCTTCAGATGTGTCATTTGTGGAATTCATTGTGTGGTGCTCTGGTATGGCCTGAAGCCAGCCACCAGGTGTGATGAGTCTGGAGGATCTTTGGAAGGATTCTGGTGCAGTTTATGTTCAGCTACCACTTATGCCAGGATTGAGGCTGCTTGGTAAGATCTACAGAGTGATCTGCAATTAGCTGCTGCTTATGTTGGTCTTAGAGGGCCTTAGAAGAAGCCTCACTTTAAACGGAGGTAGGCTGCCACCAATACTTGGCATGTAATACTTTCTTGGGAAGCACGATGCAAGCTGATGCCAGCCACCACTTGTGTTAGGCTGGTGACCACTTAGTTCAAGCCAAGTTCCAAGCCAAGACTGGCTGACATTTATGCCAGTCTTGGGGCTACCCGATGGGAGTCATAATGCAAGTTGCTGCTTGTGATGAGCATGGGGCAACTTAGCAAGTGCTGCAATTCACACCCAGGTTAGCCACTGCTTGATTGGAGCTTGAGGGCCTTTGAGAGATTTGGGGAACACCTGTAGCATGAGCTGAGCAGTCTGCTTGTGTGGAGCAGCCACTGGAAGAAGCTCGGGCCAGGTGAGAAACTTGGGTGTATGAGGTCTCAAGGAATCACCAGGATAGGGGCAAGAGTGTTAGATTAATGGAAAGCATCGATTTGGTGCCCACCTGCGTTGGACTGGCTGGCTGGGAGGAGAGCTCTACAAGGCAACAATGGTGCCTGCCAGCGCTCTGTCCTCAGAGAGGTTTGCCTCACCCACTGCACCTCTAGCCCTAGTCCTACCATTAGTCAATTTAGTTTTTCCCTGCATGTCCCTGGCACTTTTTGAGCTGCCCCTGTGCTGGAACCCAGAGCGAGCGAGTTTGTGTGCTGTCCCTGTTGAGAGCAGCATGTCTCACAACCCTCTGTCTCTCTGGGACACAGCCCCACTGGCTTCTACAGACAGATAGATATTTCTGGGACTTCTCTTCTGGGTTTTCCCTGCTGGGAAGCTGGATGTGGGTCTGGGACCCCTCATTCCTCAGTGAGGAATCCGCAGTTGAGATATTGCTCCCTATTCTTTGTCTCCACACTGTGGGTTCTGCATCTTTGTTCCTTTTTAAAATCTCAATGTGGCCTCTTCTTTATATCCTTAGTTAGGAGTTCTGTTCAGCTAGTATTCAGATAGTTCTCAATGATGGTCATTCTATAATTTAGTTTTAATTTTGATGTGATTGCAGGAGGAGACAAAAGTAGGGTTTACCAACTCCACCTTATTGACTGGAAGTCAGATATAGTGTTCTCTGGGAAGACAGTCAATGGGTTTAAATTAATAGTTAATAATTGATAATCACCCTTGGTAATCACCTCAAAGTGATGAACAAAGCCTTCTCTGAGAGAAAACAAAAGAGCCTTCAGAATGATTTGAGAAATTCACTGTGGCCCCTCAAACAAGAGGATATGTTCAGGAGAGGAAGATTAGACAACTTCTAATACAGCACTCATCTTACAACCATGTAGCACCTATTAGTGAATGGTAAAGTCTTTGATATTACCTACTCATAATTCTTTGTGGATAATGAAAATCACAAATGGTGATAAAATGGCAAGCATTGAGCTAGATATGTGTGATATATCTATATATTAAGACACCTATATATCACAAATATATATGGAGAGAGAAGATATACATTTTTGTTCTTTTAAGCAATGTGACATTATACTGCTTTATTTAATAAACTTAAAAAGGTTTTCAGCCCATATATTTATATAGTGCAGTCTGTGTGTGTTTATATTTTACAATAGCACTGAAATTTGAATTTACAGTATTGTGGTTTGTATTCATTCACATTATATGTTATATAGAATTCTATAGGAGCTCAAAAACTTTATTAACAAAGGTTTGCAAATATGAACGAATATATGTGATATATGAAAACAATTTCAGACCAAGTCCTTCAAACAGCAATATTTTAATAGTCAATATTTTAAAATTTCAGTTCTTTCTTTCTCTGAAAAGAAAGTTTAGCGATTCAACTATTCATGTATTTTTAACAACCAAGAAAACTCTATGGCAAATTGTTATAGTTATATTGGACTTCAACCTAAGCTTCAGAGGTTAAAAAAAAAAATTCTTGCTTAGACTGAACTTCCCTCAGGAGAAGAAAAACAGAATCTACAATAATTTCAATTCAGTTGATGGGGTTAATAGTAAAAATGTTAACAATGATCATAATGTAATCAATTAGCCAACTTGGGACTAAGAAATATAAAACATGCTTTTAAGTGTCCTTAGCCCTGTAGGATGCAGGAAAGAGAAGTATGATTAATGATAGAGAAACCAACATGTTTACTGTGCATTATAACTAAATTAAGCCTTGTCTTGTATCATCTCACTCCGGGCTCACAGAAGCCCTATGAGATATTTTGATGTCTAGCTACATATTTTCCCAGGAGCTGTCTCTGAATTGCCAACAAATTAGATGGAACCAGAAACAACACCCTCACTCTAGAAGAAGAGGCTGCATTTCCCTACAGGTGCTCCCAAAACTCTCAGTACTGAGAAGCTGGCAATACTCACCACACTCCTAAACAGCTGGTATCTAAGCTGATATTACATTGTAAGTACATACAACATCAGGTGAAGGGGGATGTGCTCATCCCATTAAAGGGGGAGCAGCAGGCCAAAGGGTCCCTTTCCTGGAACACAGCCACAGTGGGTCTGGCTAGCCCCACATTTCACATCTATCGCTGCAGGAGATCTGGGTAACTATGTGCCTCTTCTTGTTGAATCTTCACTTATGAGTTTCCCTAGAATGACCTGTTTCGTGTATCCATGCTATTTGTCATGAAGGATTTGCTAAATTAAGTAACATTAAAAGTCAATCAGATGTATGAGAGCTAAGTTACACATGTTAGTGCATCTAATTTAAAAGTGGTTCTGGTTCCTGAAATTCACATATAGAAAGTGATGCTCTGACTAACTTGTGGGCTATAATCAACCATGTGTTCAATTCACAACCACGTGTTCATTTCACAACCCAGTGTGCATCACAGTCTGGTCTTCATCAAAAGGTGAACTCAAGTCCATCTGTACCATGACACTCATGAGGCTTAGTCCTACATCAGTTTTAAGAGACCTACTCCAGGTTTATGGTATTATTAACTCTGATGGCAGTCACCCCCACATCTTCAATTCTAGTAGGCACCCCAGATGGTCCCCAAGCACTCAAAAACTAAGATGCATTGCTCTTAGAAATTGCCCTGAACTTGCCACAAGAACTCATGTGCACATGGGGTTTCGAGGGTTGTTCAAGACAAAGGCCAGACCACCCATCTTCTCTCTAAAGTGGGCTTATGGTGAAGAAGAAAATGTCCTTTGTGAAAGCTAACCTCCTGGCATCAGTAGTGGGGGAAAAAGAGGAGGAATGTTTTATGATGACACCGGGCTTTTTAGACCCTAGGATGATCCACCTGCAGCCCTTAAAATAAGTGATTTCTGATAAATGAGTTCAAGGAAAATTCTTAACTTTGGTTAAGAGAAGTCCAGGTAAGTGTGTATACCCTCCTAGAGAGTCAACAAACATTACCGTGGCCTCTTCTGAGCCACATTGAGGCAGGTAGGGAGAAGTATCAGTAAGTGTTTTAATGAAAAGTCAGTTTTCTTCTTCATTCCCCAAGAAAGAAACCAAATTGTTAACCAGCTCCTATAATCCAGAGGAAACCAGTGAAGAACTGACAAAAATGTGGACCAGCCATGCACTGAGGCAAACAGGGTAGGGGTGCCACAGTCACAATATGGGTAATAGCTCTACTAGCCTGAGGACAGCGATCCTGTTGATCTCTCTCTACTCACCTGCCCCCTCCTCTCCAGTCTCAGCAGAGAACTCTGGCTTCACTTGGAAAGGAGGAGTAGGCAGAAGTTTGTGATACATCAATATTTCACCTTAGTCATCATTGTTAAGCAGGTCAAAAATCAAACCTTCCCATGCACTCTGATATACCACTCTGCCTGAAGCAATAGGAAATGTGTTATTCAAATGCAACAGCAATTGCCATGAATTCCAAACAACCAAGCAAAAGTCAAAGGCAAATTTTGAAGGAAGATGTAATTTCATGTTACTTTTTGTGGACCTACATGTATTTTTTAAAGTTAGTGGAGCATATCTGACATAGTGGAAAATCAAACAAAATATGATTAATCACTGAACAAGAGTCAAATAAAAAATATATTTCATTCATTCCGTACAATGTCTGGCACATCAAAAATGTTCAGTAGTTTTTCTAATGAATCCATTAATAAATTCCAAGACTTCCACAGTTATTGTTGCAGATCCTCAATATACTTACCCTCAACTTCTACATCATAAAAAATATATAAAAATCAGTGAAGGCCCATGGAATTATTCCTCTTTAGCATTGTGCTGCCCAAAAGCTCCCACATATACTAATCCAACTTTGATGATTAGTCAGTTGACTTTCATATTAGTTGTTTTTTTATTTTATTTTCCTTTTATTTATTTCTCTCTATCACAGATTTCCTCCATTTTTCTCCCCCTTTTCCCACCTCCACCAAGCCCCTGCCCCCACTCCCTCTGGGCATCACCATCCTTTTGTCTGTGTCCATGGGTTATGGATATATATATATTCCTTGGCTAATCTCTTCACCTTCTTTCATTTGTTCTCATCACCTCTGTCTCCTCAGATCATTGTCATTTTGTTTCATGTTTCCATGCCTCTGGTTCTATTTTGTTCTTCATTTTATTTTGTTCATTAGATTCCACATATAAGTGAGATCATTTGGTATTTCTCTATGTCTGGTTTATTCCGCTTAGCATAATAATCTCCAGTTCCATCCATGCTTCCAAAAAAAGTAAGCGTGAATTGTTTGTTTTAATATGTTGCTTGAAAAGAAAATTACATTTCCTCCCTGATAAGTCACTTGTGAGAATGAAAATGAGAGTGACTGTATCTCTGACCATGTTTGAGATGATGAAATGTCAGTAGGTAGATTAGGGAGACTTCTCCTAGGACAGCCATGCAATGTTTAGGTCAAGAGCAATGTGCACTCTAAATAGAGAGCTTGTAGAAGCTTAAATGAGGTGTCAGCACAAGTAAGGAATTTTGTGTTCCACTATAATTATGTTATCAAAATTATAGATGGTTTAGTGAGAAATTGCCATAAAAATAAATTGATACAATTATGTATTTATGAGTGAAGATATAGTTGTGTGTTTTTTTTTTGTTTATTGACAGTAGGAAAACATTGGATTTCAATTTTGCAACCCTTAGAGTCTTCAAATGCAAATGATCTTTCTTTTAATTCTATCTTTGCCACAGTTTATCAGAAAATCTCACGTGTTTCCTTGACCAGGTCATTTTATGCCTTTGCTTTTATTTCAGTTTCCAATTTATTAACTCCTCCAGAGCGAAATTACATGACTATATTGTTTGTGGTTTCTTTTTTCTCATTTCATCTCTTTCTAGAGATGGCAGTTAATATTCACATGCCAGAACGAACTGATGTTTGTTAATGTGTACATGCATCTACATACACACACAGCTCTTTTGTAAACAATGCTAACATTGTCATCTCTGGTGATAAAGAAACAAATAAGTAAGAAGCCTCAAAATTGTAAAGATAATTGAACACTATCTGTGGGAGGAAAATTCCATTTTAGTCTTGTGTATAACCCATCTCCAGGACTTCTGGTCTTTCCCATCTTTTCCTATTAACATTCAGAACGCATTTCCTTATGTTTTTGTAAAGCAATAAAGTAGTAAAGTTCTCCCAATTCTCCCCACAAAATGGTGAAATGTTGCTTGGTTAATATTTAAAACTTCTACATAAAAAAATACACGTTTTTATATATGTAAATTGCCTAAATGCATGTATAAGTTTATACATAAATTTATGTGTGTGCATATACATATACATGTATATAAACAGAGAGAGAGAAAGAGAAAATATCTTAGAGTCTGCTCTCCACGCAGCAGTCAAAATGATCTTTTAAATAAGAAAACCCAATCCTAGCACTGCCCTAGAGTGGGTTTCTGCACCTCCTATTATGGCCCTCAGCCTTCCCGTCCTCCCTCCTTCCTGACCAGCAGCACCTGGACATCCTAGGTTCCTTTATGGTTTTCAAACGTAAGAAAACTTTATCTGTTTTGGGTCACTGACTTAATATCCTCCCCTCAGATCACTGCTTGGCTAGCTTATTCTGAAACTTGAGGTTTCAACTCAGTGTCTACCTCCTCAGAACCTCTCTCTGAAACCATGGATTCTCTTTCCACCTCATGTAAAGTGGTCTCACTTTCTATCACAACACTTTTAAGATTTCTTTCACAGCAATGTAATTACCTTACTTATTGCTTATTCTCTGACTTCCCTCAACAAAATGTAGAAATACTGTTAGTGCTGACTGTAATGTATCAATCACCATCTGTCTTGGCACATAGTAGATACCCTGAAAATATTTAATGAGTGAATAAATAAATAAGTTCATAACTCACATTATCATGAGAACTTGTGTGTTTACTTTTTTTCATGAAAAATCAATCATGGAAACAGTCCTATGTCATCACATAAAAATGTCCTTGATTTTCAGTTGCTGAACTATAGTCAGAATAGGTATATTTATAATTAAATTAAGTGTATTATCTTTTTTTAAATTTCTTTATTGATTAAGGTGTCACATATTTGTCCTCATCCCCCCATTCCCATCCCCCACCCCTCCCCACGGATGCCCCTACCCCCCTGTTGTCCTTAACCATTGGTTAGGCTCGTATGCATGCACACAAGTCCCTTGGTTGATCTATCCTCCCTACCCCCACCCTCTCCTACCCTCCCTCTGAGGCCCGACAGTCCGATCGATGCCTCCTTGTTTCTGGGTCTGTTCTTGTTCATCAGTCTATGTTGTTCATCATTTCCCCTAGATGAGTGAGATCATGTGTTACTAGAAATATACTTATAAGAACCGAATGTGAGACGAGCAATAATAGTTATGCTGACAGGCAAATGAATCAGTCTGTAGTAAGTTTCTTTCTGGACCAACAGTTCTTTTGAGACCCAATTTCAATGTCCACCAGTTCCTTATGTGTACATGTCGGCACTGACTTTTCAGCTCTGGATGGTGGACAAATGGTGGTAATGCAGGTCCGACTCCCTCTGGTTTGGTCTCACCCGGACGCAGGGGTGCGGCTTCACCCAGACTCAGGGGCGCGCGGCCTCACCCGGACCTGGGACCCAGCATCACCCAAGCCCCGGGGCGCGTGGCCTCACCCGGACCCAGGTGTGTTATATTATCTTTAAAAATATCTTACTATCAGGCACTGCTCTGAAATGTACAGCTTTGTACATGTATTTTATATACTTGCACAACTTTTTTCTGAATGAGATAGCATTCTAAGAGTGAAACTGTATTATCAAAGAATTTTAAATATTTCTGAGTATGTTCAAATTACTCTCAACAATCGTGTCAAGAACTGTGATGAGTCTCAGATTTTACCCTACTGACAAGTCAGCCTGCCACCATTTTAGTAATGAGACTCCCGGGTCAGACACAAAAGACTTTGCTGCTCACATCACAGCAGACAACAGATGACCTGAGTTTTATGGTTATGCTTGCACCCCTCCAACCAGCCCATGAGATCAATGCAAACTAGCCTGAGTGAATTCTACACATGCAATGGAACCAAAGTTTAGGGTTACTCCAAATATCAGGACGTCAACATATGAATTTGGAGGGACACAGATATTCACTTTATAGTACATGTTTTTGCTTATGTGTAACAAGCTGTCTCAAATGCTTTCCTGTGTGCTATCTCAGATGGTCACTTCCTTCATTTTTATGAGTCATGGACCTTAGGATGAAGTGATAACAGGCTGCTTTGAATACTGACCCAGTGGGCAGCAGTTGTCTGTGGTAACAAGTCTGGTACTCTGGAAGACTTAGATTATCTTGCCTGGCACCTGTGATGAGCCCAAGGTTGTCAAAGGAATGTTACATAGAGTCTATATATAATGAGCAAAACCTCAGGTAAAGAATCCAGGATGCCTGACCTAAATCCAATTCTACCAGACCTCCAGGTACCAGCTGTGTGACTCTTGATAACCTGATAGCTTCTTTTGCTGCCTTTTTCCGTCTTCCATCGAAAAATTAATAGATTGAATAAACCTAAGGTCCCTTCAAACTAAGACCCAGTGATACAATAAATATGATCCGTGTTTTTATTGTTAATGAATATTTATATAGAAGCAAAATCATCTATCAGGGCACTAAAATGAGAAGAAATAAATCTTAAATCATACCAATAATCCAAGACAATTCTTTATCAATTTGTAATTGCTTCAGATATCCTTTGAAATGGAATCGCTTTCCACTGGGGCTCTGTCCCGCCAGCCATCAACCCCATCCACCAGTCAGTATGATGCTGTAAAAATGAAAGGAGTAGAGACCCACCCCAGGCTATACACAGAGCTCTTCCCTCCATGGGTGTTAGTTGGGTAGAACTGAGATTCAGACACCCACTCAGTTTCCACAAACCCAAACTTCATATTTCTAAAACACATTTTCCTCATTCATATTTTGGATTTATAGAATCAAATAGCAGAGTCAGCATCAATGAAATAATAATGATATTAATTATAGAATTACAGCTGTGATAAATGCTAACAAACCTTTTCACATTGAGCCCTAGCTTCCATTGGTAAGGTCACAAACGTTTTGGAAGTGATTTTGGAGCTGTGATGGGAAGGTGAAGCAGACAGTGTGCCTAGCTAGAAGCACACCCTCTTATGGGCCCAGGAAAGCGGGAAAAGCTCCAAGGGAACAAGAGAAAGTGCAGCAAGTAAAAGGAGGCAAGGTGAAAGATGAGGTGGGAGGGCCAGGTATGGTTAAAATCCGGTATGATGACCATAAAATTATCAGACAAACCATAACACATTTGAGCATAAGTGGAAATTATTTTAATAATTATGCCAGGACAACAGGCATAAATCAGGACTGCTCCTAGCAAACAAGAGAATTAGAGAAAGGAAAGCCTACTAGGAAATTATTGCAGAAACTAGATAAGATACAAAATGTTAAAAAAGATGGAATTTTACAACTGAATGTCATACAGTTTTGGGGTGTGTGTGTGTGTGTGTGTGTGTGTGTGTGTGTGTGTTGCGGGGAGAATAGGGGTAGATGAAAGTAAGCTTTTTTTTTTTTTTTTTTTACAGAAAACTAGACTTGTCTCTAGCAGGGAACAGATGAATCACCTCTGGGGTCCAGCCTAATTAATACATGAGATTTTTTTATTAAAGTAAAATAAACATTAAGCATTAATATTGCTTGCCAATGAAGATTTCAAATCAATATTTCTGTATATGTTGATTTAGCTCTATAAAATAATTGTCCAAGAAATGTAAGTAATAGCTCCCATGTATGTTTTAGATGCACATATACCAAATTTTCAAGAAATCACAGCTTCCTTTAATATTGGAATCAATAGTAATTTACCCCCATAATTGATACTAATTTCAGAAGCAAGACAGCTTCAAGGTTAATACATCCTATTGGCCTTGCTCATTTGCTTCTACCTAAATCTTAGCTACAAGTTGAGAGTTGTGAGGGAAAAGAAAAAAGAATAAGGCAGAAACAGAAGAAATGAGAGAGGAAGAAAAGAAGGAAGGATTCATTTATCTATATTAATTTGTTTATCCTCCCGTTCCGTAAAAAGTGTAAGCTAGGAACCAAAGTAAAGCCAACTCATGGTGAGCCATTTGTGCTTGGCTTCCAGAAGAAAACCAAAAGGCTCCCATGGACTGAGCTGCATAGAAGCTGGATTGGTATCTTCTCTAAAGTGGGAACCCAAATTGTGAAAAATAAATTTTAAATAAGCTTGAGAAAAAAAAAAATAAGCCTGTTAATAAGACGGGACACTTTCCATAACTAGAAGTAACAACTAGGAATACACTTATTTTTGAACAACATTTATGAAGAAACTAGTGGCCCAGTGCATGAAATTCATGCATGTGGGGGGGATGTTCCTCCGCCCGGCCTGCACCCTCTCCAATCTGGGACCCCCTTGAAGGATGTCCTACTACCAGTTTACAGGGATCGGGCCTAAACTGGCAGTCAGAAATCCCTCTCACAATCTGGGACTGCTGGCTCCAGCTGCTCACCTGCCTGCCTGCCTGCCTGATTGCCCCTAACCACTCTGCCTGCTGGCCTGCTCACCCCCAACTGCCCCCTGCTGCCGGCATGCTCGCCCCCAAATGTCCCCACACCAGCCTGATCACCCACAACTGTCCCCTGTGCCAGCCTGCTCACCCCCAACTGCCTCCCTCGCTGGCCTGCTTGTCCCTACCTTCCCTCCCCACTGGCCTGCTCACTCCAAACTGCCCCTTCCTGCTGTCCTGATCACCTCCAACTGATCCCCACTGATGGCCTGCTCACCCCCAACTGGCCCCCTGCTGGTCTGCTTACCCCCAACATCCCCTCCCCCCACCTGCCTGATTACCCACAACTGCCGTCCCATCCTGGCCTGATCATCCCCCAGCGCCCCAAGCTCCCAGCCCCTCCTTTTTTTCTTTTTTTCTTTTTTTTTTCAGTGCCTCCTTGAGCAGAGGCCAGGGCCAGCTGGAAGCAGGTATCTAGGATTTACTTATCTTCTATAATTGAAACTTTGTAGCCTTGAGTGGAGGCCAGGGCGGGTCAGGAAGGGCGGGAAGCTTGGTTTCCTCCATCACCGGGGCAACCCACACCTCCTGCTTGCTCCAGCTCCGTGGCCACTGCCATCTTTGTTGGGTTAATTTGCATACTCACTCCTGATTGGCTGGTGGGCATGGCTTATGGGTGTAGCAGAGGTACGGTCAATTTGCATGCTTCTCTTTTATTAGTGTAGATATTGAACTTTTACTAATAGTGTCACCTTTCTATGCCTCTTGCTTTTCCTCTCTCTCTCTTTCTCTCTCTCTCGCTCTCTCCCCAACTCCACCCACCCATGAACCCTTCCCTCTCCCTTTCTCTTTCACAATCATCCACAGGCAGGGTTAGTCTGAAACTTGAAGTGAGAAAAGAAATATCCGCTTTGACCCCTTCCATCTACTCTTTCTGGCCAACCCTCTCAGGGCTCTTTGGTTACTCCTGATAGGTTCTTATCATTTCTGAGTCCCTTGGGCAAACTTGGAGTCCATAGGATCCCTTCCCTGCACCATCAGAGTGGTCATTTCTTTAATAATGTAATATCATTCACAAAGAGAGAGACTGATTTAGAAAATATGAACTACTAAGGTAGGAATAATTATGTCATGCACTACCCTGCTCCATTCACTTTTTGTCAGAGTAATATGCAGACTAATATGCATTTGTTTAAAATATATGTGGAATAGATGGAACATGGCAGCAGGCAGGTCTGGAACAAGGGTGAATGTGTGAGTGTGTGTGAGAGGGAGAGTGGGTTGGGTGTGGGTGTGGGTGTGAGAATAGGAGGGCATCTGTTTGTGGGAGCAGGAGCTTAGGGGAGTGATTGGGGTGCTCCTGGCAGAGGAACTGCCATTGCGGCGTGCTGCTTGGTGAACTTCTCTCCACTTCAAGGAGCACCTCTTGGCTATTGGCAGATGCTCACAGTCCCACTGCTGAGCCCTGAAGTCTCCAGACACACAGACCAGTCATACTGACTCAGTTAGCCTGACTGAGCTCCTTGGAGGGCCTGCTGGTTGACCTGACTGGCAGTGTGCAGGGTCTGCCCTGCCATGTTGGTGAACAGGCACGCAGCCTGCTCCCTGCACCAGCGGAGAAGCACATGGCCCGACCCTCCTCCCTAAACATTGGAGCAGTCCACCTGCACCACCACCCTGACACAGGCCCAGCCTGGGGACAGGAACCGGCTGCCCCCAAACAGCATGCCTGATCCAGTGCCCCTGAAGGACTGGCCCCACTCCCTTGACATGGTGTGCCCAGCCCTGCCACTGTGACCCAATGCTCCAGGATGCAAGGACCTGTCATTGTGACCCACTGTGTTTTACCCGGAGCCCCTGGGAAATGGTTCCACTGCCTGAAACTGCCCAGTAGATGTGACCTGATGCCCCTGGATGCAGAGACCAGACACGCCTAACCTGGTGCCACCAGAAGATTGGATGAACCACTGCAACCCAGTGGAACCAGTCACCTCTGAAGACACAGACTTGCCACAGACCCAGCCACCTCACCCAGCTCCCCAGATACTGGACTGCTAAAATGGGAAGACAAAAAAACAACCCTCAAATGAAAGAAAAGGAGGCATTTCCAGAAAAGGAACTAAATGAAATGGAGGGAAGTAATTTGTCAGATAAAAATTCAAAGTAATGGTTATAAGTATGCTCAAACATCTAAATGAGAATCACAAGAAACTTAATGATAATTATAAGGAACTGAATGAGAAATACACCATAAATAAGAATCAAGAGGAAATGAAGAATGACATAGCTGCAATAAAGAACACCCTGGAAGAATTCAACAGTAGACTAAAAGAAGTTGAGGACAGAATAAGCAAGAAGACAAGGTAGAAAAAAAAATACCCAATCAGAGCAGCAATGGGAAAAACATTTAAAAGAAGGAGGAGAGTTTAAGCAAGTTTTGAGACAACATGAAAAGAAACAGCATCCGCATAGTAGAGGATCCAGAAGAAGAAAAAGCTGAGCAAGGAACAGAAAACCTGTTGGAAGAAATAATGACAAAAAACTTCTCTGACTTGGTGAAGAAAAAGTAAAACAAATCCAGAAAACACAGAGTCCCAAACAAGATGAACCCCAAAAGACCCACAACAAGACACATCATAATTAAAATGCAAACATTAAAGACAAAGAGTGAATCTTAAAGGCTACAAGAGAGATACAGAAAGTTACCTGCAAGGGAATTCCCATTAGACTATTGGCTGATTTCTCAATAGAAACATTTAAGGCCAGAAGAGAGTGGCATGATATACAAAGTAATGAAAACCAAGGGGCCGAACCCAAGACTATTCTATCTAGCAAGGCTATCATGCAAAATAGTGCTAGAAAGCCTAGCCAGAGCAATAAGGAAAGATCTTTAATAATAAAAGTGTAATGTGCTAATTAGACTGAACAGCTGAACGACCTTCTGGACATCATTCCAGATGACCTTTCGGACAACCTTCTGGACGAAGCCACGGTCGCGGCGGCTGAGGCAGAGGCAGCCACCACGGTGGGTGGGGGCTGAGGAAGAGGTGGTTAGGGGTGATTAGGCAGTCAGGCAGAATGGTTAAGAGTGATCAGGCAGGCAGGCAGAGGAGTTAAGGGTGATCAGGCAGGCAGGCAGAGGAGTTAAGGGTGATCAGGCAGGCAGGCGAGTGGTTAGGGGTGATCAGGCAGACAGACAGAGGGGTTAGGGGCAATCAGGAAGGCAGGCAGGCAGAGTGGTTAGGGGCAATCAGGCAAGCAGGCAGGAGAGCAGTTAGGAGCCAGTGGTCCTGGATTGCGAGAGGGATGTCCAATTGCCTGTTTAGGCCCGATCCCACAGGAATAAACCACCAGTTGGACATCCTCCGAGGGGTCCCATATTGCAAGAGGGTGCAGGCTGGGCTGAGGGACCCCTCCCCCATCCTGTGCACAAATTATGTGTACCAGGCCTCTAGTAAAGAAATAAAAAGCATCCAAATATGGAAGGAAGAGGTCAAACTGTCACTTTTGGGGGATGACATGATTCTCTATATAGAAAACCTATAAAAACTCCACCAAAAAAACTACTAGAAACAATAAACAAATACAGTCAAGTTGCAGCATATGAAATCAATGTGCAAAATTCCATTGCCTTCCTGTATAGTAACATAAAACTTCAGAAAAATAAATTTTAAAAATTACTTTTGAAATTGCAACCAAATACCTTAGAACAAACTTTAAAAAAGAATGTGAAAGACCTATATACTGAAAATTACAAAGCATTATTAAAAGATATTAAGGAAATGCAAATCAAAACTAAAAGGAGATTCCACCTCACACCTGTTAGAGTGGCCATTATCAATAAGAAAAAGATACAACAAAATGGAAAAATATCTTGTGTTCATGGATTGAAAGAATCGACATAGTAAACATGAGCATGTTGTACAAATAAATATACAGATTTAATGCAATCTCCATCAAAATCCCAATGTCATTTTTTAAAGAAATAGAACAAGAAATCATCAGATTTTTATGAAACCACAAAAGACCCCTAATAGTCAAAACAATCCTGAAGGAAAAAAAAAAAAAAAAGCTGGAAGTATCCTGCTACCTGACTTCAAATTACACTACAAAGCTATCATAATCAAAACAGCATGCTATTGGTAGAAAAATAGACACACATAACAATGAAACAGAATAGACAACCCTGTTATAAAACAACATATATATTTCAACAGATAATTTTCAACAAAAGAGCCAGAAATACACAATGAAGTAAAGACAGTCTCTTCAATAAATGGTCCTGGGAAAACTGGAAAGCCACATGCAAATGAATGAAACTGGATTACAGTTGGTCCCCATGTACAAAAATTAATTCAAAATAGATCAAAGACCTAAATATAAGACCCAAAACAATAAGTTACATAGGAGAAAATATAGGTACCAAACTTATGGACCCTGATCTTAGAGAACATTTTGTGAACTTGACCCCAGAGGCAAGGGAAGTAAAGGCAAAAATAAATGAATGGAACTATATCAAACTAAAAAGCTTCTGCACAGCAAAAGAAACTGACAAAACAAAGAGGCAGCCAACCAGATGGGAGATGATATTTTCAAGCAGAAGCTCCAACAAAGGTTTAATTTCCAAAATATATAAAGAACTCATAAAGCTCAACACCAAAGAAGCAACTCATTCAAAAAGTAGGCAGAGGACCTGAAAATACACCTCTCGCATACAAAAAGCCAATAGATATATAAAAAAATGTTCAACCTCGCTGGCTATTAAGGAAATTCAAATCAAAACTACAATGAGATACCACCTTATACCTGTTAGAGTGCCCATTATCAACAAGACAAGCAATAACAAATGTTGGAAAAGTTGTGGAAAAAAGGGAACCCTCGTTCACTGCTGGTGGGAATGTAAACTGGTACAACCACTATGGAAAGCAGTCTTGTGATTTCTCAAAAATTCAAAATAGAGCTATACCATATGACCTAGGAATCTCTCTCCTGGGTATAGTCCTGAAAAACTTGAAATCATATATTCACCAAGATATATGCACCCCTATTTTCTTTTTTTTCCTTTTCATTTTTTTAATTTATTTTTATTATTAAGGTATTATATTTGTACATATCTTACCATTTCCCCCCCACCCCACTCCTATACATGCCCTCACCCCCCAGAGTTTTGTGTCCATTGGTTATGCTTATATGTATGCATACAATTCCTTCGGTTGATCTCTTATCTCCCCCACCTCTCCCTAATCTTCCCGCTGTAATTTGACCTTCTGTTTGATACTTTACTGTCTCTGTATCTACTTTTTGTTCAACAGTTTATAATTTTCTTTATTATCCATAAATGAGTGAGATCATGTGGTATTTTTCTTTCATTGACTGGCTTATTTCACTTAGTATAATATTCTCCAATTCCATCCAGGTTGCTGCAAATGGTAAGAATTCCTTCTTTTTTATGACAGCATAGTATTCCATTGTGTAGATGTACCATAGTTTTTTGATCCAGTCATCTGCTGACGGGCACCTAGGCTGTTTCCAAATCTTAGCTATTGTAAATTGTGCTGCTATGAACATAGGTGCACCCCTATTTTCATTGAAGCATTATTCACGGTGGCCAAGGCAGGGAAACAACCAGTATCCTGCGATAGAGGACTGGATAAAGAAGATGTGGTACAGTACACAATGGAATACTACTCAGCCATAAGAAACGATGAAATAGCGCCATTTGCGACAACATGGATGAACCTTGAGAATATCATGCTAAGTGACATAAGTCAGACAGGAAAAGCTCAGAACCATATGATTTCACTCATATGTGGGATGTAAAACTGAAGCTCGTGAACACAAACAGCAGTGTGGTGGTTGCCAGAGGCAGGGGATGGGGGAGGGTGTGCTAATATATGGTGACAGGAGGAGATTTGACTTTGGGTGGTGGGTACACGGTGAAATATACAGATTTCGTAACATAGAAACCCAGACCTGAAACCTATATGATCATGTTGACAAATGTCACGCCACTAAATTTAATTTTTAAAAATTAAAAATAAATTATTATTATTTTGTACATACCTTCCTTATCATCTCTTTGGGGAGGCAGTTTCAAGCAGGGAGGTTATCTCAGTAATTCCTTGGTACAGGTTATAGTTCTGTAATAATCATCATATCTATGTGCACGACTGAGCAGAAGTTTCTCACCGACATGTTATGAGAACTGGCCAGGTTCAAGCAAAGTGGAGTTACAAAGACTGATTATTTCATTTCATTACAGGAAGTACCAGGGAAAGCAGGTGAAAACAAGGAGAGCCTCCAAGAGGAGATGATGCTTAAGATGGATTCTCAAGGCCAGCAAACATGTCCCAGGTCAATTTTGCCAGGGATTTCCAGAACGGGATGTGCATGCCCAGATGCTACAGGTATGCTGGTCACCAGCAAGATCCAGTGGAGCTCAGACTGGGAGTTCTCATCATTTCTAATGGTCAGACAGGGAGCCTTCTCTGGCATTGTTTGGGTAAGTACTATTAAAAGTGTTGTAGGAAAACACATATTCATGCTGTACTTAAGTTTTCATTAATAATAAATTCAGGTGAAGTAGCTTTGCTGTTAATATTGGTCAATGTCCAATTGAAAGCACAGATGTCAAGAAATTTTCATAAATGGATTCAGTTACATTTAATAGTGCTGTTGATGAGAGAAGACTTAATGAAAACCAACAGATGGTCTATTTAATATCGCTCTCAGCTTTGAAACATGTGCCAAATGTGATACACACAATGACTTGACGGGGCTGTTACTGGAAGCCTTTAATTACAACTATTTGCACTCCTGGGCCTTCTGAATTTCATAAAATAACACTGCAACTCTAACCCTGGCCAAACCAGAATTTAAATAATACCCATTTTGTGCTATTGTTGTGACTTTGTGTTTCTAAATGACCTCTACAGACAGTTTTCTGACAGGTTTTGGGGGGTTTTGTTTTGTTTTGTTTTTGTCAAGAAAATTAAGCCAAAAAACAGGATTAGTTCAGATGGCCTTTCTTCCACACATTAACACATTTAGTCGGGAATGTTGAACAGCATCTCCAAGGTCAAGAAGAAGTACGAAGTCTTTTATTATTAAGGTTTCCTCAATTACAGGGATAGCTCAACTGAGGCAAACTGCCAAAGAAATAAATAATTAAAAACAGCAGTGACAATTGTAACAATTGTCCTGCTCTGAACCTTGGTAGGCTCCTGGCGACTATTGCGACTACATATTGTAACAACTAGAACACTGGAGATGAGCACGTGGAAGCCTGGAATATTCCATAGCAGGCTCAATGTCGCACAGCTTGTAAGCGTTAACCAAGCAGCTTAAGCAGAGTCAGAGCAGACACACTGGTCAATTAAAGCAGGATAGCATGTTATAAGAATGAAGAGAATGAGGAGAGGGAAGGGAAAGGAAGAAGAAGTTATTGAAGTTCAATCAGATGTACACAATGAGAAAATTCCTATTTAAATTGCTTTAGAAAGGCTCAGCTACCTAATTCCTTCATGGGCCCTCTCCATTGGGCTGCCTCTATCTTACTGGCTAGACTCTGGGGAAGGAGGTGGTGTTCCATGGCATCTCTATGTGGAGAGATGGCAAACAAGCAAACAAAAAGCCTAGAACATAGTAGGTTTGGACACAGTAGGTTTATAGTTAGTTGTTCACATAGAAAATAAAAGAATAATTAATAAACAATAATACAAGAATAAACTGTATTTTGCATACTCACAACTTTAAAGCTAGTCTTGCCACAGCCTGTACATATGGGTGATTTATAAAAATGGTTCATCTCTCAGGTGAAGAAGTGTCAGGCTGGGGCCCAGAAGGCCTGATGGCCACCCACTGGCTGTTGGGGAGTCCCTCAGAGTAGGAACACCAGGCAGTAACACCAATATACTGAATGGACTACACTGCTGGACTTAGAGCACAAGGGATCAAAACAAGCCTCTCTATGAGCCCCAGAAGAAAATTGCAGGTTGCAAATCCGAGAGTCTCTAAGGACACCGGAAAATAGTGTTTCTTCCCCTGGATAGGCTCCTGCCCTGATAGGTACCTGCTCCGAGTGGTGGAGCAAATCAATCATTGGAAGGACAGAGAATAGTCTATTTTCTGTTAATTCTGCACAATAACAGAAAAATCGTATTATTTTCTGCACTGAAAAACAATAGTATATACTAGAAAGAAAGTATAAGGGCAATATTCTTTATACATACTGGTAGTAAACCAAGAAATCCTAAACAAAAATAGGATGAAAAAAATTAAACACTTGAAACTTTAAAAGCATCCTTCTAAAAATCCCAATGCTTAATAAAAAGTTTAAGGCAGTGATGGCGAACCTATGACACGCGTGTCAGCACTGACACTCGTAGCCATTTCTAATGACACGTGGCCGCTGAGGCGGCCGCATGCCAAGGATGAAACATTTGCGAAATAATGTTTTTTCCTCAAAGTGACACACTATCCGAGTTATGCTCAGTTTTTTGGCGAAGTTTGACACACCAAGCTCAAAAGGTTGCCCATCACTGGTTTAAGGTAAAAATTACAAATTTGTTCATTTATTTATTCATGCTGAAAAAAATACACCAGAACCAGGGCAAAGCAAGAATAAAATTTTATGAAGAAGAGATTGCTTTATATTTCAACCTACAAATAAATACTAGTAGTATTCAGAGGAAATTTTGTAGCTTTAAAATTAATTTATTAATAGTAAGATTACTATTAATAAAGAGGAGAAGGAGGAAAAACTGGAAAAAGAATAAATTCAACTAATATAATTTACTAAAAGTAATTAATAGATATAAACTTGAAATTAATGAAATAACTAACAGAATGATTTTAAAGTGTTTATAAAATCAAGCCCATTTAAGAGAAAAAAAATATACCAATTCTGATCAAAACCAAAAAAATTAAAATACGGAATTCCAAGAAAGAGAAAGTGCATAGATAGATGAAATAGTCATGGAAGAGTATATGCTCACTTTCTAAATGGAAAATTGTTATTTTATGAAAATATAAATGTGTAAGATTAATTTTGTTTATAAAACATTAAAAAGTTATAAAGATCTACCATAAAATAGAGGTTTTATAGCTGAGTTCTACATATCTAAATATCATCATCACCCTGACCATCGACATTTTTATTTTTATTATCCCAGGTTATAAACTAGGATATCAAAATTTGACAAAGATAGCACAGAAAACTGTATCAACTTTTTCTTATCCTATCTAATAAAAGAGTAATATTCAAATTAACCATCACTCCACTACACCCACAAGCCACGTCCACCAGCCAATCAGGAGAGAGTATGCAAATTAACCCAACCAAGATGGCTGCAGCCACGGAGCAAGCATGAGGTTTGGGGTTTCCCTGGAAATGGAGGAAGCCAAGCTTTCTGCACACCCTGGCGGGCCCAGGCCTCCACTCAAGACTACAAAGTTTCAATTATAGAAGATAAATAAATCCTAACAAAAATGGCAGCAGCCACGGTGCTGGAGAAAGCAGGAGGCTTGAGTCGCCCTGCGATGGAGAAAGTCAAGCTTTCCGCACCCCTGGCCTGCCTTGGCCTCTGCTTAAGGCTACAAAGTTTCAATTATAGAAGATAAATAAATACCAGATCCCAGGGCCTCCGCTTGGGTCGCCGGGGGGCATGGCTGGCCTGCAAACCACCACAGGCCCCTCGCCCAGGCCACCCCATGCCCCAAGGGTACCCCCACCCTGATCTGGGACACCCTTCAGGGAAAACCAGCCGGCCCCAACCCGTGCACCAGGCCTCTATCCTATCTAATAAAAGAGTAATATGAAAATTGACCGTCACTCCAACACACAAGATGGCTGCCCCCATGTGGTCAAAGATGGCTGCCCCATGTGGACACAAGATGGCCACCACAAGATGACCAGCAGGGGAGGGAAGTTGGGAGGGACCAGACCTGGAAGGGAGGGCAGTTGGGGGTGATCAAGCCTGCAGGGGAGGGCAGTTGGGGGGCACTAGGTGGGAAGTTGGGGGCGACCAGGCCTGCAGGGAAGAGCAGTTGTGGGCAATCAGGCCAGCAGGGGAGGGCAGTCGGGAGGGATCAGGCCTGCAAGGGAGGGCAGTTGGGGGCGATAAATCCTGCAGGGGAGGGCAGTTAGGGGTGACCAGGCCAGCAGAGGAGGGAAGTTGGGGACAACCGGGCCTGCAGGGAAGGGCAGTTGGGGGGGACCCATGCCTGCAGGGGAGAGCAGTTGGGGGTACCAAGCCGGCAGGGGAGGGCAGTTGGGGGTACCAGGCCTGCAGGGGAGGGCAGTTGGGGGTACCAGGCCTGCAGGGGAGAGCAGTTAAGGATGACCAGGCCTGCAGGGGAGGGCAGTTCGGGGTGACCAGGCCTGCAGGGGAGGGCAGTTAGGGATAATCAGGCTGGCAGGGGAGCAGTTAGGCATCAATCAGACTATGAGGGGAGTGGTTAGGGGGTGATCAGGCTGGCAGGCAGAAGTGGTTAGGGCAATCAGGAAGGCAGGCATGCAAGCAGTTGGGAGCCAGCAGTCCTGGATTGTGAGAAGGATGTCTAACTGCCCGTTTAGGCCCGATTCTACCGGGATCAGGCCTAAACAGGCAGTTAGACATCCCTTGAGGGGTCCCATATTGGAGAGGGTGCAGGCTGGGCTGAGGGACACACACCCCCTGCACGAATTTTGTGCACTGGGCCACTAGTAAAGATATATTTAGAAATATCTAATAAATTATAATCACATTAAATATAGCATCATATTTTAAAAAGTCATATTTAAAATAAGAAAGTTTATTCCATGACTATTGATTCATTATGAAACAAATTTATCAACATAATATATAAACATATTAAAGAGAAAATAAAAAACAGAATACCTGATTATGTCATGTCCTGAAAGAATATTTAATAAAATTTAAAAGCCATTCATAATGAAAACTTTTAGTAAAATAAGAATAGAAAGCAATTTTTGAAACACAATAAAGTTTAATTAGCAATATCAACCAACTAACAACAATATTGGTGAAATATGAAAGTCAACATGATTAGAAAGAAGAACAGTAGCTATTTCAACAGTCATTAATATGTATAAGTGTAATAAAAGGGTAACATGCAAATTAACCATCACTCCATCACAAAGATGATGGTGCCCATAGCCACAAGATGGTGGCACCCAGTCCTCTCAACCCCACCAGAGTCCCCCAGTCCCGGGAGAGGGGGAGTGACCACTGAGAGCGGTCAGCATAAGTGGCCTGGCAGAATGCTTGCTTCATCACCACAGCGATGAGACAAGCGTTCCACCCTAGCTGTGGAGGGTCTCTGGGCCGCGGCATGGAGCAGCTGAGGAGGGAAGGGAACACTTGTATCATCGCCCTGACAAAGAGGCAATCATTCCACACCCAGCCGCAGATGGGCCTTTGGGCAGTGGAGAGCCTCTGGGCAGTGGGTGCGGAGTGGCCAGGCTCTGCAGAGAGCTATTGGTGCATTAATTCATGCACAAGGCTATTAATATATATATATATATATATATATATATATATATATATATATATATATATGATGTTTTGCCTAGAAAACACAAAAGACTACTAAAAACATATTTGAAATAATAAAACAATTTAGTAAGGTGGCTGAATATAAGTTTAATAGATAGATTTTAATGATAAAATTTCCATATTAGAAATAAGTATGTAAAAAATGAAAAACTTAATAACAAAACCTGTAAAAACCACAAAATATAGATAAATTTAATTTAGATTTACTAGGCCTATATGAAAAGATATATAAAATGTTATCAAAAGACATAAAACACAAGTTAGTAGAAAGACATAGAATGTTAACAGGTTGGAAAACTTTATTAAAAGTCTTGATATTCATTATAAAAATGGCAATTCTACCCAAACCAATATATCTTCTTAGTAAAGTGACAATCAGGATCCCAATTTTTTTATCTTGAATTTTTTTGAAGTGGAAAAATATTGTATGAAACTTTTCTAGAAAAATTTAAAAGCTGTTAGAAAGTTGTGTGGAAGTTTTCTAGAAAAATCAGAAAGCTGTTAGCATCATAACACTGGTATTGATACAGGAATAGGTGGATCGGTGAACAAAACAAATAATTATAATATATAAAAACCCTGGGTCATCTCTCATGGGCTGATCCCCTGACTAATGTAGTTACCAATAATACCAAACACCTTGGTTATCAAGGAGGTCCATGGGTGGGGCAAGAAAGTATAAATACACAGGGGTCTCCACCCAACTTCCCTTTTGTATGACACGAAATCAAAACAATGCCCCTTTGTGTGTACAATTAAAGAGAGGTTTCTGGCTTGTGTGGACACCAAAGAAAGGGTGTCACTACTATCACTACTTGCCCCCGGTAGAGATGCAGAAAATGTAACTAAGACCTTGTCCATATAAAAAGAAATGGACAGCCAGTTTGAAAGGATATGCCATAAACTAGAACAAAGAATATCCTTACATGATATTATTCTACACTATCATTAAAATTTTCCCCAGATTTGGATCACCCTCAGTACTTAGAATAGTTCCTCACACCCTTGGGGATAAAAAAAAAAAAAATCATCTGTTTGGTGCTTGGAGACAAACTTAACACATCTCTTGATATTTTAGAATTACAATAGCATAATGTACAATTATCCCAAGCAAAATTACAAACTAATTCTTTGAATGGCAGCAATTTAAAAAGGACATGTAAGGATTTAATCCTTTTCATTGTGTAGAGGGCCTCCTGGGAAGGCACCTGAGCATTCTATATTGGTCCCTTTTACCCTTTAGGCCAAGAGAGACCCTCTTCTCACAATTCAATTGCTCACAGCTATTGCATGAGCTCTCTGTCCATGTCGAGGTTGAAGTCCCGTGATGACTGGTGCCATGGATCTGTCTCTCACCCAGTGGGGCGAACTGAGCCCTCCCTGGAGAAGAAACCCGGGTTCCTCAAGATATGTGATCAGTGCTGGGGCCCCGCCAGCAGGCGAGGGGATCCCAAGGCAGGTGCTGGGCATGGAGGCCATGGGGGCATAAGTTATCAAGGAGACAAAACTGAATCTCACATCACCCTGCTTGGCCCCGAAGGATGGCTGGTTAGCCAGAGACGGGTAAGATTCCTCAAGGGAGGAACAACCTAAGACAGGCACAGTCACAGAGGGGCATTCAGGAGAGAATTTGGGGATCAACAGAGGTGGGGCACAGACCCTCACCCCCCCAACATTGCAGGGGCTTGAACCCTAGCCCCTTCTGAGGGAGGTCTCCTGCCCCCATGGCTGCTTTGTGCTTCCCATGCCCAGCCCAGATGAGGACTCAGGTGACCGACAGAGACTTGGTCAGCAGCAGATGCCCTCTCACTCCGACAAGAATTGTTTGAGTTGTCTTGTACCCATGGTGTGGGGAAGTGGGTTTATGATATCTAAATCCAGCCTACCACCAGGAATGCTCAGGACCTACTCAAGAAAGCAAATAATCCTTTCCACTAATATTTACAGGGTAAAATAAGATTGTTGTCAGAGTAATAAATTTGACAGTAAAATAGTAGTCAAGTTTTCAAGCAAATTTAAATTGGCTAGTTGAAACAAGCGAATATTCTAGAAAAATTAATTGTACTGGACAAAATGGTGTTCCTAAAGTGTAACTAAAATTTTTATTGGTAGTTCACCTCATGATAAAAATGCGTACCATGTAATGAACCTAAAACAGTAATATTATAGTGCTAAAAATTAAAATTTAAAAGCCATCAAGACTACATTATAAAATTTTCAAAAGCATCCCAATATTTAAATCAAAAAGGGGGGGGGGGGGAGTAGAAGAATATCATGTAAGGAAAAATATCCTGTAAGTAATTACATCTAGAAAATTAATACTTTAGAAAATTAATTGTAAGGCTAAAAGCAAGACACCCATGAAAACACACAAGGTGTCAAAACAAGCCAGAGGAAAATCATTTGGGCAAAAAATGAAATAGGATCCCAAGTCAAATTTATAGAAAATATTTCTTTATTAACTTTTGGTTGAGAATACATTTATATATTTTCAGAACACAACTCTGAGACCATGTGGATTCCAGCAACAGAGAGGAATAAACAGGACTACTCCAGCCATCAAGACAGAAGAGAAGCAGTCCAGAGATGGAAGATGCTGACGTGGCCTTGCCATACTAGCAGTTAACAGCTGTGCATCACTACAGGTTGCCCAGGACCAAACCAGAGAGGGTCAGACCAGCATTACCACCATTTGTCCACCATCCAGAACTGAAATGTCATGGCTGACATGTACACATAAGGAACTATGTGACATTGAAATTGGGTCTCAAAAGAACTGTTGGCCCAGAAAGAAACTCACTACAGACTGATTCATTTGCCTATCAGCATAACCATTATTGCTTGTCTCATTTTCGGTTCTTATAAGTGTATTTCTAATAGCACATGATCCCACTCATCTAGGGGAAATAATGAACAATGTAGACTGATAAACAAGAACAGACCCAGAAACAAGGAGGCATGGATCAGACTGTCGGGCCTCAGAGGGAGAGTAGGGGAGGGTGGGGGGTAAAGGGGAGAGATCAACCAAAGGACTTGTGTGCAAGCATATGAACCTAACCAGTGGTTAAGGACAATGGGGGGTGGGGGCATGTGTGGGGAGGGGTGTGGACTGGGAATGAGGGGATGAGGACAAATATGTGATACCTTAATCAATAAAGAAATTAAAAATAATAATAATAAAAAATTTTAAAAATAAAATATAAGACTACTGCTTAGAAGAGAATAAACCTCTTTGTCCATGAGTGGCAGCTATAAAGGAAAAAAACTAGATTTCTTCCAAGTTCTTTGCACCCACTTGTTTGTGCTAAGTTCGAATGTGATAATCTATTTGAGAATAAACTCTTTGGAAGGGTAAAAAGTAAATAAATAAATAAATAAATAAATAAATAAATAAATAAATAAAATAAAAATATAAATAAAAACCCTGGGTCATAACAACCAGTAATGATGGAGGCTCAACCAACTGGAAGTCAGTCCTGCAGTCAGCACTGGTTTGCCATGGCAACCCAGCACTGACTGCTTCCGCTGCAGGCATGGTGCCCCAGCACTAACTGCTGAGGGGGCTGGGAATCAGGGCCAGAGAGAGGCCTGAAGAGAGAAGCAGGGACTGATCCATTGCCTCTGTGGCAGCTTTGGGTCAGCACTTGCCTCTCTCTTTCTCTCCCAGTCTGGCCAGCAGCCATGCCTTTCTCTCCAGGCCTCCACTGGAGCTGCTGAGCAGACCCCTTTCTGATCAGGCCCTGTTGATAGGCCCAAAGACGCTGACTGGCATAGGAACTAACCAATCAGAACCAAATGTGTGTGCTGTGAAGAACCAATGGCTTCCTAGGAGACGGAGCTTCTGATGCTGACTGGCATGGAAACCTACCAATCAGAACCAAATTGGCCAGCAGAGGAGGGCAGTTGGGGGCAAGATCAGGCCGGCAGGAGAGGGCAGTTGGGGGCAACCAGGCCGGCAGGGGAGAGCAGTTAGGGGCCATCAGGCAGGCAGGCAGAGGCAGTTAGGGCAACCAGGCTGTCAGGGGAGGGCAGTTAGGGGTGATCAGGCTAGCAGGCAGAGGCAGTTATGAGCCAGCGGTACCAGATTGTGAGAGGGATGTCCAACTGCCGGTTTAGGCCCGATGTGGAATCGGGCCTAAACCAGCAGTCCAACATCCCCCAAGGGTCCCCAATTGGGGAGGGTGCAGGCTGGGCTGAGGGAACACCCCCTCCGTGCACAAATTTCATACACCGGGCCTCTAGTACTGTTATAAAATAAAATATATAATTAGAAATTAATATGTGCTAAGTGTGCTATGATAATTAAAAATAAAATTGTGATTTTTAAAAAAATGTTACATTTAAATAATTGCCTATCCATCAGCTAAAATAAATATAATTTTTAAATAGCTAGATAGTAAATATCTTCAGCAGTGTAGTCCATGTGTCTCTTTCAGGGTAACCTGTCAGCATGAGAAGAGAGGAGCCACAGACAATATATAAAGAAGGGGGCCTGGTGTGTTCCCATAAAACTCTATTTAGAAAAATGGGCAGTGAGCGGCTTGGCCATAGTTTGCCAATTTCTGAACTAGAAGAAACTATAAGCAAATTTCTTATCTCACGAAAACAAATTAAAGGTGGCTTAAAGCCTAACGTCAAAAATCAAAACAAACATGTGAATCCTAACAATATTGAAAGGAGGAAAGCTTTATCATTTCAGAATGAAGAGGTTTGGAACAATTTATATATTTGGTGCACATTTATATTAAAAAAGAGTATTAAAACACATAAAATTTAAAAAAAACAGTTTAAGAGAAAACATTTGCAACATCATATGGCAGGAAAAATATAAATATATCTAATATATTAAAAGTTCTTGAGATTGATAATTAAAATGATCCAATTGATATATCTGTAAAAAATACATATAAGTAGGCAATTTTCAAATGAAAAAACACACACTCAAAATACCCACTAACCTTAGAAAGTGTGCTCTTCCTACCTGAGCTCAGGGGCTCTGCTCCAAACCGGGCAATGGGCCCATTCGCAGTGCCTACCAGCCCAGCATCTCCTGGAATTTCCCCTTCCAATCTCCTCTTACTGATCCCACTGTCACCACAGCGCCTCTTCGCTGCTCCTTAGAAACACAGGCGCAGTCCCCATTGGGCTTTTGCAGATGTATCTTCGACCTTGAAAGCTTCTCTTCAAGTTTCCTTTACATGGGCTCCAATGGCTTCTCAAGAGGCCTACCTCTGGCTACTTCATGCACACCTCCCACGAAACACACACAGTCCTACCCACCTTACCTCACTCTAGTTCTTTTTTTATAATATTATCTTTTAACTTACTACATAATTTGTCTATTTTCAGAATCATGTCTCCTCTTCAGTAGTATAAGCTGTATAACAGCAGCGATGTCTGTCCGTTTGATCACTGATGTATTCAAATCACTTAGAACAGAGTCTGCCACATATAATGGTGTACTAACTAACATATGCTTAATGAGTGGCTGCGGAATGGGTACCGTTTGTTGATTGCTAGGATTAAAGTCTCCCAGCTTGGCAGATTCAAGCAACCAAATTAACAACATAACAGCACGGAGTTGGAAAAAGTGTCATGAGGCACTATAACCTTGCTCCAGAACACCACTGGGCACAGAGTAAATATTTGATGAATGAACAAATGTTAAACCTCACTAGTAATTGTAGAAATGCAAGTTAAAACAAGATGCAGTTTTCACAAATTTAGTAGGCACAATGTGAGAGACTAGAAACCTCAGAACCATAATTCAATAATCTTATTTTCAGGAATTAATTCTATAGAAATAAAAATATCAGTATTTAAAGAAGTTATGTTTCCACACTTATTTATTGTTTGCAATGGCAAAAATGGAAATAATCTAAATACCCATGAATAAAAAATAGTTAATTAACTATAATAAATCCACATTATTAAATGTCTTACAGCCATTTTTCACCTGGAAAGCCATGCATCATATGTTTTAAGTGAAAAATGTAAGCTTCATAACAATGAGTATAATATGTAACTTTGTTGAAAAATATTGAGAAAATTGTTTTAAATGTTTTTTATCTGCATCATCACAAAAACTATTTAAAACACTTAATTCAGAATTAAATTTGAAACAAATCTATGTGAATCTTCATATTACTTTTCTTCTATGCTCTAAAATAATAGAAAGCCTTATTAACGGTCCCCTACCATACTTATAAGTTTTGCATCTATTGAAAATTTTATCTGTAAAGTCTCTTTTTTAGCAAAAAGACCTTGTTGAATTCCTTTCACATATATTATCTTTTAAACGTCCTATCTCTTACAGTGTTATTCTGAGCTCCCTTTCCACTAGATTAACTGCACAGCTCAAATCTTCTAGGATTCAGTTTACAATACCAAAAATCTGCCAACAAAATAGACCTTGGCTTGAGACAAATGTAGTGCTAATTACCCATTATAGCCCAGAAATATAATTCAAAACTATGTTTCAAAATGGAACTGGAAAGATGATATACATAATAATTAATACAGTTTCCATTTTTGAGACCTCACATCTATGGGTAATCAAATTAAGGCCAAAACTTAATGAGTCTGGTGAGTTCGAGACTCAGAAGATCAATATGGGTGTAACTTGATAGATGAGGATTGAGTAATGTAAGAAAAAGGGAAAAACTCAAATATATAAGTCCACATTAGGGAGATTGGGGTCTATTCCAAAGGCAATGGAAAGCCATATACAGGATTTGTAAATTCTATTCAGTAAAATTTAAGAAGTAAAATGCCATGACTTATATCTTTAAAAGGTCATTTTGATGGCTGTGTAGAGAGTCACTTTCAGGGACCAAAATAGTGGCAGGGAGCCCTATTAGGAACCAGCTGCAGTCATCCCTAGGAGGTGCTGTTGGTTTGGACAAGGTGAAAGGGACTATGATAGTACATAGCTGTCAGATATACCTTTGAGCACTTAGAGTACTTAATGATGGATTTAATGAAGTGCTAAGGAAAGGAGAAATCAAGGATGACTCCGACATTTTTGCCCTGCCATTGCCAATGCCACTGGGTATTCCAATATTTCCAGGGCTACAGAGAAATAGAAACAGTTGCAGAGATGGAAAAGGTTGTCTTCCTTCAACAAGCAATGAATGGAGAAAGTCCACAGTGAAATGAAGACATGCAGAAGAATTTAGGGGCACAAAAGACAAGAAGATAAGAATTTCAGTGAAGTGGTTGATGACATTAAATACTGCTGAGAGAACGTGGGAGACAAGCACAAAAAATGGCCATTGGATTTGGCCAGAAAGAAGATAGGAGTGCACTTGACCGAGCCGTTAAAGCAGCTGAGTGAGTGAGGACGCCATGTGAAATACAGAGGAGAAAACGTGGGTAAGGAAGAGAACAGTGGATGTGGCAACTCCTTACTGAAGCATTGTTGAAAAGAAAAACAGAAATGAGTTAGTAGATAAAGGGGAGCATTGAATCACTGAAGGGTTCTTTTCAAAGTTAGGTCATCCTGGTATTTATTTTTGTATTAATGGTAATGACGTAGAGAGAAGATGTGGAAGATGGAGGAGAGAGAGAAAATCCATGTGAGCAAAGCACTTGAGTGTGGAAGAACTGAGACAGGCTACCTGTGGAGGGATTAGCCTTCTTGGCCCAGTTCACAACAGGGGAAAGCACAGAGGTGTGAATGAGATGCAAAGAGATTGAGATTGAGCAGAGGAGATATTGGGATTCCCAAATGGAATTTTTCTTTCCCCATTGAAGTGTTAGGCAAGGTCTCAAATTGAGAGTAGAGGTGGAACAGCAAAGGAAAGGGGTAAGAAAAATTTTTAGAAAGAAGAAAATCAAATTCTTGTAACAGGACAATGTGTTTGTCTGTGCTAAAAGCATTTGGACAGTTGTCATCTTTTATGGAAGTCTGATAGCCAGCAGGTACATTTATCCCCCTAGGGACTGGATGAAGGAGTATTATTATGTCCACTTTACAGGTGAGGGATACAAGGCTCACAGATGCTGAACAACTCTTAAATCCATCCAGTTCCTATGTGATGAAGCCAGGATTATATGCAAGTATGTTAACTTCAAAGCTCTTTTGATAAAAACAACAACAATAATTATAACTGCTACCTCTCTTCCACCAAATTACTTAGAAAAGTATGGGGATGGTAAAGGAAACCATTACCATCACAAACATGCTTCAGCAGGAACAAGGGGAAAAGTTAGATAAGCAACCCACTGATACTTTTGGAAAGCAATTATTCCATCACATATTAATAACTCTGAAATCTTTGTTGAAAGTTTACTTTCTTATCTTAATTGCTTAATAGAAACCAGGTGAAAAGATAATCTACAAAATGACCTGACAGGAAGACATGTGCTATAATAAGCTTGGAGATATTTATTCAAAATGAATTCCTATACATCAACCAATTAATAAAACAAGCAATAATCATGGTCTTGGGTAACAAAAACACTCAAGTCTAGCAGCAAAACAATGTCAAACAAAACAAATATCCTGTGGAAAATGTCTTTAAAAGCTCAGCACCTTATAAATAAACCTGAGCAAATAAAATATGGCAATTAATATGCAAACAATCTAGATGAGGTACATACAAAAAGAATGCAAGAAAATAACAGTTTGTTTGTTTTTTTACTTTAACAATGCAAAGGAAAACAGAAAGAATCCTGTTGGTCAATTAATGTCAAACAAATATAATTGTTTTCTGGATAAGACTGCAGAATAAGTAGGTGGAGCAAGGGCAAAGAATGTGTATATTTGTATATAACTGTGTGTTTGTGTATACATATTACATAAAACTATATATACTCATATATGCCTATATATTTGATATGTGTGACTTATATCATTTGCCTGTCACCATAACCATTATTGCTTGTCTCATTTTCAGTTCTTATAAGTGTATTTCTAATAGCACATGATCTCACTCATCTAGGGGAAATAATGAACAACATAGATGGATGAACAAGAACAGACCCAGAAACAAGGAGGCATGGATCAGACTGTTGGGCCTCAGAGGGAGGGTAGGGAAGGGTGGGGGTAAAGGGGGAGATCAACCAAAGGACTTGTGTGCAAGCATATGAGCCTAACCAGCGGTTAAGGACAACAGGGGGGTGGGGGCATGTGTGGGGAGGGGTGTGGGATGGGAATGGGGGGATGAAGACAAATATGTGATACCTTAATCAATAAAGAAATTTAAAAAAAGAAGGCTCACAAAATATTTTATTAAAGTCAACTCCATAGGCACACAGATCAATGTAAACATGTCTAAAAGACTACTAATATGGGACACTGTAATTCACATCATACTAATGTATGATGTGAGGTTTCCACTAATAACCTAGAAACTTAGAGATAAACGTTCTTTTTTAAACTTGTAATATGAAATAGTGCTTTTCTTAGGAGAAGAAACTTAATACTCAGGGATTCAAGTAAGTTTTTAAAAATGCAGCCAAACAATAACTAGTAAAGACAAACCAAGGAAAATAATCCTATATAATAAAAACCCAGTGACTGAAATGGCAGAATGATCAGCACAACCAGAGACCAGAACAACCATGGCCCCTCACCCCAGCAGGCCACCCCCCAGTGAACAGTTACGGGTGATCAGGCAGGCAGAGGTGGTTAGGGGTGATAAGGCAGGCAGGGTGCTTAGAGGCGATCAGGCAGGCAGAAGCGGTTAGGGGTGATCAGGCAGGCAGGGTGCTTAGAGGCGATCAGGCAGGCAGAGGCAGTTAGGGGCAATCAGGCAGGCAGAGGCAGTTAGGAGTGATCAGGCAGGCAGGTGAGTAGTTAGGGGCCAGCAGTCCCGGATTACAAGAGGGATGTCCAATGGCCGGTTTAGGCCCGACCAGCAGCAGGATCAGGCCTAAACCGGCAGTTGAATATCCCCTGAGGGGCCTCAGATTTTGAGAGGGTAAAGGCCAGGTTAGGGACACCCCCCCATGTACAAATTTCATGCACTGGGCCTCTAGACTATATATAAAACCTTAATATGCAAATAGACAAAACAACAGAACAACCGAACACCAAACCACCAGTTGCTATGACATGCGCTGACCACCAAGGAGCATGCGCAGAACATGGCGGGCATTGGCCATGGAGGGATGGTGAAGCAGGTGAGCGGGGGCACCAAGGCAGGGCACCAGTCACTGTCATTGAGACAAGCCTCTGGTAGTTACTGAAAATTCTTTGCTCCCGAGCACCACGGTCCCACCTGGCTCTCGCACCTGCTGCTGGTGCAAGCCCCAATCACTCTGTGCCATCAGCTGGTGAGAGCAGGGCCAATGTGGTGGTGGTGGGATCGGGGCTGCTGACAGACAGGGGTCCGGAGGCCATGGCAGGAGGTGCCAGGCAGGGGCACGAAGGATGGGCCGAGACCTGCCCCTGTGCCCACCACAGCCTTGTGGCCCACAGTTCTTTCAAGGTGCACAAATTCTTGCACTGGGCCCTTAGTAGATGTATAAAAGCATTAATTTCTGAATGTCCTGAGTCAACCATCTTAATGATTCCAGGCTACTTGTTATATAAATAATCTTAGACATAATGTGTCTACACTATTTAAATATCCTATCTAATAATAGACAAATATGCAAATTGACCACACCTCCAACACACCCACAAGCCACATCCACCATCCAATCAGAGCGAGTATGCAAATTAACCAAAACCAAGATGGCTACAACCACAGAGAGCAAGGTTTCCTAGGTAACAGAGGAAGCCAAGCTTTCCGCCTGCCCTTGCCAGGCCTAAGCCTCCACTCAAGCTACAAAGTTTCAATTATAGAAGGTAAACAAATTCAAACAAATGGCGGCAGAATGGAGCTTGAGAGAGCAAGCCAGAGTTGCCGCCGGCAACAGGGGAAGCAAAGCTTTCCGCACACCCTGGCCGGGCCCACCCGCTTAAGGCAACAAAGTTTCAATTATAACCCCAACAGAAATGGCTGCCGGCCTCGGAGGGAGCCCCAGGCTTGGCTCCGCTCCAGGCTACAAAGTTTCAATTGTAGAAGGAAAATAAATTCCAGATACCAGGGCCACCACTTGGGTTGCCAGGGGGCGTGGCCAGCCTGCAAACCACCACAGGCCCCTCGCTCAGGCCGCCCCACACCCCAAGGGAACCCCCACCTAATCCGGGACGCCCTTCAGGGCAAACCAGCTGGCCCCCACCCCTGTACCAGGCCTCTATCCTACCTAATAAAAGAGTAATATGCAGATTGATCATCACTGCAACACACAATATAGTGGCCCCCATGTGGTCAAAGATCCTGCCCCCATGTGGACACAAGATGGCCACCACAAGATGGCCAGCAGGAGAGGGCAGTTGAGAGGCACCTGGCCTGCAAGGGAGGGCAGTTGAGAGGGACCAAGCCTGCAAGGGAGGGCAGTTGGAGGTGATCAACCCTGCAGGAGAGGGCAGTTAGGGGTGACCAGGCCAGCAGAGAAGGGAAGTTGGGGGCAAACAGGCTGGCAGCAGAGTGGTTAGGGAGTGATCAGGCTGGCAGGCAGAAGCGGTTAGGGGCAATCCGGAAGGCAGGCAGACAAGCAGTTGGGAGCCAGCAGTCCTGGATTGTGAGAGGGATGTCCGACTGCCCGTTTAGGGATCTGACTGCCTACCGGGATCGGGCCTAAATGGGCAGTCGGACATCCCTCAAGGGGTCCCATATTGGAGAGTGTACAGGCTGGGCTGAGGGACAACCCCCCTCGGTGCATGAATTTCGTGCACCGAGCCTCTAGTATAGAAATAACAATCCTATATAATAAAAGCCTAATATGCAAATTGTCCCCTCGACCAGGAGTTCAACCGGGAGTTCTACTGGGAGTTTGATCGCTCACTATGATGCGTGCTGACCACCAGGGGGCAGCACAGAACATAGCAGGTGTCAGCAACGCGGTGCTGGCAGCGGGTGGCAGTGGAGGCGTTGCCAGGCCTAATGGGCTCTGACAAGAGTGGGACCGTGGCAGGATGGTGGAGCAGGTGAGCGGGTGGCACCAGGCCCAGGTAGATTCGAGTGGGGCCCAATCGCCCACCAATTGCCCCACAGACTGAGACCAGTGGCAACAGCAGGGGGCGGTGCTGCCGCCTGGCTCCCAGGTGCTGAGGGAGCTGGGTGGGAGCCCATGACTCAGGCAGAGGGGGGCACATGGGTGCCTGGGGGCCCAGGTGCTGCCCAGGGTCCAGAGATCAGCTGGGACCTGCCTTTCCACCCCAGACGCTTGTGCTTTGATTGCTGGCCAGGCCTAGGGACCACACCCATGCATGAATTTCATGCACTGGGCCTCTAGTAATAATAATAAACAGCTATAACTTATCGCATTCCTACTCTGTGACAGATGCTATCAGGCTTTTTATAATACCTTAACTGATGTAACAAAAGCAAATGTATTGTCCCTACTTAAGATATAAGAAACATGTCTTTAATCAATGTAGTAGACCCCCCCCCATGCTTTCTTCCCGTTCTTGCTCAAAGTATGAATCCTAAAATGCATTTGTGTTATCCCATTATTTAAAACCCATCATTAACTCATTATCACCTATGTGATAGAAGCTCACATTCTTCAACATACACCAGAAGAGTCTTCCCAGTGTTGCCCCATCTCAATGCTCCCCTAATGTGTTCTGATGTCTAGTTTCTACATATCAACCAATTCTCACCTCTAGGACTTTGCAGAAGTCATGGACTCTGCCTGCCATGTGTCCCACCCAGCCCTCCTGAATTAACAGCTCTCTCTTGTCTTCAAGTCTCAGCTCAAACATTGCCAGAACTGACAGTCACCTCAAATGTCCTTCCCCTGGGCTCTGCCCCTCCTCATCCCAGCTCCTGTCCTATGTGGGCTGCAAGCTCTTTCTGTTCTGTGAGTCATATAACGTCTCTCCCTGTCTGCCGAGCACAAGTGCTTGTTTCATGAAAAAATATTTGTTGAGTAAGTGAATGTATCAACCAATACATCAATCAGTAAACAATAATTTTCTTAAAAATGATTGAACCAGCTCAAACTAGTATTAGATCTAATTTTTAAAATCAGAAATTTAAAGAGAAAAGAAAAGGCAGATAAAATGTGATACAGCATTAAAATAATCAAACTAAGTAAGCCAAAGCTATACATGGTTTAAGTTCCTGGTTTGTATATTAAAAAACACATGATTTTATGTGGTATATAGCTTAGTAGTTATTGCCCAAGTTTTGGAAATACCTGGGCTCAAAACCCAACTCTGAATTTACATAATTGTTTAAGACAATGAAATACCTACTTTACATATTTTAAAGAATTTTAGACCTGCTACTGTGGGTAAATTTGAGGTATGCAGAATGCGGGGCTGAGAAAAGGAAAAGGTTTGAGGAAGCAGAGACAGAAAAGCAAATTCCAGAGAAAATGCTGCTATAGAATGAGCACGCCATGATTCTAGGCAGCTGACACTCTTGAATGTTTGTAAAATCATTAAATTCTAATTAATATTGGATTAAGCCTGCCACAGTGGGACATACCCTAAAGTGTTTCTTCTCAGATCAGAAATGCCTAGCCTCCTGCTGTCTTACAGATGCTTCTCAGCTACAGCTTGTTCGTGTTTGAGATGTGAAATTGCATAGCTTCCAAGTCACAGACAACAAGTGCTAAAAACTCATAACCTGAGTGCTGTCTCAGAAGTCAACAAAGTGGCTAGATCCCTCGGGTCTGGTGTGCAGGATGGGCTCATGACTCTCCACCCTCTTTGGGAAAAGAAATGCCTTAATGAAGAGTTGTACTGACAGCTGGATACAGGCCACCTGCTTTCCTCCTTATGAATATTCCAGAAAGCATCTTGGAGCCAAATAATTGTTTTGCAAGTTGAAGTTTACCAAACATTCTTTTCCATAAATTATATTACTTGGTCCTTATAAAAATTCAGCAAGTTATATACTTTAGTAATCTAGATGAAGACATTGAGGTTCAGGAAACTTGGTGCAGAGCCCTGGTTCAAGCCTAGGTATAATCCCAAAATCTGGATTATTTTTGTTTCAACACAAGCCAACCTCCTGAAGAGCCAGGGAGGGGACACAGGACTCTTCCATTGCCCTCATCCCCATTTGCCAAAAGTAACCAGGAGTATAATTAATTAATTTCTTTACTTTTCTCGATTATTCATACCGCCCACACAGAAATCTTCTTTCAGTGTTGCTGCCATGGCTTCCCAGTAGATCTCAGCCCTTCCCTCTTATAGGGACAAACCACTCTTTGAAGCCCATCTTCCTCATTCTATCCCACTTCCAGCCACCCTGTAAGTTGTTCTCTCCAGGTCCTTTACAGGCCTTTTCACTGGGCTTTGTGGAGTCCTGAGTCTTCTGGGAATGAGCTGTTCATTATTCTCAGGCTTTGCCATACACCTGCATCCTTTTCCCAGTCTCTACCTTTCTAGACTGGTTTTGGGTGCCTTATATTCCCATGGCACACAGAAATGACTCCTTATCACACCTTAGTTGTTTTCCAATCTTCCTCCAGCTTTAGGCCATATAGCGCTTGGGACTCCAGACTGCTTTCTGTGCTCTGCTGAACACACCATGCTTGGAAAAAATGTCTCGCACAAATTAAGCATTCAATAATATTTGTTGGAAGAATAAATAATTGAGTAAGTCTACAATGATTGAATATCCTCATTTTACATACTTACTTCCAGTATTACAGAAAAATATCATCAATCATATATGAGTCGTTCATAAAATTGAACTATCTGGTATTTTGGGGGGTTATTTTAATTTCCTGTCACCTCCTTCACTGACATTTCAAGCCTTTTCCATGTCACAGTCCCATCCACATTTCTACTATATTCAATCTCAGAAAATGACTGGATTATGTACTTTACCAGTGGTTGAGGGCACCCATTTGAGCCTTCTCCTGTCCATCTTAATCTCCCTCGGAGTCCTCACACTTGCTCACTCTCTCAGAAAGTGCAAACTGTTGGTAAAGTTGTTCTCCTCCCATCCCTCATCTTCATCACTGTGCCCTTCACGCAGACGGTATAGTCAGCATCCCTCCTCTTGACCTTGCATGGTGCCTTTAATTTCCCCATCTAGTCTTCCATGCCCCACATGTTTTAGCCAAAGAGGCACCTCTCTTTCAACCTGCTCTAACCATTCTTCTCCCAAGCATCCCAGTCTTCTCTGACAAGTTCCCCTTGTGCCTCTTTTTCATTTGGGTCCTCATCTTTTCCTTCCCATCAGCCACACATGTGCTTATTCAGGACTACTTTTTCCTTAGTTTCACTTTTCTTAGCTCTGTTTTCTCAGTTTCCTCTCTTTGGGAGGTCTAACCTCCATTGAGAAAGGTGTCCTCTTTCCTCCTAGCCCCTAATTTCCAACCCTTTCCACCTAATTAGGATGTTGCTTGGTCAGGATTTCTCCTCTGTACTTCCCTTTAATTCGAAACTTGTCCAGCTACCTCCAAGAGTATATTATAATACTTTACACCTTGAAAATGCCCTTTATTCCTCAAGGAATTTTTATCTCATCTTGTTCCCATCAAGAACTCCATGAAAACATCTTCCCAAAATGTCTTTAAAAAGGAGATGTGGAAGTCAGAGATGCTCTTGTTGCATGATTGTCTTTTTAAAAACTATGATCACAGAGGTTTTTAGTCAAGATGGTGGAGGAGATAAACACTGCACTTGCCACTTCCACAGCCATGGAAAAGTTACAACTAAATTATAAAACAATTACCCTGGATGACCATCATAAGATGAGCTGAACAGAAGTCCTATAACTAAGGATGTAAAGTAGAAACCATACTGAGTCTGGTAGGAGGAGCAGAGATGCGAAATGGCATGGCCCCACACCCATCTGTGGCAGTTGAGAATCTGGAGGAATGTTTCAACTGCAGAGGTCGACCCTGAGCAATGAGAGGTCCTAGCTCCACACTGGGCTCTTGAGCCTGAAGAACCAGTGCCAGGAAGAGAAGAGCTCATACATATGGCTATGAAAATTAGTGGGGCTTCCATCCATCTGGGTGGCACAGAGGACTGCTGGAATACCCGGGTGTCTTCTTAAAGGGCCCACACACAGACTCACTCACTCACAGGCACTCACTCTGAGCTCCAGGGAAGGGATAGTAGCTGGAGGGGCACCAGAGACATAAAGGAAGAGGATGAATTGAGTGGCTTTGGGGCAAGAGCTGCAGGGATAACCACCATTGCCCCTGTATCATGCCTTCCCTCCTCCCATGGTGCCTACTGGCACAGGGGGCCACCAAAACTGAATCTGAATTAACTTGGTAAATACCACTCATCCTACTAAGATGACTCCCTGAGACCCTGCCCCAACGAACATGAGCACCTCCTGAATCTCTTTCAATGGCAGGAAACCAGCCTTGGCCCATCCTACAGCATTGTTGAAAACTCTCAAAGGTCCACAGGCCTAGGAAGTCAGCAGCTGGCCTCTGTGTGCCCTGTGCCTCTTGCTGAATTGACACAGGTTTGGTTCTGGCTCCAAATCTGAATTTTCATCAACCTGATGAACACCACTTACCCCACCCTGGTGACTGCCTGATACCCTACCAGACCCAACTCACATACCACCCAAGTCACTTTCACTATCTGTGCCTTATGAGAAGTCATCCAGCAGCAGTTGGCCTCTGGGTGCCCTATGGCTTTTGCTGAGTAGCCCCTGGCCCAGTTCTGATTGCAGCGAGCCTCAGTTCCCAGATGGCCTCTCCCACATGCCTCCAGGCCAAGCACAGGCAGCTGCCAACCATGGATTCCTTTGTGGTTTCTACCAGATGGCCCTGGGCCAATCATAGGCAGCAGCTGAAATTGGCCTGCACTGGAGCTCTTCCCCCAAGTCCCCAGAACCAATACACATGGTGGCAACAAAAGAGCCTACCTGACTAGCTGAAAAGTGATATACCCAAAGAATGGTCACAGTAGCACCATAGCCCTGCTGGGGCGAATCCCACTCCATGCAGACAGCCCTCACAAAGCAACTCATACACTATGGTAATGAAAACTTTCAGTAAGTCTGATTGAGGGTCAACCACACCCACAGACATGCCAAAAGCAATCAAGTCTCAACTGCAAGAGAAGAGACTCAGAAATTATACAAGGGTCACTACTAGAGCACCTGGCTTAGGTGAGCAGGAAAATTTAGCTGCCAGGCCCCGCAAGATACCTACTATAGAAGGTCACTATTCCAAGACTAGGAGATACAGCAGAATTACCTTATGCATAGAAACAGAGAGAGGCAACCTACCAGAAACTCACCTCAGATCAAAAGACAAGTACAAACTGAAAAGGATGGAAAAATATATTTCACTTAAATGGGGGGAAAAAGCTGGGATACCAATACTTATAGCAGACCAAAAAGTCTGTAAAACAAAAGCAATTACTAGAGATACAAAAGGACATTTTATACTGATAAAGGGATTCAATGGGAGGATATCATCTTTGTAATCATATATGCATCCAATGTAGAAGCACCTAATATATGTGAAGCAAATATTGATGGATAAAGGGAGAAATCAACAGTAATACAGTATCATAGGCGACTTTGACACTCCATTGACATCAATGGATATATCTTCCAGACAGTAAATCAACAAGAAAAAAGCTGCCTTAATTGATACATTATACCAGATGGTTTTCATCAATATTTTGGCCCAAAGCAAAGATTATACTTTCTTTTAAAGTGTAAATAGAATTTTTTTCAGGATAGGCCACAAAACAAGACTCAATAAATTTAAGATTGAATGGCTTAACAATAATACCAAGGAAGAAATCAAAAGATACCTTGAGACAAATGAAAATGAAAACACAATAACCCAAAATCTATAGGACAAGCAAAAGTAGCCCTAAAAAAAATTATAGCAATACAGGCTTATTTCAAGAAAAAGGAAATATATAAAATAAACAATCTAACCTTATACCTAAAGGAAGTAAAAAAAAAAAAGGACAAATAAACAAACAAACAAAAACAAGGTGAGTAGGAAGAAGAAAATAATAAAGATCAGAGCAGAAATAAATGAGTTGGAGCCTAAAAAGATATAAAAGATCAATAAATCAGAGACTGGTTCTTTGATAAGATTAATGAAATTGATAAGCTTTTAACCAGACTCATCAAGAAAAAAAGAGAGTGTGAAATAAATAAATAAAAAAAAATGAAGAAGAGAAGAGACAACTGAAACCATAGTAACATAAAGGATTAAAGAAAATACTATAAATAATTGTAAACCAATAAATTGGATAATCTGGAAAAAATGAATAAATTTATAGAAACATACAATATTCCAGGACTGAATTAAGTAGAAACAGAAAATATGAAGACTGTTTACTAATTAATAAAATTGAGTCAGTTAATCAAAAAATTTGTGCCCTAGCTGGTCTGGCTCAGTAGATAGAGCATTGGACTGCAGGCTGAAGAGACCCAGGTTCAATTCTAGTCAAGGGCACATGCTATTCCAAAAATAAAAGAGAACTAAAGGATTTCTAATTCATTTTATGAAGCCAGAATTACCCTGAATCCAAAACCAAAAACATTACAAAAAAAGAAAGTTATAGGTCATGATTAAGTGGAATTAATTCTTGGGATGCAATTCTGGTTCAATATCTGAAAATCAATTATGGTGATACAACACATAAACAACATGAAGGATAAAATCATTGGATTATATCAATAGATGCATAAAAGCATTTTATAAAATTCAGCATACAGTTATGATAAAAACTCTTAGCAAAGTGAAAGTCAAAGGAACATATCTTAACACAATAAAAGTAATATGTGACACACAGATAATGTCATACTTAAGAGGAAAAACTAAAAGTCTTTTCCTTAGGGTGAGAATTAAGACAAGGATATCTATTTTAACCATTTTTATTTGATATAGTATTCGAAGACCTAGCCATAGCAATCAGACAAAAAGGAAAGAAAAGAAAAGAAAAAAAAAGAAAAGAAAAGAAAAGAAAAGAAAAGAAAAGAAAAGAAAAGAAAAGGTATACAAATTGGAAAACAAGAAGTAAAACTGCCATTATTTGCATATGATACAATACTACAGAGAGAGAACCCTAAAGATTCCACCAAAAACCTATTAGAACTGATAAATAAATTCAATAAAGGAGCAGGATACAAAATTAATATTCAGAAATCAGTTATATTTTATACATAATTAATGAACTTTCAGAAAAAGAAATTTACAATTACATCAAAAAATAAAATATCTAGAAATAAATTTAACCAAGAAGGTAAAAGACCTCTATTCAGAAAATTATAAGAGATTTAAGAAAGAAGTTGAACAAGATAGAAATCAATGGAATCGTGTACCCTGCTCATGGATAGGAGGAATTCACATTGTTGAAATGTCCATTCTACACAAAGAACTCTATAGATTAAGCACAATCTCTATCAAAATATCAACGATAGTTTTCACAGAACTAGAACAAATAATCCAAAAATTTACATGGAATCACAGGTAGCCACAGCAACCTTGAAAAAGAAGAACCATGAAGTATCATGCCACATGATATCAAACTATACTACAAGGCTTTAGTCTCAAAATTGCCTTGTACTGGCATAAAAACAGACATGTAGATTAATGGAACAGAATAGAGAACCCAGAAATAAACCAATTAATAGATGGCAATTAATAGATGGCAGAGGAGGCAATAACATACAATGGGGTAAAGGTCTATTCAATAAAATGTGTTGAGAAAATTAGACAGATACATGCAAAAATGAAACCACACCTCCTTCTTAAGTCATATCTATACTAATAAAAGGGTAATATGCTAATTAGACTGGATAGACTGGACGACTTCTGGATGTCCTTCCGGACAACGCCATGGTGGCGGGGCCCAAGGCAGAGGCAGTTAGGGGCAATCAGGCCAGCAGGGGAGAGCAGTTAGGGGCATCAGGCCAGCAAGCAGAGGCAGATAGGGGTGATCAGGCAGGCAGAGGCAGTTAGCGGTGATCAGGCAGGCAGATAAACAGTTAGGAGCCAGCGGTCCCAAATAGTGAGAGGGATGTCTGACTGACAGTTTAGGCCCTGCAGGATCAGGCATAAACCATCAGTTGGGCATCCCCTGAGGGGTCCCGGATTGGAGAGGATGCAGGCTGGGCTGATGGACCACCACCCCCCACCCCTCAATGCACAAATTTCATGCACCGGGCCTCTAGTACAAGAATAAACTCAAAGTGGTTTAGAGACTTAAATGTAAGTCTTGAAACTATAAAACTCCTAGAAGAAAGCATAGCCAGTAAACTCTAACATTTATCTTAGCAATTGTTTTCTGATATATCTCTTTGGGAAAGGGAAACAGAAGAAAAAATAAATAAGTAGGACTACTTGAAATAGAAAGGTTTTGTATGTGGCAAAGTAGACCATCAAAAAAATGAAAAACAACATACCAAATCAGAGGACATATTCACCAGTGATATATCCAATAAGGGGTTCATATCTAAAATATATGAAGAATTTGTAAAATTTAACACCAAAAATACAAACAATCCACTTAAAAGATAAGCAGAGGACCTGAGTAGATATTTCTCCAAACAGGGCATGCAGATGGCCAATAGACATATGAAAAGATGCTCAATGTTACTAATCATCGGAGAAATGAAAATTAAAATGACAATAAGATATCATCTCACAACTGTAGGAATGGCTGTCATCAATAAATCAACAAACAGTTAAGTGTTGGTGAGGATATAGACAAATGAGAATCCTGTGCACCATTGGTGAGATTGAAAATTGGTGAAGTCACTATGGAAAACAGTATGGAAGGTCCTCAAAAAATTTTAAAAATAGAATTTTGCTTTTACCTAGCAATTTCACTTCTGTGTATATAACTGAAGAAATCCAAAACACTAACTCAAAAAGTGACATGCACCCCTATATTCATTGCAACATTATTTACAATAGCCAATATATGAAATCAACATAAATGCCCATCAGTAGACAACTGAATAAAAGAGGGGTGGTACATATGTACAATTAAATATTATTCACCCATTAAAAAGAATAAAATCTTATTAGTTGTGACAACATGGATTTATCTAGAGGGTACTAATTGAAATAAATCGGAGAAAGACAAACACCAAATGATTTTACCTATATGTGGAATCTAAAAAAAAAAGAAAACAAACAAAATAGAATCAGAAGATAAATTGATCATTTCCAGATGGAAGAAAGTTGCAGGGAAGGGGATCTGAGAGAAAAAGGTGAAAGGATTAACAAGTACAAATTTTCAGTTACAAAATAGTCATGGGTATTTAAAGTACGACATAGGAAATATAATCAATAATATTGTAATAACTATATGGTGTCAAATGAGTACTAGACTGATTATGGGTCACTTCAAAGGCATTATAAATGTCTAACCACTGTGCAGTGTTAGGGTCGCCAAAGGAAGAACGCCCAAGGCCAAAAATGGTGAAGAATTATGAATTCATTTATTTACTAGAGGCCCAGTGCACAAAATTCATGCACAGGTAGGGTCCCTAGGCCTGGCCAGCGATCAGTGCTGATCTGTGGGGCAACCAGCAGGGTGATTGGGGGCCCCTCCCTGGCACCTGCTTTGGCCAGCCTGGGGCCTGCGGGTTGGTGGAAGCTCCTCTGTTGAGTGTCTGCCACCTGGTGGTCAGTGTGCATCATAGCGACCAGTCGTTCCACCGGTCATTCAGCCATTTGGTTGATTTGCATATTAGGCTTTTATTATATAGGATTTTTAAGTAAACATTTTCCAGTGATTTTTTTTATTTCAAGAAAAATGATTTTAAATATAATAATGTTACATGCAGTAAATCTCAATATTTCAAGAATTATGAATTGATTAGGTCATCTGGATACTAGATGGGCTGAGACCCAAAATGGCACCAGCCCCCAAAGATGGGAAATCAGAGGGTTTTAAAGGTGGGCTTTTTCTGGGTGGGGAATTCTCTGTGCAGATCTGGATTCTGGGAAACTTAGAAGGGGAGAGATAACGGCCTTAGCAAGTGGAATGTGGTCTAAGCAAGTGGCATGTCCATTGTGAAGTGGCCTAAAGGCCAATTCCCAGGGGAGGGGGTATCTATTCAATTATTTGATCAGACTTAACATGAGGTACATCTGAAATAATATAATATTGAACATTAACTGTATTTGAAAGAAATAAAAATTGAGAAAATAAAATCCTCTCTAATAAAATGGTAATATGCAAATTAACCATCACTCCGCTACATAAGCCATGCCCACCAGCCAACCCACGCCCACCAGCCAATCAGGGCGAGTATGCAAATTAACCCAAATCCAAGATGGCTACAGCCACAGAGAGCAAGGTTTCCTAGGTAACAGAGGAAGCCAAGCTTTCCATAGCCGTTGCAGGCCTAAGCCTCCACTCAAGCTACAAAGTTTCAATTATAGAAGGTAAACAAATTCAAACAAATGGCGGCAGAATGGAGCTTGAGAGAGCAGGCCAGGGTTGCCGGCGGCAACAGGGGAAGCAAAGCTTTCCACACACCCTGGCTGGGCTCACCCGCTTAAGGCTACAAAGTTTCAATTGTAGAAGGTGAATTAACTGCCACAGAAATGGCTGCCGCCCCAAAAATGGCTGCCGCCCCAGGCTACAAAGTTTCAATTGTAGAAGGAAAATAAATTCCAGATACCAGTCCTCCCCTTGGGTTGCCAGGAGGCGTGGCCAGCCTGCAAACCACCACAGGCCCCTCGCTCAGGCCGCCCCACACCCCAAGGGAACCCCCACCCTTATCTGTGACACCCTTCAGGGCAAACCAGCTGGCCCCCACCCATGCACTAGGCCTCTATCCTATCTAATAAAAGAGTAATATACAGATTGATCATCACTTCAACACACAATATAGCTGCCTCCATGTGGTCAAAGATCCTGCCCCCATGTGGACACAAGATGGCCACTATAAGATGGCCAGCAGGAGAGGGCAGTTGGGAGGCACCCGGCCTGCAAGGGAGAGCAGTTGAGAGGGACCAGGCTTGCAAGGTAGGGCAGTTGGAGGTGATCAACCCTGCAAGAGAGGGAAGTTAGGGGTGACCAGGCTGGCAGAGGAGGGAAGTTGGGGGCAAACAGGCTGGCAGCAGAGTGGTTAGGGGGTGATCAGGCTGGCAGGCAGAAGCGGTTAGGGGCAATCAGGAAGGCAGGCAGACAAGCAGTTGGGAGCCAGCAGTCCTGGATTGTGAGAGGATCGCGGGGATCGGGCCTAAACGGGCAGTCGGACATCCCTCCACGAGTCCCAGATTGGAGAGAGTACAGGCTGGGCTGAGGGACAACCCCCCGCCGTGCACGAATTTCGTGCACTGGGCTTCTAGTATGTTGATAATTATCATCAGGACAAGTAATAACACGTGCTGGAGAGGTTGTGGAGAAAAACAAACCTGCATTCACCGCTGGTGGCCATGTAAACTGGTACAGCTAGTAGGAAAACTTAGAGCCACCCTATGACTCAGCCACCCCTCTTCTGGGTATCTACCTGAAATTTTGAAAACATTTATTAGCAAAAATATAAGCAACCCTGTCTTCATCACAGCATCATTCAAGGTGGCACGGAAACAACTGAAGTGTCCTTCTGTTATGGGTGAAACACATTCTTTTTCAGTGTCAAGGTAAAGAATTTCAAATGGCACATGCGTGAAGAAGTTTAAAGGTGATGGCAAGGTTTTATTTGTGGTTCAGGGAATTAAAACACCCTTGGGGACGAAGGGGACTGGCAGGATCTAGAAGATACTGCCAGGAGGTGTCTGTTAATCCTCCATGTGTCTTCTGGTCCATGCCAAAGACAAGGTGCCAGTCAAGCCCTCCGAACCTATTTCCTGATTGTTTCCAGGCTTGAGATGGCCCTCTTCCCAACCAACCCTTTTCCTGGGTCTACTGGGGTTCCACACCCTCTCTCCAATCTGATTACCTTTCCAGCTTCCCAGGCTGGGCCCTGCCTCTCTGTGGTGTCACCCTGACTCTCACTGTGCATGTCCAGGAGTTCTGTTATGACTGCTGGATTCTACTGTGCACCTGCCCCACAGAGGAATTTCCCCTCCTCCTCCCTCTGGCAACTGGGCACTGGTCCGAGAGGGAGCACTTTCTGATGCTCTGAGGAGCAAGTCTCCTCAGCAGCAGTCCCCTGGGTGTGTGAATGAGTCTGTTCAGGCTATAGCTTCCTGATCCCTGTTTCAGCTTCCTAGTTCATTAAATTTATTATTTTATTCCCTTTTGCTTTCTTCCTTTTATTAATAACTAGAGGCCCGGTGTACAAAATTCATGCACGGGGGGGGGAGGGGAGTTGTCCCTCAGCCCAGCCTGTACCCTCTCCAATCTGGGGCCCCTCAAGGAATGTCCGACTGCCCGTTTAGGATCGGACCTAAACGGGCAGTTGGACATCCTTCTCACAATCCAGGACTGCTGGCTCCCAACTGCTCGCCTGCCTGTCTTCCTGATTGCCCCTAACTGCTTCTACCTGCCAGCCTGATCACCCCCTAACCATTCCCCTGACAGCCTGATTGATGCCTAACTGCTCTCCTGACAGCCTGTTTGCCCATAACTGCCCTCCCCAGCAGGCCTGGTCACCCCTAACTGCCCTCCCCTGCAAGCCTGGACCCCCCCAACTGCTCTCCCCTGCAGGCCTGGTCCCCCCCAACTGCCCTTCCCTGCTGGCCTGGTTGCCCCCAACTTCTCTCCTCTGCTGGCCTGGTCACCCCTAATTGCCCTCCCCTGCAAGCTTGATCGCCTCCAACTGCCCTCCCTTGCAGGCCTGGTCCCTCCCAACTGCCCTCCCCTGCTGACCTGATTGCCCACAACTGCCCTCCCTTGCAGGCCTGGTCCCTCCCAACTGCCCTCCCCTGGTGGCCATCTTGTGGTGGCCATCTTGTGTCTACATGGGGGCAGCCATCTTTGACCACATGGGAGCAGCCATCTTGTGTGTTGGAGTGATGGTCAATTTGCATATTACTCTTTTATTAGATAGGACTAGCTACCCACATTAACACTTTAATAAATGATTGGATACAGAAAGTGTGGTACATATCTACACTGGATACTACTCAGCTATAGGAAAAGATGAAATCTGCCATTTGTGTCAACAGGAGGAATCTTGAGAAGATTATGCTAAGGGAAATAAGTCAAAGTTAAGAACTGTATGATTTAACTCACATGTGGGGCATAACACTGAAAGCAAAAAATGAACAAAAAAATAAATAAACAAAAACTAATAGACTCAGACAACAGTATGATGGTTACCAGGGGAAGGAGGGTGAGGGCTAGTAAAGGATAAAAGGGGTCAAATATGGTGATGGGAGAGTTGACATAACTTAGTGGGTACTTAATGCAACTGTTAACGTAAGAAAACATTCAAATCTATAAGTAATTTTTGTGAGTTTATTTGAGCCAAACTGTTGAAAATTGCTAGGAAGCAGAATCAATGCTCTGGAGAACGGTGGCTTTTAACTTAGTTTTATAAATTTCCATGAAAGGAGCAGACATAAGTGAATTACATGAAATCCATTGGTGATAGATTAGGGAGGCGGGGAGAAGCAAAGCAGGGAAACCAGTGGGATGTCTTTAGACACGCAGGTTCACTCACAACTGAAACGCCCACCTGTGTAGGGCACCTTTTTCATTCTAAGTGGTACAAGGTCTTTCAGATTGAGATGCCATAGAAGCTAATTATAAGCATCTCTTCTTTCCTTTACTAATGCTGGAGACTTGTCATTACTGTTTGCCAATTTCTGGCTTAACTGTAAACACAGATATCAAGGTCTAATTCCACATTAACTCAATCTACTCAAAATTTCAAGTATGTTTACATTTTAATCTACTTATTCAGTTGCAAAAAGAAAAGAAAATATTGTTGTGCAGTATATTGACATAGTTGGAAAAAGTGCTGCCTTTAAATAAGAGAAGTACCATATGGTCTTACTCATATGTGGAATCTAGTGAACAAAATAAACTAACAAGCAAAATAGAGACAGACTCATAGATAGAGAGCAAGCTGACAGCTGTAGTATTTCCAAACTACACTCCAAGGACCGTGTGTGATTGGCTGGCTAATGAAAAACTGTGGTGGAATAGAAAAATAAAGACAAATATAAACCCCCAAAAAGGAAATTGGAAGTGTAGTGATGAGAATCTACCAAAAAAAAAAAAAGTCATTTAAAGGTGATGGTGATTCTCACCCAAAAGACCACCATCCCCATAGCAATTACTGCCTACAGGACACTATGTCAGCATTGCTGGAGAAATGCAAACCTTCAAGTCTTCTGCCACAGGAAGATTATAGTTAGGTAGCACAGTAAGATACAACAGAGACTAGAATAAACAGGCGAGATATAAATAATGATAGAAAACATGTCACAAAAGCACACTGAAAAATAACTACTGCCGAGAAAACAAGAGTTCCAAAGACTTTTTGCTCTGATAACTAGAAGATAAAATCTGAGTTTAGAAATACACATAGCCTTGCCAGGCTGGTGTTGCTCAATTGTTGAGTGTCATCTCATGTACCAGGACATTGCCAGTTCAATTCCTGGTCAGGGCACATGCCCGAGTTGTAGGCTAGATCTCCAATGGGGGCATTCGGGAGGCAGCCGATCAATGTTTCTCTCTCATCAATGTTTCTAAATCTCTCTCCCTCTACCTGTCTCTCTCTGAAATCAATAAAAACATATTCAAAAAACAACAACAAATAACCTAGCCCTGGCTGGTGTTGCTCAGTGGTTAAAATGTTATGGCGGCCCCTCCCCACCCTCCCCAACACACACACACACACACACACACACACACACACACACACACACACTGAAGGGTTTAATTCTGGGTCAAGGGCACATACCTGGGTCACAGATTTTATTCCAAGCTCCAGTCAGGGCATATGAGAGGCAACCAATATCCCTCTCTCTCTCTCCCCTCTGCCCCCCTTCCATTGTAAAAATCAAAGGATAAATATGCTCAGGTGAGGATTAACAAAAATAAGAAAAAAATTTAAAAATGCACAGCCTATGGTTGGGTGGAGTAAGGCTGCAGGAGAGTTGTTTTCCAGGTGGGTGGAAAATTAGTAACCTAACCAAAGCCAATTTAGCATTATTGCGAATAATTCCCTGGGCCCCAGTGATAATGTGGGTTCATTTTTTCCTATGTATCTATCACATGTTTATTATTCACTTGTCTTTAGGTAGCTTATTTACCTGGTTATATGAGCCTTCTACTAACCTGGTTATATGAGCTTTAATAAATTACCTTCATTTATCTCATCAGTTTTCAATGGTTCCAATATGCCAACATTGGGACTCTTTAAGATGGCCTCAGAGCAGTCACTTACCCCGCATCAGCCATTTGGAGCAAAAGGATATCTAAGATAACAAGAAGACATTTGTCAAAGTTATGGCTATTCTTGTTTGCAATACATGACCAATATTTTGTTCTTAACTTTACTCTCAATCTGGGAATTTGAAGGTTTCCCCTTATATCTGGCCAACAATTCTGTGATTTCTATTGAGTATGCATTACTGACTCCACAGCAGATGCTCAAGGTTGAGTTTCTAGCTTTGGACAGAGCAATTTAATTGACTACATATTACTGTTATCAGTCCTACATAGTTCAAATCACTCCAGTAATTCTTGCCAGATCCAATATAGATCAATCCTTTGTGTCTGTTGTTAACCATTGCAATACTCTATATCCAGCTAAAGGAACAGACAGTGAAACATCACCTCTAAAGGCAGCTCGATGGCAGAAGGACCATTGAAACTGCCCACATTTTCTCAAGCCCTAATGCCTCCCTGGGCTGGACTCCAAAGAGCATGCTGATTTGCATGGCTGAAATAAGGCGGTCCATTTACTGAGGCAACAAAGCTAATGATTAGATTGTAACAATTACTCTTTGGAGATAATTATTTAACTTTAGTTCAAATTTATCAGTCACCAGGGAGTAGTTGCCTCCTGATTGCCATCCAAAAATTTGTTTTGAAGGAGTTTCTAATTGTCATGGAATAGAATATATTGTTTTTCTTAATTATATCATGGTTTCATTATTGGATAAGGTTAACAAGATCTAATAATTACTTAAATTCTAACAAATACAATCCACACAACTTCATTCTTCAGCAACTCTTTGGAGGAAAAAAAGGCATTTCTTTTTCTTTGCTGTAACCTCTTATAAGGTATGAGAAGCACCTGGCAATTAAACCCCAAGATTGTTAGCTCCTCTGGTTCAAACAGCCCCTTTGTTCAAACTGAGGGACAAGATAAACTACTCTCAAGGCTACATTCTTGTATACCCCTCCTCCCTGCTGTTTAAATAACTGTAGGGAAATTAGGCCTGAAACTTTCTACTTAGTAGAAGGACTCTATTCCCTCCCTTTGAAACCCAAGCTGCCCCCCTCCTTCAAACACTTTGTAACTTTTGCTCTAAGAATGTTTTACAGGCTTTGGAAAAATACTAATAAGACACCTCCCAGACTATCTCCCAAAGAACTAACAAAGACAACCCTTCTGCCCAGACTATTTCCCAAAGAACTAACAAAGACAACCCTTCTGATGTCTGCTCAATTCCAGCCCCCAAATCTCCCTCCCTTTCTTGTCATACAGCAACAGCAGCCATTACGACAGCAGACCACTGTTTATTTCTTTGCATTGGTTAGCAATGCACCGGCCCTTTCCCTTTCAGGAAAGTAAAATAAACTTTCTCTCTGCACCTATCTCTTATTTTATTTTTTAAATTTTCAGTAGCATTTTCAAATGTTTTATTTTTTTTATTTTTTAAGTTACTGAATATTTAATTTTTTTTAATTTTTTAACTATCTCTTATTTTAGTTGTGAATTTTTTCACAGCTCATGTCACCTGCCAAAAACTCTAACAGTGACCACTTGTTTTTCAAGAGAAAGTGATCCAACTGTCATAATAGCCTGGTTATTGTAATATTTGACATATGGAATCAAGGTAAATTGCTCTAATAGTAATTTACTGTGACTCTGGAGGTTTGGCTGCATAATAAATGGCACAGGTGTCTTCTAAGTTTGAGTATTGGCAGTGACAAGATGCTATTTTTTAAAAAACTGCAAGAATGTTTCAAAATAAATTATAATGATTGACATATTCTTTGGTTTGCAAAGTTTCTTATTTCTTAACTTTTCTTTCCACTTCTTTAAGCTTATGTTCCCTCCTATTTTTAAGCCTCATTCAAATCACTTAAAATGTTTTCCTATCTCCAAAAAGTATTTTAAAATCTTCCCAAGTGGTACAAAATTATCTATACAGTATATTCATATCTATGGGGAAATAGAAGAAACTGGTTAGGAAAAAAAAACTAAAAATAAATAAATAAATAAAAAATGTTTAAGATGGGTAAAGTTTATTCTTTCTATTTTTTCAAATGTCTATAACTACAAAATATCACTTTTGTGATAATAACAATAATAATCCTATATAATAAAAGGCTAATATGCAAATTGACCGAATGGTGGAACAACTGGTCACTATGATGTGCACTGACCACCAGGGGGCAGACGCTCAATGCAGGAGCTGCTCCCTGGTGGTCAGTGCGCTTCCACAAAGGGAGCACCGCTCAGCCAGAAGCCAGGCTTATGATTGGCGAGTGCAGCAGAATTGGTGGGAGCCTCTCCTGCCTCCTCGGCAGCACTAAGGATGTCTGACTGACGGCTTAGGCCTGCTCCCTGGGCCGTCAGTCAGACATCCTCTGAGGGCTCCCAGACTGCGAGAGGGTGCAGGCAGGGCTGAGGGACCCCCTGAGTGCACAAATTTCATGCACCAGGCCTCTAGTAATATGATAATGATAATAATAATCCCAATAACATAGTGGAAAGAACATGAGCTCAGGAGTCAAATAATCTGATTTAAATTTTTGCCATAAAACCATGGGCAAGTCTCATTTTTTCTCTGTAAAACACTATTGTTAGCTTTACAACAAATTACTTATAGAATAACTTCCTCACAAAGCTGCTGTAAGAATTAAGTAAAATAACTATACAAAGTGCATCATATCATATGTTACTTTTCTACACAGTGAGATCTTTATCACAAATGAGAGAAGTCTCACAGAAAACTAAGATGAGATACCTTCTTGAACCCAAAGTGCCAAGTCTTGTCTCTGCAGAAGCATGCATTCAGAAAGTTGGATTCAACATAGCAATGTCTTTCACATTGACTGCGTCATCCCCAGGTAACCAGTAATGACTGTCACAAAGCTTGTGGCTGTGGGACACAAGGAGGCAGGCAGGTGTGCAGGGCTTTGAGTGGTGACAAGGGTTTCAGCTTTTTCTCCTATAACCAGAGTAGCATTAGATTTTTTAATATAAATATAAAATGACTATTAAGTGGTATCTTTATAATACATAGCTGCCATAAAAATAATTAACTGAAGAGTCCAAAATTCTCTGCCTGTCCGACTGCTGTGACTTGGTTGGGAAAGCACCTCCTCAACTCTGCAGAGGGGGGATGGGAGCTTGCTTTCATGCTATCCATGTGTGATGACGGTTCCTCCCAGGTAACCTGGGATATTTAGGCCCAGATTGTTCTTATGCTCTGGAGAGAAGCCAGTGTCAATGTCTGTAGATATTTAACTGATTAAGGAAATATGCAAGCCCCATTATGAACCTCTAGGATATGTGACCTCTGGTGAATGGAGTAGTTTGTATAAAAACTTGAAAAAAAATCTCTGGAACAGAATTATTAAGAAACATGTTCTGAATCTCTACTAAATGCCAAGATCTGAAGATATAATACAAAGTAAATGCTGCCCCAATAGTCAATCCCTAACAAATCCTGTCTACTTTATAACCACAGTACACCCTTGTTTTTTATCTCATCGCCATATTGTTAACCAGAGCTTTTAACTTCTCTCATTTAGATGGATGGAAACAACCTTCTGATTTGTTTTTGTTTTTGTTTTGGCAAATGTTTCCTATGTCTAATCGACTATCCCCTCTCAAAAGTTCATGCTCCCCTGGAAAATACCCAGGCTGTTTCTGACTTTGCCTCTGTTTTCTCCGCAGTCTCATCCCTCATCATCCCGGGTCCTGCAATTCCAGTAAAACTGAACAATTCCAGTGAAAGTCAAGGATTCAGGGGCCACATCATTCTCAGCTGGTCACGCTCTATCTGCTCAAACTTTTGGTCACCTTGGTGTGCAGTTGGCCAACTTTTTGCATAGATAATTCTCTGTCATTGTCCCCAAACTCACTGAATTCATCATGCCTTTTAATTTTCTGTATTTCCGATGCTTTGACATCTGGGCCTTTGCTGACCTGGGAAATACAGATCCTCTGAGGTTAGCCAATTCCTAGACACAATAAAAAGGTCGCCTGCTAGCACACCTTACATATGAAAACCAACCCATTCAGACCCCACACCCGGACCACTTCCTTTATTAGGCTCTCCAGAGGCTGTCACCCTCCAGGCCACTATCCCACTGCCCTAATCATCCTTGGACCAGGATACAGGCAACGAGGGACACCTCCCCTGCTCCAGAACCTGCTGGAATGATTCATGCTAACTAAGCCTAAGCCTAAGCCTGCTTACTCTGTTTCTGGGTCCTTCAATGAGACCACAGTAAGGATCTTTGTCCTCACTCCTTCTGCCTCCTGACAGACTCTAGTGTCTCTCTGTGAGGTCCTGTGTGGCATGGTATGCCTCCTCCTATTGAGTAACAAACCATCTTTTCAATGGTAAGCCTTTCCTTAAGCATCTGTCGGCCTCACCCATACCTGAATAAGGACAAACATACATTCAAAAATACTTACCTACATAACCATCTTTTTTTTTTTTTCTAATCTTCACCCAAGGATATTTTTTCCATTGATTTTTAGAGAGAGTTGAAGAGAGAGGGAGAAACAAAGAGAAACACTGATGTGAGGGAGACACATCAGTTGGTTGCCTCCAGCATGCCCCGGACCAGGGCCAGGAGCCTGCAATCAAGATACATGCCCTTGACTGGAATTGAACCCGGGACCCTTCAGTCCACAGGTCGACGCTCTATTGAGCCAAACCAGCTAGGGCTACTGACATAATCATCTTGTGGGAAACCTGCTCAAACCCCTTTTCTCTCTTAATCTAAATATGATGCAATGGATCTCACCTATGCTTCCATTGGCCTCATCACACATTGCATTGATATTGACTGATTACATTGTAGATGACCCCATCAAGCTGCCTGACTAGAACTACATCTTGTACATAGACTTATGCCAAAGCTTAAAAGAACACCTACACCTATGGTACGGCAAACTCTCCACTTAGGTTTATTAAATGGACCTAAATCAGGTTGTTCCAATGCAGCATGGTAAATACAAAGAGAGCAAGAAACACAGGGAGGGCATTGTGAGAACACAAAGGATGCACATGGGACTCTCACTTGACATGGGACATTTTAAGAGGGTAAATTTTGGTTTGCTTTTTGGCTTTAAAAGCCCAGGGTATTTCTACTTTCAACAAAATGTGTGCATTGTTCCACAGTAAACTTAAAAGCACTAATAGAATGAAAAATGATAGCCTCAAAATATGTTAACCTGGCATATTTTCAAAAGCAGAAAAAGTTATTATCTCAATTAAATTGACTGCCCTGGATTCCATCTTCTTAATGAATTTTCACCTTCCCTGCCTTTATTCCCTCTGCTACTACCTTGGCCATGGCTTTTGTTGGCAGCATAGGAAGGACCTAGAAGTGACTACGTGTCCTGAGTTAAAGTCCCAGCGTGGCCATTGCTTTCACACCGAGGACAAACTGTTAACCAAACATTTGTCTCTCCAGTATGCGCTCACATCATCTACCGTTCAGCACTAGAGTGAAGAGTAGTTACTCCATCGAATGTCTGCACATATTAAGAGCTCAGTAAGGTTAACAATCACGACCCTTGCAATAGCAATAGCTTCCTCACTAATCTCCTCATTTCCAGTTGCAAACATGCCATCAAATCTTTATTCCCCATGGGCACTGTTCTAACATATCATTCTGGCCATTTTTTTATTAAATTTATTGGGGTGACATTGGTTAATAAGATGACATAGGTGTCAACTGAAACTTCTATGATGCATCATCTGTATATTGGATTGTGTGTTTACCACTCAAAGTCAAATCTCCTTCCTTCACCATATATTTGACCCCTGTTACATTTTACTACATCTGCCCACCTCCCCCTTCCCCTCTGGTAACCACCATACTGTTGTCTATGTCTATGTTTTTCTGTTTGTTTGTCCTGTTTGTTCATCTGTTGTTTTCTTGGCCATGTTTCAATCCTACCTTTAGATATTTTTCAAAAGTTTATGAGATGAAGTCTAAAATCTTTACTATGACACCAGAGACTCCCGTTATCAGCCCTTCTCTGGCCTGGCTGAGCCTCTACTAGTAGCTACTGAATGCTCCACCTCTGTCTACAGAAAGCAACATCCCTAACCCCCGCAGTTCGCACCCTTATGCCAGACAAGTCAGTCCGCCTTGTATGTCCCTGGTTCTTTTCAAGCTGCTTCCTCAGCACTAGGGCTCAGAGGGAGTTTTTCCAAGTTGGTCTGTATGCATGCCCTTTAAGAGGAACTACCTAGGACTCTAGCAGCCTCCATCTCACTCATGATCCCTGCTGATTTTCACAGCCGGAGGTATGGGGAAACCTGACTCTGAAACCCCCTTGCTCCTCAGGGGGACCTCCGCAGCAGAGGTATTTCTCCAGATTTTTAGATGTGGGACCAGCCCGTCTACATCTCTGCCCCTTCTACTAGTCTCCATGTGGCTTCTTTATTTTATTTTATTTTATTTTATTTTATTTTATTTTATTTTATTTTATTTCTAGAGGCCCAATGCAGGAGTAGGCCTTCCTTCCCCCCGGCTGCCAGCACCCGGGACCCAGGCTGCTTCCCTCCTCTGGCCACCCATGGGCACCGGGGACCCACGCAAGCTTCCCTCAGGCTGCCTGCAGGCACCTGGGACCCGGGCTGGCTTCCCTCTGGCCCCGACTTGGTCAGGAAGGATGTCTGGAATGACATCTGGAAGATGTCCAATCTAATTAGCATATTACCCTTTTATGATTATAGATTTGATTTTATTGATTTGAGAGAGAGAGCAAGTGAGGGGGAGAGAGAGAAACATTGATTCCATGGTCCACTTTTTTATGCATTAATTCTTATATGTGCCCTGATTGGGGATCAAACCCACCACCTTGGTGCATCAAAATGATGCTCTAACCAACTGAGCTACCTGTCTAAGGCCATAACTTCTTCTTTAAGTCCCTAGTTGTAAGGCTTTGATTCAGCCTAATGTCTCTAATATCTAACAAAATTTCTGACTCAGTCAACACTTGTGGAATAAACAGAGATGGAATGAAGACATGACAGAATAAACACCTGATAGAGTTCTATTAGAGTGTGAGTGATCCTTGTAGAGAATTTTTTTCCAAACCTCAGCCTGTGTGTTCATTGGGCACTAATATTAAGAGTCAGAGAAGAGTGATGAAGAAAAGAAGAAATGATATATGATGCTAAATATTTTCTAGGAAATGAGTTTAGGTATTGTATAAATAGAGAAATGACTAAAACAGGTGTCTTGGTAAAAACTGAAATGTTTTTACATTTTAATCACTGCATAAAAACTACAAAGCTGGCAATAGGGAATGCGTAAGATTAAGTGATTAAAACAGTTAAATAATGAAGACTCATTTTTCTGATAAGAGAATAAAAAGCCCCCAAACCATGAATCACTTATATTGTTCTCTGTGATACATTCCCGAGGTTATCCAGATGGTCATTTCCACACCCCTTCCATTCAAATCTTTCTTCTCAAAGCCTGAAATGATTTCCCCACCACTTTCCTATCATACCCTTTAAGAACAAGTTCAAATTATAGTCTCTCTGAAGCAATTCCCTCTTACCTACTATGACTCATATTAATTTGCAAATCAGCAGAGAAAAAGATGGTTTCCCTAAGAACAATTATCTAAGGGATAACCATATCACGTAAAAGAGATAAGGTGGTAGAGTTCAATTATTCCCAAGCAGATTAACTTTCATATGATATACAAAATAGATGAGATCAGGTTAACAGAGAAGATGATAGCTGAAAGTACATGTAGTAGAAAATTGCTGAAGTAGAAAAGAAGGATCTCTTACTCTTTGAGACAGTGTGGATGGACCTGTAGAGTATTATGCTAAGTGAAATAAGCCAGTCAGAGAAAGACAAGTATTGCATGATCTCACTCATATGTAGAGTCTAATGAACAAAATAGATCCAGATACATAGAAGCATGGAACATACTGTCAAAGCTCAAAGGGAAGGTGAGGGTGGGTGGGTGAGAAGAGATCAACCAAAGAACTTGTATGCATATACTAGTATGCATAAGCCATGGACACAGATAATAGTGTGGTAAAGGCCTGGGGCAGAGGGTGGGCTAGAAAAGATCAATGGGAGAAAAATGTGACATATGTAATGCTTTCAACAATAAAGATTTTTTTAAAAAGAAAATTGCTGAAAATGTATAAGTGGTGGGTATTAGTCAGAAAAGCCTAGGTTACAATGCCATAACAAACAACTCCCAAAGTGCAGTTACTTAATGCACAAGTCGATACTGCCTTATTCTACAGTGTACCCAGTGGGTTGGTGGTGGCTTGGTTATGCACAGTTACTAAAGACCCAGGCTAAGGGATGCCCCACTATCTTTAGAGCATCATCTGAGTATGCAACCTCCTCAGTTGCTGTAGCAGGGAGAGAGAAATACTGGCAAATTGCACATGGACTTACTACAGCCTCAGCCCGGACAGGAGACATATCACCTCCCAATAGCTCATTGACCTCAGAAATAGCCACACAGTCCCCTTTAAGAAAGGTGACTGAGAAATGTAGGAGAGTAAATAAAATAGTTACTGAATGTTACCATCTCTCCCACTTAGTGTAAAAATCTTTCTATAGAGTCTTCTAGGTGGTACTGTGAGAGTTGATTTCAAAAACATGGTAGACCCAACTATAAGAGTCTACTAGAAAAAGAAGAACCAAAGAAACAAAAATCACTGACATATATATTCCAAAATATTTGACTCCGTTTTCTCTCCTCTTTTATCTAGCATAACTCCTCTTTCTTAAAGACAAAGATATTGGAATATAACTTCTTTCTTACAATCAAGAAATATCAGTGCCATCTGAGAATGATAATAAATCCTTGGATAGAAAAATTTTAAGGGTCCAGGGAATAAAATATGAACAAATATTTTTAAATCCTTATAGATATAGTCATCCAGGTTCTCAGTCAAGATGGAGAATGGAGTGCCTCCTCTGTGCCAGATAAGCTGCCAGAGGCTCTGTCTCTGGGCACACAGGTTAAGTAAACCTTGTTCCCACCCAAAGCAGAGACAGCAGATAAACACGTGAAGTCATGTGTCCAGGAAACCATCACAGAATCTTCTAGAGTTTAGGGATGAAAAAAAGAGAAAAATCAGATCTATAGGTAGACATGACAGTAAGGGGTTAAAGGGACTTCATAGTGAAAGTGACTTTGAAAGAAATTTAAAAGACAGTTTGAGTATAATTCCAAATATTAGAAAAGCTCTCCATTATTTTTTTCAATATTTTGACCACACATTTAAAGGAAAATTTATCTTCCCATTTACATACTTGACAGAAGTGACAGGAATCCATAGGGAAACCACCTTTTTCTAGTTCCATATCATTTGGTTTCAACTTTTCCAGTTGCTGTGCTGAATGTGAGTTTGAAAAAACAACCATGAGGCACAGGAAGCTGAGGGCTGAAAAGCCTATTCATTTGTCTGCTTCTTTCCAATCTGATGGCTGAGTCAGTTTTTAAAATAATGCTTCCCTTATTTGTTATTCCCCTTCCTTAGCACCACTGCCAGCCGTACTTTCCACTTCACATGAATTTTGGTCTATTCCAATTTTCCACTTCTCTGCTTCTAATCCCATAGTTACAAATGGAATCAAGGCTACACTAACATCTCTTGCAGGCACTGAAGAGATCAATATTTCAAAGTGCTATATGTTTTATAGATCAGCTACTGAATGCATAGTAATAAGCAATATTTGCACCATTATAATACCTGAAAGTTACGTAAGCCAGTGACCAAAACAGGCAAGCTTCCCCTTCTGGCTAAATTCCCAAAGGTATCTTGATGACTGACCAGTGAGCCACCGTTCATGTCTTCCTGTATCTAAGCACCGGAGACATGGCAGAGATTGAAGTAGAAAAGGATCACCAAAATTGCCATAGTACGTTGGATAATTTAATGCTGAGCACACTCATTGACAAGCAGACATCCCCAGTGCCCAGCATGAGGCTTCACCCAATGGCGGTACTCAGTTCCTGCGAGTCTTTGTCCTTACCCATTCCTTTACTCATTCCATCAACAAATACTCACTGCGCACTCCTATTTTATGGCTTAAACTATCCTGCAATGATAAAAGACAAATAGATCACGTCTCAAGAGGTTCCTGGTCCAACAGAATAGAAACATGTGTCCATAGGCAATGGGGCATAACCAGGGCAGTGATGGGAGCACACAGTGGCTTGGAAGTGAAGGGAGGCCCCAGTCTCGAGGAGCCCAAGAGGCTTCCAGCTGGAAGCGATGACTGAACTGGTGGTCAGAGGATGACTACGAGTCATCTAGGTCAGAAACTTTAATATGCACGTATTAGAAAGAATGGTAAATGTAGGAAACTGCAAGTGGTTCAATATGACAAGAGCAGTTCATGACAATGAGCATGTGATAGATAAAAACAGAAAGTGAGCAATGATCTGTGCTTCAAAAATATTGGCATTCTTTGGGTCAATCGAGACAAAAACTAGCACTTGTGGGTGATCCATTGTATGCATATATGTATTTGGTGTTTTTACATATTTTAAACTTTTCTTTCTTACTAGAAGCCCAGTGCGTGATTTAATCATGCACGTGTAAGCTGTCTGTTCGCTGGTCGGCAGCTCCGAAGTCCCTGGGCCCCTAGGGCGAGGCGGGGCGGGGGCGTGGTCCTCCTGCGGCCGGAGCCCAGGCCAGGGTCTTGCTTTTGCCTCCCGCCCAGGAAGGCTGGGGCCGCAGCCACGTGCTCCTGTGGCCCAACTGCCGCCAGACTCCTCCCTGGGGAGCTGCGCACCGCCTCCAAACCTCCAAAACACCGGCTCGGCTCGCTGCCCCAGAGGCCTGTCTATGCTGCAGCACAGCCATGGCGCAGACGCTGAGCTCGCGTCACCCCTGGCAACGCGAGCTCAGCGTCCTGCCGGCCCAATCACCACCCCAGCCACCCCGAGTCCCGCCCCCTGTGTCTCCCGCTGGCCCAATCATGGGCGTAGCGGAGTGATGGTAATTTAAATATTACCTTTTTATTATGTAAGATAATAGTCTTCAACTAAGTTCCTCCCTGTTTTGCAGGTGAGAAAACTAGGACACAGAAGTTAAATATTTTTCCCTGGATCTTCATTAAGTAAATTACAAAATTAATCTGCAAGCCATGGACTCCAAAGTTGACAAAGTAGACCAAAATTCTAGTTGAATGATATTTGAAACCAGACCAAGGGGCATACATTCTGAGTATAGAAATTTGAAGAAGGGGAAAAAAATCTGTGTTCTTAGTGTGAATATAGAACTCATGTGGTAGGTAACATGTGAATCTGAAATGCAGGCTACAAATTCACCAGGGAAAGAAAAAAGTATTTTTATAGGCAGAAAATAAATTGTTGCTTAAGAAATTGTCATTCATTTATAGTTTGAGTTAATTCTTTTGTTATGCATTACCCTTGTAAAAGGACAATGGAGGGTTCAACAAATATTTATTGTCTATGAAACATTAAATCCTATGCCTCTTTATAAGCCTTCTCTCAACCCTCACCACAAACTAATATTTTTTCATCCATTAAATAGGAGTGGATCCATATTAAATGTAAAAGGTAAGTGAGGTGTATACCTAGAACAGTACTTGGCATAGACTAGGCTGTTGGCTGACATCACCTTCATTTTACAGGTAAAGAAACTGCCTTGTGGGAGATCAAATACTGTGCATTCAAGCATCCAGCTAGAGGACAAAAAGGGGGATTTTAACCCATGTATATCATACCTTCACAGCCTTTTAATTAATCCAGACAAATTTATCTGTCTAGGGTTAAACTGAGGCAGAACTGTTACTAGACAATGTAGGCATTCCAGGAGACAAGAATGCTCTGCCCAAAACTAAATCTCTAAGGTTTGATGCCCCACAACCCCTGCCCATTTATATCTTCATTTCAGTAACCTGAAGCTTCATGAAATTACCATCAATTCCAACTGCTTAAAATAGATAGATAGCGTGAGCGAGAGAGAGAAATAGGTATTAGACATTTATACTTTACTGTGATTTTGCTAACATGCTTGAACTCTTCCTTACATGTTCTTTATATTGTAAACCTTTTCTATGATCTATAATTAACAAGTACACATTCTCAGGTGATTTCAGTGACCAGTGAGCAGGTGAGGTGTCAGAAGACCCTTAGTCATTACAAGCAGACTCTATCCTTTGATTTAGCAAAACCAAACCATATTCAAGTATCAAAAGAATGTAAAGTCACCAGGCTTTACAGAATCTCCAAAGTAATAAAATGAACCAGTTTCAAGGGAACTAGAATGACACCCATTAAATAGTTTTAAAAATTAGGTCTGTTAATACATCTTCAGTCCATAGGAGGAGCAGTCAAATGAAAACATGTTTAAAGAGTGGCTCTGGCTTCTGTGGTGTGTGTATCCTGAGACAGATATTATCTTTTTAATAACCTTGCTGTATTTCTTTACCAGATTATTGAAAAGTGCTTAATGAGCAGTTTCCTTCAGAAGCAGTTGCCATGAGAGATACTTTTCAAAGCCTGATAATATCATGTTTATTCTTTAACATTTCTTCCTGGAGTGTTAAAAATGGTGGTGCTTTCCTTTATTCCTCTTTAAAACTATGTTTTTCTTATAAAAATAATACATTTTCATGGTAGAAAACCTGCAAATAAAAAAGTATAAAGAACAATAGAGATCTGTCCTGGACAGGTGCTTCATTTGGAGCAGCATCCCTTAGACCAAAAGGTTTGATTCCTGGTCAGGGCACACACGTAGGTTGGGGGTTCAATCACCAATCGGGGTGCATATAGGAGGCAACCAATCAGTTTCTCACATTTATGTTTCTCTCTCTTCCTCCCTCTCTCTCTCTCTAATAAATCAATAAACATATTCTCAGGTGAAGATAAAAAAAAATACACCCATCAATGTGATTCCACTATTCAAATACATAAGGTAATTAAGTATTTGTACTTTATTACATTCTAAACTTGAATTCCAGCATTATTTTCATGAGTAAGATTAAATGAATATATGTTACTTACTTTGGTATGCTACTTTAATTTTGTAACCCATTTTGTTTTTCAAGTTATCATTATCCCATGTTAATCATAGTCTTCTTGTAACCCAGGCAACAGCTTCCTGGATATTTTGACATCCTGCAGTCTGTACTGATATTCTTTTTAACAACTAACACTTGCTTTCATTCATAACTCTGGAGTCATTAGCAGCTATTCTCACACTTCTAGCCTAATTTGTGCCATGCTGGTATCACCTAGCTTTCTTCAGCATAACCCATGGTTACACTTGCTGACACTGAAGTCAGACCACCAACGGTCACCTTGCCCACCTTTCTAGCTGTGTGATTTGCAGTAAGTCACATAAGCCCCCTAGGCCTCCATATTTTTTCATCCTTGAAATGAGAATGAATCCAGGTTAAAACATAAAACACATGAAGTACATAACAGTGCTTGGCAAGAGTAGACCATGGCTACACATTGGCCTCATGTGTCAGTGTGTGTTGAAGAGAAGTAGTGCAGGACCTTCCGGTGATAGTGATAGTTACAATCTCCAGACTCTGCTAACAAGCTCCTTGGGTATAATGGACCTTATTAAGTATTTCCAGACAGGAGAGAGTTATTACAGCAGCAAAGAAAAAAATGAAATATAATGACAGACATCACTTTTTCTAAAATTAAAAAAGATAAGTCTCCCAAGGACATTTCTTACAGACTGTCTTCTCAGGTAACAGCATAGCTTTGCTTCTAAGAACCTCAGAAATGTCTTCTAAAGGTTTCCTTCATAAGTCGCCTCTATCCCATTTTTACTGACCATTTGAGTATCTTTTTTGTAGATTATTTCTTTATGGTTCTTAAATAATTCATTTGTTGGGGTTTTAATACATTTCTTATTGATTTGCAGATGTTATTTTTATGTCATATCTTTTTTTTGTTGTTAATCAAACATTTTAAGTGTTCCATTTTGATCCCTCTATTGGTATTTTGGCTATTATCTCTGCATAATTTTTACTGGTTTCACTAAAAACTAAAATGTTAATCTTAAACATAAAATAGTCTACATAGATTTGTTATTTGACTACTTCATGTAAAAATGCAAAAACCTTCTAATATAGTTCAATTCACCCCCACTATCCATTGTATTATAAATATCATACATATTATATGTATAAACAATATAAACTCCATAGTGTAGTGTTATATTTCTTATTTAAATGGTGTATGTGTTTTTTTTAATAAGAAAAGAAAAATGCATAATTTTTAAAATTTTACATTTACTTGGATATTTATTCTTTCTGGTGATTTTTTTTTTTTACTCAGATAGATTTAATATCTGCCCCTAACTGCCCTCCCCTATCACCCTGTACTTGGTTCCTTCACTTTAAATAATAGAACTTCCTTTGGCATTTCTTACAGAATAACTCTGGTGACAACAAATTTCCTCAGTTTTTATTTCTCTGAAAATGTCTTTATATTATCTTTGTCTTTGAAGGATGGTAGTGATTCTATTTTAGCACTTTGAAGTGTTCTATTTACTTCATTTTATTGAGGTAAAATTAGTATATGACATTATATTAATTACAAGTGTACAACATATTAATTTGATATTTCCATACACTGAAAAGTGAGCACCACCACAAGTCTACTTACCATCCATCACTACATCATTGACCCCTTCAACCATTTTGCGTATTCCACAACCTTCTTTCTCTCTGTTCTCTGTATGTATTTTTGTTTCTGATTTGTTTGTCCATTTTTTAATTTTATTTTAGATTCCACATGTAAGTAAAATCATATATTTGTTTTTCTCTGTATGACTTATTTCACTTGTCATAAAACACACTATATCCATCCATGTTGTCTCAAATGGCAAGATTTCATACTTTATTATGTCTGAGTAGTGTTTCTGTCTATGTGTGTGTTTTCTACACTTTCTTTGTTAATTTATCTATTGATAGAGCCTAGATTGTTTCTAGATCCTGGCTATTGTAAATAGCACTGCTATGAACATAGGAGTGCATATATTCTTTCAAATTAGTGTTTGGGGTTTCTTTGGATATATTTCCATAGGTAGGATTTCTAGGTCATTAAGCAGTGCCATTTTTAATTTTTTTTAGATAACTCCATACTGCTTTCTGCAGTGGCTGCACCAATCTGCCTTCCTACCAACAGTGCATGAGGGTTCCCTTTTCTCCACATCCTCACCACCACTGGTTATTCATTGATTTTTTTTATTATTGTTTAAAGTATTACAAATAGTAGTACATATGTCTCCCTATTTTCTCCATTGACCTTCCCCCAGCCTCCCCTACTCCCTGGCATATGCCCTCACCCCACCCTCCCAAGTGTCTTGCATCCATTGGTTATGCTTATATGCATGCATACAAGTCCTTTGGCTGATCTCTTACCTTCCCCCCAACCCTCCCCAGCCTTTCTGCTGTAATTTGTAAGTCTGTTCAATGCTTCTCTGCCTCTGTATCAATCTTTCTGTTCATCAGGTTATAATATTCTTTATTATCCATAAACTAGTGGCCTAGTGCACAAAATTCATGCACGGGTGGGGGAGTCCCCTCAGCCCAGCCTGCACCCTCTCCAATCAGAGACCCTTTGGGGGACATCCCTCTCGCAATCTGGGACCACTGGCTCCTAACTGCTCACCTGCCTGATCACCCCTAACTGCCTCTGCCTGCCTGCCTGATCGCCCCCAACTGCCCTCCCCTGCTGGCCTGATCTCGCCCACAACTGCCCTCCCTTGTTGGCCTGATCGCCCCTAACTGCCTCTGCCTGCCTGATCACCCCTAACTGCCCTCCTCTGCTGGCCTGATATCACCCCCAATTGCTCTCCCCTGCCAGCCTGATCACCCCTAACTGCCCTCCCCTGCCGACCAGATCTTGCCCCCAACAGTCCTCCTCTGCCAGGCAGTTTGGTTCTGATTGGTCAGTTTCTATGCCAGTCAGCATCAAAAGCTCCACCTCCTAGGAAGCCATTGGCTTCTCACAGTTCACCCAGATTTTGTTTCGATTGGTTGGTTTCCATGCCAGTCAGCATCTCCAGGCCTATCTCTGGGCCTGATCAGAGAGGCAGAGCTGATCAGCAGCCCCCAAAGAGGCCAGGCGAGAAACAAAGGTGCAGCTGCTGGTGAAGCATGGAGAGAAAGAGAAAGAGAAAGACAACAGCTGATCATCAGCTGCCACTGAGGCTGCGGAACAGACCCTGCCTCTCTCTCTGGGCCTCTCTCCAGGCCTGATCCGCAGCCCCCTCAGCAGTCAGTGCTAGATCGCTGCATCCTCCCTGGCAGTAGTCAATGCTGGGTCACCGCAGCAACCCAGCACTGAATGCAGGGCTGACTTCGGTGTTTGGTCGAGCCTTTGGTCAGTCGTTACAGATCCTGGATTTTTATATATTAAGATGGTTTGTGCCATTACTTTAATTTCTCCAGTATAGTCCTGATCTATCACCCTGGGCAGAACTTGAAACCCTTTCAATGTTAAACTGCTCCTCCCTAAAATTAGTCCCATCATGCCTGTAGGAAGGGGACCATGCACTCCCGTGGCAATGGCCTGAGGCCCCACCTCTGGGGTTAGTACATATCGGGAGGTGGGACTGAGGTCCAATCCTGCGCTTTCCAGGGTGGCATGGTAAAGGTTTTGAATGGTTGGCTTTGGAACTGAGCTGGCTGGAAAGGTTGCAGTGGGGTCAAGGATAAGGCCACTAACTGTTTGGTGGGGTCGGGGCTGGCCCCGCTTGAATTTCCCCTGCCTAGAGGGCATTGGATAGTCATCAACATTAGCCTTGGAGTGGCATTCATTTACCCAAAGCTTTCCGCTCCTGCATCTTGGACATAGTCCAGGCTGCTTGTCTCCACTCCACGTAGCCTTTTGACTTCCTTTTTTAGCATTACAGTCTTTAGCAAAATGTCCTAGTTTACCACAAATAAAACATCCCCCTTTCTTTTCCTCCTGACCAGCGAGTAACATCTCCTTTAATGTGGCAGCTAATACCACTCCTTGAATTTAGGCTGGTCCAATGTCAGTACAAACATGGATAAAATACTTTCATAATAAGTAATCTTCAGGTGAGGGACAAGCCTTTGAGACAATATTAATCCTCTGGTAATGTTCCACTATCTGTTTAAGTTCCCCTGCCACAGTCATTCATTCCCTTTCGAGAGTGGGCTCCAAGCAGTCCTGAATCAGGGACCACAGACTGAAAGTAGAAAGAGGAATTTTCCCTGGACCTTCAGCTATATAACGATCTCTAGGTTGCTTTCCTACCTTCTCCCATGTCTCTACATTTACCTTTCCCTCCTTAGGAAACCAAGGGCAAGTTTTATTTACAAAATCCAACAAATTGAGAAGCTGTTGATGCCTCACAGAAGATCCCCATGCTTGGAGCATAGCCTTTAAGCATAGATACATATAAGTTCTTTTCTGGCGATCCTGAATTTCCCATGTTTTACACCTAGCTATTACTAAACTGTGCTCCTTACCTTACTTTTTGCTTTCTGCATGTGCTTCCCTGGAGCGTCCTTTCACCTTGCAATTGTAGTTCCCCCATACTCAGGCCCCATGTTGGGTGCCACTTGTGTCGCATCCATCATGGGCAGGTTTGGTGAACCTGAGGAGGGGTGGTGAAGGATTAAAGAAGACAGACAAGGGAATACAGCTGGGGCTAGTTGGGACACTGCTTCTCTGATGGAGAATAGCGCCACATTCTGCAAGCCAAAAGCTTTATTTTATAGTCAGAACACACGAAGCAAAACAATGGCAGTGGTTAACATGTTTACAATGTACTTGTGAGTTTCACCATGTTTTGGCAGCACTTGCTGCACCTCCCACAGCCCATTAGCTACCTAGGAAGGAGCAAGGGAGGACTATAAGGTCAAGCTTAATTATGCTAAGAGGGCTCTGCCCTCCAAGCTGGGACTTCTTTGTGGCCCTGCCACAGGTCAGTCTGAGGCTTAACCCTATAGCCACTTCCTACAATATAGAACAATGGAACAGAACAGAGAACTCAGTAATTGACCCAAGCCATTATGCTCAATGAACATTTGACAAAGGAGGCAAGAGCATACAATATAGTCAAGAGAGTCTCTTCAATAAATGGTGCTGGGAAATTTGGTTAGATACATGCATAAAAATGAAATTATATTACCAACTTACACCATACACAAAAACAAACTCAAAATGGAAAAGGACTTTAATGTAAAATGGGAAACCATAAAAATCCTACAAGACTCCATAGGCAGCAGATATATGTTGTAGTAATATATTTACTCACACAGCTCCTAGGGCAATGGAGACTAAGGAGGAAATAAACAAATGGGACTACATCAAAACAAAAAGCTTCTGCACAGCAAAAAGAAACCAATTACAAAGCAACAAAAAAGCCCACTGAATAGGAGAACATATTTGCCAATGCTACTTCAGATAAGGGTTTAATCTCCAAAATTTATAGGGAACTCATACAACTTAACAAAAAGAAGATAAACAATCCAATAAAAAAATGGGCAACGGACCTAAATAGACACTTTTCAAAAGAGGACATACAGAAGGCCAAGAGACATATGAAAACATGCTCAAAGTCACTAATCATCCAAGAGATGAAAATCAAAATAACAATGAGATATCATCTCACCCCTGTCAGAATGGCTATCATCAACAAATCAACAAATGACAAGTGCTGGCAAGGATGTGGAGAAAAAGGAACCCTTGTGCACTGCTGATGGGAATGCAGACTGGTGCAGCTACTGTAGAGAACAGTATGGAGTTTCCTCAAAAAGTTAAAAATGGAACTCCCATTTGACCCAATAATCCCACTTCTAGGTCTATATACCAAGAAACCAAAAACACCTATCAGAAAGGATATATGCACCCCCCTATGTTCATAGCAGCACAATTTACCATAGCTAAGATTTGGAAACAACCTAAGTGCCCATCAGCTGATGAGTGGATTAAAAAACTGTGGGACATCTACACAATGGAATACTACACCACTATAAAAAATAAGGAACTTTTACTGGTACCATTTGCAACAGCATGGATGGAACTGGAAAGCATTATGCTAAGTTAAATAAGCCATTTGGAGAAAGATAAATATCACATGATCTCACTCATATGTGGGATATAAGGATCAACATAAACAGATGAACAAAAATAGATCCAGAGAAAAATGGCAAGGGAGTTGGGGATGTGGGGTTAGAGAGCAACCAAAGAACTTGTATTCATGCAATTAGCATAGCCAATGGACACAGACACTGGGGCAGTGGGGGCTTTCCCTGGGTGGGAATGGCTGGGGGTCAGGGTGGTCAATTGGGGAAAAAGGAGACATATGTAAAACTTTAGACCAAAAAATGTTGGTTTTGTCATGTTGCTTTTAAATAGTCTCTTTATCTTTAACCTTTGGCATTTTATTTATAACTAGTAGCCCTGCGCACGAATCTGTGTGCCAGTAGGTTGCTGCCGCCCTCCTGTAGTTCTCCACCTGCTTCCCCGCCCTCCTGTAGCTCCCCCAGCCGCCCGCTCAGAGCTTGCTGCCCTGCCCCCTCCTGTAGCTCTCCCTCTTATAGTTCACATCCCCACCCTCCTGTAGATCCATGATCAGGTCGTTATGCAGTTGGTCGTTACACCTCAGAGCATAATGAATAATTAGAATATTCCTCTCTTGTTATATAGGACTAGAGGCCCAGTGCACAGATTTGTGCACTGGTGAGGTCCCTCAGCCTGGCCTGCATCCTCTCGCAATCTGGGACCCCTTGGGGGATGTCAGAGAGCCATTTTAGGCCTGATCCCCACAGTCCAGGCTGAGGGACCCCACCAGTGCAAGAATACATGCACTGGGCCTCTAGTATGCATATAAGATCTTTGGTTAATCTGTTCCCATCCTCCTCCCTCGCCCCTTCCCTCTGAGATTCATCAGTCTGTGCCATGTTTCCATGCCTGTGGTTTCTGCTCCTGCATTGAGCATCTGCCCCCTGGTGGTCAGTGAGCATCATTAGCTACCAGCAGGTCAGGCAGTCTGCCTTTCGCTTAGGCTTTTACATACATAGACTAGAGGCCCGATGCATGAAATTCGTGCAAGGGTAGGCTTTTTCAGCCCCGGCCAATTTGCAGCCCTGGCAACCTTGGCCCCTGCCTCATGGCTGCAGTGGCTACCTTGGCCCTCGCAGTCCCAGCTTTGTCTGAAGGTCATCCAAACAGTCATTCCACTGTTTGGCCATTCAGTCAATTTGGATATTATGCTTTTATTATTACAAATGTGTCTTTATATACATCTGTTTGGGTTCATCTTGTTTGTAACTCTCTGAGATTTCTGGATCTGAATATTTTTTTCCTTCTCAAATTGGAAGTGTTTATTCCTCTTGCATTTTTGGGATAGTTTGAGGATAGGTGTTAGTTCTTGAAATGTTTGGTAAAACTTTCCCATGAAGCCATCCAGACCAGAACTTTTGTTTGCTGGAAGTGTTTTAATTACTGCCTTAATCTCATTTATTGTTATCGGTCTATTCAAGTTTTCTGATTCTTCCAGGTTAAGTTTTGAAAGAGTGTATGTTTCTAGGAATTTGTCAATTTCACTTAGGTTTGTTGGCTTGCAGTTGTCCATAGTATTTTCTTACAGTCTTTTGTGTTATTTTGGTGTCAGTTGTTACTTCACCTCTTTTATTTCTGATTGTATTTATTTGGGTTCTCTCTTTTTGTTTCCTAATGAGTCTGGCTAAACAGTCACAATCTTTTTTTTATTATTATTATTTTTTTTTATCTTTTCAAAGAACCAGTTCCTGGGTTTTGTATTGTTTTTATTCTCTAGTCATTTAATTCTACTTTGATCTTTATTATTTTCTTCCTTCTATTTACTCTGGGATCTTCTTCTTGTTCTCTTTCTAGTTCTTTTGGTTGTAGGGTTATATAGTTTATTAGAGATTTTTCTTGTGAGTTCATTTGTTTGTTTGTTTGTTTTAGGTAAGCCTGTAGTGCTATGAATTTCCCTCTCAGGACTGCTTTTGCTATGCCATGTAGGTTTTGGTTTGTTGTATGTTCATTTTCATCTGTTTCCAGGGAGTGTTTTTATTTCTTCCTTGATTTCATTGGCAACCCATTCTTTGCTTAATAACATGCTATTTAGCCTCCATGTGTTTGAATATTTTTTGTATTTTTATTATAATTGATTTCTAGTTTTGTGCCTTTGTTATCTGAGAAGATGCTTGATATAATTTCAATCTTCTTGAACTTATAGAGACTTATTTTGTGTACTAACATGTGGTCTATCTTTGAGAATGTTCCATGTGCACTTGAGAAGAATGTATATACTGCAGGTTTGGGTGAAATGTTTTGTAAATGTCAATTAAATCCATCTGATCTAGTGTGTCATTTAGAGTTGCTGTTTCCTTATTGATTTTTGTCTAGAATATCTATCCAGTGATTTCAGTGTGTTTTTAATGTCCCCTACTATGACTGTATGGTTGTCAATCTCTCCCTTAATGTCCTCCAGCAGTATTTTTTAAATATATTTTGATGCTATTATATTGGGTGCATATATGTTTACCAGGTTTCCATTCCCTTGTTAGATCAATCCCTTTAGTATTATGTAATCCCTTCTTTGTTTCTTGTTATAGCCTTTGTATTGGGAAGTCTATTTTGTCAGATATAAGTATTGCTACCCCTGCTTGCTTTTGTTTCCTTTTGCATGAATTTTTTTTTCATCTTTTCACTTTTATCCTATGTGAGTCTTTGGTTCTGAGGTAGGTCTCCTGTGGACAGCATATATAGGGTCATGTTTTCTTATCCATCCAGCTACCCTATGTTATTTGATTGGAGCATTTAATGCATTTATAGTTAATGTTATTATTGATAAGTACTTATTTATTGCCATTTTTATTCCTTATGCCAATGTTACTCTCTCTATTTCTTATTTTTTCCTACCATAGTCCCTTTAACATTTCTTGCAATGCTGGTTTCATGGCAATAATCTCCTTTAGCCATTATTTGTTTGGGAAGCTCTTTATTTCAATTTTTAATGATAGCCTTGGTGGATATAGTAGTCTTGGTTATAGTCTCTTGATTTTCATTGCTTAGTATACTTCATGCCAGTCCCTTCAGGCCTGTAGTGTTTCTGTTGATAAATCAGGTAATAGCCTTATGAGAGCTCCTTTTAAGGCAATGAATTGCTTTTCTCTTGCTGCCTTTAAGATAATCTTTATGTCCTTAATTTTTGGCATTTTAATTATAATGTGTTTTGTCATTGTCCTCTTTGAATTCTTCTATCATGGGACTCTGTGCTTTCTGAACTTATATGACTTTTTGCTTCACCAATTTAGGGAAGTTTTCTGCCATTATTACTTCAAACAGGTTTTCTATCCCTTGCTCATCTTTTTCTCCTTCTGGAACTCCTATAATGTGGATGTTGTTACATTTTATGTTGTTCCACAACTCTCTTAAAGTTCCCTTCTCTTTTTTTTTTTTTTTTTTTGGATGTCCACGGAGAAGAACTTACATTCTTTATTTTATTCACTTTGATATTATTTCATCTGTTTAAGACTTTACAATATATTTTCTTTTTTAAAAATTTAATAAATATTCATTGTTCAGATTATCACAATTGTTTCTCCTTTTTTCCCCCCATATCTCCCCACCACCCGGTTCCCACCCCCCTCGTCTCTTACCCCCCTCCCCCCGCTGTCCTTATCCATAGGTGGATGATTTTTGTCCAATCTCTTCCCATACCCTCCACACAGACAACCCTTTCCCCCTGAGAATTATCAATCCACTCCCATTCTATGCCTCTGATTCTATTATGTTCACCAGTTTATTCTGTTCCTCAGATTTTTAATTCACTTGACTTTTAGATTCACTTGTTGATAGGTACGTATTTGTTGTTCATAATTTTCATCTTTACTTTTTTCTTCTTTTTCCTCTTTTTAAAGAATACCTTTCAGCATTTCATATAATACTGGTTTGGTGGTGATGAACTCCTTTAGCTTTTTCTTATCTGTGAAGCTCTTTATCTGCCCTTCAATTCTTAATGATAACTTTGCTGGGTAGAGTAGTCTTGGTTGTAGGTTCTTGCTATTCATCACTTTGAATATTTCTTGTCATTCCCATCTGACCTGCATAGTTTCTGTTGAGAAATCAGCTGATAATCATATGGGTGCTCCCTTGTGTGTAACTAACTGTTTTTCTCTTGCTGCTTGTAAGATTCTCTCTTTGTCTTTTGCCCTTGGCATTTTAATTATGATGTGTCTTGGTGTGGTCCTCTTTGGATTCCTTTTGTTTGGGGTTCTGTGTGCTTCCTGGACTTGTAAGTCTATTTCTTTCATCAGGTGGAGTAAGTTTTCGGTCATTATTTCTTCAAATAGGTTTTCAGCATCTTGCTCTCTCTCTTCTTCTGGGACCCCCATAATTCTGATGTTGGTACGCTTGAAGTTGTCCCAGAGGCTTCTTACACTATCTTCAACTTTCTGAATTCTCTTCTCTTCTTGCTTCTCTGGAGGAGTGTCCTTTGCCTCTTTGTATTCCAAATCTTTGAGTTGATTCTTGCGTTCCTCTAGTCTGCTGTTGGGTCTCTGTATAATATTTTTTATTTCAGTCAGTGTATGTTTAATTTCTGGTTGGTCCTTTTTCATATCCTAGAGGGTCTCATTAAATTTATCGACCTTATCCATGAAATTCTTGAAAAACCTTATAACCGTGATTTTGAACTCTATGTCCATTCGTTTGTTCTCCTCCATTTCTTCGTTTGGGATCTGTTTCCTTGCCTCCTCATTTTCACTGCTTCCCTGAGTTGGTTGGGTAGCTTTGTGTACTAGGTGTCCTATTGGTTCAACAGGTCAGCCTCCCAGTTACCTGAGGTGGACACTCTTGGTGTACCCCTTTGTGGACTGTGTGTACAGCCTTGTTGTAGTTAAGTCTTGATTGTTGTTGGTGTCACTGGGAGAAATTGACCTCCAGGCCAATTGGCTGTGAGGACCCGCTGTGTCTATAATGGAAGAATTGCTGTTCTGGAGACACGTTTATGGGGCAGGACTTGTTCCAGTAGGGCTTTGGTGCTCACTGAGTCTGCCTCTTGAATGTGTCCCTTATGAGAGTGGTTGAAATCTGGTGTCATCTCACACCGACCACTAGATGCCCTCGTTTCTGGATCTCCAATGGGGTGCAGGTCAGCTACTGTCTGAGGCCCCCCAGCAGGAGCTACAGCAAGAACTACAGTTTTCTCCTCTTTGCTTGGGTGGTTTTGGAGCAGTCTGACTGGAGCTGCAGTTAATTTGGTTAAGCTGCCACAGAACAGGCCATTTATATGCAAAAGCTGCTGTGTGGAGCCTGGCAGGGTTTGTAGAATGTGTGGGGTGGGGTCTCAGGGAGGGGCGGGGTGGGGTCTCAGGGCATCACTAGGCTAGGGCATGGCAAACGGTGATGGCTGCCATTAGGTGGATCTATGACTGCCAGGCGTGCTGGACTGGCCTTTTGTAGTGGACATCTTGTGTGACCCTGTGGTGCAGTCTCTTCAATCTTCTAAGCTGGGTGCTCTAGAAATGTCTCTTACATGGATTATGTGGGTTCTATTGTAATTGGCTCTAGATTGCTATTGTCCTTTTCATGGCAGGCTTGGTCATCAGGATGACTGACTATGAGGCACAACCCAAATCATGTCATGGCAGCTATTATATAGGTCCTGACAGAAGAATATATGACAAAATTGGACCAAACTCAAAACAGCACACAAATACACAATAAAACTAATTTAACAAGAACCGAAGAAACCCCATCAACCTCAAAAAAAGAGTATGAAAAGAGGAGAGGAAGAAAGGGAAAGAAAATGGAATACTATAATATAAGAGACCAAAAATAATTAGAGCAGAAAGAGGGAAATGGAAGAGGAGAATGTGAAAGAAAAAAAAAGGTAAAGTAAAAAATAGGAGTAGTTGAAAAGAGAAATGTATATATGAAATAATTATAATTAAAATGTAATAATAATTAAAATAATTTATGATCTAGAAAGAGAAAAACAGAAAATAAATTTAAAATAAAAAAGCAAATAGAAAAATATAGATGCAATAAAGGAAAGAGAGAAACAAATGACATGAGAGGAAAAAGAGAAGCAGAAACAAAGTGAAATCTTTTAAAAAAAATGAGATTATATACAAAATAATATTTTAAAAAATAAAAGGAAAAATAAAAATGTGGAGTTCATCTCTGCAGGTTTTGGTGCTTCTTGCATTCACCCTTTAAGGCTATTGTTTGTGGCACTTGCTGGAGTTTGCTCAGATGTTGTGCAAGACAGGTTCCTAGTGCAGGTCACAGGCATCGCGGTAGGTGGATTGGTGTAGTCAGTGTCAGTCACTATCTGTACCTGGCTTTCAGCTTTCAGCCAGGAGTCTGACGTTTGGCAGGGCAGAGTTCCAAACAGTCCAGCAGGCGGGACCCCTGAAGCCCAGAGGCTGGGTCTGCCTCGGGTCTCTTTCCTTAAATGCCCCAGCTCTGATGTGCTCTCCCTTTCCCTATGGATCTTAGCTCTGCACGAGTGCCTGGGACGCCGGTGGTTTGAGCAGACTCGTGTTGGGGGCAGTGCTTGTCATCTGTGGGAGTGGGCCAGGCCCTTCCCCTTTCCCCAGGGCTGCGCTGGCTGTACTCCCGGGAGCTCGCTCTGCTTCCTTGTGATGCTGCTGAAGGGCCCGGCCTACGCCCCTCTGTCCCCTGAACAGAAACCCACCCAGGAGATACGGTTGCAACGCCTCAGCTCTGCCTGGCTCCCTGGCACTCCCTTGCCACCACTCATAGTAGGAGGGGATATCAAACAAAAACAAAAACTAAACAAAATCCAAAAAATTAAATATAAAAATCTGCCCTCTTGGCACTTCAGTCTTTCTGTGTAGCTGGCCATCCTGGGCAGGGCTTCTGCCAAAGCTGCAACTGCTAGATGTCTGTGACCCTGCCATCAGAGCGAGCTGCAGGGCGCAGAGTTCTAGTCCGGCGCTGCTTTCCTTTGACTGGGATCGGATCGCAGCAGAATTGGCAGATCCAGCAGGTCTGCAGGTTGGGGACAGGGCACTGTCAGTGCTTGAGGTGGAAGCGAAGTCGGAAGTCCCACCTCTCTTCTTCCCCTAGGTACACAGTCAAGGCCGTCCTGCTCTCTGCCCAGGATTCCACCCGGGGTTGTGGGCCCTCTCAGGTCACTGCCTGGTGAACATCAGCTCCCTCTGCAGCCCAGCTCTGCAAGGTGCCTTTCTGCGGGGGCAGTTTCAGCTGCCCTGGGCTCAGTAGGATTGACAGAAAGAGACTCTGATAAAGAGTTTTACAGGCCCAGCCTCTGGGAGGGGGCTGAGCAGTGCCTCCCCACCCCAGACAATAGCCCCTGAGGGTCTCACACTTGGGATGTCCTGCTCTGAGCTATTCTCCTGTCCCCAATGCACTGTGCCCAGCGGTGGCATCTGGGCCTTCTAGATGACCCCAATTCTCTCCTGTTGGGGATGGTGTTCCCAGCCTGCAGGAGGGTGAGACAAGCTCTACTCTCCTTCCTGAGATGGGCTGAACTTGCAGAGGCTCCCCACAATGCAGACCAGCCTCCCCACAATGCAGTCACAAAACCCAGCCCTCACTAGTCTGTCTACCCAATAAAGGCCTTCCCAGGGGATACGGCCCAGAAACCCTGGCTCTGCGCGGCCCCGAGTGGCAGGAGGGTTACAAAATCAGCCCAGCACAAAGTTCAGATCTCTCCATATGGCAGGTCTCAGCAAAGCAGGCCGAGTGCTCTCAGCTTCCATAGTGCAGGCCAAAAACTCCCTACCTGTCCTGCTCTGCTGTGCCGTGTGCCTTGTGTACTGCTAACCCCACAGGATGGAGCCTCCACAGGTGAGGGAGGGTTTTGAACCCGCGCTGGAGGTGGAATAATCCTTTCCCTCAGCCAAACCATCTAGTCACTCACTGGGGCTCTGCACAATGCCTTCCAGGAATGTGGAGTTCCCCATCAAGGCACTGCGGGGTGCAGGCACCTGGCCCCCTTTGGCGCCCATGCACCACAGCAAGGCCTTCCCAGCAGTCAGAACTTCGCAGGCTGAGCTTCTAACAATGGACGTGATCCTTCACTGGGAAGGTGTGGCCCAAGCTCCTGGGCAGACCGAGTCCATGCCAGGCAGCGCTCCCTCTGTTACAGGACTCAGGGCAGGAGGAACAGGGACACTGAGATAAGAAAGTTAAAACCAGGCCCAGCAGTTTGGGCAATGTGCAGGCAGCTTATAACTAAGGAGCCATTATCTTCCACAGCCAAGGACACAGGAATGGCTAAAAGCCTCCCTAAGGAGAGGTGCAGAAAGGAGGGGGAAGGGGAAAGGAACAAAGGGCAGGCTTACTCCCTAAGCAGAGAAGCCAGCCGTCCCAGGCTGGGCGAGACAAGGTTGCCAGGTGCTTCTCATGAATTCTGGGAGGGCCACCACACAGTAAAAAGGGACCTTGGAATCCATCTGCACCAAAGTAGTGAGCAGAGGGATTCTGAGACCTATAGACGGGAGGGCTTATAACGCCCCCACCCAGCCTGCTCTTCTGATGAGCTGAGAGCCCTCTGTGCTTCATAAGCCAGGTGCATAGGTTTGCTGGCTTTGCTTTTTCAATAAAGGTGCATGCTTTAATAAGTTGGCTTTTCACAACGCAGTCAAGGTCTCATATAAATTAATTTATAAGAGAAGACAAGGATCAAGTTTGGGGACAGCCTCTTCCACTGGCCCAGGGGCTGTCCTGTCCAGGAACGCCTCTCTCAGTGGAGCGCGACTCCCCCTCTCTTACCTGACCCCACGCTGTTCCCTCAGTGCCCCTGAGATCTGCTGTTTCCTATCAGCTGTACTTCTCTCCTGTTTCACGTTGATTGCACAGTAGTTCAGCTGTAGTTCCAGTCCCGGGAGCCTCCCTCCCTCCTTATATGCTGCTATCTTCAATATTTTTTAATTTCTTAATTTAAAAAATTAATTTCTTTAATTTTTTTTTAATTTTAAGAAGTTTTTAATTTTTTTTCCTTTTAGCTGCTCTTCTTGGGTAATTTCCACCAACATGTTTTTAAGATCACTGATTTTTTTTTATTGCCTTATCTAGTCCACTATTAAATTCTTCTAATGTATTTTTCACTTTATGCATTGTATTCTCAACTCCATAATTTTTGTTTGGACTTCTCCATTTCTTTATTGAAGTTCTTGCTCTGTTCAACAAATTTCTCCCATGAGCATTTTTATGACCATTCTTTTAAACTCTTCATCAGGTAGATTACTTGCCTCCATTTGATTATATTTCCCCTCCTGGTGTTATATTTACTTATTTTTGTTGAGAAATAATTCTGTGTCTCTTCCTTTTGCTGGACTCTCTGTGTTTGTTTTTTGTATTAGACAAAAAAGCTACCCCCCATCTTTGAGGCGTGATCACAGGAAGACCAGGCAGTGATACTCTGTTGTCTGGCCATGGCCAAGAAGCTGCTGTTTCAGACTCATGGGGCCTTTTAGCTGCTTGTGATTTATTTTAAAGACTAGTGACCCGGTGCACGAAATTTGTGCACATTAAAAGGGGACTAATTAGAGGAAATAATTTAATATTGCTATTTGCCCTTTCTCTATAATAGAAGTGTCAGAGATGAAAGAAAATTAGTAAAATGTATATGAAAACTTTCCTCCTATCAGAGTCTGGGGCTCACCACAGGACCCAGAGTCAGGTCCCCACATGCACCTCAAAATCGCGTGAGACCCAGACCCGGCCGCCCCCTCCTCCCCCCATTGGGCTAGATCCAGACCCAGCCAGTCCCATCCTTGTCAAGCCCTGCTGGGCAGGGGGCATAGCCTCAGGGGAGCATAACCTCAGGTCTCCTGGCCAGGCGCCAGGATGGGGGCATGGCCTGAGGTCCCCCAGCCCAGACCAGGGTGGGGGGCATGCCTTGAGGTCCTCCTTCAAGCCCCACCAGGTGGGGGACATGGCCTGAGATCCCCTGTCAAGCCCCGCTGGGTGGGGGCATGGCCTGAGGTCCTCTCTTATGCCCCGCCAGGCGGGGTGGTGGGGCGCAGCCTCAGGTCCCCCGGCCCAGCACTGGAAGAGGGGCACAGCTTCAGGTACCCCGTCAAGCCCTGCTGGGAAGGGGGCACGGCCTGAGGTCCCCTGTCAAGCCCAACCAGGCAGGGGGGCGCAGCCTCAGGTCCCCTGTCAAGCCCTGCCAGGTGGGGGGCGTGACCTGAGGTCCCCCACCCTGGCGCTGGGGCGGGGGGAGAAGCCTGAGGTCCCCTAACCCAGCACTAGGACAGGAAGCGCACCTTGAGGTCCCCTGTCAAGCCCTGCCAGGTGGGGGCGTGGCCTGAGGTCCCCTGTCAAGCCCCACAGGGTCAGGGGAGGGCGTAGCCTCAGATCCCTGCTGATTGCTCATTAAGACTCCTTATGGCTGCCCTAGCCAGATTGGCTCAGTGGATAGAGAGTCAGCCTGTGTACTCAAGGGTCTCAGGTTCGATTCCGGTCAAGGGCATGTACTTGGTTGCAGGCGCATCCCCAGTAGAGGGTGTGTAGGAGGCAGCTGAATCGATGTTTCTCTCTCATCGATGTTTCTAACTCTCTATCCCTCTCCTTTCCTCTCTGTAAAAAATCAATAAAATATATTTTTTTAAAAATGGACTCCTTATGGGAACTTGGTCTCAGCTGTGGGTGCAGCCATCTTTGTGATGTAGTGATGGTCAATTTGCATATTCCCTCTTTAATATATAGGATGGTTTTATTTACTTGTCTGAGAAGAGAAACTAAACGTTTGCATCATGAGCTCTGAGATTGCCTCCAACTCTAGAATAAATTTCTATAATTGTGTGTTTCCAGGTTGAAATGGGCTTGGCAGCCCCATCCCTGCACCAGGCACCCCATAGTAAGTGTCTGTGCACATCGACTGTGACACCTCATACTGTTTTGTGATAATTTGTAGAGTTGTCACTGTGGGTTCCTGGAGGATGAAAACACTGTCATCCTTATTCAGAAGACCCAACAGTAGAAACCTAGAAAATGATAAATGGGTCCATGTGGGAGTTTTTGTTCCTAAATGAGTGGTTTGCTTAGTATGAAAGTTATCACTAAGAGTGTTTTTAATGACACATGAAAATGCGAAATTAGCTTGTTATTGAGTTTATACAATTTCAGCATTGACTTATTGGTGGCCTGCTAAGACGTAGGCATTGAGAAGGGCCAGTGGATACAAAAACGAAGCACTGTATTACAGGGGAAGGAGGGGCTCTGTTGCTTGTTTGCAGATTAGGCAAAACAAAGCACAGGAAACAAGGCTTCCATTAATTGCAATCTAATCATGTGCTTTTTAATATTCACATAATAGTTAACAAAAATTTGATCTAAAAGATATTCTCATTACTACTTAAAACCAACAATGATGGGTAAGATACATCACTAAGACATACACTCAGGCTAAGACATTCTAAAAATTACTATTTTCAATATCAACTCTCAATTCACAAGCCAATACTATGTCGGGAATTGCTGTATATCGCATTTTTCCATATTCAATTATGCAAGAGAATTTACAAAGCAAAAGTTGTCACATCTCAATATTACCATAAGAGGAGCCAGATGTAGCAAAGCACATACAGTAACTGCTTAGGAAGGAATTTAATGTCAAACCTCATTTCTGGGATTTGGTAAAAGAAAAATAGATCTGTACAATGAATAAAGGGTCCCAAGATAACTTCAGATCACGGAATTGCATGAAGCAGTGGCTGCCTGCTGTGGTTGATAAGCCCCTCTTCTTTAGGAAGGAGAAGGAAGCAGCACCAATTTTGTGAACTCAAGAAAATAGACAAGGCATTCGATATTGGAGCCCCACCCAAAATAAAGAAAGGAAACATACAAGAAGCGGTTATAGGGTTAAGCCTCAGACTGACCTGCTGGCAAAGCCACAAACAAGTCCCAGCTTAGAAGGCACAGCCCTCTTAGCATAATTAAGCTTGATCTTGTGACTGTTCCCTAGGTCTTTCCTGGGTAGCTAATGGGCTGTTGGAGGTGCAGCAAATGCTGCCAAAACAAGTGAAACTTACAAGAACATTGTAAATTACCTTGTTTACCTCTGACTATAAAATAGTCTCAGCTTGCAGTCTGGATCTGTTCTGTGGCCTCAACCAGGTACAGAAGATCCACCTAGACCCAGCTTATTCTTTGTCTGTCTTTTCTTCATCCTTCGCCGGCCCTCCTTCAGGCTCACCGAACCCTTGGCTGTGCTGGTACAGCGCAGAAACACATGTTAGAATTGGCAACTCTAGAGAAGGGAAAACCTGGCTATACTTATATTTTCTAGAATCAAAGACACAGAAAGAACAAACTAACACAGGAACATGCACATGCTAGGCCTGTCATTTTCATCTGGATGATTTAATATCCTCTTAGCTCGGTTCCTTGTCAGCAATCTCTGTTTCCGTTTGTATATACGCCAAAGGTCCACCACAGTGAAGGATCATGTGTTTTTATGCTTAAATTCTTTCAACAATTCCCTCAAAGCTCAAAGTCAAGCTAGTATTTACTTCTCTTTACACATTCTTCCTTTGTAAGCTCTTCAAAAATAACATTACCCAGCCAGCATGGCTCAATAGTTGAGCATCAACCTATGAACCTGGAGGTCACAGTTCGAGTTCCATTCAGGGCACATGCCTGAGTTGTGGGCTCAATCCCCAGTGTGGGACATGCAGGAGGCAGCAGATCCATGATTCTCTCTCATCATTGATGTTTCTTCTCTCTCTTCCTTTCCTCTCTGAAATCAATAAAAATATTTTTTTTTAAAATAACAACATTAAAATCAAGAGTAACAACTATACCCTGTGCATACTGTTGGGACATTTAAGAGTCTATATTGCCAATTTCATTATATGCCCAGCCCTTGAAACACAGAGGTGCTTTTGTTTTCTGTCAACTATATAAACAAAGTCAAACCAACATGTCTGGCACTAATGGGACTCATTAGGGGCCACCTAATGCCAAAGCAATTTAAGTGAGAATCTTAGCAAAGGCATGCAACCCAAGGCACTTCTTCACATTTAACAAACTGTGCAGGAAGGGTATGCAATGAAAGTTGGCACCACGTGGGATGGAACCCTAATGATCACTAGATGCAGTAAAACCAGAAAACTCTCTTTAATATTTTCAAGGACAAAGTAATGGGTGATTTGTTGCATTTCAGTCTAATGTGAATTTTCTGATTCAAATAACCAAATCATTTTTCAGAGCTGGTGCTGTTGCTCAGTGGAATTTCATTATGCCAGGAAATAAAATTAATGTACAGTCAAAATGTAAAATTCACTTGTGAACATAGAGAATTGGTCAAATGTAAAAGAATATTTCTTTAAAAGATAAAATTACCGGAAACTGATTATTGTCTCACTAATTAGAAAGGTGTGGACAAAGAACCTGGAAGGCTGGTCAACCTTGAAGCTCTGAAAGGTCAGAGCCAACCACTCCCTATCTAATTGAGACAATGGTAACTGAGGCAACTTCCCCACCAAATAATCATGTAAATCCTTACTGATATGATAATCTGCCTATTACCTGCCTAAGGGCAATGGGTGTATCCCAAACCTGCCTAAGGGCAATGGGTGTATCCCATAGTCTTAATTAATAAAAGGGATGGCAAGGCCAAAGCAAGGCGGTAGTCCTCCCACTAGAGGTGGGCTCCCCCCTGGCCCCCAATATTCCCAAATTAATACTTTTCTAGTCTTTTTTCATTTGTGTGCAGCCTTCTCCAGAACCCGAACCCTGAACCGGAACCCTGAACCATGCGGGATGTGAAAGGGGTTCCCACATAAAATGATAATAATCCAAAACATTTATTAAATGCAAAAGTATAATTAATCTGATATTTTTCTTTAAAAATGTATTCTACATAAATTTTGTTAAATATCCACTATTATATTTTATTATGTTTCTGTTACATTTGGTTTCTGTATTCCAAATGGAGAAAGGCTACATTCATTGTTTCACTAACTCCATAAGGCTTTTGTTATTTTTAGTTAAGATCCCTCTATTCCCACTTTGCTGAGAGTTTTTATCAAAAAAGGGTATTGAGTTTTGTTGAATGCTTTTTCTGCATCAATTGATATGATCATGTGATTTTTGTCTTGCAATCTGTTAATGTGCTTTCTTACACTGATTAATTTGCAGATATTGTACCAGCTTTTATTGTACCCTGGAAAAAATCACACTTGGTCATGATGAATGATTTTTTTAATATATTGCTGGATCTGATTCCCTAAAATTTTGTTTAGGATTTTAGCATCTATGTTCATCAGGGATATTGGCCTGTAGTCCTCTTTTTTTGTGGTGTCTTTATCTGGTTTTGGGATTAGGGCAATGCTGGCCTCATAGAAAGAGCTTGGAAATGTTCCTTCCTCTTGAATTTTTTGGAAAAGCTTGAGAAGTATAGGTGTTAGTTCTTCTTTTAATATTTGGTAAAACTCCCCTGTGAAGCCATCAGGACCTTTTGTTTGCTGACAGTTTTTTTGTTTGTTTGTTTGTTTGTTTTGTTTCTGTTTGTTTGTTTGGGTTTTGTTTTGTTTTTACTGCTTCAATTTCATCATTAGTTTTGGGTCTATTCAGGTTTTCTGATTCTTCCTGATTGAATTTTGGAAGATTATATTTTTCTAGGAATATGTCAATTTCATCAAGGTTGTCCAGTTTGTTGGAATAGAGTCATTCATAGTATTTGTTTAATGATCCTTTGTTTTTCTGTGGGGTCAGTTTTTACTTCACCTCTTTTGTTTCAATTTTTTTATTTGAGTTTATTGAGTCTGGCTAGAGTTTCATCAATGTTGTTTATCCTTTCAAAGAACCAGCTCTTGATTTTATTGGTATTTGTATTGGTATTTTTATCTCTATGTCATTTATTTCCGCTCTGATGTTTATTATTTCCTTCCTTCTACTTACTCTGGACTTTTCTTGTTGTTCTCTTTTTAGCCAAGAGATTAAGTTGTGCAGTTAGAAAATTTATTAAATTTTTTTTTTTTTTTTAGTTTTTGAGGTAGGTCTGTAGTGCTATGACCTTCCTTCTTCAGATTGCTTTTACTGTGTCCCATAGATTTTAGATTGTTGTTTTCATTGTCATTTATTTCCAGGATGTTCTTTAAATTTCTTCTTTGATCTCTTTAGTAACCTTTTCATTGTTTAATAGCATGCTATGTAGCATCCATGTGTTTGTTTGTTTTTGAGTGTTCTTTATAGTAGTTGATTTTTAATTTCATGCCTTTGTGATCTGAGAAGATGCTTGATATGATTTTAACCTTCTTGAATTTGTAGAGACTTAGCCTGTGTTCTAACATGTGGTCTACCTTTGAAAATGTTCCATGTGCACTTGAAAAGAATGTATATTCCATAGCTTTGGGGTCGTATATTCTGAACATGTCAATTAGTTCTATCGGATCAAGTGAGTCATTTAGGATTGCTGTTTTCTTGTTGATTTTTTTTTTTTTTTTTGGTCTGGAAGATTTAACCAGTGATATTAATGGGGTATAAAAGTCCCCTACTGTGTGTCTTGGTGTGGGTCTTTTTGGGTTCATCTTGTGTGGGACTTGCTGTGCTTGTGTGACTTTTTTCTTCCCCAAGTCAGGGAAGCTTTCTGTCATTATTTCTTCAAACATGTTTTCTATCCCTTGCTCAGCTTCTTCTCCTCCTGGCACCCCTATTATGCAGATGTTGCTTCATTTCATGTTGTCCCAAAGCTCCCTTAAACTCCTGCTTTTTAATTTTTTTTCCAATTGCTGTTCAGATTGGGTGTTTTTTTCCTATCATGTCTTCTAACTTGCCAATTCAGTCCTCAGCTTCTTCTAGTCTACTATTGAAACCTTCCAGGATGTATTTTATTGAAGGTATGTCATTCTTCATTTCCTCTTGATTCTTATCCATGTTGGTGAATTTCTCATTCAGCTCCTTATAATTCTCATTAAGCAGCTTGTAATTCACAGTCAGATGTCTGAGCATCGTTATAACCATTGTTCTGAATTCTGTATCTGACAAATTACTTTCCTCCATTTAATTACACTCCTTTTCTGGTGATTGCTACTTTTCTTTTCTTTGGGGATTATTTCTTTGTGTCCCCATTTTGGCTATCTCTTGGTATTTGTTTCTATGTCTTAGATCAAACTGTTATGCCACCCAGAATTTTGGGGGGTGGGCCTATGTAGTGTGTGTTTTGTGGACCCCAGTGGTGCAGTCTCTCATATTTCCTAACCTGGGTGTTCCAGGAAACCCCCTACTTGAGTTATTTGGAGTCTCCTGATGTAGTTGGGTCTTCAGTGCTATTATTCTGTTCTTAGATGGTGCCTCCTCACAGGTTGTCTGATTGTGTGACTCAACCCTGGCATCATCCTGAAAGTTGTTGTGGATGTACTAGCTGTCCTGGTTCCTGAGGCAAGGGTCACATGCAAGGTCCCACTGGCATGTGATTCACTACAAGGTCCCAGAGCCCACAGCATAGGTGGTGCACAACTCATTGGGGGACTCGGTGCCCATGAGGGGGTGGTATGTGATGCTGTGACTCACTGTGTGTCCAAATGCCCATGGCCAGGGTGGTGTGCAACTCACTGCAGGGGTCCCAGGGCCCATGGCAGAGGTCCCTTGTGAGGTCCCACTGGCATGCAGCTCACTACCCAGGTGCTGGGTTCTATCTAGGGATAGTCTGGGTGGTGCTGAGGCTGTGCTCCTAGCCACCACTGCTTGCCCTTCAAGATGGCATGGTTTCCATCCCAGAGCTGTCCTGTCAAGGGATTGCTTGTGGTGGTAGCAGAGCCTGATCTGCCAGCCCCTAAGACTTCTATAAGCTCTAGCTTTCCCTCTCTCTCTCTCTCTCTCTCTCTCTCTCTCTCTCACACACACACACACACACACACACACACACACACACCATGTCCACACACTCCCCTCTCACTCCCTTACTCACTCACACTCTCTTCCTCAATCCAGTCCTGCCAGTTATCATGTTGTTTCTCAATAATACTAGTATATTTTTTAAGTAACACTGTCATAACGTGGACCTATTGTGCTGATGTGGAGAAATAGACACATTTGAATGGCTTTTTCATTTGACTCTTTGTTCAAAGTAAATTTATTTTTCAAGTAATTATAAATCACAGCAGAAACATTTCATAAAATATAATATGAGAAGAAATCAGTTTAATTTGTAAAATAATAATAATATTAAATATATTTGTCTCAATTGTATCTATTACCAGTAGTTAGTTATTACTGCAAATCTTTCTGTTAAATTTACTTTGAAAAATAAATTGATGGCATAGGATACAGAGCTCCAAGCCCACGACTATAAAGGAAAAATAATACACAATTTATTTTTTATCACAAAATAGGTAAAAAGAAAATTCACCTCATCAGTTCAGTCCAACTTATGCAACTGCCTCACTATGCCACTCAAAGTTATTCTTCTAAAGTGTCAACCAAAAGGTATCCTATTCAATCCACAGCTGAATGCAGTTTTTCCCTTCCAGTGTAGACATCTGAGGCTGTTAATTAAACCCATTATTCTGTAGAACGACAATGAACTCATTGTTTCACCGCCAAATAAATACAGTCAACTGCAAAGGTATAGCAATCTTGAGCCACCTGCAAAACTGAACACCACATGGCCTCCTATATGTCATAAAAGTAAATTAATAATCCCCCAAAAGCCTGATTTTGTGTTTCAATTTTAATATATCTGCAAAAGAACCATCTTAATAATTCCAAAACACTTCCTAAATCCACAATGTAAACAAATCCATTGGTATGCCATCGGGTGGAAATGGTCTTGTATCAGGAGAGAATCCAGCCCTTTGTGCTAAGATATTGCTTAGCCCAGTGGTCGGCAAACTCATTAGTCAACAGAGCCAAATATCAACAGTACAACGATTGAAATTTCTTTTGAGAGCCGAAAACCGACTTCTGCACATGGGCCACGAAGTTTCAGTCACACTGTACGTGCATGCCCATACGTGGTATTTTGTGGAAGAGTCACACTCAAGGGGCCAAAGAGCCACATGTGGCTCGCGAGCCGCAGTTTGCCGACCACTGGCTTAGCCCATCGTTCCCAGTGCCATTGTCTCATGCTTTAATACTTAAAATAAGAAACAATAGTACACCAAGAAGTTCCATAGCCCATTGTAAAGATCCTCAATATAAATACTCAAGAAGTATGTATTCTTCACCTTTTTCATAAATGGGCATTTTTAAATCTGGTATTAGATTTGTGAAAAGATTGACTTAATGAACCAAACAGAAAAGAAGGAAAGAAAAGCTATGATGTAGATGTCTGGTCATTTAAAGCCATCCTATTGCTTACAGATATTCCCTGCAGAAAAGAGTGGAAGGAGCAAAGTGTTCTACCCCCCAAATACCCTTATAATTGTAAACTTCCATGTGAACATTAACTTTATTTTTTTAAAACCTCCTTCAAGTTGTTTATACTTGTTTATCTTGAATACTGTACATGGAACTCTTCACAAACTGCATAGTTTCTACATTCTTTTTGTTCATCCATGCCTTTGCTGGTGCTATTTACTCTTAGGAATGTCTTTCTTACCTTCTCTATTTTTCATAAACATCAGCATCATCTCCTAAGAAAAGCCCTTTCCAGGCCTGGCCAGGTGGCTCAGTTGGTAGGAGTATCGTCCCAGTACACCAAAAAGTTGATGGTTTGATTCCCAGTCAGGAAATGCACAACCTAGGTTGTGCATTGGATCCCAGGTTGGGTTGTATATGGGAAGTAATCAATCAATGTTTCTCTCTCACATTGATTTCTCTCTCTCTCACCCTTCCTCTCTCTTTAAAAGTTGATAAAAACGTATCCTCTGGTGAGGATTTTTTAAAAAGCATTTTCTGAACCCCAGAATGGGCTAATGATTAATTCTCTGTATTTCTAAGTAATTGATGCTTGGCTAGGTCTTAAAATAATATATATTATTTTATTGAAATAATCTGTTTTTGTGTCCATCTTTACATAACAAGTTCTGTGGATAAAAAAAATGACCCGTGACCAGTTGAGCTGGGTCATGGAGTAAGAAAACTTGGGATGAAATTCTAGCTGCATTACTTATTGGATTATTACACTTAACCTCTGTATGCCTTGGATACCATGTCTGTAAATGAGAATAATCTTACCTACTAAATAATAGCTTTATCTACTATTCTCTAAAGAGAATACTGTGTCGCTTTAGTGAAATAATATTTTTTAAAAAACCTAAGACAGCATCTAGAGCATAATAACATTCGAAAAACACAGTGTTTGTTCACACATGGAGGATGTCCAGGGCACTATAGACTGTTTAGTGCAAACATGCATATTAATTGAGGAGCAAATATGGAGTGTCTATCAGCTATCAACTAGTTTGTCAAAGACTTGCCAACATGATCTCCATCAATCTTTACTAAATGCTAGTGCACTCGCTGGCACCAAAAAACAAACAAACAAAGATATGTTTTACTGATCTGCATCAAATTGAAAAACCAAAGTAAATTCAGTAAACTTTTTAATAAGCTAAACTTATTCAAAGAGCCATTATTTATTCCAAGATTATTTTTATTACACTTTTATGTTGAAATGTCCTTTCTTTTATGAAATGGTGGTGACATTTGGGTGTGTTTGTTCTATTTGTGGCTTGTTCTGTTTTGTATGATTGAAGTTTAATATTACTTGACAGCAGCTAGCAGTGTGTTTGGTTTTTTTGCCTCCTCCTTTCTTTATTTTATGAAATTATTCTGTTTTATACAGTCCTATGAAATTCAGACAGATTAGTTTACCCCTGGAAAGTTTTACTGGATCCAGTTCTTCTCCTCTATGGTATAGGCTCAGGAATTTGATTTGTCATCTCAGAGAAAGTCATATTAACCAAATCCCATGGATTAGATTATAATCATAGTAACAATAGCTTAGTTACTCTGCTAAGCATGTCTCATGAAATCCTTCATTTTGTCCTCACTATTACCCTATGAGGCAGTTTATTTTATGGCCATATGACTAGCTCTGCCTTTATTGCCTTCCTTACATAAGGACCCTCGTGATTATATTGGACCTACATAGATAGTTCAGGGTGATCGCCCCTCCTCAAGGTCTTTAGCTTAATCACCTCACAAAGTACCATTTGTCATATAAGGTAGCATATAGGGGTGGCCAAAGTAGGTTTGCAGATGTAATTCAGAGAAAAAATACAATAATTAATAAATAATAATGCAAGAATAAACTGTATTTTGCATACTCACAATTTTAACCTATTTTTTGCCCACCACTGTATTTACAGTTTCCAAGGTTAGAACATGGACATCTTTAGGTGGCCATTATTCTTCCTACCACAAGTTGTAAGAGTTCATTATATATTCTAGATAGTAGATTCTAATCAGATGTATGATTTGCAAACATTTTCTCTCATTCTGTTTTTTGTCTTTTGACTTTATAGTGGCTTTTGATGCATAATAGTTTTTAATTTTGAAGTTCAATGTATCTATTTTTTATTGTGTTTTGGTGACATATCTATAAGAGTTTATAGTCTCTTATATTATCTCTTATTATCTCTTATATTCAGGTCTTTGATCCATTTTGAGTTATTTTTTGTATATGGTGTGAGGCAGCAGTCCAACGTTATTGCAGTTTCACAGCATCGTTTTCTAAGAAAACAATTTTCCCCATTAAATTCTTACAACACCCTTGTCAAAAATCAATTGACTATAAGAAAAAATGTCTATCTGTAGACACTCAATTCTATTCCATTTCTTTATATGTGACTAAAACACTCTTGATTATTATCGTTTTGCAGCAACTTTTAAATCAGGAAATGTGATCTATCCAACATGCTCTTTTACAAAATTGTTTTTGCTGTTCTGGGTTCCTTATTAATTTTCACATTACTTTTTGCATCAATTTGTCAATTTCAAGAAAAAAAACATGTTGCTAAGATCGTGACAAGGATCACATTAAATCTGTAGGTCAATTTGAGAGTATTCAATCTTAATTCTATTAAATGTCTTAATCCATGAACATGAGACATTTTTCCACTTTTTTAGTAACGCTTTAATTTCTTCCAGCAAGCAATATTTTCTTGTATCAATATACAAGTCTTGCACTACCTTTGATAAGTTTATTCTACATATTTTACTTTTTAGATGATGCTATCAGAGTAATTGGTTTATTCTCATCTTATTTATTTCTAGTAAATACAAATACAATTGATTTTTATTATTAATTCTTTATCCTGCAACCTACTAAAATTATTTATTTGATCAAATAGGATTTTTTGTTGTTGTTGTTTCCTTAGGATTTGCTCTGTGTACGATCATATTAGCAAATAGAGATAGTTTTACTTATTGCTTTCCAATCTAGAGAACTTTTTTTAAACTTATCTTTATTGTTAAAACTATTACAAATATTATCCTTTTTTCCTCATTGACCCCCTCCAATGCCACCCCCAAGCCTTCACCACACTATTGTGTTTATTTTTCTTGAGTAAATGCTGAGGTAGAACCTCGACTGTACTGTTGAATGGAAGTAGCAAGAGTGAACAGCCTTGACTTGTTCCTGGTCTTATGGGGCAGGAATAGTCTCTCACTAATGAGCACGGTGCTAGCTGTGGGGGTGTCACAGGTGAGCTCTAGTGTGTTGTCAGAGCTTCCTCCTATTCCTGGAGTTTTTAGTGCTTTTATGATAAAAGGGGATTATGCTTTTACTACATCAATTAAGATGTAGTGTTTTTTGTCCTTTATTATTCTTTTAACACAGTGTATTTCATTGAATTTTTACATATTAAGCCAAGCTTATATTCTCAGGAAAAATCTCTAAATAATTATGGTTATAATCCTTTACATATGTTGCTAGATATTATTTTGTTGAGGATTTTTAGGGTATATTTTCCTAAGGATAACAATCTGTTTTATTAACTTCCTGTAGTGTATTTGTTTGTTTTGATATCTGAGTAATAATGACCTTAAAACATGAGTTGGAAAGTTTGCCCCCTTTACTTATTAGAAGAGTATGTGACATATACATGCTTATTCTTTTAAAAATATTTTGTAGAATTCATGAGAGGCCTTCTGGTGCTGGATTTCTCTTTGTGGAAAGTTTATTCATTACTAATTCCATCACTTGTTCTGTATCTATTCAGATTTCCTGTATCTTCTTAAATAAGTCTTGATAGTTTGAGTCTTTTTAAAAATTTACCATTTCACCTACTTTTTCTAATTTATGGACATATAATTATTCATTGTATTCCCTTATCTTTTTGTTTCTATAAAGTCTGTAATAATATCCACTGTTTTATTTTGATTTTAATAATTTCAGGGTTTGGTGTGGTGTTTTTTTTCGTCAGTTTACCTAAAATTTTGTCAGTTTTGTTTATCTTTTCAAAGAATCAACTTCTGGTTTGTTGTGTTTTTCTATTGTTTTGCTTGTTATTTAAGAATGCATTTAATTTCCACATAATGTGTATTTCCCAAATTTTCTCAAGGTTTTGATTTATAATAACATTCCATGGTGTTTGGAGAACATATTTTGTATGCTGTTAATACTTCTAAATGTACTGAGTATTCTTATAGCCTAAGATATGATCTATCTGAAATAGAATGAACCATGTGCACTTAAAGAGAGTGTGCATTCTTCTATTGTTGGGTGGAGAGTGCTATAGAAATGTGTCATATCCACTTGGTTTACAGTGTTGTTCAAGTCCCTTATTTACTTGATATTCTTTCTACCTGTTCTATCCATTATTTTCAATTGAAGAGCTGAAGTCTTTAACTATTATGGATCAATTGTCTATTTTTTTCAATTCTGTCAATTTTTGCTTCAAGCATTTTGAGGTTCTTTGGTTAAGTGTGTATATGTTTATAATTATTATACATTCTTCATGGATTGACTCTGACTTTCCCTTATCAACACACTTTAAAAGCTAGAAAGTCTCCAGGCTGACACTTCAACTATCTTTTTTTTTTAATGTACACACTGTATCTAGGTGAACACATCCAGTTTCAATGGCTTTTAATAACCTCTAGAATGCTGATGACCTCCAGATTTATATCTGCAGGCCCCAGGTCCTCACAGAATTTTATTCTCTACCTTATAGTAATCTCACACATAATAGGCTCAAAATAGAACTTATGATTCACTCACTACCAAACTTATTTCTCTCCATGTTCTTTTCCATCTAAGAAAATGTCACCATTATCCAATGATATCTTCAAGCTTTAATTATGTTGATCCTTCTCCTTTACTCTCACATTTTGGCTACCTTATCCACAACTTCCAGTTTTAAAACATCCTGAATCTGTACATGCCTTACCATCTCTATTGCTACTCCTCTGTTTAAACTACTATGATCTCCAATAGCATCTCTACTACTGTAATTACTTCCTAACTGGTCTCACTGCTTCTAAACTTGCCCCCCTCAATCCATTTTTCATATAGCAACCATTTTAATCCTAAATCAGATCATGTCACTCCCTTGCTTAACATTTCTCAATTGATTGCTTTCCATTGCTTTGCGTTTACAATAGAATTGAAACTCGTTATCAGGATTTAAAGACTCTCTGGTGCTTTTAAATCTCATCTTCTTATCTTAGTTAAACTCCTACTACTATCCAATTACTGTATTCTTTTCTTCAAGTATTCGAATTTCCCCCTCATCTTAGGTGTTTTGTATTTGCCATCCCCTCTGTCTTTGCTTGTCTTATCATTTATCCTCAGCTTTAAAGTTGTCTCATAAAAATGCCTTTCCTGATCAGCTTGTCTAAATCAGCCACCCCACCAGACATTATCTACCACAGCTCCATGTTCTAGTTTCTTCATTACACATCATAGTGTTTTTTATTGCATTCATGATATTTAATTACCATCTGAAATAATCTGCCCACTTATTAGTTGAATAACGTTTTTGGGTGCTTTCTTGTTGTTGCTGTTGTTATTGCTGTTGTGTGTTTGTTTTGTCTCTCTCCTCCTCACAACCCAATTATTATCAATTTCATGAGAGCATAGATTTTTCTGTTTTGTTGGACTTGCATCCCCAAGGTCAAAACCAGCACATATCAGAGGCTCAACAGATATATGGATGGAGATAAAGGGATGACTAAATCTAGCCAATAGGAATAAATGGATTGTTTGTTTGGGAGTCAATATTAAAATAAATGTATCCATGTCATATTCAGTCTGTTTCTTGGCTCAAAATTCCAGAAAGTGTGGCCCATATGCTCATTCTTAGGGCTATGGTGGAATCCCAGAGACATAAAGACTGAGAATGGGAGAGAAGTGGATTGACAAATCAGATTCTGGATGTTCTACCAGATAAGGAGCAGGCTACAGCAACAGACATTCACTATAAACATAAAGCAAAATTGTAGTCACACTGTGAATAAAGTTTATGAAGATTATGAATGTGAAGAAACTAAAAATTATAAAAATAAAAATATGAGGTTAAGCATATGAAGTAAAGATCAGTGTTACTTAAAAAATAACACAATTTTAGTAGTGATTTTATAATTTAAAATAATAGAAAAAGAACTAATGGATAAAGTTAGAATAAAAGAATACTAATGAAGAAAATGTAACAAAGTTAACATAAAATGATGACTATTAACATACTGGAAAATGCATAGAGATGTATACATCTCTGACATGCTTTTAACTTCTCTGAAGATGATCTAGGTATTAAAATATCCAGTGTTATGATCTATCATTACATTAAATACATACATATTTTCAGCCCACAGGCCCTGATAGAATAAAAGCAAGGGCTAAAGGAATTTAAAGTAACAAAAATCACTAGAACATTGCCAAGTGCTAATGAGAAAAGTTCCTTGATTTTCAATTTTCTCTCATTCAATAAGCATACACTTCACTAAACAGATAAAAGAACAATAAAAATAGTATAATGGGTATAATGATGAAGGTGAAAATCTGGGGGTCATGGTAGTAGAGACCAATAGCCCCTTGCTTATTAAGATATTGACAGTATTCATGGAAGGCTGTCTTAGGAAGGTGATGCTTGTGCTGAACCTTGAAGGATGAGTAGAAATGGTCAAGAAAACAAGCTCCCTTAAGCTTTATAAGAAAAATAAATATCTCAGTGCTTTGGGTAGGAAGCCTTTTCCAAAGAGTCAAAGATTGTATTTGACTTAAAGAATGTACAGGATTGCAGAGGCAGATGCATTAGTTTTCTAGGACTGCCATAAGCAATTACAATAATCGGTGGCCTAAAATAGGAATGTATTGTGGAGACTCAGTCCAAAATCAAAGTGTCAGCAGGGCCATGGTCCATTTGAAGTTTCTTCCTTGCCTCTTTTACCTTGCAGTGCTTTCTATTAAGCCATTTCTTAATTTGTGACATCATAACATCCATTGCTGCCTTCAACCATCTTCACATGGTTTTCTCCTCTTTGTATGTCTCTGTCTGAATATTTCTTAAAGACACCAGTCATTGAATGTAGGCCCCACCCTAATCCAGTATGACATCTCTTAATTAATTACATTTTTTAAAATTACCCTATTTTCTTACATTCTGAGGTTCTAAGTGAATCAATATTTTTCTGGAGGACACTATTCAACCCAATACATCAGATCTTATGGAACCATAACTCTCAATTTGTGGACCACCCAGAACTATGTTTGTGATATACTCATCCGTGTATATTCAAAATATTTAACAAGAAGTAGAGTAATAATATTAATATGCAAACCCATTAATTTACAAATAAAATATATTCATTTTATTTCCTAAATAAGTTAAACTCTAAAACTAATTTTCAGTGTATAAGGTGTGCAGAGGCAGATGCACAAGTTTACAAGTTGTAGCATAAATTGCCAAATCATCTTAAAAATTTCCAAAATAATTGTTGCTGTGACTTTTGGTGAAATGACTGAAGCTAGTTAGGTCTGAGTTTCACATATATATGTGAGAAAGAGAGAGAGAAAACTTCTATCTGTTGCCTCACACACATGCTCTGACCTGGGATTGAACTATCAACCTGGGTATGTGCCTTGACCAGAAATCAAACCCATCACTTCCTAGTATATAGAATGATGCACCAAACAACTGAGTCACACCAGCCAGGGCTGAGTCATTTTTTGACATAGAAAACCTCGTAAAACTATTCCAATAACTTTTCCATTGAATCAGTAATTATTAAGTCACTTGCAATTATAAGAAGTCAAGATTTCCTCTTAAAATTGATAATATCAATTCTACTGCTGAATACTCTCAGTTTCTACTGAATCAATAGTAATTGGTCAATATCAATAGCTCAATTTTGCAAAAGGGCTAAATTTTACAATAAAAAGTGACTTAGATGTGTCTATGTATTTGATATCTATACTACTGATTAAGTCATAAAAACCATTTATTGGAATGTTATAGATAATTAGGGCAAAATTTATCTTCCTGACCAAAAAGTGTGAAGTTGGTAATTAAAAGCATAGAGTCTATGGTTACCTGCTTGGGCTCAAATTCTGGCTCTATAATTAAACAAGCTTTCTCTACCTCAGCTTTTTCACCTGGAAAGAGGATAATGATCATAATTTTAATACTCTACTGAGTTAATTGTATATTTACAACGTATATGCTTGGCATAAAGATGCACTCAGAAAGGAACAATTCTTGTGATTCAGCTAAAATATCAAGGAAGTAAAATTTTGAGGTGCACTAATGTCTTCCAGTGGTTTGCCAGCCCCGTGTTGTACAACTGTGAAATATAGATTCACTATATTAGTTTGCTAGGACTACCAGGACAAAACACCACAGACTGAGTGGCTTAAACAACAGAAATTCATTTTCTCACAGTTCAATATCAAGATGTTAGCAGAGTTGGTTCCATCTGAGACTTCTGTTCTTGGCTTGTAGATGTCCATCTTCTCTGTGTCCTCACATGTCTTCCCTCTGTGTGTGCCTGTATCTGCATCTCTTTTTACAATCCCACAGTCATACTTGATTATAGCCCCACCTAATTATTTAATTTTAACTTAATTACTTCTAGGGTCCTCAACATACGAAATTCTGGGGGTCACAATTTAGCACACAATAACCACCAACCTGAGACTCTGAGCACCAAAGACTTCAGTGTAGAAAATTGCCTTATACTCTTGCTGGAGTGTAGTTCAAAAATACTTAAACTTACTCTAAAATGTCAATTTTACTCTCTACAGAGATAATGCTCTATTGTGGGGAAAGGAAAAAAGTAGCTATGTCAAATATAATCAGTTTTTATCTCTGTTGTTTAACTAAAATGCTTTTTCTGTATTCATTTAAACACAAAAGGAAGTGAATTCAGACATAATTCATACTGAACAGAAAATTAAGCTAACTCCTAGTTATGACCAGGGTACCCTTTAATTATTGTGTTGGATGAATATTCAGTAGACACTTGTGAATATTCAGTAGACACTTTTTCAAAGTAGGAGCAGCCTTTTAAAGACATATCTGGTAAAAAAAAAAATTAAATATATTTTTCAGGTCTAAAAATGTTGGAAAGCCAAAAAACAGAATTGGGAAAACAATGAAAACTTACACTGCTTTTAGAAATGGTTGCACTCTAGAAAAATTATTCATCAGTAGATTTTTTTATAATAGAATTTATTTGAAAGGCATCAGGAGGACTTAGCATTGAACATAAAGCTCCCACATACCTTGTTATAGCATACACACTCATCCTGTGGTTTACTCTCCCAAGGCGCTTAAAGCCGACTGTCTTCACTTACCCAACCATAGAGTGGAGTAGACTTCTCAGCAAGTAAAAGCTCAAACTTATTGCCACCTGATCACTTAAAAAAAAAAACTCGTCTCGAGAAGATTGCCTGAGAGCCTGCGGTCTATTTGTGCTTCTCCTCTGGGCACTCTTACAATAATCCTCGGATTAAGACAAACAAGCAAAGCTCCTTCTCACCTGGACCTTATCTTTTCACTCCCACGCTGTGAAGCCCAAGAGAAGATATGGCCTCACACTGAAGCTTAGAGAGAAATTAGGCAGCCTGAAACACACTGGGGAGAAGATCTAGTTTGGACCAACAACTGTGCTACATTGCATTATTTATTCAGCACGGTTCTGAATTCATAGAACATAGGATTATCCATTTTAGAAGGGCCAGCTCTATGTGTTTTGATCACTGATGTTTCTCTAGTGCATATCACAGGTACTCAATAAATACCTCATTCACTCTTCAAAACAACTCCGTGAGGTTACCATCTTCATCCTAGAGAAGAAAACAAAGCCCAGCTCACCTGGCTTTCACACCTAATAAGAGGCAGACTGGGGACCAAGCCCTGGGCTGGTATGGCCTTTAGTCACAAGCAAGCAACTGGGGCTTTTTCCTAGAGCTGGCTCTGTACGGGCCCAAACGTTGTAGTGCCACCTTCCTCAAGAGTTTCTAAGTCCCCTGTGGTGCCTGGTGCTGGCTGAGACAGGCAGTGCCGTTGGGGGGTGCCCATAGCCTGAGAGCCTGTGGCCTTTTTGTACACATGTGAGTCCTGGCCTCACCTCTCCTTTTTGGGGTGCTCCTGACACGCTACTGTCAATGTGGGATCAAACAGATGTCAACCAGATCTCTGAACTTCATGTCCATGGGGTCATTCCAGGGCCCCATGGCTGACCTCCCATTCATATGAATCACAAATTTCCACATTGTAAAATCAGGCTCTCTCGTGTGAGATAGAAGCTGTGCAAGATGAGGGACAGACATTCCTTGCACAAAAGTGACTGTTCTCATCACCCTCCCCATGGAGTCCTCACCGAGGTTCCCTGCTACCGCTTTGTAGAAGGCACCCAGAAAGACATCGCACCTAGCAAGACAGCTGGGAAATGTCCTGTTCCATAATTATGATATAAAATTCAGAACAGTAAATTTCACGTGACCAGTAACAAATTGGCATTCATATTTAACTCCATATTCTGGGTAAGATTTACATTGGTGGTCATTATCAACAAAGCACATTTAATGACCTTAAGGAGTCCTTGAGAGCTGGCATTCCCTGGTGGTCCAATGCAGAGTTCCATCCGTTTCAGAAGTAATGATGTCACCAGCTTAACAAATGGTCTGAGGAAGCTCATACACAGTTTCCCCAAAACCACGGTATAGTAATGGTAGAAGATATGGAATTATGCAGAAGTAATATTTTCCAATAAGAAATATGAAATGATGGTTCTTGGATCCAAACAGGATTGTTTCCCAGACACTGAAGAATCGCCACATAGACCAATTGGAAAATAAACCAATAGGAATGTTTTTCTACCTACTATTACAATCTTCACTAGTGAATCACTGTACCTCACATGGGCCTGTGAGTTTTATAATACATTTTAGATAGTCACATTTTTATTTATTTAACTTTTTATTTTTGCAAACTAAAGAGTTCACACAAAAGTGAGGAGGGGTGAAGAGTCGAGGGTGATGAGCTCAATATATCAGAGTTTTTATACCAATTCATGATTCCTGTATATGTGCCAGTGTAATGTGACTTTTTTCATTAATATACTTTATTTTTTAGAGCAATTATAGGTTCACAGCAAAACTGAACAGAAAATACGAAGTTCCCACATGCCCGCTCCCTGCCCACAGAGTCTCTCCCACATCAACCTTCTAGGTCAGTGTGTGCATTGCTTGCAGTCAATAGACCAACCTTGACACATCATCAACCACAGTCAGCAGTTTACATTAGCATGCACTGTGTATTTTACATTCTATGGTTTTTGATAAATATATACAGTGATGAGTATCTAAGCTTATGGTACCATTCAGACTAGTTTCACTTCCCTGACAATCCTATCTAATGATAGAGTAACATGTAAATTACCATCACTCTGCTACGCCCATGATTGGGCAGCGGGAGACTGTGGGGCGGGACTCGGGGTGGCCTATCCGGCCATTGAGAGGCACGGATCCGCTGCCACTGAGGGGGGCTACCCTGCTGTTGAGAGGTGCAGGGGGCGGGACTCCCGCCCCCTGTGCCTCTCAACGGCCAGATCTGCGGCCGCTGAGGGGGCCTGCTGTGGACACCCAGCTGCGCCTCTCAAGGGCAGGGTAGCCAGGTGTCGGCAGCCCCCCTCAGCGGCCGTTGAGAGGCGCAGGGGGCGGGAGTCCAGCCCCCTGCGCCTCTCAACAGCAGGGTAGCCCCCTCAGCGGCCTCAGACCATCAAAAGTGGGGGAGCTGGGTGCCTGTCTGCTCCGGCACCAGGCCTTTCAGAAGCCTCCGCGGAGCCGGAGCCTTCTGAAAGGCCTGGTGCACCAGTGGACAGGCACCCAGCTCCACCGCGAAAAGCGAAAGCGTGTAGGGGACCCTACACGTGCATGATTCAATCATGCACTGGGCCTCTAGTATGTTTTATAAATATAATTTTGTCTTACAATAATTTTACATTTACAGAATAATTACAAGGATAGTCTTTACCACATTTCCGTTAATGTTGGCATTTACATGGCCCTGGTACATTTGTCAAACTACAAAATGAACACAATATTGTTAACTTTATGTGGCTTTCACAAGTCTTTCCACCACAGTTATTTTTTTGTTCCAGGTTCTTATCCAGGGTCCCATGATGCATTTTGTTATTGTGCCTCTTGTCTCCTTCCAGTTTCTGTCTTTCCTTATTTTTTATGACCTCAGCAATTTTGAAGTATTTTATAGAATGTTCCTCAGTTTTGTTTAGCCTGATGTTTTCTTTTTATTTTATTTTATTTTTGACAGTATACAGATGTCTACCAACATCCCCCACCTATGCCCACCTCCTCCCAGCTGCTGCCCCATCCAATGCCTTCACCACATTATTGTCTGTGTCCACGGGTTATGCATATCCTATCTAATAAAGAGGGAATATACTAATTGAAGATGGTGGTGCCCACAGCCAATAAGGAGAGAATATGCTAATTGACTGCCCCGCCCTCAAAGATGGTGGCATCCACAGCCAATAAGGAGGGAACATGCTAATTGACTGCCACACCCTCAAAGATGGCAGCACCTACAGCCACAAGATGGCAGTGTTCAGTCCCCTCAGCCCCATCGGGGTGGCAGGTGCGTGGCAAGGCCGGGCCCATCCGCCTCCGAAGTCCCCCAGTCCCCTCAGCCCCCCAGCCACCCAGGGCCGGCCTGAGGCACAGGCAAGCCTCAGATGTCAGCTGCCCAGCCTCCCAGGGCCAGCCCAAGGCGCAGGCAAACCTTGGATAGCGGCTGCCCAGCTGCCCAAGGCCACCTGAGACTCAGGTAACCAGGGTCGGCCAAAGCTTGCACTGCTGGCAGTGGCAGCAACACAGGTGTGATGGGGCATCACCTTCCCCTGCCCCTTAGGGCTCCCAGACTGAGCCCTAAAAGGGGGCAGGCCAGGCTGAGGGACCCCCCCTCCAGTGCATGGAATTTTCATGCACCAGACCTCTAGTCTCTAATATAAAAGCCTAAGTGACCATTCAACTGGTAGCTATAACATGCACTGACTACCAGGGTGCAGATGCTCAATGCATAGGCATGGAAACATTGGAACAGACTGATGAATCTCAGAGGGAAGAGAGGAGAGGGGAGGATGGGAACAGATTAACCAAGGATCTTATATGCATACTAGAGGCCTGGTGCACAGATTTGTGCACTGGTGGGGTCCCTCAGCCTGGCCTCTGGGGATCGGGCCGAATTCATGCACCAGGCCTCCGACATCCCTCAAAGGGTCCCAGATTGTGAGAAGTGCAGGCCAGGCTGAGGGGCCCCACAGGTGCACAGATGCACCAGGCCTCTAGTATGTATATACGTTCTTTGGTTTATTCTGTCCATCTCCCCTACCTCCTATGAAATATATCAGTCTGTCCCATGCCTCTATGCCTCTGGACCTATTTTGTTTGTCAGTTTATTATATTCATTAGATTCCACTTAAAATTAGATCATGTGATATTTGTCTTTCTCTGCCCCTATTTTGCTTAACACAATAATATCCTGGTCCATACATGCTGTCTCAAAGGGTAAGAGATCCTTCTTTTTACTGCTGCATAGTATTCCATTGTGTAAATGTACCACAGCTTTTTCATCTGCTCATCTACTAGTGGGCACTTGGGCTGTTTCCAGATCTTAGCTAATTACAATTGTGCTGCTGTAAATTATGCTGCTATGAACATAGGGGTGCATACATTCTTTCTGATTGGTGTTTCTGGTTTCTAAGGATACATTTCTAGAAGTGGGATCACGAGGTCAAATGACAGTCCCATTTTTAAATTTTTGAGGAAACTCCATACTGTTTTCCATAATGGCTTCAGTGTGCACCAGCAGTATGCTAGGGTTCCCTTCTTTCCACATCCTCTCCAGCACTTGTTGGTTATTGATTGATTGACAGTAGCCATTCTGGCAGGTGTGAGTTGGTACCGCATTATGGTTTTAATTTGCATCTCTCTGATGATTAGTGACACTGAGCATTTTTTCATGTCTCTTGGCCATCTGGATGTTCTTTTTGGAGAAATGTCTATTCAGGTCCTTTGCCCATTTTTTAATTGGAATTTTTGTCTTCTTTTTGTCGAGTTGCAAATATGTTCTTCCATACAGTGGGCTCCCTTTTCATTTTGATGATGGTTTCTTTTGCTGAGAAAAAGCTTTTAGTCCCATTTGTTTCTTTTTCCCTTTGTTTCTCTTGCCTCAGAGATGTAGCATATCAGGGAAAATTCTGCTATGTGTGTGAAATGTCTGATATATTTAATGCCTATGTTTTCTTCTAGGATTTGTATGGTTTCATGACTTAAGTCTTTTATCCACTTTGAGTTTATTCTTGTGCATGGCATAAGTTGATGGTCTAGTTTATTTTTGTTCTGTGTGTGTGTGTGTGTGTGTGTGTGTGTGTTCATGTACCTGTCCAATTACCCCAATACCATTTATTGAAGAGAATGCCTTGACTCCATTGTATGTCTTGCCTCCTTTGTCAAATATTAATTGAGCGTAATGGATTGGGTTGACTTCTGGGCTCTCTGTTCTGTTGCATTGATCTATATGCCTGTTCTTGTGTCAGTGCCATGCTGTTTGGATTACAATGGCTTTATAGCATAGTCTTATATCTGGTATTATGATTCCTCCAACTTTGTTCTTTCTCAATATTGCTGGACCTATTTGGGGTCATTTTTGGTTTTATATAAAACTTTGGAATATTTGTTCTAGATCTGTGAAATATGCCACTGGTATTTTAATAGGTATTGCATTGAATTTGTAGATTGCTTTCAGTAATATGAACATTTTTAAATATGTTAATTCTTACAATCCATGAGCATGGTACATGCTTCTACTTGTTTGTATCTTCCTCTGTTTCTTTTTTCAATGTCCTATAGTTTCTGAGTATAGGACTTTTACCTTTTTGGTTACATTTATTCCTAGGCATTTTATTTTGTTTTGTTGTAATGGTAAATGGGATTGTGTTTTTAGTTTCTCTTTCTGAGAGTTAATTGTTGATGTATAAAAATGCCATCAATTTCTGGATGTTGATTTTATATCCTGCTACTTTGCTGAATTTATTCTTTAAATCTAGTAGTTTTTTTGGTGGAGTCTTTAGGGTTTTCTATGTACAATATCATGTCATCTATGAATAGTGACAGGTTTACTTCCTCCTTTCCAACTTAGATGCCTTTTATTTTTCCTTCTTGTCTGATATAGTGGCTAGGACTTCAAGTACTATTTGAATAAGAGTAGTGATAGTGGGCATCCCTGTCTTGTTCCTGTTCTTAAGGGACATGATTTTGGTTTTGTCCATTGAGTATGATATTGGTTGTACATTTGCCCATATATGGCCTTTATTAGTCCTTTCTTCCCACTTTGATGAGAATTTTTATCAAAATAGGTGCTTTTTCTGCATGTATTCACATTCAGGGGGCATCTGGTTTCATCACTGTGTCAGGCTTGCTTGGTCACAGTGGTGGTCTGGGCATCCAGGGGCATTGGGTCCCAGTGGCGGGCTCAGATGTGCAGGGTTGCTACAGAGGGCCCAGGCAGTGGGACTGGGTGTAGAGGTCTGCATCCTGGGGCCACTGGGTCCTCGCAGCTCCCTGCATCCTCCAAAGTGGAGCACTCTGGAATTCCAAACAGAAGAAGCACCTGGGTGAGCAGCATGGGACATGGGAGGCGGACCCCAGCAGGAGAGCCCCAGGGCCAGTCCAGAGTCCCTGCACCACAGAGCTGCCCACCCACACTCACAGGCTCACCCACTCACACCCTCACCCTCACTCTGGTCCTGCCCGCTGCCATATTCCCTTGCCTGGTGTTTTCTAATGTTTAGACTGGCATGTAATGATTTAAAAATAAAAATTTTTGTTTATTTGTTTGTATTTATTTTTTATTTATCTTTATTGCTGAAAGCAGGGGTCCTCAAACTTTTAAAACAGGGGGCCAGTTCACTGTCCCTCAGACCATTGGAGGGCCGGACTATAGTTTAAAAAAACTATGAACAAATTCCTATGCACACTGCACATATCTTATTTTGAAGTAAAAAAACAAAACGGCAAAAACACCTGCATGTGGCCTGTGGGCCATAGTTTGAGGATGCCTGGCTGAAAGTATTACAGATTTCTCCTTTTCCCCCATTGACTCCCTCCATACACACACCCCCCCCCAAGCCTTCACCACACTACTCTCTGTGTCCATGGGTTATGCATATTTGCCTATAAGTTCTTAAATTGTTTATTTAGACCATAGTTTACAAAAATAATTTTCTCAGTTCCTGTAAAACTAGACATTGCCCTACTCAGGACTATCACGTTCCATGATCTTAACCACACACCATCCAATATAGCTCCTGAGCCTCATTTCCCCAGTTCCAGGTAACCATCTGCCCATGACCCTTAGCCATGATAAGATGCTCTCTTCCATGAGTGATTTCATGTGCACTATCTTTCCCATCTTCAGTGCTCATTTCCCTCCTTTCTACTGAGTCCATGAGCCAACCACCCACGCTTACACTGCACACACTAACATCTCGCCCTCATGAGACTCCCCCAAAGCTTCCTCCAGCCAACTTTGGTTTGCATCTGGCCTGTAGTGGAGCCTTACTTGTATTAGTTCTTTTATTTTTAGGAATCTTTGGTGTTTTCACATACTGTTACCTATAGCTGTTTTTTGTTTTCCCAGTGAGATTACAAACAACTTGTGGATAGAAATGATGCAGTGTATTTTATATTGATTTTCTACATTGCTTTGCTAATGCTGTCTTCCTAACCAATATTCACTAAATAGTTGCTAAATGACTACAAGAAGAAGTAAGACGTCTTTTTTTATCATTAAGAAAACTACACTTAAATCATGTTAAGATTCTTTTAAAAAAGAGACTAACCTTGAATAAATCTTTATTATACTGCATTGAACTACCTCTAGAACATTTTTATTTTGCAGAAATATGGGGATAAAGGTTATTTAAATTTCCACAAAGAGTAATTTTCAGTCATTCATTTATTTATTCATTCAGTAAGAATGAGTTGAGCACTTTCCTTGGATTAGATGCTATGATGAGCCCAAGTGGGATAAAAATAAAACACAGGCTTTATTCTCAAAATACTCAGTATAGTGGAGGAGGAGGAATCAGAAAACTAAACAATCAGCAGAGGGAAACCAAAGTAATGGAAAGAGAGGGAGAGAGAAAATAAACAAATTATTGTATTCATTATTATATTTTTATTGTTTTTGGTTCAAATACAATTATCTAATTTTGTTCTGTTTTCCACCCTCGATAGTGGCTGTATGTTCCACAAATGTGCAGATAACATCGCTTGACTTTAAAAAAAAAACGATCATTTCACACATAGAATAAAATAATTTAACGGGACTTAAACGTAAGTTCATTGTACCTGGAAAATTAATGCATACCTATTTCTCTTGTGCCTGAAATACTTTGTAAGGTCATCTCTTTCACAATAGAATATTCACAAAATTAAAATAAACAGCTCATAAAAAATAAATAGATAATTGGTTACAATATGCTTTGATTATAATTTCACTTTGAGCCAAGCCTATTGGCACGACATAGCGTTGCCAGGTACACAGCAGTGACAAGAGGCAGGGGTCAGTGCCCATTGGTCTACTTGACATAAGTAAAAGTTCATTAGGCTTTTTCAATAATTTTGTTTGTTGGCTTGTTGCGTTCTGTTTTATATCCCATGAGTGAAATTATATGGTTCTTGTCCTTTTTCATGTGACTTATTTCATTATACCCTCAAAATCTATTATTGTTGTTGCAAATGGCAATATTCCATCCCTTTTATGGCTGAGTAGTATTTCACTGTATATATGTACCACATGTCTACTATTGAATTATCCATCAAAGAACACATAGGTTATTTTCATGTTGTGGCTACTACAAAGAATGCTAGAATGAACAAAGGGGTACATAAATCTTTACAAATAAATGTTTTCAAAATTTTGGGGTAGATACCCAGAAGAGGCTTTGCTGGGGCATATGGTAGCTCTATTCTTAGATTTTTTGAGGAAATTCGATATTGTTTTTCACAGTGGCAATACCATGTTTATACTCACACAGCAGTGAATGAAGGTTGTTTTTCTCTACAGCCTCTCTATTCCTTGCCTTGTTGATAAGAGCCAATCTCATAGGTGTGAGGTGGTATGGCATTGTGGTTTTGATTTGTATTCCCCCTATAGCTAGTGAGGTTGAGCATCTGTTCATATATATGTTGGTAATTTGTATGTCTTCTTGGGAAAAGGGTCTTCTAAGGTCTTTGCCCATTTATTAATTGGATTGTTTGTTTTTTGTTGTTGAGTTTTATAATTTCTTTTTTTATTGTTTAAAGTATTACAAATAGTAGTACATATGTCTCCTTTTTTTCCCCAATTGACCTACTCCCCAGCACATGCCCTCACCCGCCTCCCAGTTTTTGTGTATGAGTCCCTTGTAGGAGGTTCTGTTTGCAAATACATTATTTTTTTTAAATCTTTATTGTTGAAAGTATTACATAGGTCCTCCTTTTCCTCCCATTAACCTCTTCCAGCCCACTTCCAGCCCCCATGCCCAGGCCCTCACCACCCATTGTCTATGTCCACGAGTTATGCATATATGCATATAAGTTCATTGGTTGATCTCTTCCCACCCACCTTCCTTCTGAGATTCAACAGTCTGTTCATACTTCTATGTCTCTGGGTCTAGTTTTGATCATCAATTTATTTGGTTGATTAGATTCCACATATGAGTGAGATCATGTGATACTTATGTTTCTCTGACTGGCTTATTTTGCTCAACATAATATTCTCCAGGTCCATCTATGCTATTGCAAATGGTAAGAGTTCTTTCTTTTTGATTGCTGGGTAATATTCCAGTATGTAAATGTACCATAACTTTTTTTATCCACTCATCTGCTGATGGGCACTTAGGCTTTTTCTAAGACTTAGATAGTATAAAATGTGCTGCTCTGAACCTAGGGGTGCATGTATCCTTTCTGATGACTGTTTCAGGTTTTTTAGGATATATTCCTGGAAGTGGGATCACTGGGTCAAATGGGAGTTCCATTTTTAATTTCTTGAGGAAACTTCATAATGTTTTCCACAGTGGCTGCACCAGTCTGCATTCCCACCAGCAGTGCACTAGGGTTCTCTTTTTTCCACAACCTCGCCAACACTTGTCATTTGTTGATTTGTTATGATAGCCATTCTGACAGGTATGAGGTGATATCTCATTGTCATTTTGACTTGCATCTCTAGGATGATTAATGACTTTGAGCATTTTTTCATATGTCTCTTGGCTTTCTGTATGTCCACTTTGGAGAAATGTCTACTTAGGTACTTTGCCCATTTTTGATTGGATTATTTGTCTTCCTTTTGTTAAATTGTATGAATTCCCTATAAATTTTAGAGATTAACCCTTTATCAGATGTATCATTGGCAAATATGTTCTCCCATGTAGTGGGCTCTCTTGTTACTTTGTTGATTGTTTCTTTTGCTGTGCTGCAGCTTTTTATTTTCATGTAGTCCCATTTGTTTATTTTCTCCTTAGTTTGCATTGCCCTAAGAACAGGAACAAGAAAGGGATGCCCTCTTTCACCACTCTTGTTCAACATGGTTCTGGAAGTCCTGGCCATGGCAATCAGACAAGAAGAAACAAAAGGCATCCAAATTGGAAAAGAGGAAGTAAAACTCTCATTATTTGCAGATGACATGATACTGTACATAGTATTTTTATACACCAACAGTGAACTCTGAGAAAGAGAAACTAAGAAAGCAATCTTATTTATCAGTGCAACAAAAAAAAATAAAGATACTTAGGAATAAACTTAACCAAGGAGGTAAAAGACCTGCACTCTGAAAACTACAGAACATTGGAAAAAGAGATAGAGTAAGATATAAACAAGTGGAAGAACATAGCATGTTTATAGGTAGAATCAACATCATTAAAATGTCCATATTACCCAAACTTATCTATAGATTCAATGCAATCCCTATTAAAATACCAATGGCATATTTCACAGAACTAGAACATACACTCCAAAAATTTATATGGAAACAAAAAAGACCCAAATAGCTGCAGCAATCTTAAGAAAGAAGAACAAAGTTGGAGGAATCATAATACCAGATATCAAGTTATACTACAAAGCCACCATAATCAAAACAGCCTGGTACTGGCACAATAACAGGCATGCAGATCAATGGGACAGAACAGAGACCCCAGAAATTGACTCAATTAATATTTGACAAGGAGGCAACAGTATACATTGGAACAGAGATGGTCTCTTTAATATATGGTGTTGCAAAAATTAGACAGATACATGAAAAAAAAATGAAATGAGACCACCAACTTACACCATACACAAGAATAAGTTCAAAATGGATAAAAGGTTTAAATGTAAGACATGAAATCATAAAGGTCCTAGAAGAAACCAAAGGCACCAAAACCTCGGACATTTCTCGTAGCAATGTGTTTACCCATACCTCTCCGAGGACAATGCAAATATCTTCTTATTTGTTTGTGTGGTTTTTTGTTTTGTTTTGTTTATGGTTGTTGTTGTTTTTTCATTGAATTTACTGGGGTGACATTGATTTGCAAAACCATACAGGTTTCAATTGTACAACTCAACAAAACATTATCTGCACACTGCATTGTGTGCCCATCGCCCCAAGCAAAGCTCTTTCCATCCCTCATTTTCCCACACGTGGCCTACCCCCTTTTCCCTCTGCCTATCATCACCCTGTTGTCTGTGTCCATGGGCTATGCATATGTCCCTTGGCTAATCCCCTCACCTTCTTTCATCCAGTTCCCCCATTCCCTATGACACCTATCAGTCTGTTCCATGTATTTATGCCTCTGTTTCTATTTTGTTCATTGGTTTATTTTGTTCATTATTCCACATATAAGTGATATTATGTGGTATTTGTCTTTCTCTGACTGGCTTACTTCAAGGTTTATAATCCATTAAACAACAAACAACAAGTGTTGGCGAGGATGTGGAGAAAATAGAACCCTGGTGCGTTGCTGGTGGGAACGCAGACTGATGCAGCCACTGTGAAAAACAGTATGAAGTTTCCTCAAAAAATTAAAAATGGAACTGCCATTTGAGCCAACAATCCCACTTCTGGGGCTATATTCTAAGAATTTCTGTCTGTAACCTCAGCACTAAGCAGGGCTCATGGAGCATGATAGGTGTTCAATATATACTTGTTGAATTAATGAATAAAGTTATCTACTGAATTTAAGATAAGAATATATGATAATCCGCTATGTGACAATAATTGAGCAAAGTACTACAGAGAAATGACTAAGATATTGTTTCAGCCCTCAAAAGTTTAAAAAAAAAGTTCAATTCTATTTTGTTACTTTATTCAGTCACTTTGTTTAATTGTTTATAAACATTGAACACTAATTCAAAAGAATATGACACCAGTTCTTATGGAAAGTAAAGTAGTCTCAATCTCAACTTGAAGGGCAATTTTTGGTCCTAAAAATAATGGCTACTGATGCTTTGCAGCACGCAGAGCTGTGCTTTCTTTGCAGGGTTTCCTATTCCACAATAAATTGGGTGTCCATCCATGCCCATCTCCAATTTCAGCTTCCAAGAGACTGGGGTGCTCAACTCCAGAACCAAGTGAGGTACTACTTGCTGTTAGTCTCGTGCCTTTGTCATGATCTTAACTGCTCATTAAAACTTCTTTTTTCCTGATCTTGATTCTAGACCCTTGATTGACATTGAAATTCACTCTATTGCATCTGTTTTTAACATAAGATGTTTATAAACAATTGAACAAAGTGATTGAATAAAGTAACAAAATATCATTGAACTTTTTTAATTGTTGAGAGCTAAAACAATATCTTAGTCATTTATCTGCAGTACTTTGCTCAATTATTGTCACATAGCAGATAAACAAATGTTCTTCTTATCTTAAATTCAGTAGATAACTTTATTCATTTATTCAACAAGTGTATATTGAACACCTACTATGTTCCACAAACCCTGCTTAGTACTGAGGTTACAGATAGCAATTAGATGGGGCTTTCATAGTACACCAATTGTTACAACAAACAAACCCCAAGTCTCAGAAGCTTAAAATAACCAAAGCTCATACCCATTCAGACACAGTCTTAGGGCTCTCTGTCTCATTGCAGGGGCTTCGCTGTTTCCCATGCGCAGTCCCCAAAGTGGCCCTCATTATCAAACTCCAGTCAGAAGATGGGGATGAGAGAAATTGTGAAGGCTCCTGTGAGAGGGACTTAGAGCCCTGAACAGATAGCCACTTCTATTCACACTCCAGGGGCCAAATTTCAATCCTAAGGTTCCATCTAACTTTAATGAGTATATGTTTTCTGAAAGAGCTGGAAAATGTTTTCATAAATGACCAGGAGAAAAAGGAAACAGCATCACATATTATATCCCTCAGCGTCCACCCTTCTGGCTGCTATGGAGCACACTGCGCTTCCACAGGAGATAAGGTAAGCCTCATGTGACTTTCAAGGTCCAGTAAGAGCCCAGCACAGGCACATGCCCACTTGATAAGCAAGGGTGAGCCAAGGTCAGCAAAATGACAATGAAAATTCCCAGTCTGAACATGAAAGAATGGAGGATGCACAGAAGCCACTGGCCCAGTTATGAAATCCAGTACTTCAGGGGTGAGGGCAGTTCATTGACTCTGAGTTCCAGAAGTGTCTCTGTCTACTTCCTACTTGGGGAGGTATGTCTTCCTTAAGAACATCCGGCTTCCCCAGTATTCTTGCTGCAGTAAATTTTGTGTTCTGAAGATAAAACAAGCAAAGAGTTTTTTAACTGACAGAGGGATATTGTTTTATTTTACTTTTATATATATATATATATATATATATATATATATATATATATATATATATACACACACACACACACACACACACACTAGGGGCCTGGTGCACGAAATTCATGCACTGGGGGGGGGGTCCCTCAGCCCAGCCTGCTCCCTCTCACATACTGGGAGCCCTCAGGGTATGTCCTACTGATGGCTTAGGCCTGCTCCCTCTGTGGGAGGTGACCGGGCTGATCAGGGGAAGGCACCAGTCCCATCACCCCGATGCTGCAGCCATTGCCAGCCACCGCAGCCACCAAGGTGTTTTCATTAACATGAACTCCAGTCCCTTCACCATGAAAAAATGACAACTTTCTGTAGGCATTTTCAAGATGTGTCTTTCATAGGATATGACATTTCTTTCTTTCGTTTTTGTTTTTTTTATCCTTACCTGAGGATATGTTTCCATTGATTTTTAGAGAATGTGGAAGAGAAAGCGAAAGACAGAGAGAAACATCAAAGTGAGAGGAACACTTTGATTGGTTGCCTCCTGCATGAGCCCTGACCTGGGCCCCAGCCAGGGAGGAGCCTGCAACCTAGGTACATGCCCTTGATCAGAATCTAACCCTGACCCTGCCGTCGGCAGGCCTAGGCATTATCCACTGACTCAAACCGGCTAGGGCAGGATATGACATTTCTTAGCCCTCCAGCAGCGGACTTTCATTTTTTTCTCCAGGAGTGTGGTGGAAAAACTCTAGATCACCTTTTTGAATTCTTATACCCAAGTTACTAAGAATATTACCAGTGGCATACAGGGAGCTTAGCCAATGAGTGGTCAGAAAAGGTGTTTCCTCTGTAGTTCACACCAATCGTCTCCGATCGCTGGCTCTGCCCCTGCAAGGCCTAAAGCCTCGGGGCCTGGACAGGGGCCCCCAAGCTCCCTCCAATCACCGGCTCTGCCCCTGCCCAGCTCACTCCAACTGCCGGCTCAGCCTCTGCCCAGGCCCAAAGCCTCTGGCCAAGGCTTGGGGCCTGGGAAGCGGCCCTCAGCTCCCTCTGATCACCGGCTCTGCCCCTTCCAAGGCCTAAAGCCTCAGGGCCTGGGCAGGGGCCCCCAGCTCCCATCGTAGGCTCGGCCCTGCCCAGGAGCCCCCTGGCTCAGGCCCTTCCCAGGTTGCTCAGGACCCACGTGGGGCCTACCTCGAAGTGACCTGGGTGCCGAGAAAGTTCCCGGGACCCAGGCCACTGGGCGCCTACATATGCAAATTAACTGCCATCTTTGTTGGGTTAATTTGCATACTCACTCTGATTGGCTGTGGGCGTAGTGGAGGTATGGTCAATTTACATGTTTGTCTATTATTAGGTATGATGATAATTTTCCAGGATTGTAGCTATGTTAGTAATAAATGTTCAAAATTACACTTAGGTTTCAATCTATTTTGTTCCAGTTGACCCATGTAACTCCAAAGTTTCTCCTAAGATAGTCTCAATCCTGCCATGGACTGGGGGACGTAAACATTAAATGTCTATTTCTCGCAGCTCTGAGGGCTGGGAAATCTGAGCTCAAGTTGCCAGCTCAGGTGGTTCCTGGTGAGCCCCTCTTCCTGTTCTGCAGACAGATACTTTAACTGTGGCCTCACATGATAGATGTCATTTCTCTCCTGCCCCTTTTTTAAGGGCACCAACCCTATCATAAGGGTTCCACCCTCACAACCAATTACCTTCCTGTGGAGGGCATGGCTGAGCTGCTCAGTGACATCCTGCCTCCCTCCAGTTTGTTTGTGGAGAGGCCTGCAGTGCATTACCTTGCTTAGTGCCATTTTATAGATGAAGCGATTGAAGCTTAGAGAGATTAAGTAACTTGCTCAAAGTCATGTAGCTAGTTAATGACATAGGACTTGGAAACATTTGTTTTTTAATTGGATTTGAAGAGCAATGTAAACAAAGAAGCCAAAAATGTCTATATGATTTCCCTTCTTCATCTTTGAACTTGAACTAAGAAGAGAGAAGAGCCAGTCATGCATGTAAGCAAATCATCATCCTGTTCATAACAAGCTTAAAACCTGGCTATCACTTCCCTTGTGTCCCCGACAATAAGTGTCCATGTTCCCTGGGCTGATGTGACTAGAAAAGTGCCCTATATCCAACTTATTTCAAACTCTCCCAACTCCAAAGATTTCCAGAAAGGAGATGATAAAGATTAACATTATAAAATGCCATGTTCGTAAATATCACAGAAATTACACATGACCTTCACCAGAGGAGCTTTTGGTATAGTTCCTTACGCACCCAGCTATGTCCCACTGACCTTGCAAGGATGTCTGTACACATCATCTAATTCCAACTTTACGTCCTTCTCTGTGAAGAAACTGTTCTAAAAGCAGCGGTTCAATAAAGTATCCAAGATCACAGAGAGATTAAGAGGAGGAACCAGAATCTCAGCCCAGCTCTGACTGCCTCTACAATTCAAGACACTCTTACTTCCTGCTCCTCAAATAAGACTAATGAATAATACTTAACAATAAGACTCAAAATTGTCCCTAAGTACTTCCTCTCCATTTGCTTTCTGAGTTTTTTGTGTTTTTTTTCTAACTTGAAAACATCTTTCACAAAAGCAGCCTATGATGTTTTTTCTGATCGGTGCTAAATAAAGAGCTTGGTGATGTACGACCAAGATTGCAAATCTGTCTGAATTCAATTACTAAGCTGATGTTTAGGTATTTATTGCTGTCTTAAGAACTCTGCACAATGGTTTTGAAAAACTGCCCTGATGCCTGGTTCCTATCTGAGCCTTTTACCAAATGCACATTTTTAAATACAATGTGGGTAACATGAGGTTATAGACACATTGCATTTACATTCATAATCTATAATCCTGAAAATAAAATACTAGGTTACTTTTAGGAAAAATTCCTTCCTGCTTTTATTTCTCATTCTAAACCATAAGTTATCTATGAGAGGAGAGATAGATACAGGGCTTTGAGAAAATGGAAAAATGGTTAGTCAAACATCAAAATAAGGATTAATACTATACTCTGTTTTACACAAGTGCAAGGTATCATTTGAGTTCAGCAATTAATAATGGCATATTTGATTCCAATGAAGCTGACTCTACATGCACATCTAATTACTACATTTTCTGAGAAGATTTTGAATAACACCCTAATGCTTACAATCTCTCTTTTCATTTAGAAACATAAAATAGCCCCAAACCTTCATGCGTTAGGAATGTTTATAGGGAACCAAAAATATTATCATAATAATTCAGATGAATTATGTACCTACAACAATAAACTTACTTGTAGCTCCAGCAGCTGCTCCAGATAGATCTCAAAAACAGTTTCTGAAAGGACCCTCTGCATGTCCATTATCCCTTCCTCCCATCCATGACACGAACTACTTCTGATTGTGGGATCTTCATAAAGGAATTAAGAGAAATAAATGTACACCCCTCCTCACTATTTACCAAGCACTCTGTTCTTTTCAAAGATCCCACTCAAATGCCCAGGAACCTATCACAGGCTCAGAGCATGCCCTGGTCTGAATTTAGAAATGGAAAAAATGACTCTTAAATTACTGTAGAGTCCATGACTCTGAACTCCAAGTCAAGGCTGGCTTTCTGTCATCCATCTCCTCCCAGCTGGAAAGAGAGCTCTAAGGCAGGGCCACTAAAGAAAGTCACTCAATGAGTTAAGTCATTATTTCAAACTCCTCACAAGAGCCCCATTGCCAGTGTATTCTTGAAGGAATAGGGAAAGGTGGGGCATCCCCTAGAGTTGATGACTATAAATGAACACTGGTGAAGAGAGAAAGGTGACATAATGGTAAAAATCGAGGAGGCTGGAAAAAAGAAAGCCACTATAACACACTGCAAACCTGGAACACGCCCAGGCATTCCATAAGGCAGGGTTCCAACATCAGCACTATTGGCATTTGGATTGGATACCACTTTGTTCTGGGATCTTTGCTGGGATGTAGGATGCTAGACAGTGTAGGATGTTTATTAACATCCCTATTAGCTGCCATTAGTACCACTCCACTTCCCAATTTTAATAATAAAAAATGTGTGCAGATATTGCCAAATATTTCCCATGGGCATATTGATCTCCAGTTGAGAGCCATAGTCCTAAGGTATATGAATTGATTCCAGCCTGCCCGTGGTGACCAGGCTTGTTTTACCAGGGAAGAAATAACTGAGAGAGTGAATGCTCACATTGAGCTTATTATGGGCCAGACATCTTTGACAGTAGCTTATATATAAACTCATATATCCCTGAGATAAACTCCATGGGCTTGTATATATATAATATCTGTTATTATCTGCATTTTACAGATGAGGAAGCTGAAGCACAGAACAGGTGAGGAACCTGCCGGAGGTCCCATTTCTAGTAAGTAGCAGAGCCAGTGCTCCCCCTGAGCATTGTGTGCTGCTCCACAGGGCAGCCAGCTCCCTGGGCTTGCCCAGGTCGGCCCCCTGCCCAGGAGGCTGAGAATCGCACTCCAAGCAAGGCTGTTCTCCTTCTACCACGTAAAGATGTCTCCTAAAACAGCAGGCAGGATGGTAGACTATAGGATGATGCTTACTCACGAGCACAACTCTGAAACATCTGTATTTCAGCGAGAAAGAACACATTCCACTTTATAAACCAAATCCAGCACAGTCTCCCGCTCATTTGGCGAATCCACCAGACTTAGGAGCAGTCCACTGTCCCCAGGAACGAAAGGCAGTGTTTTCCCGAGAAAACACTTTCTACTCATCCTTTCCACATTCAGAGCCTCATTCCTCTTTGCTCATCCATCTCAAAGAACATATTCTACCATAGATTATTTATCTACTAGAGGCCCAGTGCATGAAATTCACCTCAGCCTGGCCTGCACCCTGTTGCAGTCCAGGAGACCTCTGGGGATGTCCGACTGATGGCTTAGGCCTGCTCCCCACAGGCCTAACCCAGCAGTCAGATATCCTTAGCGCTGCCGCGGAGGTGGGAGAGGCTCCTGCCACCACTACTGCGCTCGCCAGTCATGAGTCCGGCCCCCTGTGGGAGCACACTGACCACCAGGGGGCATCCCCTGCATTGAGCATCTGCCCCCTGTGATCAGTGTGTGTCATAGCAATTGGTCATTCCACTGTCAGGCCAAAACCAGCTCTCTGACATCCCCCAAGCAGTCCCAGATTGTGAGAGGGCACAGGCCAGGCCAAGGGACCGCACCAGTGCATGATCGGGGCTGGGGAGGGTCACAGAAGGTTGGCCAGCCAGGGAGGGACTGCAGGAGGGCTCCAGGTTGTGTCTGGTCCATCTCGCTCAGTCCTGATCAGCCAGACCCCAGCAGCAAGCTAACCTACCAGCCAGAGCCTCTGTCCTTTGGTGGTCAGTGCATGTCATAGCACCTGGTCAACTGTCTGCCCCCTGGTGGTCAATGCATGTCATAGCAAGTGGTTGAGTGGCCTTATCATATCAATAACATATTACGCTTTGATTGGTTGAATGGAAGACTGGACACTTAGCATATTAGGCTTTTATTATATAGGATAAGAGTAATAAAATCTTGCACTATGCCTATGATGGTTTTGTGCCAACTTGCCTGGGCTAAGGGGCTCAGATAGCTGATAAAACATGAATTCTGGGTGTGTTTCTGGGGGTATTTTGGGAAGAGATTAGCAATCTTTATTAAACCAGTAGACTGAATAAAGATCGTCCTCCCCAGAGTGATTGAGCATCATCCCATCCTCTGAGGGTCTGATCAGAACAAAAAGGCAGAAGAAGGGCACATTTATCTCTTTGCTTGAACTGGGACATTGATCTCTTCCTGGCCTCAGACATCAACACTCCTGGTTCTTAGGCCTTTGGATGCTGGTGGGGACTTAATCATCAGCCCACTGCTCCCAGCTTGCCAGACTAGCACTGAATTATGTCATCAGCTGTCTTGGTTCTCCAGCTTGCAGATGGCAGTCAGATAGTGGGACTTCTTTGACCCCATTATATATACAGAAACTCACTATAGCAGGTCCTCGGGTTACGTCGGAGATCCGTTCCTATGGTGCGATGTAATGCAATTTTCGCCTTAAGTCGGAACCCACCTACATAAGTACCTATGTCACTTACATGGAGCACATACACAGTAGTAATGAAGTGAAATTTTAAAAAAAAATTAAAAGAAAGGTAACAATTCCTGGCCTTTACTTGTGGTAAATAAATAATAAAAAACATAAAGCACATATGTACAAACGTCAAAATGATGCAATTTTTTAAAAAAATAAATTAACTAGAGGCCCGGTGCATGAAATTCGTGCACGGAGGGGTGAGGGGTGTCCCTCAGCCCAGCCTACACCCTCTCCAATCTGGGACCCCTCAAGGGACATCCCTCTCACAATCCAGGACTGCTGGCTCCCAACTACTCACCTGTCTGCCTTCCTGATTGCCCCTAACCACTTTTGCCTGCCAGCCTGATCACCCCCTAACCACTGCCCTGCCAGCCTGATTGATGTCTAACTGCTCCCCTGCCAGCCTCTTTGCCCCCAACTTCCTTCCACTGCTGACCTAGTCCCCCCTAACTGCCCTTCCCTGCAGGCTTGATTGCCCCCAACTGCCCTCCTTTGCAGGCCTGGTCCCTCCCAAATGCCCTCCCCTGCTGGCCATCTTGTGGTGGCAATCTTGTGTCCACATGGGGGCAGGATCTTTGACCACATAGGGGCAGCTATCTTGATCTTGTGTGTTGGAGTGATGGTCAATCTGCATATTACTCTTTTATTAGATAGGATAGAGGCCTGGTGCATGGGTGGGGCCAGCTGGTTTTCCCTGAAGGGTGTCCCAGATCACCCTTGGGGCGTGGGGCAGCCTGGGCGAGGGGCCTGTGGTGGTTTGCAGGCTGGCCACGCCCCCCGGCGACCAAAGTGGAGGCCCTGGTATCTGGGATATATTTATCTTCTACAACTAAAACTTTGTAGCCTGGAGCAAAGCCAAGCCTTCTGCTCGCTCTGTGGCTGCCACCATTTCTGTTTGGATTTGTTTACCTTCTACAATTGAAACTTTGTAGCCTTAAGTGGAGGCCTGGGCCGGCCAGGGCAGGTTGAAAGCTTGGCTTCCTCGGTCGCTGGGGGCAACCCTAGCCTGCTCTCTCCAGCTCCGTGGCTGCCGCCATTTTTCTTGGGATTTATCTTCTATAATTTAAACTTTGTATTCTTAAGTGGAGGCCTGGGCCTGCCAGGGTGAGTGGAAAGATTGGCTTCCTCTATTGCTGGGAAAACCCAAGCCTCCCTCCTCCTCTCTGTGGCGGCAGCCATCTTGGTTGGGGTTAATTTGCATACTTGCACTGATTGGATGGTGGGCGTGGCTGGCGGGTGTGGCTGGTGGGCATAGCGAGTGGTGGTTAATTTGCATATTACTCTTTTATTAGGTAGGATGGGAGATGGCCCTAGCTGGTTTTGCTCAATGGATAGAGCATCAGCCTGCAGACTGAAGGGTCCCAGGTTCGATTCCAGCCAAGGCATATGCCTGGGTTGTGGGCTCGGTCTGCAGTGGGGTCATGCAGGAGGCAGCCAATCGGTGGTTCTCTCTCATCATTGATGCTTCTATCTCTCCCTCTTCCTTCTTCTCTAAAATCAATAAAATATATTTTAAATTTTTTAAAAATTAATGGGAGATGGCAACATAACCATGAAACAACGTACGTCGAGTGCAACATAACCCGAGGACTGCCTGTATAAAATATTATATGCTAATGTACTATTAATTTATCATATATCCTATCTTTTCTGTTTCTCTGGAGAACGCTAATACAGCATCCTAAGTACTTCTTTGTACAACATAGAAGCAGAAATGTTGGCTGGATCTAATTATCAATTAATGATTAATGAATAAGCATGAAAACCTACTTGTTAAATACGCAGGCGTCACTATCCCCAGTTCTGCAAGTTAAGGTTCTGAGTCATCAGCCAGATGGCAAAACAAGCACCACTTCCTGTGAGCTCAGGCCCACAGTCCACAAAGCCCCTGTGGGAGGCTGAAGTAAGCAGTGGTCTGAATGAGGATGTGAATGGATGTGGGGTGAGCATGAGAGGGGTCGCGGATGCGGAGCTTCCTCCTCACACTGCCTTTGCTCAACAGGACAGAATGGGAAGGTTAATCCTCTGTGCTATTGATTAGCAAGTTCCAGACCAACTTCAGCATCTTCTTTTTCCCCTGAAATAAGACAGCCTATTGATTCTGCTTTGAAAAATGAACATCTGATTTCAGGAAACATGTGTTTCTTTTGTTACTCATAAAGAAGCAATGCTAAAAAATAAAAATGCCTATGTATCCCTCTACAGTATTGATGCAATGAGTTGAGGCAGTAAAAGTGACTCTTCCATTATTCCATTTTTGTAATAACCCTTCTCCCTGGAGCATAAATATTAATACAGTCACACTTTCCAAAAGGGTGAATTGCTAACCCTGCCAAGCCCCCAGGGGAAATACACTTCAGGTCATTGTCTCCAGGATCACAAAGTGATGCTCAGTCCTCCCGGGTGGAAATGCTAATGGATACAACTCACACCTCATTGGCAGGCAGAGGCAGCTGGAGGGATAGTCAGGAAGGAAAGACACTGAGAATGCATATATAGGCCTTCCTAGACATTAAGGTAATCTCAGCCACTCCACTGGACTCCCGAAATCATAATTTCCATTATCCTTAGTCCCTCCCTATTCTGCACAATCACTCACCTCTCTGGCAGAATGCCAGAGAGAAAAGCCCAGATGAGGACTGACGAAGAATATGGCAGGTATTTGCAATAAGGTGCTTAGCTCATGTCTGTCCAATTCTCTTCTTCAGGAGCAGCCAAGTCCTACTTTCTGCCTCATTTCCCCATTGGTGCCTTCCCACCCCCCTCTCCAGAAAACACAGGCCAAAGTGCTGCTTCTCCTCAACCACTTATTTTCTTCCAGAAAATCATGAATGTAGAACAAAGATATCTTAATTACCTAATTTAAACTGAGCAACTTATTCCTTTCTAAGGAATAGAACATTAAACTGATTTTTCCCAAAATATGACTAAATGGATACCTCTATAACAATAAACAGTAATACCAACAAATAACACATTCAAAGATAAAACTTACGGGGTAAATGTTTCTAAATTTTGTTATGTTTTTTTCCTTTCTTTTACTATTCTTGATCAAAGCTAACTTTAATCTCCTTACATTCCCTAGTCTTTGTTTGGAATTATCTTTTATAATTTCTTATGTATCTTTTTATTTTTAACTTTATTTTTATTATTGACCCTGTTACAGATGTCCCCATTTTCCACCCTTTGCCTACCTTCACTCAGCCCCCACATTCATTTCCATCTGGCCATCAGCACACTGCTGTCTATGTCCATGGGCTATGCATATATGTTCTTTGGCTAATTCCTTCACCTTCTTTCATGCAGTCCTCTCTTCCCGCTGACCTCTGACAGCTATCCGTCTGCTTCATGTATCCATGCCTCAGATTCTATTTTGTTCTTTAGTTTATATTGCTCATTAGATTCCACATATAAGTGAAATCATATGGTATTTATATATCTCTGACTGGCTTATTTCACTTAGCATAATAATCTCCAGGTCCATCATGCTATCGCTAAAAGTATGTTTTTTTATGGGTGCATATATTTTATTGTGAAAGTATACCACAGCTTTTTTATTCACTCCTCTATTGATGGGCATTTGGGCTGTATCCAGATCTTGGCTATTGTAAATAACACTGCAATGAACATGGGGATGCATATATTTTTGCAAAATAATGTTTCGGGATTCCTAAGATATATTCACAGAAGTGGATATCTGGGTCAAAAGTCAGTTTCAGTTTTAATCTTTTGAGAAAACTCCATACAGTTTTCCACAGTGGTTGCACCAGTCTGTATTCTCACCAACAATGCACCAGGATTAACTTTTCTCCACATCCTCGCCAGCACTTGTTTGTTGGTTTATTGATGGTAACCATTCTGACAGGTGTGAGGTGATACCTCATTGTGGTTTTAGTTTGATGATTAGTGATGTGGAGCATCTTTTCATATGTCTATTGGCCATCTCTATGTCCTCTTTAGAGAAGAATCTAGATTCAGGTCCTTTGCTCATTTCTTTAATGGATTGTTCATCTTCTTGGTGTTGAGTTGTGTAAGTTCTTTATATATTTTGGAAATTAACCCCTTATCAGATGTATCATTGACAAATATGTTCTCCCATACAATAGGTTCCATTTTCATTTTGTTTATTTTTTTTTCTGCTGAGCAAAAGTTTTTAAGTTTAATGTAGTCCTCTTTGTTGTTTCTTCTTTGATTCCCTTGTCCTAGGAGATATATCAACAAAAAATATTGTTATGGGAGATATCTGAGATTTAATGCCTGTGTTTTCTTCTAGGATTTTTATGGTTCCATGACTTACATTTGTCCTTTATCAATTTTGAAAGTTTATTCTTGTGTATGGTGTTAATTTGATGGGCTAGTTTCTTCCTTCCTTCCTTCCTTCCTTCCTTCCTTCCTTTCTTTCTTTCTTTCTTTCTTTCTTTCTTTCTTTCATTCTTTCATTCTTTTTCATGTAATTGTCTAATTTTCCCAACTGAATAGACTGTCGTTACCCCATTGTATGTTTTTGCCTCCTTTGTAAAATAATAATTGACCATAAAAGAATGGATTTATTTCTAGGCTCTCAGTTCTTTTGCATTGATCTTTATACCTATTATTAAGTCAGTACGAGGCTATTGTGATTACACTGGCCTTGTAGTATAGTTTGATATCAGGTATTGTGACACCTCCAAATTTGTTCTTCTTTCTCAAGATTGGTGAGGCTATATGGGATCTCTTGGAGTTTTGGGAATATTTGTTCTAGGTCTGTGAAATATGTCATTGATATTTTAATAGGAATTGCATTTAATCTATAGACTGTTTTGGGTAGCATGTATATTTTAGTTATGTTAATTATTCTAATCGATGGTCATGATATTTGCTTCCAGATTATTTGTATCTTCTTCAGTTTCTTTCCTCAGTGTTCTATAGTTTTCCAAGTATAGGTCTTTGACCCTTTGGCTAAATTTATTCCTAGTTTATTTATCTTTTGTTGCAATAGTAAATGGAATTGTTTTCTTTGTTTCTCTTTCTGATAGTTTTTTATTGGTGTATAAATATGCCACCAATTTCTGAATATTAATTTTGTGTCCTGCTACTTTTCTGAATTCATTTATTAGATCTAGTCATTTTGTTGGTGGAGTCTTTATGGTTTTCTATACACAATGTGATGTCATCTATTAGTAATAACAGTTTTACATCCTCCTTTCCAATTTAACTGCCTTTTATTTGTTCTTCTTGTCTGATGGCTGTAGGCAGCTAGAACTCCCAGTACTCTGTTAAATAATAGTTGTAACAGCCATTTCCACCAGCACCTCGGTCAAGCAGAGAGAGCCAGAGCTGTGGATCACTGATAGCTCCAAATAGGCTGCCCAGGGCCAGTCAGAGCCAGCGTCTGACCTTGCCTGCACTGAGTCCCTCTATAGAGGCCCAAAACCAACACACCCAGTGGCCAGTTCAGACAACAGAGCAGGATGCAATAATCTTCACAAGTAGCATTTCCACAGGAAGATATTGGCAAGCACCAAACCCTCTTGAGGCCAAATTCCACTTCATGTGATCACCAACTGCCCACTGTGCTGGGGGTTGAGCCTCACTGTTAGCCAGCCTGAGGGCTGATCCCATGCACAAATAGGCCAATAGAAATCAAGAATCAGTTCACATGAGGCTGACATAACACTCCCAAGAGGCATTTTTAGAGCACCCAGCTCAGTTGATCAGGTAGATTGCACCACTGGAACCCACAGGTCACCTATAATAGGAGGACACCCTTCTAAGACTTGGGATTGTAACAGATAAACCTAACACATTGGGACAAACACAAACCAACAGCCATAATGGAGAGACAAAGAAAAAAGCCCCAACTTAAATCTCAAGAGAATTCTTGCCCAGCTGGCATGGTTCACTGGTTGAGCATTGGCATTTGAACCAGCAGATGGCGGTTCAATTCCAAGTCAGGGCACATGCCTGGGTGGTAGGCTTGATCCCCAATAGAGGGTGTGTAGGAGACAGCCAATAGATGATTTTCTCTCATAATTGATGTTTCTATCTCTCTTTCCCTCTCCCTTCCTCTCTGAAATCAATGAAAATTTAGATAGATAGATGATAGATAGATAGATAGATAGATAGATAGATAGATAGATAGACAGATAATAGATAGATGATAGGACAGTTTAGGGGACATTTGATACAACATAAATCATAACCAAATCTGCATCTTAGGGGTACAAGAAGGAGAATAGCGAGAGCAAGAGATCAGGAGCATATTTGAAGAAATAACAACTGAAAACTTCCCTAACCTGGTGAAGAAAAAATACATACAACACCAGGAAATACATAAAGTAATAAACAAGATAAATCCAAAGAGGACCACATCAAGATACATCATAATTAAAATGTCAAAAGTTAAAGACAAAGAGAGAATCTTAAAGGGCACAAAGTTACCTACAAAGGAGCTCCCATAAGACTGTAAGCTGGTTGCTTAACAGAAACATTTCAGGCTGGAAGGAATTGGCATGAAATATTTAAAGTGATGAAAAGCAAGGACCTACAACCATAACTACTTTACACAGCAAGGCTATCATTTAAAATTGAAGGAGAAATAAAGTGCTTCTGAGACAAGAAAAATGTAAAGGAGTTTGTTACCACCAAACCAGTATTGCAAGAAATTTTAAAGGGCTTGAACTAAAAAGAAGAAAAAGAAAGACAATAGAGGAATATAGTTTTTAAAAATGGCAATAAATATGTACTTATCAATAATCATTTTAAAGATAAATGGCATAAATGCTTCAATCAAAATAATTGGATAAGAAAAGTAGACCCATGTATATGCTGTCTTCAAGAGACCCACCTCAGAAAGAAAGATACATACAGGCTAATAGTAAAATGATGGGAAAAGATATTTCATGTAAACGGAAACAAACAAACAAAAAAACTGGGGTAGCAATACTAATATCTGTCAAAATAGACTTCAAAATAAAGGCCATATAATAAACAAAGAGGGTCACTACAAAATACTAAAGAAGGGATCAATCCAACAAGAGGACATAACCCTGGTAAACATATATGCACCCAAAATTGAAGCACCTAAGTATAAAAAGAAAATCTTGGCAGACATTACAGGAAAGATTGACAGCAATATAGATACCAGGGGGCTTTAACACTCCACTGAAATCAATGGATAGATCTTTCAGACAAAAAATCAACAAGGAAACAAAGACCTTAAATAACCCACTGGATAGAATAGATTTAATTGTTATTTACAGAATATTTTATCCCAAAGCAGCAGAATATACATTCTTCTCAAGTGTATATGGAACATTCTCAAAGATAGACCACATATTAGGACACAAAATAAATCCTAATAAATTCAAATAGTTGTTCATAGTATTTCCTTATAATCATTTGTATTTCTGTGATATTTGTTGTTAACTTTTCTTTTTCATTTATTATTTTATTTACTTGGGCCCACTCTCTTTGTTTCTTGATGAGTTTGATTAAAGATTCATCAATCTTGTTTATCCTTTCAAAGAAACAAATTTTGGTTTCATTGAACTTTTATTTGTTTTAGTTCCTGCATCATTTATTTCTGCTCTATTTTTTATTATTTCCTCCTTTCTACATACTCTGGGATTCTTCTGCTCTTCTTTTTCCAATTCTTGTAGGCATAGGGTTAGATTGTTTACTAGAGATTTTTCTTGATTTTTGAGGCATGTCTGTAATGTTATGAAATTTCCTTTTAGGACTGCTTTCACTGTGTCCCATAGATTTTTGGTGATCGTGTTTTTATTTTTATTTGTTTCCAGATAATTTCTGACTTCTTCCTAGATCTCATTGGTAACCCATTTATTGTTTAATGACATGCTATTTAGCCTCCATGTGTTTGAATAATTTTAGCTTTTTTATCATGGTTGGTTTCTAGATTTATGTCATTGTGATCAGAGAAGATGGTTGATATGATTTCAATCTTCTTAAATTTATTGAGACGTCTTTTGTATCCTAATGTGTGGTCTATATTTGAGAATGTTCAATGTGCACTTGAGAAGAAAGTATATTCTGCTGCTTTGGGATGAAATGTATGCAAATTTCAATTAAATCCATCTGATCTAGTTGTCATTTAAGGTCTCTGTTTCTTTGTTGATATTTTGTCTGGAAGATCTATCTATTGATGACAGTGGAGTGTTCAAGACCCCTGGTATGACTGTGTTGATGTCATTCTCTCCATAAAGTCCACCGAGAGATTTTTTATGTTTAGGTCCTCCCATTTTGGGTGTATAAATACTTTTGAGGGTTATATCCCCTTGTTGAATTGATCCCTTTAACTTTATGCAATGTTATTATTTGTATCTTATAGTTTGTTTTAAAGTCTATTTTGTCTGACATAAGTATTGCTACTCCGGCTTTTCTTTACACTTATATAAAATAACTTTTTTCATCCCTTAATTTTAAGTCTGTGAGTATCTTTTGATCTGAAGTGGATGTCTTGATGGCAGCATATATATGGATTTGGTTTTGTTATCCATTCAGCTACTCTATGTCTTTTGATGGGATCATTTAATCCATTTTCATTTAAGGTTATTAATAATAGATACTTAATGCCATTTTTTTCTTTATACCTATGTTTCTCTCTATATTTCTTCTTTTTAAATCAGTCTTTTTAACATTTTTATAATACTGATTTTGTGGTAATGAACTCCTTTAGCCTTTTCATGTCTGAGAAGCTCTTTATTTCACCTTCAATTTTAAATGATAGCCTTGCTGGAGAGAGTAGTCTTGGTTGCAGGTCCTTGCTTTTCACCAATCTGAATATTTCATGCCAATCCCTTCTGGCCTGAAGTGGTTTTGTTTAGAAATAAGCTGACAGCCTTATGGAGCTCACTTGTTGGTATCTAACTGTCTTTTTCTTGCTACCTTTAAAATTAGTTCTTTGCCATTTTGATTATGATGTGTCTTAGTGTGGTTCCATCAGGGTCATCATGATTGGTACCGTCTGTGTTTCCTGAACTTGTGTAACTTTTTCCTTCACCAGGTTAGGGAAGTTTCAGCCATCATTTATTCAAACAGGTTCTCTATCCCTTGTTCACTCTTTTCTCCTGGTATCCTTATGATACAGATTTTGTTATGCTTGATGTTGTCCAAGATGTTCTTTAAACTTTCCTCATTTCTTTTAATTCTCTTTTCTTTTTGATGCTCTGCTTAGCTGCTTACTGTTATCTTGTCCTCCAATTTTCTGACTTATCCTCTGCTCCATCTGACCTCCTGTTGATTCCTTCTAGTGATTCTTAATTTCAGATATTATATTGTTCATTTCTGACTTGTTATATTTTTATGTCCTCTTTAATGTTTATAATCTCTTTGGTTAATTTCTCACTGAGATCATTCATTCTTTTCCTAATGTCCTTGAACATTCTTATAACCATTGTTTTAAACTCTGCATCAGGTATTTTAATTGCTTCCATTTCACCCATTGCATTAATTCTTTTCTGGGGATTTCTCTTGATCTTTCATTTGGGGAATTTTTCTTTGTCTCCCTGTTTTGTCTCTGTGTTTTAGGTAGATCTGCTATGACTCCCAAACTTGTTATAATAGCTTTCTGATGAAGGAGTCTTGTTGGGCTCAGTGGCACAATCCTCCAGATCACCTGAGCTCCATGTCCCAGAAATGTTTCTTGTCAGTTATGTGCACCCCCTGTTGTAGTTGAGTCTTAAATGCTATTGGCCTTTTTCTCAGTGGAGTTCATCCTTCAGGCTTGGTGATTATCCTTAAACCTCAATCATCATGTATGAGGCACTATACAGGGGCTGTACCTTAAGGTAGAGTGTTTCCCAGCAGGGTCTGATGCCTGTGGGAATCCCTTTTTTGGTGTGCTGCTAGTTGGGTCAAGCTCTGGTGTGGTCTGAGGCCTACCACTGGTTGTGTTGGTTCTTTGTCCACTTGGTTGGTGTTCAGGTATAGGTTGATGTCAGATGTTGTATGTAATTGGCCTTGGGCTACCTGTCTGGAGCTACCATGCTGATCACTGTTTGTTTCTGCATCTGCTAGACCTGTGTGTGCATGGGAGAGGCCAATCTGTGTACAAGGGTCAGCTTCCTCCAGTTTAGACCCAGGGGCAAATTTTGAAGGGACTGAGGCTCCCTGAGGTCTTCCTCCACCTATCAGCTACTCCACATCCCCCTGCGTTTGCCTACTCTTCTTCCTTCCAAAGAAAGACTGAAGACTGAGCCCAGGCTAGCTGAGATCCTCAGCCTCTTCTACAGGTTTCAAGGTTTATAGGGTGGGGCAAAGAGATCAGGAAGACAGGACTGGTGTGTTCCTTAGTTAGGGATCACAGTTAAGGCACTCAATGAGGGGAAAGTGGCCCCTGCTTCAAAACCAAACCACACCATCTCTGCCAGAGTATCCAACTCTTATTCCCCCTGGAAGGCCTCACTGCAGGCTCAGCTTGGGTGGAGCCAGCTGTCCTCTCTACAGAAGCAAGCTCAACTGCTCCAGGCTCAGGGGTATACATGGAAAGAGTCTTTCATTGGAGATGATGCTGCCCCAGCCTGCAGGACATGGCTAAGCACTTTGCCCTGGTCCCAGACACTAGCCTCCCAGGGTCTCACACATTGAATGTCCCAGCTCTGAGCCACATTCCCTCTCTCCCCCCAGTGGTGCAGGGTATCCATAACATGGCAGGGCTAATCCAAACAGTCTCCTGTTGTGGCTGGTGTCCACAATCCCATAGGAGGAAGGCGAAGGTGGGCACTTCCTTTTCCCAGGATAGCTTGGGCTGAACTCTCAGGGGAGACTGGATTTGCATCCCCACAGTGTAGCCACACAGCCAAGCACTTGCCCATCTGGTTCCCAGACAAAAGCTTCCCTGGAAGATATGGTCTAAAAGTCCCAGCTCTGCACAGCCTATCACTGGTTCTGTTGGTTCTTTGTCCACTTGGTTGGTGTTCAGGTATAGGTTGATGTCAGATGTTGTATGTAATTGGCCTCAGGCTACCTGTCTGGAGCTACCATGCTGTTCCCCTTGCACTCTGGTACCCCTGTGCTGCTGAACTCAGCAAGATGGGACCAGCCAATTCAACAGGTAGGGGAATAGGTGTCAGCTGTGCACTTAATGTCAGGAAAACTGGCCCTCTTTCCCAAACTAAACAGTTTAGTCACTGTCTGGGTTTCTGCCAAAGCTCCTCGCAAAGGGCCTCTAAAAGTCATTGTTGTGTGTAGCCAACAGACCCCTCTGCAGGACCCGAGTATGGCACCCATGGCCTAGCCAGCAGTTGGAGTCCAGCCTGCACTCCCCAGGCTGCTGCTGTAACAGTAGGAGTACAGGTTCCAGGGATGGTGGGGGTTGCGTCTCCCAGGTGGACTGAATCCCCACTGATTGTCCCAACCATATGCTGTGAAGTCTCCACTTCCCATTCCTGTCTTTCTGGGTTGTGACCCCTGCATGGGGTTGAGACCTCACACTCCTAGAGGGAGGGAGTTTTGCAGCCCCTCCAGCTTCTCCGCCACCGAACCTGAGTGCAGAGCTAGCCCTTCTGTGTCTTCACCCTTCCTGTCAGTCTCTGTGGCTTCTGCGTAAATCTTTGGTTACAATATTTCAGTCGAGTTAGCCTTTAGTTGGTTATTCATGTTGATGCTCTGCAATTTAACGGTACACCTATTTGGGCTTGAGAGCAGGTGGGTGTAGCTTCCATCTACTCTGCAGACATCTTAGAATCTCTTATCTATCTTTTATTAATATCAAAACTTCTTAAAAATCAAGATATTCCACTTTGCCATAAAAAAAAGATCCCTCCAGAGATGACTGCCATGGGTGTTTCAGGCATTACTGATATTTGAAGTCATTTACTAGAGTCATTTACTAAAGTCATTTGATAGAGGTGTTAGTGCCTTTATCCAATCTTCCAATTATATAAAGAAAGAAAAGACATAGCCTTGTGATGGAGAACCTAACAACCTAGGAAGAGCAGAAATGACTCCAATCAGGAAGACATTTTCTACCTAAAATGGGTAATCTGTAGCTCAACACACATTTTAGTGGCTGCTAATGACTAGCTGGGTGAAAATCTACATAACACTCCTTAATGGCAAGTATTTGAGCACAAAAGCAACCAGCTTCTCTTAGCCTCAAGGTATCATTTAAGAATCTAACAAACCAGAACTTTTGGAAAGCAAATTTAAGAAAGGGTTTAATTTGTTTCTGTATGGTTTGGCTAATGGTTAATACATCTCCGTCACATTTTCTCAGAGATCTTTGTCTTTTAAAGGAAGATGCCCAACTTGGCAATCAAAAGCAATACATTTAGCATGTTATAATGTAAAAAAATATGCATCATTGTGATTGCTGTACTATCACCAAGTAGAATGCATTCTTTCACTCATAGCATATTTATTAAGGGCCTACTATGTGTCAGACCCTGTTCTAGGGGACTAGGAACATCAGTGAACAAAAAAGACTGAAATCCCCCTCTTCATGAGATCGGAAATTTGTGAATCTTCTAATTCTGAAAAATAGGGACATATTTTTATTTCCTAAATATCTTGGCAGACACAATGGTAGCTGTTCCTTTAGCAGCCAATGTGTATTAATACATATTGTATGCCCAACACTGAAGTACCAAAAATATGTCTTGATCCTTGCTTGTGATAAATTACCATCCCCTAGCACTGGCTGCTACATTGGAAGTCCATACAGCGCCAGAAAGGCAACAGGAATGGGTATGACTGATTAGTGGAGGCAGGGAAGGCTAGTTACAACAGACATTGCTAGAGCTGGATGTTGGAGGATGAATAGCGGATCCCCAGGTAAGTGGAGACAGGTGTAAGGCAATGGAAAGGATTAATATTCCAGAGGAAATATATTGACCAAAGCAGAGACAGAAAACAAAGCCTGGTGTGTTTGAAATGTCAGAAGATAGTAAATAGTGTCTTATTTCAAACTAAAAATGGGGTCTGTAGAATTAATGTTCAAGGTTTTCTCAGTCTCTTCTTGAGGCAAACAAGTCCAACCCAAAGCCCATTCCACTTCCAAGAAATGAGCTAGCCTTCATGCTTCTGCGAATAGAATACTTAAAATATTGAGTCAGGGAAAAAGCATTGTGGGGCTCACAGGACAGAAATGATGCAGGGCTTAGTCCAACCAATGCTACCAAACCCAAAGGAAGTTGACAAGTCATCCAATTTTCTGAAAGGAACACTTTTTAGGGCTTCTTTGCGGGTCACTTTGATGGCCAATCTTTAATACACCCTCAAACACATCCTTCGTGATGGGCCTGTTTGTCTTCTCAGCCTGGCTCACTGTGGAGAACTAAATATGCCTTTAATATTTATCTGTGCTGTGAAAGCTGCTTCTACGTACATCCCTTTGAGGGAAATAGCCAAGATCAATGCAGGATGACATATACTAAATGAAGAAACAAACAAAAATATTTATTTCTCTGTCCACAGACCACAGTGCCTCCTGAGGGTGAGAACAAATTGGCAGCAGCGATAGAGTATTCCAAGCGGGCACCAACTGTCTCTATGAAGGCCAGTGAAGTGAGGATTTTTTTTCTTTTTATGCACAAACGTAGTAAAAGGAAAAATATTTATAACTTCAATCCAGTTTCTTTATGACAGTTCTGGGAGTAGATATATCAAAATTTATTTTGTTTGGGGTTATAATAAGTAGTACCACTGAGTACCAGGTACTTTAAATACTTTATCCCACTAAATTCAGACTCTTCCAATTTAGGTGTCATCATTGACATTCCACACATTATGAAACGAGGAGGTGTGGGAGGTGTAACTTGCCCACGGGCCTCAGAAACACTGGTTGGGTTTGCAATTAAGGAAGATTCATCTGGCTCCCAACACTAGGCTTTCTTTCAGGGGCATCCCTCTGTGTGAGATCTGTACGTGACCGGATGTATAAATATGTAACATACAGACATGCTCACTGCCGTCTAAGGTGATTTTCCCCAGAAGCAAATCCCAAGAAAAGGATCATGAGCAAATTACTTGTTAAGGAGAAACTAATGAGAGAGACAGACAGACAGAAAAGGAGAACCAAGAAAGGTGCAAATTCATACAAACATCATCGAGCAGAAAGCTTCAGGCAATGCTGCAGGGGCGTCGGGAGGGTGATTTATGTTTGGAGCCATCTTGCCGGGTAAGGAAGCTGGGCCCCCAGGATCTTGCACCTGTAAGTCACCGGGAAGGGCTACCCTGGAATGATATAAACTCTCAGGCACTCTGGCTGTCTGCGGGAATCACTCTATTGGCCTGAAACAGTACCTGAAATAAGGCAAGAACTCCCAATTGGTGCAGAATTGAATAGGAACATTAAAATGATTCTCAGAATATTCACACAGAGCACCAAAGTTCTGCTCTGATATTTCAAAGCAAATTCTCACAACCAAAAATATGAGCACAGGTTCATTCTCCAAACAGCACCAGTACCAGCCCCCTCCCCCGCTAACTGCAGGCAGAGGTCTGGATCTGCAGGCACCCTTCCTGCACTCTCTCCCTGGCCACTGCAGCAATTCTGACAAAGGCAGCATGGAGCCGAGATTGGGTGCCATCAGTTGCGGGAGGGTGGAATCAGGGGTCTTCCCTTCCCCGCAGGTGCCTGCTCATGGTGCCTGGAGTAGAGCCCCTGGATGCCCTGTACCCTCCATGCCTCAGGCTATTTATCACCAGGCATGCTCTGTCTTCACAGATCTGGAATCTTTGTTTGGTTCTTGCAATTCCCATCTCTGAGAAGCATGACCTACCTGCTGAAGGCCATGATGAAGAACTCTATATTATAAGGTTATCAAGATTATAAAGAGACTGGTTCATACCTACTTCGGCCACAACTAGCCCTGGATTTGGGGTTAGTGACAGAACTCCTCAGTTTCCTCTCAGTTTCCTCGTCTGTTAAGGGGAGAACAAGAAGGCTGGCTCAGGGTTCTTGTGAGGATGAATGTGGTTAAGTATAAAACAACTGCTCGATGAATAGCTGCTGTTTCTGTTATTACAGTATTGTTTTAATTTGCTCTCTTGGAACCATTACCCTCCGGGGTCAGTGGTAGGCCAAATTGAATTTAAATTCATAATTCTCTTTGGTAAACTAAGTGAAACCATTGGCCCACCAGAAGGCTAGCTCTAAAGGCCTATTAGAGCACCAGAGTTCTCCTTGCTTACTTTTCTTGGACCACTGAGATTTCCATTTTCAATGAAACAGAACCTATGACAATGCCCACCTTAGCCTCAGCAGCATGTAGACCAAACTCTGTCACTCCCTCGGAGATTTATATGATACAGAGAAGTGTGCTATATACTAACACCTGGTGACCTGGCTAAGTTACTCATAACGTGGACTTCTGGCTGCAGGTTCGTGGAGGATAGAGCAGGACCAATTTAAATGAATCAATTAAAAGCAACAGCAGGACCCAGCCTATTCTTAAGAGGATTAACCCTGAACTCATGAAGGCATCCACTGTATGGAATTCATAAAATCATCTCCTATGCATTTAGATCGTTACTACTTATATACCATCATTAGAAGAACCAAGAAATTAGCCATTCCCATCATCATCTGTGGTCTGTGGTTCACATAGGAGCCCTGGTTGAGAAGGCTAATGTTAACTAATGCTTCATTAATACACATGCAAACTGAAGTTACAGAGTATAGAGGACTTGCCCATTCTACAGCATATGGAAAAACTAAAGGTAGGGAAGTTATTTGCTAAATAACTTAGTGTGTTATATAAACTCATCTCTAGGAACCATCTTAAAATAAATCCTTTAAATCTTTCCCCTTCTATCCCTTTCCCTCCCCCTAGTTCTTTTCTTCTCCCTGTCATTCCCCCATTCTCCGTCTCCTTCACTTCCTCCCTGTCTCTCTAGACACATCACACACATGCACACACACACACATGCACACGCGCACACACGTACGCACACACACACACAAGAGTAGCAATGCTAAGTAAGGTACAAGATATTCAAGAGATTGCTGGAGCTATTTGGGGCCATAAAATTTTTGGAGTATTTATTTGTTCTAGATCTGTGAAATATTCATTGGTATTTTAATAAGGATTGCATTGAATCTATAGATTGTTTTCAGTAGTATGGATATTTTAATGATATTAATTCTACCATCTATAAAAATGGTATATTCATCCACAAGTTTATATCTTCCTCTATCTCCTTTTTCAGTTTTCTGACTATAGGTCCTTTACCTCCTTGGTTAAGTTCATTCCTAAGTATCTTAATTTTTTTGTTGCAACAGTAAATGAATTTTTTTTTTTTAGTTTCTCTTCTGAGAGTTCATTATTAGTGTATAAAAATGTCATCGATTTCTGAGTGCTGATTTTGTTTCCTGCTACTTTGCCAAATTCATTTATTACATCTATTAGTTTTTTGGTGGAGTCTTTAGGGTTTTCTATGTATAATATCATGTCATCTGCAAATAAAGACAGTTTTACTTCCTCCTTTACAATCTGGATGCTTTATATTTTTTCTTCTTTTCTGATCGCTGTGACTAGGACTTCCAGGACTATGCTGAATAAGAGCAGTGAAAGCTGACATCCCTGTCTTGTTCATGTTCTTAGGGGAAATGCTTTTTTAGTTTTTGTCCACTTGTTACAGAAAACCGAAGAAGAACAAAGCAACACTTAGAGAGATGGAGTTACATTTATTACGTGCGGGTCCAGAGGAAAATGTCTTTCAAATTCTGGGCCCCAACATGCAGAAATTTTCCCTATTTATATGTTTTTACCTTCTTTGTCTCCCAAATATGGAGTGTTTCTGGCCCCTTTTGCAAGTTCTTAAAGAGCCCCTATGTGCTGGGGCCTTGAGACCTCAACCAGAGCCCTGGCCTGGCGCTAGCACTGATAACCTTGTCTGGGGAAGGTTTAATGGCCTCTCTGAAGTGAGAGTAGTCTTAGCAAGCAAGAATTTACAGAAGCCATACAGCAGGGTTAAAATTTCAAACAGCAGTTTTTATATAAGATGGATGCTTCACACTGAGTGTGATGTTGGCTGTAGATTTGTCATATATGCTCTTTATTATTTTTAGGTATGATCTCTCTATTTTCACTTTGCTGAAAGTTTTTATCAAAGGTGGGTTTTGGGTTTTGTTGAATGCTTTTTCTGAATCTATTGATATGATCATGTTATTTTCATATTTCTATTTGTTTATGTGCTGTATCACATTTATTTATTTGGGAATATTATACCAGCCTTGCACCCCTAAAATACACTGAGTGGCCAGATTATTATGATCTCTGAATGCATAATAATCTGGCCACTCAGTGTATATCCTATATAATAAAAGGCTTATATGCAAATTGTCCCCTCGACCAAAAGTTTGACCAGCAGGCAGGCTGGCCAACTGCCCATGTCCCCTCCCCCTTGCCAGGCTGGCCGTACCCCACCCATGCATGAATTCATGCACTCACTGGGCCTCTAATATATATATAAATCAACAATATATATACTGAGTGGCCAGATTATTACACATTCAGAGATCATAATAATCTGGCTATTCAGTGTAAATTCCACTTGGTCATGGTGTATTATCTTTTTAATATGTTACTGGATCCAAAAAGACCCTGAATAGCCACAGCAATCTTAGGAAAGAAGAGCAAAATTGGAGGGATCACAATACCAAATATCAAGTTTTACTACAAAGCCATTGATACTGGCATAAGAACAAGCATATATATATATATATATATATATATATATATATCAATGGAACAGAATAAAGAATCCAGAAATTTACCCAAGCCTTTATGCTCAATTAATATTTGAAAAAGGAGGCAAGAGCATACAGTGGAGTCAAAATAGTCACTTCAAGATCTTAGTTATGTAAATAACAATGCTATGAACATAGGCTGTTTTTAAATCTTTCTGATTGGTGCTTCAGGTTTTTTAGGATATATTACTAGAAGTGGAATCAGAGGGTCAAATGACAGTTCTCTTTTTATTTTTTTGAGGAAACTCCACACTGTTTTCCATAGTGGTTGTACCAGTCTACATTCCCACCAACAGTGTGCTAGGGTCACTTTTTCTCCACATCCTCGCCAGCACTTGTTTTTAGTTGATTTATTGATGATAGTCATCAGGCAGGTGTGATGTTGAGCATTTTTTCATATGTCTCTTGTCCATTTGTATGTCCTTTTTAGAGCAATGTCTATTCATGGTCTTCTGCCCATTTTTCAATTGGAGTGTTTGTCTTCAGTTTTTTGCGTTGTATGATCAGGATTATTTACAGTACCTAAGACCTGGAAACAGCCCAAATGCCCATCAGTAGATGAATGAATTAAAAAACTGTGGTACATATACACAATGGAATACTATGCATCTATAAAAAAGATGATTTCTTACCCTTTGAGACAGCATGGAGGGACCTAGAAAGTATTATGCTATGCAAAATAAGCCAGTCAGAGAAAGACAAGTATCATATTATCTCACTTATATGTGGAATCTAATTAAAAAAATAAACTGACAAACAAAATAAATCCAGAGGCACTGAAGCATGCAGCAGACTGACACATTTCAGAGGGAAGAGGAAGAGGTGGGAAGAGATGAACCAAAGAGCTTATATGCATATATGCATAACCATGGACACAGACAATAATGTGGTGAAGGCCTGGGGAGGGGGAGAAAAAGGGGTGGAGGGGGGCTTACTTTCAGCATAAAGGTAAATTTTTTAAAAAGACAGTTGCTTCAATAAATGGTGTTGGAAAAGTTGGATGGATACATGCAAAAAAAATCAAACTAGACCAGCAACTTATACTATATATAAGAATAAATTCTAACTGGATAAAATACTTAAATGTAAGTCATAAAACCATAAAAATCCTAGAATAATTACATAGTCCACAAAATCTCAAGACATCTCTAATAGCAACATTTTTGCCATTACAGCTCCTAGGACAAGAGAAACAAAGGAGACAATAAACAAAAGGGACTACATCAAAACAAAAATCTTCTGCGCAGCTAAAGAAACCACCAACAAAATGAAAAGGGGCCCACTGCATGGGAGAACATATTTGCCAATGATACATCTGATAAGGGATTAAGTTTAAAAATATATGAAGTACTCATACAACTCAAAAAAAAAGGATGACAAACAATCCAATTAAAAAATGGGCAAAGGACCTAAATAGACACTTCTCCAAAGAGAACATACAAATGGCCAAGAGACCTGAAAAAGTCCTCAGCATCACTAATCATCAGAGAGATGCAAATTAAAACGACAATGAGGTATCACCTCACACCTGCCAGAATGGCTACCACCAATAATTCAACAAACAACAAGTGCTGGTGAGGACGTGGACAAAAAGAAAAACTAGTACACTGCTGGAGGGAATGCAAACTGGTGCAGCCACTATTAAAAACAGTGTGGTTTCCTCAAAAAATTAAAAATGGAACTGCCATTTGATCCTCTGATCTCACTTCTAGGAATATATCCTAAGAATCCTGAAACACCAATCAGAAAGGATATATGCACCCCTATGTTCATCACAGCACAATTTAAAATAGCTAAGATCTGAAAACAGTCAAGTGCCCATCAGTAGATGAGTGGGTAAAAAAAGCTATGGTACGTTTACACCACGGAATACTATGCAGCTGTTAAAAAAAAGGAAGGACCTCTTAACCGCTTGATACAGCATGGATGGATCTAGAAACAATTACGTTAAGCCAGTGGTTGGCAAATCACGGCTCGTGAGCCACATGCGGCTCTTTGGCCCCTTGAGTGTGGCTCTTCCACAAAATACCACGTGCAGGCACGCATGTACAGTGCGATTGAAACTTCGTGGCCCATGCGCAGAAGTCGGTTTTCAGCTCTCAAAAGAAATTTCAATCGTTGTACTGTTGATATTTGGCTCTGTTGACTAATGAGTTTGCCGACCACTGTGTTAAGCGAAATAAACCAATCAGAGAAAGACAAATATCACATGATCTCATTTATATTTAGAATCTAATGAACAAAATACACTGACAAATAAAATAAAACCAGTGACATAGGAACATGGAACAGACTAATGAATCTGTAGGAACAGATTAATCAAATAACTTATATGTATACTAGCAGCCCATTTGCACGAAGATTCGTGCAATAGACCTGCACCAGTTTTCTGCCAGCACCAGGGACCCAGGCCTTGGCTGTGGCCACTGCCTTCTGCCTTCTTTCAGGGTCAGGGCTTGGCCCCGGGCGGCGGCCTTGGGCTCCACTGCACCCAGCCTCCCTGCTAAGGATCGCAGGAGCCGACCCTGGTGGTTGCCTGTGATTCATGCAGGCTCCCCGCTGGTGCCCAAGGCTCCCCGCTGGTGCCCGGCCTTGGCCTCGGCTGAACCCCAGCGTCCCTGCAATGGTTTCCTGGTGGGCGTGGCTGGTGGGCGTGGCTGGTGGGTGTAGCGAAGGTACGGTCAATTTGCATATTACTCTATTATTAGGTAGGATATGCATAGCCCACAGGCAATAGGGTGGCGAAGGACTGAGTGAGGCAGGTGGCAATGGGGAGAAAAGGGGACATCTGTAATACTGTCAGCAATAAAGATTTTTAAAAAAGGTATTCAACAGAGAACAGAGAAGCTTGGGAGTATCCACACTAGGGCTCCTCATTTAATGATGTCAGTGGTACCTCTACTCCAAGATTCCATAATGCTCACACTCTCCCAGAATTTATCCCACTGAACCACAATTGTCTGCTTTTATATTTATCTTCCCATTGAATCATGATAGCAGGGAAAGAAGTTTAATCTTTTCTAATCTCAATCTCCTAGCAGTATCTGGCTCATAAAAGGTATCCATACAGAGGAAGTGAATAAACAAATAAACCAACTAATGAAGCAGTTTCAGAATTTATAGCATGATGGGCTCAGGTGGTTTATCCAACATGGGAGATATCTACTGTCAAAGTGAGTCAACTTATCAGTTCTTTATAATACTTTGATATTAGAAAATATCATCATTTATATTTATTTACTCAATCAGAACCATATACATTTTATTTTGGCATATCAAAAATAATTTAAGTAGAATTTTACACCATTCAAATTAGTATTCAAACAATGTAACACAAAAGAAAACAATTTTCTTATCTAGAGAAATGTTTATAGCTGAGCTACATTGGGTTGTACTGGAAGAAACCTCAAGTTGCAATAATTTATATGCTAAGTAAATGCTGTAGAACAATGATTGAAAACTCAATTGCCTATAAGGCTTATCTGGGTAATTTAAATCAATAGACTAGGCTGAGGTAGACTTTGACAGGCTGAAGGCTGAATGCAGGCCCTGTTTACATGGGATAGCTGCAGCTAAGCTCCAGCCTATTATTGGGCCATTTTTTCAAAAGAAACCAGAACTATGGATGTACATGTCCAATTTCCCAACATTGTGTACAGCAAAAAAATATGCTTGTTGCCTGGATTTAGCTGAGGTCTTAAGTGTCTAAATGACCATATGGTAAAAAACAAAATTTGAGAAGTATGCAGTATCTACACATTGATCAAAGTGAGTGAACTAGAAGATTTATGCTTCTATTTTTTTTTTTTTTTGTAGTTCTTTGTTATGCCCCCAGGCAATTAGTCTACATTTCTGAAAGCAATGTGTGTTCCAGATGCTGATTTTACTTACTAGAAGATTACATTTAAAAAAAAAAAAGGGGGGGGGGGGGAATCAGAGAGTGGAGGGACCCAGATCATAACATCACCTCCACAAAAGAACGCTATCATCCCAGCACAGGGCCAGCCTATGGTATTCGCACTTGCTTTTAATTTCCTTTTCCCTTCTTTTTAAAATATATTTTATTGATTTCAGAGAGGAAGGGAGATGGGGAGAGTGATAGAAAATCAATAATGAGAGAGATCATTGATCAGTTGCCTCCTGCACACCTCCTATTGGGATTTGAGCCCACAATCCAGGCATGTGCCCTGACGAGGAATTGATCAAGGACCTCCTGGTTTATAGATCAATGATCAATCACTGAGCCATGCCATCCTAAAGATTACAATTTAGAACACGCAAGTTATCTGTAATAATAAAAGTATAATATGCTAATTAGACTGGACAGCCAAACCACCTTCTGGACATCCTTCTGGATAACCTTCTGGACAAAACAGTGGCTTCGAGGACCAAGGCAGCTGCCACAGCTGAGAGGGCCAAGCCCCTTGCATGAATTTCATGCATCAGGCATCTAGTAAATAAATAAGCAATATAGGAAAATTGACTATTTCTATTTTTGTGTTCAAATTGTACATGTTTTTCTATCACAACTCCATACAGCTCTTTGTTTTAAGCTCATAAAATTTATAACTTTAACTTTTGAAATTTCAATTAAATGTTATTAGACCCAAAGGTCAATGATATGTAGAAAATTGTCTTTTTTTTGAGATAATTGTGAAATACAAATGTGATGAGATCAACATAACTAATGAGACAGCATTGTCCATAGTCCCACAACCCAACTCAAAGTATATTCATCTTCTTTTATTCTCTAATTATAATACATAATATATTTTATAAAGAGTTTAAAATATTGTTTTTGCTTAAAGCTACCACTAGCTCTTACTACATTTAGACAAGATTCCAACTTTTAAGGCTGGTAACGAACAAGAAAAGAAAGTGAGGCCTCCACCTTAAGTCAGACTCAGCAGCCTGTCAAAGTGGAAGGGTAGCACCTTGAAGCATGTCTTCACGGGGCATTCAGGAGCGTACTTTCTCTCGGCACTGCTTCTGTCTCACTAGTCACCCCTCTCACTCCCTTCTCCATGTTCCTCTTCATCTTACCAACACCCACATTTTGGAGTGGTGTAGAGTTCAATCCTCACATCTCTCCTCTCTATATGCCCACTCCCCCCAGGATTTAAGTTGCAAATAACTCCCACACTTGGGACTCTCAAATCCTCTTCACCAGCCCAGACTTCTCCTCTGACTCCAACCCAACCTTCTGACTCAGGTATTCAGCTGCCCACTCACCATATCCACTTATTTCCTATTCCAAAATGCATCAAGCCCAAACTTTCTCCTCATTTTTCCCCAACCTTACCCCCAAAATACTCATCCCAATAAACCTCTACTTTTGACTACCAGACACTTAGAACAAAAGTCTAGGTGTGTTCTTGTTTTTGTTTTTTTGTTTATTGTTTTTTCTCATACCACATCACAATCTAACATCAAATATTGTTGGCTTTTCCTTTGACATATATCTAGAGTCTGCCCTTCTCACCATCTCCAATTAAGACCAACCTAATATTGTTGGCTTTTCCTTTGACATATATCTAGAGTCTGCCCTTCTCACCATCTCCAATTAAGACCATCTTGCACCAAAACCATTTCCAGTTCATTACCTGCTCTCCCTGGTTCACCCTTTCCACCTTCCTGGCTATTCCCAACATACCAGGTAGAATTATTTGGTAAAATAAAAATGTAAGAGGGAAAAAACCTTACTTATTTTTTTCTCTACACTCTTAGGTTCTCCAGATAGGGTCCTGAAAATTAGACATCTCAAAGACAGATTAATAAAAACAAACTTATTAATGTGTGCATTGCATAGATACATGGGAATATTCACGGGGATGGTTAGAATTTGGACTTATATACCAGTAGCATTATAAAAAATGCATAGTAACTTTATAGACAAGTGACAAGACAAAGGAATGAGACTTTGAGCTGGCAAGGGCAGTAAATTATGAAAGAGTAAATAACAGGGGAAACTAATGGAGGATAAGGACAATTTGGGGCAAGATTTGCGATGTAGATTCCTCTAGTGCCAACCATGGGCTGAGAAGCATCTGGAGTTGTCTCCGGTGTGATTAAGGAAAGTCCTGCCCTTCCTGGTAGAAAGGGGGAGGGCAAAGACTTTTTCTTCTCTCTGATTGTTCTTAATTGTCTTTAAATCAAAATAACCCACATGGCAGTTGGGCATATTTTAGGGTGGCATACTCTCAACTTCTTCAAAAGCCAGATCATTATTTTCCTGTTCAAAACCCACTACAAGCTGCCCACATCTTTCCTCATATTGGTCGGCCATAAGATTTGTAAATCCATAGTTATTTTATTGTACTATTACATAATCTATACTAATAAAAAGGAAATATGCTAATTAGACCAGGTCAACCAGACATCTTCCGGTCATCTGGTCCTCCTTCCAGACAAAGCCACAGTGGCGGGGGCCGAGGCAGAGGCGGTTAGGGGTGATCAGGTCAGCAGGCAGAAGCGGCTAGGGGTGATCAGGCAGGCAGACAGAGTGGTTAGGGACAATCAGACAGGCAGGTAGGTGAGTGGTTAGGAGCCAGCAGTTCCAAATTGCGAGAGGGATGTTCGACTACTGGTTTAGGCGAGATGGGGCCTACACCAGCAGTTGGACATCCCCCAAGGGGTCCCAGATTAGAGAGGGTGCAGGCCAAGCTGAGGGACACCCCATTTCCTGTGCACAAATTTTGTGCACTGGGCCTCTAGTATTAAATGACATTTATATGCATCTGTTTCCAGGCTTGTTAGACACTTATAAAATCCAAAATCCTAACCAGGACCTATGAAACCATGCATCTATACATAAGACAGCTTCACTTCTCTTCTGCATCACTTACTTCCTCCTCCTCTTCTGCAGCCAAGCCGACTTCTTGGCTTTGCTTTGAGCATGCCCAGCTCACTGCTGCCCTTACACTTGAAGATACTTGATATCTGTAGGGCTCACTCCTTCTCTGTTTAAATGTCCCTGTATCAAAGAAGCCTTCCCTGAGCACCCATCTCTATCCCCTTAACTGCCTTTATTCCTCACTGCCTTTATCACCATCTGACGTAAATAAAAGTTTTATGAGAGTTCCTGACACTTAGTGCATGCTTAATATATGTTTTTGAATTAATTAATAGCTTAATAAATGACTCTTAAGTATTATAACAGACCTAAATAAGATTCATTTTTCAGTTTTAATTTATTAAATGTTATGGGCAACCAAATGCTATGAAATCAGTCTTAGAAGCTTCAGTATGGCTTCTCTTGTGAATCCTTTCAGCTATCCTTCTACACTCAGAACTCCTTGAGGAGAACAACTAGGTCTTAACTGTCTGGCTAGCACACAACAGATGCCAAATAAAATATCATGGAATGATTAAATAGACAATCAACTAATATTTGGATCAATTGAAATAAAGCAAAAGGAACGTAAGAAATTATTACACATCCCACTTGATACTTTGCAAAAGAAAAATTCTAAATTAAAAAAATCTTCCTAAGATACACAATTGTGTTTGAACTTGGCATTCAAAATTGGCCTTTTTGTCTCCCGCAATGGAATGTATGCCCATCTACCCACTTTTCAGAGGAAAGACAAGAAGCAAGTCATAAAAGAGAAAAACAAGTGGAGTGTTTATGTTCTGGGAACCGTGGGATAAACCCAGGTGCTCACATTCCTGCTGACATGTGATAATCAGACATTGCATGATAAGACGGAAGGATGCTTCTGGGCTGCACCCAAGTGTGCTCAACTCCTTCCAGGCATACGTGTTTCTCTCCATTTGAAAACTAAAATTCATCAACTGTGCTTTCTCTGACATAGCTTCCCAAATTGTGTGACCAACACAGACTGAGGAGAGGGACAGCCAAGAGTGCTCAAATGTGTCTGATCACAGAGTTTCATTCACTAGTTTTCCTGCCACTTCCATTCAGCAGAACTGAGACTTCAGGGTAAATCGAAATTACTGCCTGTGATGTAAGCCTCTCAAGCAGCTATAATTCTGTGTTTCCTTGAAGATTCCATTGCCACAGTTCTCCTACCAACCAGGTTTGCTCATTTGCCACCCACCGCCCCTGCCTTCCTCCTGTCAGGTGATTAATTGTGGATCTTAAAAAGAATATCCAGCTTGGAATTCAGAGCAGCTAAGTGAAATGAGATTTGTTTGTTTGGCATTAATGGGGAAGAAAATGCAATCAGCATGCATTTTATTTCTTTTTTTTTATTATTGATTTCAGAGAGGAAGGGACAGGGAAAAATAGAAACATTAATGATGAGAGAAAATAATTGATCAGCTGCCTCTTGCACATCCCCTACAGGGGATCGAGCCCACAACCGGGGCATATGCCCCAACTGTGACTGAGCCACACTGGCCAGGCTATTTCTTGTACATAGAATTTACTTCCCTATAGATTTATCTATTGATATTGTGAGGAATGTCCCCATTGTGAGGTGCACACCTCATTAAGCCACCCTTACTTCTCCTTCATGTTTTGCAATTTTCTACAGCAAAGGGGATGTGCTGGGAAAACACTCAAATGGAATGTGCTATATAAGGCACCAGGTAAGAGGCAGAGTGTGGGCTCAGCTGCCTGGGTTCAGATGAAAGTGTTTTCTTTCTTCCTTCTTTTCCTGCCCAGGGTCATGGTGGCACTTAAATCCCTTGCCTGTGTTGGTTTTCACTTGTGTAAATATCTGTATTGTATTTAGGGATGTCACCCTTCACTTTCCCTACATTTTCTCAGTGCTACTTATGAAACTTCTGCACACATCTTATCATGATGTGTGCACGAATTCATGCATGGGTGGGGTCCCTCAGCCTGGCCAGAGATCAGGGCGATCTCGCCCAGTCCCGATCGGCCGACCAGGGCCAGCCAGCCATGGGGAGGGGCCGCAGGAGGTTGGCCAGCCACAGGAGGTTGGCTGTGGGAGTGCACTGACCACCAGGGAGCAGCTCCTGCATTGAGCATCTGCCCACTGATGGTCAGTGCACATCATAGCAACCAGTCAACCAATCATTCAGTCGACTGGTCATAATGGTTGCTTAGGCTTTTATATATATAAATAAGAATATTGGGTGTTGGGACAGACACATGTAGATTTAAGTGGCACCAAAATATCCACAGTGCAATGATTCCTCTGGGAACTGTGACCAGGTCTTTAGCAGGATCCATATACCTTAACTTTCCAGGAGTCTTCAAGAAAGAATGAATGGGTGACAGATGGGAGCCTTGAAGGAGTCATAGAAAAACCGCTCAGGTGGTTCTGACGTGGCTCTTTTACAGCAGAATGGGGTTTATTATGAGATTGGAAGAGGCTGAGTGTGTCTGACAAACAATAGAGTGGGAGGTAATGGCATTACAACTCTGAATATCTGTTCCTCCAGGGGACATGAAACAACACAGTCTTGGTCCCATGCTGCAGGGGATGGTTCTGAAACCATTCCTGTCCCCATCTTCTCTGTGTTGCCTGGTGACTCCAGGTGTCCACACTCTCATGGCTTAGTGGAACGGGGAAATGATTTTAATAAAAGCACTGAGAGAGTTATCAAAATGTATAGCAGAATAAAAGAGTATTTTGATTTCTAATGACACCTGAAGTTTTAAAATCATATCCAAAATGAGCCCTCATCTTGATTGTTATTCTGTTATCAACTATAGCCCACCATCTTTCTGTCTTTTGAAAAACAATTCTGTCTACTCTGTCTTATAGTTTTCTTCCTACCCCAAGAACATCACTGATTATGTTCATGCTTTGCTTTTGTTTGTATTTTCTTAATCAGTTGAATTCCATCCCATCCTCTCTAATATCTTCTCTATCTTTAAGGTTCACATAAAGTACCATCTCCTTCAAACATTCTGGATTTAATTATTTTGTTTTACTTTATTTTATTCTACACTTTTATTGGTTTCATGAAATACTAGACTGTTTTAAACTGTTACCAGTACCAACTTACGAAATGTCAGAGATGACTCTGCCTTCTGTTCTGAAGCCCACATACCCAGTAATTCAGCCCAGCGCTTCTAAAACACCTGGGAAGTCTCTTAAAGATTTTTAAGAAAATGAAAGGGTAAATCACAAACTCAAAGAAAATATTTGCAAAACACACAACTGATAAAGAACTTGTATGAAAAATATGCAAAGAACTCCTAAAACTCAACAATAAGAACACAAACAACCCAATTACAAAGTGGGCAGAAATGTACTAAGAGGTCAGTACACATGCCTGGGTTTCAGGCTAGAACTCCCGTTGGAGGCATGCAGGAGGCAGTTGATTGGTGTTTCTCTCTCATTGATATTTCTATCTCTCTCTCCCTTCTCTCTCTCCCTTCCTCTTTCTAAGTGGAATAAATAAATAAATATAAAGTAGGGAGAAGATCTGATCAGGCACCTCACCATGTGAAGATATGCCAATGATAAATGGGCTTATGAAAAGATGCTCAATAGCAAATATCAATAGGAAAATTCAAATTAAAACAGCAATGAGATATCACTACATCTCTATCAGAAAGACTAAAATACAAAACAGGAACTCTCATTCCTTCTTGGGGTGAATAAAACATAATACTGACACTTTGGGAGAAAGACAGTTTAGCAGATTCTTACAAAATTAAATATAGACATCATACAACTCAGCAATGTACTCCTAGCTGTTTACTCAAATGACTTGAAAATCCAAATTCACACTAAAACCTACACATGAATGTTTATAGCACCTTTATTCATAATTGTCAAAGTTGGAAGCAACAAGATGTTCTTCGGTAGGTCAATTGTTAAATAAATTTTGGAATATCCAGACAATGAAATATAAATATACTAGAGGCCCGAAGCACAAAAATCATGCAAGGGGCTCGGCCACGGCTGCCGTGGCCCCTGCCCACCATGGCAGCCACCTCTGTCTTTACCCTAACAGCCCCAGCTTCATCCAGAAGGTCGTCAGGAAGGATGTCCAGAAGGACATCCAGTCTAATTAGCGTATTATGCTTTAATATATAGGATATTAGTTCTAAAAAGTAATGAGCTAACAGCCATTAAAAGCACATGGAGGAACCTTAAATGCTAGTGAGAAAAAGGGCAGTGGAGTAAGTGGAAGCTCATAGACATGCTCTCGGGACCAAACTGGAATTACCACTAAAATACCAAAAAAATCCTGAATAATCAACTGAAGCCTCGCTGGAGAGAACGCTGATAACCACAGACAGGAAGCGGAGACCCCACAGAGACTGGTAGGAGGGGCAGCAGTACACAAGGGCTGGCTGGACTCCCCCAGGCAGCAGCTGACATTCTGGAGGGTCATCTCAGCTGCAGGGAGTTCCCAATGAGAACTCTGGGGTCTAAACCCCAAGGTGGGCCCCCCAGCCCAGAGCACCAGAACTGAGAAGGGTACCCACATAACATCTGGATATGAAAAGCCACAGGGAGAGACAGCTGGAAATGCAGGCACCCTCTTAAAGGGCCAACGCACAAAATTTTGAGTGCACCCACTCATCTTGGGCTCTGGCAGAGGGAGGGCAGAGTGGATTGGAGCTGTGTGAGCAGAAGCCAGGGTTGGGGGCTCTGGATTAGAGTTCAAGAGGCAGACACCCTGGTTTCCTGTGTTGAGTCACCCCCTCATGCTTCAGAGGTTATCTTTCTCAGGCAGACCTTTGTTATCCAGGTGGTTTTTGCCTGGGGGGAAGACAGCTGACCCACACTACAGTAGGTCCTCGGGTGACGTCGCGGAGATCTGTTCCTACTGCGCAACATAACTCAATTTTTGCCGTAAGTCGGAACTCACCTACATAAGCACCTACATTTCTCACGTGGAGCACATACACAGCAGTAATGAATGAAACAGTAAAAAAAAATTTAAAAGAAAGATAACAATTCCTGACCTTTACTTGTGGTAAATAAATAATAAAAAACATAAAGCACATATGTACATACGTCAAAATGATGTAACTTTTTTTTTATAAATACTGTAAATGGGAGATGGCGAGGTAACCACGAAACGACCTGTCAAGTCCAGAGTAACCTGAGGACTGCCAGTATTGGAAAAACCCTTGCCCCACCCTCTGTAGTTTCTGAGGCCCATTAAGAACTGAGAACAACAATTAGCCTCCAGGCAGAAGCAATTGCCCCACCCTGTTGGGAAACCTCTTGTCCCACCTGTGGATTGCTTAGGGCTACTCAAGAAGGAATCCAATCAATCTGCAGGCAGAGGCAGGGCTCTGGAGGCTCTGAGTCTTTATCTAATCTAATTCATCAGTAACAGCTATTGGGTCCCCACCGTAGACACCACCCTAGACTGCCCAAGGAGACAAAAGCCAGTGGGACCCCAAGTGCCTGCAGCTGACACCTGTAGGACAAGCTCTGTTGGGGGAAGGGAGCAGAGGTAAGAACAGGGACAATCAAGGAGTGAAACTCAAGGCAGACCCAGCCTCTGGGCTAAGAAGTCCCCAACCACTGGACTACTAGGGACTTTAACCTCTCAGAACTCAGTCAGGTTGCCCAGGGCCAGAATGGGACAGTGATTCACATTCACCTGCACCAGGCTCCCATGAGGCCCAGGATAGATACACCACAGATCCAGATTCAACAACATCAGAGCAAAAGCCAGCGAGCCCCACAAATAGTGGACCCAAAGCACCTGTATAACAACTGGCACGACAACATTGGGGTTGAACCTCACTGGCAGGAAGTCAGAGGGGAGATCCCTCCCATAAACAGGACACCCAGGGCTGGGGTGACAGCGCTGCAGAGCAATGCACACCAGACCACTGTCACCCTGGAGTGTGGGTGTGGCACCCAAGACAGATGGGTGCACCACCCCGAAAGCCACCCACAGGGCGGCCGTGCCAGTCGCCTGGGCTTGCACATTCTCTGTGTGGAAAGGTGGGGGAGGTGCTGGGCTTCAAGGCTGGGGTCAGGGTGGGAGCCAATGTGCCCCAGGAATTGGCTGGTGGTGCGGAATGACCGCAGTTATCCACAGCCAGGGACTAGCAGAGAACTGGAGAGGAACCGCTGGAATCTTCCCGCTGGTTCTTAGGTGCCTTTGTGGAGTTACTCCCTGTTGTTATCACTGCTTCTTTTACTTATCCATTTAACAAACACTCGTTCAAGTGAATTTTCACTATATTCTGAATGGACAGATTCTTTTTAAACTATGACATTGTATGTAACACTAGTAACACAATGAATGTTCCTAGAACAGAGAAGTTTGTTACAATAGAATAAAATTTGGACAAGAAACCATGTTTCAAAAAGGCAGGGGGGCTGGAGCTAGCCAGTGCCAGGGCACCCATGTTTGCTGTGTGCTCATGGATGACTGGGAATTAAAAGGCTTAGTCACATGATCCTGGTGCCAGGCCCACCTTGTAATGCACCCACTCACTGTTCTGAAACTGGGTAAAACAGGGTCTGAATCAAGCATTTATCCTTCCTTTCAGGGTAAGAAAATAATTGAAGGAAAAATTCTTATTCTAGAAAAATGCTAATAAATTTAGCAGGATAATAGTTAGAGAAATCACCATTTTCCTACACCTAGTGACATGATCGGCCTGCACAATGATCAGCAATGGCTTCCAAATGATGAGTGGAAAGTTAGTGGGGATTTTACAAAGTACAGCTCAGATTGACAGCACCTGGCCCAGGGATCAACTGGGACATCTATAGAAAGAAGATACCAGATGTCATGCGTGTTCTGACATGGTGCAATAGGAAGCAATACACTGTACCAACAAGTAGAAAACATTGTTCCCAAAAGAAATCATGCTGATGCCGCTCCTTGGCTTAGCAGTGTATAGAGGTCATGGGTCATGGAGGACCATGCCAAACACAATCAAGAGAGAGATCAGCTCAACCCAGAATGTGGGAACTTACAGAAGAAACAACCAAGTGTGTTTGACAAGTACTTGATATGAAAAAAAGGGGGAGGGAGGGGAAATTCTTAATGAAACGCAGCTTATGGATGGACATATTTGAGATCTTAATTGTTAAATAAAAAGTAACTCCAAAAAGGTATTTTGTCACAATCAGGAAAAAATGAGCACGTATTGAGTATTAGATGATATTAAGCAATCCTATATAATAAAAGAGTAATATGCAAGTTGACCGCACCTCCGCTACATCCGCAAGCCACGCCCACCAGCCAATCAGGAACGAGTTTGCAAATTAACCCAACCAAGATGGCTGTGGCCACTAAGCGAGCAGGAGGCTTGGGTTTCCCCGGCAATGGAGGAAGCCAAGCTTTCTACACACTCTGGCCAGCCCTGGACTCCACTCAAGGCTACAAAGTTTCAATTATAGAAAATAAATAAATCCCAACAAAAATGGTGTCAGCCACAGAGCTGGAGAGAGCAGGAGGCTTGAGTTGCCCTGGCGATGGAGGAAGCCAAGCTTTGCAGCCCTGGCCTGCCTTGGCCTCAGCTACAAAGTTTCAATTATAGAAGATAAATAAATCCCAACAAAAATGGCTGTGACCATGGAGCAAGCAGGAGGCTTGGCTCTGCTCAAGGCTACAAAGTTTCAATTATAGAAGATAAATAAATCCCAGATACCAGGGCCTCCACTTGGGTGGCCAGGGGGGCGTGGCCAGCCTGCAAACCACCACAGGCCCCTCGCCCAGGCCACCCCACGCCCCAAGGGAATCCCCACCCTGATCCGGGACACCCTTCAGGGCAAACCAGCTGGCCCCCACCCATGCACCAGGCCTCTATCCTATCTAATAAAAGAGTAATATGCAGATTGACCATCACTCCAACACACAAGATCAAGATAGCTGCCCCTATGTGGTCAAAGATCCTGCCCCCATGTGGACACAAGATGGCCACCACAAGATGGCCAGCAGGGGAGGGCATTTGGGAGGGACCAGGCCTGCAAGGGAGGGCAGTTGGGGGTGACCAGGCCTGCAGGGGAGGGCACTTAGGGGTGACCAGGCCTGCAGGGGAAGGCAGTTAGGGGCAAACAGGCTGGCAGGGGAGCAGTTAGGCTTCAATCAGGCTGTCAGGGAAGTGGTTAGGGGGTGGTTAGGCTGGCAGGCAGAAGCGGTTAGGGGCAATCAGGAAGGTAGTCAGGCGAGCAGTTGGGAGCCAGCAGTTCTGGATTGTGAAAGGGATGTCTGACTGCCCGTTTAGGCCCGATCCTACTGGGATTGGGCCTAAACGGGCAGTCGGACATCCCTCGAGGGGTCCCAGATTGGAGAGGGTGCAGGCTGGGCTGAGGGACACACACCCCCCTGCATAAATTTTGTGCACCGGGCCTCTAGTTACTTATAAAATTTGTGGTTTGTTTGTTGTAATAATGATATTGTGTTTGCATACTTTTACACTCATAACAATTGCAGACACATATACCTTGTATACAGGTAAAGTGATATGATTCCTGGCATTTACTTAAAATACTCCTGTGCCCCAAACAAGGAAATGTGGGGGAACATATTGATGGATGAAAGAAGAATGGCAGGTTTTGATCATTGATGTTGATGGGTGATAGGTGCTACATAAGTGCATGTTTGAAAATGTTCATAATAAGAGGTGTCGAAATAATATCAATAGAAAAATTAGAATAATCAGATTAGTACAACAGTATTTAGCCAGTGTTTATTGTGCATAGAAGAACTGGGAGTTTTCAAATTCAAAACTGATATGAAGCTCAGGGGCATGATGTCATAGCATGGCTGGTAAGGTGAAAATTAAGAAGTTGTCTAACTTTGATGATAACTGGTTATTACAATGGAGGTTTCTGCAGGGGACTAGTTAAAAGTGATTATTTCATACCAGTTTAGGAAGGTGACTTAAGTTTCTTTTATGATTATCAGAGGCATTTATAAGAAATAACCCAAGTTTAGTTTCATTTCCATTCATGAAATGTTAGATTTAATTTTATTTATGTGGCTTAAATGGTTTTGTCTGCTCAGGGAATTTTCAAGTTTAGTTTTTTGTATTTTACTTTAATAAAGGTAAAAGAAGAACACCTTTGCAAATTAATTATTAGCTGTGTAATATTGAACAAGTTCTTAACCTTCTGAGTTCTTATTTTCTTATGACTATAATAGGGATAATAATGGTTTCCGTCCCTCCATCACTTTGAAGATTTAATGACTATAATGGACCTGCATAATAGTAAGTAGTTAATAATGCAAAAATCCCTTTGGATACAATAAAAACCCCAAAGGAAACCCTTAAATTCTCCGTAATACTAGTGCTTTTCAGTGGGCAGGTTCCAGACCAGCAAGTCTTCCAACAGTCTTCCTTTTGAATCCAGGCTTGAACACGTGACCTCGTGGATGTTCCTGAGGACACAGTGCTGTCTCATCACTTCTACATTCCCAGCACAGAACACAGTGCGGGCCATGAGCAAGGATACCATGAGTGTTGATTGGCTGACTGACTGACTGACCGAATAAACGAATGGCTGAATGATGCCCAATAATCTAGTACATTAAGGCATAATCAAGGTCAAGTGGGTAAAAAGATAAAATACAGAAAATTAGAGCTGTGGGAAAGAAAGAGTTTGTGAGAAGGATGCATATAATCTCCGGATAAAAAAGGTGCAGTGGCAAGATGCATGTGAGGAAAGGGCAGGGAAAGGCAGGCCAAGAGTCTTCAGAAATGTACAAAGACGGTGGAGAAAGGGGGATATATATATATATATATATATATATATATATATATATATAGAGAGAGAGAGAGAGAGAGAGAGAGAGAGAGAGAGAGAGAGGAAACAAATGCAATCTTGGTCAAAGAGAATGGAACCACTTTTCAACATTCGTGAGACCAGCCGAGCATTCCTTCAGGTTGAAACTTTACAAGTTACAGACAGAGATGTAGTTGAAGATTGAAAAATGTTTCCTTGAAAATTTACTCTACCTCAGTTTTATAAAAGTCAGTTTTAGAAATACCTGAAACCAGAAGTGCATCTTTAAGAGCAGACAATGATAAGCTCAACTAAGTGAGGAATTAACATGGAAGGGAAGAGCTTAATAAAAAGGCATGAAGGTAAGATCTGGGGAGAGAATATTTAGGATCAGCCAGAATGTAAGGAAATGGGTGAGATGTGAGAAAACCCATTAAGTATGTCACTTTGGGGTTTTGAGGAACTAGAACCAACACAAAAGGGATTGTTAAAGCAACAGCTCAGCAAAAGAATTTCATTTTGCTACAAGCGAAAATGGATACTTCAAGTTGAGCTCCATTAAAGGAAAATGACAGTGTAATAGGAAATGTTACAGACATTGTATCTCATTATAGAAGAGAAAATCTTTTTGAAAGCAATATCAAAATCAGAAATGAAATAAGAAATAAAAGGAATTGTAACATATTCTACTGTATGTTGTTATTTTTTAAATGCTGTGTTTTAAGGTTTCTGTTAATCAATAATCTATATATATCTATAATAATAAAAGGGTAATATGCTAATTAGACCAAATGTCCTTCTGGGCATCATTCCAGACGAAGCCGGAGCTGGAGCGAAGCCCGGGTTCTTGGTGCCTGCTGGCGGCAGCTGGAGGGAAGCAGCCTGGGTCCCGGGTGACGGCATCCAGGGGAAGGAAGGCCTACTCTTGCACGAATTTTCGTGCATGGGCCCTCTAGTATATATATAAAGAGGTAATCTGCAAATTAGCTGGGACGCCGTAACAGTCACAACTGGCTCAGGATGAGGCTGTGTCCTCAGATGGGCGGGAGGGACAGTGAAGCCACGGATGGCGCAGGCCCGGAGATGGTGGGGCCTGCCCAAGCTGCAGCGGTGCGGCGGGAGCAGGCCCGGAGTGGACACACAGGGGTGCCCGCCAGCCGCGGGGCACCAGCAGTCCCGCCTCCGTGCATGAGCTGCAGAGGAAACACCTTTTCTGACTGCTCATTGGCTAAGCTCCCGTACGCCACTCGCAGTGTTCTTGGTAACTTGGGTAATAAGAATCCAAGAAGGTGATCTAGGGTTTTTCCACCACACTCCTGGAGAAAAAAACAAAGGTCTGCTGCTGCAGGGGCTAAGAAATGTCATTTCCTGCCCTAGCTGGTTTGGCTCAGTGGATAGAGCTTTGGCCTGCGGACCACAGGGTCCGGGTTCAATTCTGACCAAGGGCATGTACCTAGGTTACAGGCTCTTCCCTGGCTGGGGCCCAGGTCAGGGCTCATGCAGGAGGCAACCAATCAAAGTGTCCCTCTCACATTGATGTTTCTCTCTGTCTTTCCCTCTCTCTTCCACGCTCTCTAAAAATCAATGGAAAAATATCCTCAGGTGAGGATTTAAAAAAAAAGAAAGAAAGAAATGTCATATCCTATGAAAGAGACATCTTAAAGATGCCTAAAAAAAGTTGTCATTTTTTCGTGGTGAAGGGACTGGAGTTCGTGTTGATAAAAACACCTTGGCGGCTTCCCCTGATCAGCCCAGTTGCCTCCCACAGAAGGGGGGCCAGACTGTGGTTTAGGCCCACAGTAGGACATCCCCTTAGGGCTCCCGGACTGTGAGAGGGGGCAGGCTGGGCTGAGGGGACGCCCCCCCCCCACACCAGTGCACCGGATCTCTAGTAGATTAATAATAGAATCAAGTTTAAGGCAATCAGTTCATCTTAAATAACATAAACAATGTGTAACTCAGTAAATGCCTCCATGCCTCAAGAATTATGCTGCTGTATAGATAGGAATGAATGAGGTGATTTTTCTTTGCAAACCACGTCAAAAAGATTGTGGATAACTGTGATTACAATTTTGAACTGTCTGCTGTTTTCAGAATTTGGAAGCCTTTTAAGAGATCTGATTAACTTAACATGTCAAACATAATGGTGAATGAGTTCAATTTTTCCAAAGAATAATTAGTCAATGGAATAAATTAACATGAGATATAGTCAAATGCAAAATCATGCTCATATCAACTGCTATTGTTGAACTTGCCCTTTTGTTCTGTGAAGGGTTTCTGTGGCATGATTCCTTCATTGACCCAAATGCTTAGAATAAGCTGCCTTTGTTTCTCACCTGGCCCACTGCAAAGGCTTCCTAATTTGTCTCTTGTTAGCCACACTCACCCACCTCCTGCCTGCTCTTTATCCTATCTAATAAAGAGGGAGTATGCTAATTGACCGTCACACCCTCACAAAGATGGCAGTGCCCACAGCCACAAGATGGCGGCGCCCAGTCCCCTCAGCTCTGCCAGGGCAGCAGACGCGTGGCACAGCTGGGCCCGCCCCCAGGCAGTTCCGGCCACTCCACACACCTGCCTCCAGAATCCCCATGTCCCCTCAGCTCCCCAGCCGCCCAGGACTGGCCCAAGGCACAGGCAAGCCTTGGATGTCAGCTTCCCAGCTGCCCAGGGCTGCCCGAGGCTCAGGTAACCAGGGTCGGCTGAGGCTTGTGCTGCTGGCAGTGGCAGCAGCAGAGGTGTGATGGGGTGTCACCTTCCCCTGATCGCCGGGTTGCCTCCCACCCCCGAGGGCTCCCTGACTGTGAGAGGGGGCAGGCTGGGCTGAGGGACCCCCCCTCCAGTTCATGAAAATTCATGCACTGAGCCTCTAGTGTATTATAATATCCATATCATATTTTAAAACCACCAAACTCCCTTTTGAAAACTTTTCAATAACATCCTATTGCACTTGGGATAGAAAATAGATTGGCATATCTCACAAAACCAGGGTTGGTGAGTTCCCCTCAGGCTCCATCTCATACCACTTTCCAACATCATCGGGCCTCCTCTCGGCACGTGCCATGTTAAGCCAGTCTTCCATCTTCTTGCATGCTCTCCCTCCCTGACCTCCAACACAGTTAACTCCTTCAGACTTCAAGTCAAATCTCAGATCTGTGCTTACTCGGGAATGCCTTGACTTCCTTGGCCAGCCATTTTCCTCTGTAATGTGCTCTCACCACCAGTCCCACATCCTCATGATTATCTTTCAAGCTATTCTATCTCCTGCCAAAGCAACCACTCTGCCAAAATTACTCTTTCCAATATCACCACGGTTCTCCTGTTGTCCCGTGCAATGACATCTTTGCCACTTGACATCTTATCAACATTGACAACTGTCCTTCTTCTTCAACATTCCTTCCTGGTGGTGTGTTAAGGACATCACAACTACCCAGTCTTTTGTACATCAGCCATCAGCTCCCAGTATTACGTTTTTTTTTTGTTTATTTTCTTGGTTAGATGCATTCTTCTTAGGACACACTGAGCCAAGTACTAGGCTCTCTGTTATTCTTTATCTGCCTCTCTCTGGGTGTGACCTCAGGCAGTCTGTGGCTTTAAGTAACTTACACGTATGCATCTAAGCCCAGTCATCTCTCCTGGACTAAGTCTACTCAGCCATCTACTTCCATCTTCTCTTGAACGGTGATAGTCATCCCAAATTTATCTCAATCAAAACCAGATTCTCTATTAATGCCCCTTCACCTGCACAATAACACACATAAAACCACCTAATTTCAACAAATGATCATCCCATCCATCCAGGTGGTCAAGCCAAAGCCTAATAGTCATCCTTGATTCATCTCTTCCATTTTGCTAAACTCCAAACACACAACTACCTTTGGTGTATTGTTGGTTCTCTCTTGAAGACATGTCCCAAATCTGACCATTTTGCTTCAAATCCATGTGGCAACCACATGGGTTACAGCTCCCATCATGCTTCCCAGGATTACTATAAGTTTCCTCACGGGTGTCCCTGATTTCTCTTGTCTCTCAGAATCCATCCTCCACAGCTCGTCAAAGTGGTTTTTCAGTATGGTGTATCATCTTGACTCTCCTGGTTCAATTTTTCTGATAGCTTCCAATCACATTTAGAATAAAACCCCAAATCCTCGCAGTACCCACAAAGTCCCAAATGCCTACCCTTGTGGCCTTAACTTTTATGTTTTTACTAAGCTCCTGGCACAACAGCTGCAAGAAAAACCCTAGTTAAATGCCAGCAGGAAGATCACAGAGAAAAATAAACAGATAACTACAACTGGAAAATCAAGATGTAACATTTAAGTCTGTTATTTTGAAATATAAATGAAAATATTGAAATAATTAACTGAAATATATAGAAAATGATTGTCTGTGGGACCAAGAATGAGGGATAGTAGGTGTGCCTTGCCCGTGATTTCCAGCTGGCAACAGTACTCTTCTGCGCAGGAGTAAATTTGCCCTGCCGATCCAGTTTCAAGTATTTGTCTCATTCCTGCGACATTGTTGAGAGCATTTATAACAATTTGGGGGCTCCTGTTTGGGATTTAGCCACTTTAGAGGGTCATTTGGACCCCCTCCCTAGAGGAGGCACACCCTACTGTGTCATTATGGTGGCCTCTAGACACTCAGAGCTGGCAACAGACCGGATTTTAAGTTGATCAACAATGCAGGGGAGGGGCCCAGGAAACCGGGTGACCAGGTAACTCTGTGCATAGACCAAGTTTTGAAAAACTTTGGAGGGACATTACAAGCCCTCCTCGTACTCCAGGAATACCACCCAGACACCATCACCACCTCCTTCAGTGGCCATGTCTCATCACTCCCCTTACAGAGAACAAAGATCTCTTGCCCCTGAGTGAAAATATAGACACTCCTCAGCAGGAAGCAGCTAAGAAAAGACCTTTGCCCTTTCCCCTGAAAGGATTCAGAGCCAAGACCCATATGGGGGAATACAGTAAGCAGTTAGACAGACAAGATCAGAGCAGGATGATAGGCCAGGTACAGAAGGTTGCCAACATGGAAAGCTTGGGTGTCTAGCAACAGGTCTGATAAAGAAGAAATGAATAAAAAGAGGCATATAGGCAGATGGGAAAATAAAGAACAGTGACTCTGATAATGAATGAAGAGGCTCAGGAGCTATTAATTTTTTAAGACCAATTGTTATTTCCTCATAGGAGCCCCAGGTACAATTGACAGTAGGGAATAATTTGATTGATTTTTCATTTGATGATGGAGCCACCTATTTGATTTTAAATACAAGAATAACTAAAAGCAGTCAGGAAACCATCTTGGTACTGGGATTACCAGACATATGCAACAAAAGGCCTTTTTCCCACCCCCAGAGTGTCAATTAGGAGACTTTAAATTGCACATACCTAAAGCATTAATCATTATAATCAATGAAACTGCTTCTTCACTTACCAACCTGCAAAAACCATTAGGTTATCCAGCTAAAGTTCTCTTAGAAAACCAAATTGCCTTAGTCTACAGGTTGGCAACAAGGAGATGTATAACATCAACACCGAAGCTCAAATAGAGATAAGCACCCCTGAGATCAGCAACCATTAGACCATCACATGCCACTCTTTGGAGGAACCTGAGATTGGTGTGCGAGTCTGTTCTCATGAATATCTCAAGGACTCAGGTCCATATTAGGAGGAATTTCAATGTAAGTTTAACCATTTTCCATATATATATATATATATATATATATATATATATATATATATATATACACTAGAGGCCCGGTGCACGAAATTCGTGCATGGGGTGGAGGGGGGTGTCCCTCAGCCCAGCCTACACCCTCTCCAATCTGGGACCCCTCAAGGGATGTCCAGTGGATCGGGCCTAAACGGGCAGTCGGACATCCCTCTCACAATCCAGGACTGCTGGCTCCCAACTGCTCGCCTGCCTGCCTTCCTAATTGCCCCTAACTGCTTCTGCCTGCCAGCCTGATCACCCCCTAACCACTCCCATGCCAGCCTGATTGATGTCTAACTGCTCCCCTGCCAGTCTGTTTGCCCCCAACTTCCCTCCTCTGCTGGCCTGGTCACCCCTAAATGCCCTCCCCTGCAGGGTTTATCGCCTCCAACTGTCCTCCCTTGCAGGCCTGGTCCCTCTCAACTGCCTTCCCTTGCAGGCCTGGTGCCTCCCAACTGCCCTCCCTGCTGGCCATCTTGTGGTGGCCATCTTGTGTCCACATGGGGGCAGGATCTTTGACCACATAGGGGAAGCTATCTTGATCTTGTGTGTTGGAGTGATGGTCAATCTGCATATTACTCTTTTATTAGATAGGATAGAGGCCTGGTGCATGGGTGGGGACCAGCTGGTTTGCCCTGAAGGGTGTCCTGGATCAGGGTGGGGTTCCCTTGGGGCGTGGAGAGGCCTGGGCAAGGAGCCTGTGGTGGTTTGCAGGCCAGCCATGCCCCTGGCGACCCAAGCAGAGGCCCTGGTATCTGGAATTTATTTACCTTCTACAATTGAAACTTTGTAGCCTGGAGTGGAGCCAAGCCTCCTGCTCGATCCGTGGCTGCCACTATTTCTGTTTGGATTTGTTTACCTTCTATAATTGAAACTTTGTATCCTTGAGTGGAGGCCTGGGCCCGCCAGAGTGTGTGGAAAGCTTGGCTTCCTCTGTTGCCAGGGAAACACAAGCCTCTCTTCTGGAAGCCATCTTGGTTGGGGTTAATTTGCATACTCGCCCTGATTGGCTGGTGGGCGTGGCTTGTCTGGTGGGTGTGGCTTATCTGGCAGAGTGATGGTTAATTTGCATATTACTCTTTTATTAAAGAGGATATACTAGAGGCCCAGTGCACAGATCCATGCACATTGAAAGGAAATTAATTAGGAGGTATCCGGAGGGACAGGACTCGGGGAGACAGGCCAGATACATCCTGGAGCCAACCTCCAGTGGTCTCTCCCAGGCCAGCCCCACCTGAGGTGGTGCCGGGGCTCGAAGGATATCTGTGGAATGAGCAGGGTCCCTCTGGCAGGTGAGGTCCCTCAGCCTGGCCTGCGAGGATCAGGCCGAAGCTGCCAGTCCAACATCCCCCGAGGGGTCCCGGAGTGCCAGAGGGCACTCTGTAAAGTTGCTGTTGCTCAGCAGCTCCTACATTGAGCATCTGCCTCATAGTGGTCAGTGCACATCAAAAAAAAAAAAAAAATATATATATATATATATATATATATATATATATATATATATTGTTGTTGTTGTTGTTGTTGTGGATTTTGGAGAGGGATGGAGAGGGAGAGAGACATAGAAACATCAATGAGAGAGAATCAATGGTTGGCTGCCCCTGCATGACCCTCACTGGGGATCAAGACTGCAACCGGGCCATGTGCCCTCGACCGGAATCAAACCCGGGACCCTTCAGAGCCAAACTGGCTTGGTCCCATTCTCTTTATAATGTTTGTCTATATTGTCCTAAACCTTCTTATGACTTGTTTTCTACATGCAGGAAAAATTGCATCTGCCTGACAGCATCACTAAGAAATGTATCTGCTTTTAACTCACAAGATTTTACTTTACACCAAGCTCGAGTTTTTCATTCCCCCAGAAGATTCCGAAGACATCAAAAGCTCCATAGATGTGAAGAAAGAATTGACAGTGGTGAATTGTAACGGGATAAAAATTTTATACTACTCTATGAAATGGAATTAGAATAAAATGTACTAATCTATACTAATAATAGCCTAGGGCCGTCACAACCGTAAACGACCAGATAGACGACCGGTCACCATCAGGGGACCCTGCCTGGATCGGGTGCGCTGCTGGCCTGCAAACCGCTGGGGGCCGGGCGTGTGCGGTGCAGTCTTTTAAAAATAAAGAAAGGGCAGCTTCTCAAAGTGCAATCCCCGAGGCGCAGCTCTGCACAGGCACCCTGGGCCACCGCCAGGCGCGGGAAAGCGGAGTCCTGAGCGCGTGTGGCCTGGCGGCCTCTGGGGCCGAGCGGATGGATGGACCGCACTGGCCGGCGCCGGTGGGCTGCGCGGAGGGCCGCGGAGGCACAGAGCTGTCAGGGCAGTGCCCCGGGGTCAGTGAGGCCGGGGTACCAGGTAGGCCCCAGCCCTCAGGTGCCACTGGGGGAGCGTGGCCACCCAGAGTGGGGGGAAAAGCCCTTCTTCCGGAAGAACGCAGATGGATTAAACGTGCATAGAGAAACTGCGGGGCACCGACACGGCTATGTCAGCTCCCCGAGCCGCACTTCACTGTGGGGCGTAGGCCGGGACGTGGGCCAGGACGTGGCCGTGGCCGTGGCAGCTGGACTCACCCTCGACATTGCCTCAGCGTCACGACGTCACCCGCTAGTGGCCACCGCTGTGGTCTGTGGGCCCGGTGAGCCGGCGCCGTGCGTGCTCGGGGCAGCGCGCTCTGTGTGTCCGTGGAAAGGACACGGTATGTGATGGTGCTGCTGATTCCTTAAGGGTGAACCGGGCAGCCTGAACTTGCTTACGACGCGATCTTTTCTCCGTGTTTTACCGCACAGTCTTCTCGGGCTCCGGGAACCGGCGGCCACTGGAGCGCCAGCTTGGCCATCCCACACAGCCAGACGCCACAGACAGCACAGAAATGCCAACGCCCCAACGGAACCCGTCGCGAAACAGACCCCACTTCCCGTGCTGGAGCGGAAACAAGAAAACAGTGGCACCTGTTGGGCCTCAGCGGGGACTGTGCCCGCGGGTGAGTCTGTCTGCAGGGTTCCTGCACCCTGGCCGTGGCCCAATGGCCGAGGAGGCTCTGCAGGCCTTGATTCTGGAGTTACGGATCTCAGCAAGTGGGCAGGCGCACAACGGTGGAGTCGGAAATAGCAAGGTTAGACTGTGTGTGAGTGTGTGCATTTATCCACATATATGCCCATTTCCCCCAGGCTTTTCCTGAGCTGTGTGAGAGCATGCTCTACACATGACAGGATGCCCGGATACGCCGCTGTGTGTTTCCCAAAAGCAGACACTCCTACATAACAATCTCCACCCAACCACGTGAGGAAATCTCCATTCAAATGGTATTAAGGTTCAATCCACGGACCCCATTTGAATTCTGACAACTGTGTCAACCATGTTCCCCACTCCCCACCCCCTGGATCCCATCCACCTAGGACGGGTCCTCTGTCATTCCTGTCCCTGACAGTTTTTCAGTTTTAATTAAAAATCATAGACTTTTGCCCTAAAAAAATTAAATAAATAAAAATAAAGACAGACCCGCTGGCACTAAGAGGCGCCTCCCGGCACTGGCCGCCCCGCCCCCAACCCCACCCCGCGCGGAGCCCCAGGCTGAGCGGCTCGGTGGGTGTGGGCCGTGTGGCCCCAGGCCCCAGGCCCCAGGCCCCAGGCCCTGTGGCAGCCGGTTAGCTTTGCTGGGGAGCCTGAATTGGACTGACTGGACTGCAGCTGGCGGTGCTGGCCGGGTGAAGCTCCAGGAACAAGTTTTGTAAGAAGACTGGGCCAGCCTCTTCTCCCAGTAGAGCTCTGACCGCTGAGAATGATGGAAGGGCGGCCTCCAGAAGTCTCACACGTTAGATGACGGAGCAAGAGAAGAGCCGACAGCTGCATCTCTGCTCCTCTTAAGTCCATGCGGGCTCAGACCCGAGCGCCTCCCTCTACTGGCTGGCACGCTTGCTGGAAGGAGGAGAGGACCCACTGTACGTGGCAGGGAGGCCGGTGAGGTTTGCCAGTGAAGACATAGGTCTGGCAGACCCATCCGCATTACCACAAGCAGTGGCCGCCTACCAGGGCTGTCACTTCATAGGCATGCCCGAATGTGAGGTGCTTCTGGCCCAGTGTGTGGTCTATTTTGCCAGCCCCCCAAAGTCTACTGAGGTGTACCGCGCCTACCACAACGTCAAAGCCTGCCTGCGGAACCACCAGGGGCCTGTGCCCCCGCCCGCTGCACCTGAGGAACCGCCGACCCGGCTCATGAAGGACCTGGGCTATGGCAAGGGCTGCAAATACAACCCAGGTACAGCGAGCCTGTGGACCAGGAACACCTGCCCGGAGAACTGAGAGGAGTGGGTTTCCTCACGCAGAGGCGAGGCTGACTCTTTGAGGCTCTGACAGCAGGAGGATGTTACTTTCTTTTCTTTCTTCTTCTTCTTTTTTTTAATAGGAATGGCCAGAAAGAGAGTAAATGGGTTGTGAAGTTGGTTTCCTGGTAAAAGTTAAAACAGCCCAACTTTTTGTGACAGAAATTTGAGTTTCTTAAGTGGAGACACAACTACTTCAGCTAAGTGTGTAATGCTGAATTGTGTTCATTTGCACTCTGCAATGGTTATGTGTATGAAAGTGTCTGGCAACTTTGAATTAATGCAATGAATTAATGTTATAAGGGATTATTTATTTTGTCATAGTATTTAAATCATAATGTCATTTCAGAATTCAGTTCTGTAGGACTTTTTTCCCTTTAAAAAGGTATATTCTGGGTAGATTTTAATTGGTAAAAAATATAATTGTGATTTAATACTGCATAGTGTTCTGGAGTATTTTTTTATATGCAAAGTTCTTATGAGCCAATAAAACTATTTCAAAGTAAAAAAAGAACTTTGCTGGGGAGGCCAGCGGGACTCCGGCGTGTTTAGGGGCAGCCTGTTTATGCTGGGACCCGGGTGCGCAGCCGCACACACGCTGTGGGCATGTGCTGGGACCCTGGCGCAGGCATCGTATGGACATTTGTGCGTGAGAAGGTGTGCACACACCTTTGTGTGCATAAATACATCTGTTTCTCAGAAGCGTACCTGGAAAGGTGCTTTATCTGTAATGGGCAGTTTTCAAAATGTAATCCAGAGCAAGGGATCTTAGCGAAAACACGCACACAAGAAAAGGTTTTTGATACTAAACACAAAGCTGCAATTGAAGTGTTTATGCCCAAATGTACTGTGAATCAAGCATACGGTGATATTTATCGTCTGGTGGGTCTGTTTGAAAGGTTTGGTTGATCAGTTCTCATTTCACAAAAATAAAATAATGTAACTAAGTCATTACTAAATATATACTTCTAAGGCAAAGTAGTTTACCCACTTTGTATACTTTTTGCACGTGTGTAGCACATCAAGGCTGTTTATAAAGAATAACTTGGATGATGTGACAATATAGTTGAGGAAGGGGGTGTGGCTGGTTGTTTTTAAAAATTAGGCACCTCACAGTTTTTCAGACAAACATGTTAACCTAAAATCTTCAGAAGGCAGAGTCAGGAGTCTTTTAAGACCTTAGTATAGGCCTAAGACATAAAAAAAGCAGCTATCTTTTTAGAATGTGGCCTGAAAGAAACTTGTTATTTTCAGTTATTACTATCTTCAAAGTAAAATAACATTTTTGCAGCCTTTTTATGTGAGGGGTTTTTTTTCATACTTTCATTACAATATTTGAAATAGGTGTTGTCATTATTTTAAAGCAATAGTTTTTCCTCTCAATATCACAGCCCTAAATTTTCACACAAACCCCAAAAATGTTTATTTGAAGTAACTTATGCATCTAGACTCCGGATGGCCTAATTCAACATTACACACTTAGCTGAAGTAGCTGTGCCTCCACTTAAGAAACTCTCCAGGTGTCGGCAGGGGAGGGCATTTGGTGGGGGGCGGGGGGCGGGGGGGGGGTGGGAATCAAGCCGGGAGGGGAGCAGTTAGGCTGGCAGGCAAAGCAGTTAGGGGCAATCAAGCAGGCAGGCAGGCAAGCGGTTGGGAGCAAGCAGTCCTGGATTGTGAGAGGGATGTCCAACTACTGGTTTAGGCCCAATCCATGTGGAATCGGGCCTAAACCGGCAATCGGACATCCCCCAAGGGGTCCCAGATTGGAGAGGGTGCAGGCTGGGCTGAGGGACACCTCCCCCCCGTGCACAAATTTTGTGCACTGTGCCACTAGTTATACTAATAAAAGGGTAATATGCTAATTAGACCAGGTGACCAGACATCTTCCAGATGTCCCACTTCCTTCTGGACAATTAGGGGGTGACCAGGCCAGCAGGGGGGCAGTTGGGGGGCAGCCAAGCCAGCAGGGATTCAGTTGGGTGGCCAGGCTGGCACAGGGGCAGTTGGGGGGTGACCAGGCAGGCCTGCAAGGGGGGAGTTAGGGGGTGGCCAGGCAGGTCAGCAGTGAGGCAATTGGGGGGCAACCAGACTTCCCAGGGGGCAGTTGGGGGTGACCAGGGTGGCAGGGGGGTAGTTGGGGGGCGACCAGGCTGGCAGAGGAGAGCAGTTGCGGGTGATCAGGCTGGCAGGGGAGGGCAGTTGGGGGAGATCAGGCCAGCAGGAGAGAGCATTTGGAGGAAATCAGGCCAGCGGGGGAGCAGTTAGGGGCAATCAGGCAGGCAGGCAGGCAGGCGAGTGGTTAGGAGCCAGCAGTCCTGGATGGTGAGAGGGATGTCCGACTGCTGGTTTAGACCGGATCCTGCTGTCAGAAATCCCTCGAGGGGTCCCAGATTGGAGAGGGTGCAGGTCGGGCTGAAGGACACCCCCCCCAATGCATAAACTTCATGCACTGGGCCTCTAGTCCTTGGAATAAGATGCAACAGGGTGACGAAATAAACCACAGCCATCGCAGCCTACCCCTCATTTCATCACATGGAAGTTTTACTCAACTGACCCCTATTCGCCCCAGATGCCTCCTTTTATTAGCACAAAAGCTAGAATAATTAAAAGCAGGGGTCAGCACCTGCTCTGGCTTAGCTCTCCCCAAACTTGAATAAGCACTTAAATTTTCTGAAAGAACTTCTTAAAATGCACATTTCTAATTCAATACACTTGGAATTCTGCATTTCTCAGAAGCTTCCAAGTGGCTCTGGTACTTATGGTCCCTGGAGTCTGATTTAAATCTCCATGAGCTCATTGTTTCCTACACAGGAAATACAAATAACCCAGGAGTAAGGGAAGCACATGACTGGACTCTGTTTAGATAGGCACTGTCATCATTAAGCCTCTTTTAAACTAAAAATAACCTAAGAGTGTCACTTTTGGAAAGAGGGAAGGAGTTAGACATAAATCAGATCCTGCTGTGTGACAGCCACTGTGCACAGTGCTGTCCATCTAACGTAACACTGAGACTCAGATATGAACTTTCCCAAAGTCGTCTGGGCAACAAATGGCCATAGAATGTTTTGATGATTTGAACTCAGTTCTCCTGACCCCAATACTTTTAAGTTCTCCATTGTTTCTGCTTCTCTGAATATTAGTTAATAATACTTTCAATTCAGTTCAATAGATATATAGATAGAGATCGGTTGTGTATGTGTGTGTGTGGTGGGGGATCCAAAGAACACAGAGGAGGAACACATTGATGAATAAAACAAGTACAAGCCTGCCACGAGTTCAAGCAGAAGGAAAGACACATGAAGAGATCACCCTGGGGTCTGTGCCAAGCACTGTGATGGAGGCACTGGCTGAGTGGTACTCTTAGCTCAGAAGGAAGAGTGGATACCTCAGCTACTTTTGAAGGAAAAGGAGGAGTTTATTTGCCTAAAGAAGGTCTATACTATACATTGCCAGGTGGAGGAGATAGTTGAAGAAAAGTCATAGAACTATGACATAGACAGTATGTAATTTAAAGATAATTTTTGGTTCATAATCAAGGCAGATTCCTTCTCTTACCAATTCCAAAGATAACTAATAGTTCATTTTTATAAGTTCTGAGCTTTAAGACATAGACATATCAGTAGATGGGTTCATTGGCAAAATCCCCTCATTCATTTATTTAGTACTAGAGGCCCGGTGCATGAAATTCGTGCACGGAGGGGGGGGGTGTCCCTCAGCCAAGCCTGCACCCTCTCCAATCTGGGATATCCCTCTCACAATCCAGGACTGCTGGCTCCCAACTGCTCACCTGCGTGCCTTCCTGATTGCCCCTAACCGCTTCTGCCTGCCAGCCTGATCACCCCCTAACCACTCTGCTGCCAGCCTGATTGATGCCTAACTGCTCCCCTGGCAGCCTGTTTGACCCCAACTTCCCTCCTCTGCCAGCCTGGTCACCCCTCACTGCCCTCCCCTGCAGGGTTGATCACCTCCAACTGCCCTCCCTTGCAGGCCTGGTCCCTCTCAATTGCCCTCCCTTGCAGGCCTGGTGCCTCCCAACTGCCCTCCCCTGCTGGCCATCTTGTGGTGGCCATCTTGTGTCCACATGGGGGCAGGATCTTTGACCACATGGGGGCAGCCATATTGTGTGTTGGAGTGATGGTCAATCTGCATATTACTCTTTTATTAGATAGGATATACAATTAGAAAAAAAAAACATGTTTTACTCATAATAATTTCTTAGGCTACAGCTGATAAAGCAAGCAAAAAAGAAACTAATCCACACTTAAATTCCATGGACTTAACCTAGGCACTGCCTCCTGTCCTGTGCCTGAGATGATTGACAATGATGGCAGCCAATTATAGCTTTATTTTTCTTATCTTGGGCTCTGAGAGGTGGGCTTTCTCTACTCTCTGTCAGAGAACTATTACAAAGCAGCAGGCACATAGAATTCTAATGACATCCTACAAGATAAAAAGTCTGGATAATATCAAGCTCATGGCAATCACTTAAGTAACATATATACATAAGCTGTTCCCAGGCACACATTACTGAGTCATGTAAAATTAGTTCACCAAACAACAAAAATATACTCACGGACCACTGTCCTCTGGTACATTCCAGTAAAGAACTAATGCCCTGTGCTGCAACTGGGCAGTGCTATGCTACACACAAGTCTACTGAGCAATCTTCCAGCTACCACCTTCCAACTACCACCTTCCAGCTGTCACCTTTCAGCTACCACCATCCAGCTACCACCTTCCAACTGTCACCTCCCAGCTACCACCTTCCAGCTACCACCTTCCAACTGTCACCTTCCAGCTATCACCTTCCAGCTACCACCTTCCAGCTACCACCTTCCAGCTGTCACCTCCCAGCTACCACCTTCCAGCTACCATCTTCCAACTGTCACCTTCCAGCTGTCACCTTCCAGCTACCACCTTCCAACTGTAACCTCCCAGCTACCACCTTCCAGCTACCACCTTCCAACTGTCACCTTCCAGCGACCACCTTCCAGCTGTCACCTTCCAGCTACCACCTCCCAGCTACCACCTTCCAGCTGTCACCTCCCAGCTACCACCTTCCAGCTACCACCTTCCAGCTGTCACCTCCCAGCTACCACCTTCCAGCTACCATCTTCCAACTGTCACCTTCTAGCTACCACCTTCCAACTGTCACCTTTCAGCTACCACCATCCAGCTACCACCTTCCAACTGTCACCTCCCAGCTACCACCTTCCAGCTACCACCTTCCAGCTACCACCTTCCAACTGTCACCTTCCAGCTATCACCTTCCAGCTACCACCTTCCAGCTGTCACCTTCCAGCTACCACCTTCCAGCTGTCACCTCCCAGCTACCACCTTCCAGCTACCATCTTCCAACTGTCACCTTCCAGCTGTCACCTTCCAGCTACCACCTTCCAACTGTAACCTCCCAGCTACCACCTTCCAGCTACCACCTTCCAACTGTCACCTTCCAGCGACCACCTTCCAGCTGTCACCTTCCAGCTACCACCTCCCAGCTACCACCGTCCAGCTGTCACCTTCCAACTGTCACCTTCCAGCTACCACCTTCCAGCTGTCACCTCCCAGCTACCACCTTCCAGCTACCATCTTCCAACTGTCACCTTCCAGCTACCACCTTCCAACTGTCACCTTCCAGCTACCACCTTCCAGCTACCACCTTCAAGCTGTCACCTTTCAGCTACCACCTTCCAGCTGTCACCTTCCAGCTACCACCTTCCAACTGTCACCTTCCAGCTACCACCTTCAAGCTGTCACCTTTCAGCTACCACCTTCCAGCTGTCACCTTCCAGCTACCACCTTCCAGCTGTCACCTTCCAGCGACCACCTTCCAGCTACCATCTTCCAACTGTCACCTTCCAGCTACCACCTTCCAACTGTCACCTTCCAGCTACCACCTTCCAGCTGCCACCTTCCAGCTACCACCTTCCAACTGTCACCTTTCAGCTGTCACCTTCCAGCTACCACCTTCCAGCTGTCACCTTCCAGCGACCACCTTCCAGCTACCACCTTCCAACTGTCACTTTCCAGCTGCCACCTTCCAGCTACCACCTTCCAACTGTCACCTTTCAGCTGTCACCTTCTAGCTACCACCTTCCAGCTGTCACCTTTCAGCTACAACCTTTCAGGCTACCACCTCCCAGCTACCACCTTCCAGCTACCATCTTCCAACTGTCACCTTCCAGCTACCACCTTCCAGCTGTCACCTTCCAGCTACCACCTTCCAGCTACCACCTTCCAGCTGTCACCTTTCAGCTGCCACCTTCCAGCTGTCACCTTCCAGCTACCACCTTTCAGCTACCACCTTCCAGCTACCACCTTTCAGCTACCACCTTCCAGCTACCACCTTCCAGCGACCACCTTCTTGCTGTCACCTTCTAGCTACCACCTTCTTGGCCAAGACAATAGGGACACTGTTTCACGGCTCACTCTGACACAAGTTAAATGCTATGAGGCCTGAATTTCCCAAAGTCTTAAAGATTTCAATCACGTCTAAATCACTCATGGTCATAATGCCAACAATAAGCCCCACTAGCCATTGCTCATCTTGCTTTTCTCTTATTTACTTACTAGAGGCCTGGTGCAGCCCGCTGGCTCTGAGCCCGCTGGCGAGCCCAGCTTCTGGCTGAGCGGCGCTCCCCCTGTGGGAGTGCACTGACCACCAGGGGGCAGCTCCTGCACTGTGCATCTGCCCCCTGGTGGTCAGTGTACATCATAGTTACTGGTCGTTCCGCCATTTGGTCCATTTGCTTATTAGCATTTTATTATATAGGATTATATAGAATTGCTCCAAATATTCTGGGATATTTGTGTTTTCTTATGGAAATGAAAATAAAACTGGTTACCTTAATTAGTCTATAAGTAACAACCAATTTCAGTCAGATTAAATACTTAAAAGAAAAAATGTTGAAAACAGTAAAGATTGTTTTATGACCTCATATAGGGAATATCTTAATATGACGACAAGGTCAAATTTAAAGAAATTAATAAATTCAACCACATACTAATTTTAAAACTTCTCTTTATCCAAAGGAATATCAGAAGTGCAAAAATAATTTCTTAGAAAACTAGAAAACAATATTTGGACCCTCAAAATATTACACTCTAAGATATTTAAGGAAATGTGATTTAGTAAGAAAGAGACATAGACAAGGAGGTTCGCAGCGGGCTGCTTCTAATTACCAGTAGCTGGATAGTCTAAATGCACCTCAAGAGGAACATGGATGAGTAAACTGAGGTGTATTCATACCTTTTAATACTAAACAATAGTTTGAAGGAATGAATTAGAACTATAGTTATAACGTGACTGAATTTATAAACATAATTCTGATTTTTTTAAAAAAACAAGGATGCGAATGATGTATGAATTATAAAACTGTGTAATATTTAAAAAGAAAGTAATGTCATACATGTAGTAAATGTAGAGACATTCATAGGAATAATAAAACACCAAATGCAAAATTATGATACCCTCTGGTTAGAGAGAAGGGTTTTCCTGAGAAAGGGAACATCAGGTACTTCAAATATTTTGGTACTACTTGATTCCTTAATCAAGATTTTATGTACATAAATATTTATTTTATTATCCTGTGTACCCATTAATATGCTGTAAAAATGTTAAGATAATTATATTTTTGAAAGAGTAAAAAAAGGTGAGCTGATAGGTTCATCTGCCAAATAATTCAAGATAAACTAACACAAAGGGATAAGATAAAAAGTTAAAAGAAAATGAGTTAAGATACACATGTTCTAAAAAGTTCTAACAGTATTTCTGAGTAGAAACTAGGATGGCAGAAGTATACACAAATCAATAATAAGACAAAGCTCCTAGAATTTAAAAGGGATGCAAAACCTCAAATAGGGCCCAAATGATGCCAAATGAAGGCCCATGAGTACATATAAAGAATACCTGAGGAGAGGAATAATCAAAAGCTTCTATAGAGAGAAATAGATAACTTACTCAGGAAAAATAATTGAATGTGTATAATACTCCACTGACAGCATTAAGTGAATAAAGACAATAAAACCATTTTCTCGGATTATAAAGGAAAATATTTTGGTCAAGAATTCTCTACTCAGGAAATATGTTATTCAAGGATAAAGGCAGCCAGTCAAGATGGCAAAATAAATAACTTTCTGTGCTTCCTTCCATGACCAAATCAAAAATACAATTAAATTACAGAACAACCGTCATTGAGATCCTCCTGGAGACCAGCTGAACAGAAGTCTGTAACTAAGGATATCAAGAGGAAGCTATTCCAGACCAGCAGAAGGGGCAGAAACACGGCCCAGGCTGGCCCACACTCACGGTGTGGTGTTAAAAAATCGAGGGATATCTCCGCTGCAGAAACCTCCCCTGAGTAATGGGGGTCCCGGGCCCACTCCAGGCTCCCCAACCCAGGGCTCCAGCACAAGGGAGGGAAGTCCCCATAATGTAGGCTGTAAAAATCTGCAAAATTGCATCCTAGTGAGATGAAGGGATACTGGAGACTTAGGAACTGCAGGCCTTAAAGGGCCCACATACAGATTCACCCAGAAACTAACTCATTCTGAGCTTCGGTTCTGGGGAAGCAGCTCGAACATGTCAGGAACATACGGGGCAGAGCTGAACTGAAGAGCTTCAGGAGAGGGCTAAATGGGCAGGGGGCTAAATGGGCAGAGGGCTAAATGGGCAGGGCTAAATGGGCAGGGAACATAAATGATATGTTCCAGATCTCTCCAGGAACATATCACTGGCAGACACCATTGTTTATTTGTTGAGCTCTCCCCAACCAAGCCAGAAAGGGAAGACGGCCACCACATCTGAACTCTCCGTTAACTTGGCTAACACTGTTAGTACAGAACTAGTAATTCTCTAAAACCCCACGTAATCCAACTTATGTGTGTGGCCCAAACGACTGCGAGTGGCCTTCCCGAACAAGCAGCCTTCCTCAATGACATGCTGTGAATTTTCTAAAAACTCTCAAAGGTCCACCAACCCTAAACAGGCAGCAGCTGGCCTCAGTGAGCCTGGTACCCATCGCTAAGTGGCCAAGCCCAGCACTGGTGGCAGCTATCCTCACTTTGCTTCACAGCCTCTCTCAGGCACCTCCAAGCCCAGCACAACCAAACACAGATAAATTTGTAGCTTACACCAGGTGGCTCGAGGCCAGCCCCAGGCAGCAACTGACTGTGGCCTGGCCTAGAGTTTCTCAAAGAGGCCCCAGAACCAATACTATGTGCGGCCAGTTTAAGAAACATCAGCGCATCACTCAAGCAGCTCCACAAAGAACACACCCATAGGGCAGAATGAGCAGGCATACGAGCCCTGTTTAAGTGAGCCATTTACCATAAGGTCATCCCCCAGAAAACAACCTGTCAAGTATTGTCATGACTATTCCTCACAATCAGCCAGCCTGGGGGTCAATTTCACCCACAACATGCCTACAAGGCTCAACTACAACATGAGGGAACACACAATCCATTCAAGAAACACCCCTGGAGCACCCAGTTGAGGCAACCGGGGAGACTGTAGCATTGAGCCTTGAAAGGGCGCCCACTACAGAAGGCCACTTTTCCAAGAATGGAACACACAGTAGATTTACCTAATGCATAGAAATAAGCACAGCCATGATGAGGAGAACAAGAATCATGTCCCAAATGAAAGAAGAGGACAAAACTCCGTAAAAAGGAACGAAACAAAATAAACACAAGCAATCTAATAGATGCAGAGTTAAAACACTGGCATAAGTATGTTCAATGCACCTAAGAGAAGAACAGATGAACTCAGTGAGAAATTACACGAAGAGATAGAAAACGTAGAAATGGAAATAGAAAACAGTAAAAAGCATTAGTCAGAAAGGGAAAATATTCTAGAAGAAATCAACAGGAGGCTAGATGAAGCAGAATACTGAATCACTGATCTGGAAAAATATGGTACAGAAAACCCCAATCAGAATAGTGAGATAAAAAAAGAATTTTAAAAAACGAAGATAGTTTAAAGGACATCTGGGACAACATTAACCATACCAACATTTGCATCACAGTGGTACCAAAAGGAGAAGAGAGAGAAAGCAAGAGACTGAGAACCTATAAGAAGAAACATCGACTGAAAACGTCCCTAATCTGGTGAAGGAAATAGACATAAAAGTCTAGAAAGGACAGAAAGTCCCAAACAGGATGAACCCAAAGAGGCCCACATGAAGACACACCATAATTAAAATTCAAAACGTTAAAAACCAAAAGAGAATCTTAAAAGTAGCAAGATAAAAACAGTTAGTTACATACAAGGGAGCTCCCATAAGACTGTCAGCTGAATTTGCAATAGAAACTTTGCAGTTTAAAAAGAATTGGCATGATATATTCAAAGCAATAATAAAAGGAACTACAACCAAGATTACTCTAAGCAACCAGGCTATCATTTAGAATCACAGCAGATATAAAGAGTTTTGCATAGAAGAAAAAATCTAAGTAAGTTCTTCACCACTAAACCAGTATTATAAGAAATATTAAAGGAGTTTTCTTAAGAATAAAAGAAAAAATATTAATAAGAATATGTAGGAAGCAAAATAAATTCTCCATGATAAAGGTAAACACATAATAAAAGCAGTGGATCAATCAACTATATTTAAAGCTAGTACAAAGATTAAATGAAAAAATAAAGAGATTATTTTATATTACAACAATGAATCACACATGTGCTGCCTACAAGAGACCCACTTAAGATCGAAAGACACACACACAGAGAGAGAGAGAGAGAGAGAGAGAGAGAAACTAAAGGGATGGAAAATGGTATTTCATGCAAATAAAAACAAAAAAGGTAGAGTATCAATAATTATATGGAACAAAATACTTTAAGATGAAGGCTGTAAGAAAAGAAAGAGAACCAAGATGGCGGCATAGGTAAATGTCTGTATTCACCCTCCCACAACCACATCAAAATTACAACTAAAATACAGAACAGCCATCATTCAGAACTGTCTGAAAGCTGGCTGAATGGAGGTCCTACAACTAGAGAAGGATGAAAGAAAGCACACTGAGACTGGTAGGAGGGGCAGAGGCACAGGCTGGTCTGACACCCACTTGTACTGTTTGTTTTAACCAGGAGGGAGATTGTCTTTGCAGAGGCTGCCCGTGAGGAGCAAGGGGTGCCAGCCCACAACAGACCCACAGTCCAGGGTTCCAGAACTTGGAAGAGAAGTCATAACTATGGGCTGTAAAAACCAGCTGGAGATCCAGGTGTTCCATTTAAAGGGCCAGCACATGAACTTACTTGGACTCCCAGCACAGAAGTGGCTCTGGGGGACCCAAACACTTATGGGGAGGAACTGGATTGACTGGCCTCAGGGCTGGAACTCGGGAGCAGCTTTCTCCCAGATGGGGGAGCTGACAGCAGTCATTGTTCCTGTGCTGGGACCTTCCCTGTTGCAGGGCTGACTGGCAGCCATATCTGAGTCTCCATCATCTTAGAGCACACTGTTTGCTCCACCCTGGGGATTCCTTGAGACCCTGCTCCATCTAATTTGCAGCCCCACACCATCTCTTTGCAGCAGCTTTTCCATATGAATGACCTGTCCTGGCTCAGGTTTCAGACTTTGTTAAAATCTCTCAAACAAGCTGCACCAGCCTGCCTTGTTTCACAGCTGGGCCTCACCTGGTCAGCTCCAAGGCCAATACAAATAGTTAAGTAAATAGCAGCCATCTTCAGATCTCTTTATAGCTTCTGCTACATGGTCCCAGGAGTGGCTGACATTGCACCTCCCTGAAGGTGCCAGAGCCAGTGTACCCAGTGGACAGCTTTAAGTCATAGCAGATTATACTCTATACATCCACAAATGACACACTCAAGCAGTAGACTCATTGAGCACCAAAGCCCCACTGAAGCAAGTCCTGCTCCATAGGGGAGTCTCCTGCACAGCAGCTCTCCCACTGTAGTCACAGCTGGTCCTCACAGCCAATTGGCCTGGAGGTCAACTCCTCCCAGTGATGCCAAGAGCATTCAAGGCTCAACTACAAGACTGTGCACACATCCCACGTGGGTCCACCTAGAGTGCCCAGCTCCCGTGACTGAGGAGGTTGAGCCACCCGGCCCTATAGGACACCTACTACACAAGGCCACTCTACCATTTTCAGGAGACATAGCAGCTCTACCTAATACATAGAAACAAACACAGGGAAGCAATCAAAATGCAGAGACAAAGAAACATGTCACAAGTGAAAGAAATGGAAGCAAGCAAACTACTAGTTACAGAGTTTAAAACCATGGTAATAAGGTTACTCAAGGATCTTCATGAAACTTTCAAGGATCTTAGTGAGAATGTCAAAGATATGCAAAAGGATCATTCCAAAATTAAGCATACACTAGCTGAATTAAAGAATAATTTAAAGGGATTTAACAGTAGAGTAGAGGATTCCAATATTCAAATCAATGATTTGGAATATGAGGAAGCAAAAAACACCCAAAAAGAATCCAAAAATATGAAGATAGTGTAAGGAGCCTCTGGGACAACTTCAAGCATACCAAGATTCACATTGTGGGGGTGCCAGAAGAAGAAGAGAGAGAGCAAGATATTGAAAACCTATTTGAAGAAATAATGACAGAACACTTCCCCCTACCTGGTGAAAGAAATAGTCCCACAAGTCCAGGAAGCACAGAGTCTCAAACAAGAGGAAAATAAAGAGGTCCTAGACATATCATAATTAAAATGCCAAGGGTTAAAGACAAAGATAGAATCTTAAAAGCAGCAAAAGAAAAGCAGTTAGTTACCTACAATGGAGCATCCATATGACTGTCAGCTGATTTCTCAACAGAAACTTTGCAGGCTAGAAGGGGATGGAAAGAAATATTCAAAGTAATGGATAGTAAGGACCTACAGCCAAGATTACTCTACTCAGCAAGGCTCTCATTTAGAATTGGGGTCCAAATAAAGAACTTCAGAAACAAGAAAAAGCTAAAGGAGTTCATCACTACCAAACCAGTACATCAAATTTTGAAGGGTATTCTTTTTAAAAAAATATTTTTTTTTTATTGATTTCAGAGAGGAAGGGAGAGGGAGAGAGAGATAGAAACATCAATGATGAGAGAGAATCACTGATTGACTGCCTCTTGCACACCCTCTACTGGGGATCGAGCCTGCAATCTGGGCACATGCTCCCAACCGGAATCAAACCCTAGACCCTTCGTTTCACAGGCCGACACTCTATCCACTGAGCAAAGCCAGCTATGGCTGAAGGATATTATTTAAGAAGAGGAAGAAGAAGAAGAAGAAGAAGAAGAAGAAGAAGAAGAAGAAGAAGAAGAAGAAGAAGAAGAAGAAGAAGGAGGAGGAGGAGGAGGAGGAGGAGGAGGAGGAGGAGGAGGAGGAAGAGGAGAGGGAGGAGGAGAAGGAGAAGAAGGAGAAATGAGTACTAAAATGGCAACAAATACATATCTATCAACAATTGAATCTAAAAATCAAAATAAATGAACAAGAAACCTAATAAACAAAATAAATTGGCAAATAAAGTAGAATCAGAGGCATGGAAGCTTGGAACACACTGATGAATCTCAGGGAAGGGGGTGGGGATGAGAAGAGATTAACCAAAGGTCTTACACATGGACACAGACAGTAGGGTGGTAAAGGTCTGGGGTGGGGCGGGAACCAGCTGGAGGGGGGGCAATGGGGTAAAACAAAGACATTTGTAATATTCTCAAAAATAAATATATTTTTTTAAAATAGTAAAAAATAATTTTAAAAACAAAAGAAAATGAAGGGCATTTCATAATTATAAAACAATCAATCTAATAAGAGGACATATCTCTCTTAAACATCCACACATCTAATGTATGAATAATATAATATAAAGGAGAAATTGACAATTATAAGATAAGAGATAGACAGTCATAGTAGAGGACTTCAACACCCATTGACATCAATGGACAAATATTCAAAACACAGAGTCAAGAAAAAATCTATGGCCTTAAATGACACATTGGACCAAATGAACTTAATTGATATTGTTAGGACATGTCACCCAAAAGTAGCGGTATATACATTTTTCTCAAGTGCACATGGAACATTTTCTGGGACAGACCACTTGTTGGGCCACAAAACAAATCTCATTAATTTTAAAAAGATTGAGCCCTGGCTGGTTTTGCTCAGTGGATAGAGCGTCAGCCTGCCGACTAAAGGGTCCCAGGTTCGATTCCAGTCAAGGGCATGTACCTTGGTTGCGGGCACATCCCCAGTGGGGGGTGTGCAGGAGGCAGCTGATCGATGTTTCTCTCTCATCAATGTTTCTAACTCTCTATCCCTCTCCCTTCCTCTCTGTAAAAAATCAATAAAATAAATATTTTTTAAAAAAGATTGAAATGCTCTCAAACATCTTCTCAGATCACAGTGATATTAAACTAGAAATCAATTACAAGAAAAAAAAACAAACAGAAAAGCACACAAACACAGGGAAGCCAAGTAACATGCTACTGAAGAATCAATGGATTAACAACACGATAAAGAGACTTTGACACAAATAAAAGTAAAAACACAATGATCAAAAATCTATGGAACAAAAACACAGTAGTTCTGAGGGGAAAGTTTATAGCAATACAGGCCTCCCTCAAGAAACAAGAAAAATCTCAAATAAATAATTTAACCTTACACTTAAATTAACTAGATAAATACATTAAAAAGTCCAAAGTGGATAGATAGAAATAAAGAATGAAGATCAGAGTGGAAATAAATAAAATGGGGCTTAAAAATACAATGGAAAAGATTAATGAAATCAAGATCTGGTTCTTTGAAAAGATTAACAAGGATCCAAGATGGTGGCCCAGTAGGTGGAAGTTACACTCCCCTACTCATAGGACCAACCCAGACTTACAACTAAACTATAGACAATCAACTTGAAAAACCAATTGTAGACTAGCTGAACAGAAGTTTTATAACTAAGAGCATAGAGAAGGATTCGCGTAGAGACTGCTAGGAAGTACAGAGATGGGAAAAGGACTGGCCACACACCCATGTGTGGAGGTTGAAAATTCAGAGGAATATCTCAGCTACAAAGGTCCCCTGAGGACTGAGGGGTCTCAACCCCACTCTGAGCTCCCAGCCCAGAGCATCAATGCTGGGAATAGAAGCCCACACAACATCTGACTGTGAAAATCAGCAATTAAACCAAGGTGGTAAAAAACACACAAATGTCACTGAAATGAAATTGAAGAAGATCCAAATAAATGCATCATAAATAGGAAGAATTAACACCATTAAAATATACAGATTATGTAATACTTTAAACAATAAAGAATTTAAATTAAATATATATAATATATACAGATTATGCAAAGCAATCTGTAATTCAATGCAATTCCTTTAAAGTTGCCAATTGCATTTTTCACAGAACTAGAACAAATCATCCAAAAATTAACATGGAACAGAAAACGGCCCTGAATAGCCGCAGCAATCTAAAGAAAGAAGAACAGATAGATAAATGGAACAGAATAGAGCCCAGAAATAAACCCACACTTTCATAGCCAACTAGAATTGGACAAACCAGGCAAGAACATACAGCGAGGTAAAGACAGTCTATTCAGTAGATGGTGCTGGGAAACTTGGACAGACACAGGGATGTGCAAGTGATAAGAGCATAGTTTATGCATCATTCCATAGTATCTGGAAATCTGGAAGGAATAGAAACTTGTCTAGGAAATTTTTAATTATCAAAAATGACTCAATAAAATATAGAAGACATAACAGTTCAATAACTGCAATTATAATTGATAAGTTAGGAATTGGAGCAGATGGTTTTTCTGAGGAGTTCTAATAAACCTTCAGGCTTGATTCCTTAATTTCTCCCAGAACACAGGGAAAACATGGAAGTCCCACTCATTTTATCCTTCAAACAGAATTATACCCTAAACTGTCCAAAAAACAAATGAACAATAGAAAACTATTAGCAAGTTGAATAAAGCTGAGTGGAAGGATGAAACTACAAAAACAATCTCATGACCACGGAATTTATCTCAGAAATGTGGTCATGCTTCAACATCAAAGAACTCGCTCCACCTGATGCACTAACTACATGAAATTACATGATACTTATGAGATACGATAAGAAATAAAAATCATGTTACTTCAATAGATTCTGAATTTTTTTTTATAAAATCTGACCCATATTCTTGCATTTAAAAAAAAGTTATCTAGGTTTAAAAGAAAACTTTTTTTTAAATTGAAATTTTTATCTCCCAAAATGTATAGCCAACTTTATACTGAATGAGGTAAAACTAAAATCAACGGCTAGTAGTCATGACTTATCATCAATGTACCATGGACCTGATCAATGCTATAAGGAAGGAAATGGTATTTTTGTCAATCTTGAATTACAATATCTAACTAGAGAATTTTTGGTCTATTATTAAAATTAATTGAACTCAACAAGGCAGTTACAATCAATAACAACTTAGAAAAAGCAACAAAGTCTCATACACCCTGATCTCAGGTTTACGTGAAAGTAAATATGAAACATACAAAAAAGTAATCTGTGACACAGTTTTTCTGTTAATAGGATACCTTTGCTATTGGATTCCCTACGTGTCCGTTTATGTAAATATCGCATTTCCTTTGTTTGGCACATGTTTGCTTCTCGACGTCACAGTGGCACCTGTGCTAAGGAATAAACCCAAGAACTGCAAGTGTGCTGAGCAAACTCAAAAAAAGCAGGAACTGAGGAAGAGCCGCACGGACTGGTCAGCGAGGTCATCCTCAAAAAAAAGGCAGAATATGGCTCGACTATTTCATCAACACAGTGATCGAATATAACAACCAAATGCAGAGATGATTCAACAGTGGTTTCTGAAGTAGTGAATCAGTCCATTTTCACAGGAAAGAGAACAGACTAGGCAGGTACAATCCCTCTTCATCTAGGAGAAAACAGTCCTAGCTGGACTGACCAATTGCAGCAGAAGAATAGTAAGGAACACACAAGTTCTAATAATGTCAATAGACCAGATTAATCTATTGTCATGCTGGAATAATGGGTTATATAACAATGGCCAAGTGAGATTTAAAAGCAAATAATTTGGAAGAGAAGCAATAGGCAGCAGGAAGGAAAGGAAAGGGCCAAGAGCGGAGAGGAAATGTGCAAAGGTGCACCTGAAACATCTTTGCTGATGTGAGAAGGACCTCTGTGAAGGCAGCTGTGCAGTGATGAGGTTGGGTCAGGTTAGATCTGGTCAGGGAAAGGGCCAGCGGTGCTCGGACTGAAAATCGGCTGTTGGTAGCGCACACCCTATGATTGCCATCAGCTGGAAGTCACTCTTTTTCTCTGAACCTGGAAAGAGCACTGAAACTGCAGGAGGGATTGATTTTGTCCCGCAGGTTGTCAGGAGCCACATCCTATATAATAAAAGGCTAATATGCAAAGTGTCCCCTCAGGAGTTCGACTGACCGGGAGTTCGACCACTCACTATGATGTGCGCTGACCACCAGGGGGCAGCACAGAATGAAGGAAGGCTCCGGCCAGCAGCCGGCAGCCAGCAGCCGTGGGAAGGAAGGCCCCGATCTACCCTGATTGCCGGCCAGGCCTAGGGACCCTACCCGTGCATGAGTTTCATGCACCAGACCTCTAGTTAAATAATAACACAGCTGTTGGTCAGCCCCCACTTGTGTTCCCAACAGCTTTCTGGGTGCACTCACGTTTTTGAGCACACCCATGGCTCCGATGTTTCTGGAACTAAGCCGGGCACTTGAGCTTGCCCTCCTGTAGAGGAGCGGAGGGCTCACGCTCGCTTTGACTCCTTGTTCTTCACGAGGCAGTTTCCAAAGAAGGACAATGACTGCAGTAAGTGCAACAAGCTCCACATCACGCAGCGCTGCCCTGGCACCTCTGGCCAAACATCAAACAGCACTGCGCTATCTCAGACGTTTCTACCTCTCATCTGCCTAATTACCTCTCACAACAGGGCTCTTTACTTTTATTGTTGTTGTTGTTGTTGTTGTTATTATTATTATTACTAGAGGCCCAATGTACGAAATTCGTGCAAGAGTAGGCCTTCCTTCCTCCAGCTGCTGGTACTGGCTTCCCTCTGGCACCCGGGACTCAGGCTTCCCTCGCAGCCCAACTTCATCCAGAAGGTCGTCTGGAAGGATGTCCAGTCTAATTAGCATATTATGCTTTTATTATTATTGATTCCTGATTTTCAACAACTGAAACAATGCACAGATCATTGAGGTATGGACAAAAAGAGTGTGTTTACCTCCCCCTCACCACCGAAGGCGACCAGAGACTCCAAAGACCACTCATCCCATTTAGTATCCAGTGTCCACAGTCAGCCTCACATGTCCTGTTGCTTCCTTCTTGTAGGCCATGAGTGAAGAAGAGAGGCTTTTCTCTCTGCCTGAAACCCCCTTGCCTTCTTCTGGTTCCCTCTTATCTTCTTACCCAGACTTAGCTCAGGCAGACACCACGCGGGAAATCTCTGAGCTCCTCAGGGCACCTTGGGCACCTGGCACCACGTTATTCTCCACCTCTCACCCTGGACGGGCACCATGTTACCCCCACCTCCCACCCTGGACGGGCACCACGTTACCCCCACCTCCCACCTTGGACGGGCACCACGTTACCCCCACCTCCCACCCTGGACGGGCACCACGTTACCCCCACCTCCCACCCTGGACGGGCACCACGTTACCCCCACCTCCCACCCTGGACGGGCACCACATTACCCCCACCTCCCACCCTGGACGGGCACCACGTTACCCCACCTCCCACCCTGGACGGGCACCACGTTACCCCCACCTCCCACCCTGGATGGATACCACGTTACCCCCACCTCCCACCCTGGACGGGCACCACGTTACCCCCACCTCCCACCCAGGATGGTCACCACGTTACCCCCACCTCCCACCCTGGACGGGCACCACGTTACCCCACCTCCCACCCGGGATGGGCACGAGCTGCCTCCTCCACATGAGGACGTGGTGACTAAGAGACATTGTAAGGCAGAGGCTGGGTAGATTCTATACTTAATCCACATCACCCCTGATGGATAAGAAGTACTCAGTGGTGATTTTTTTTTTAATTTATTGATGAGAGAGAGAGAAAGAAAGAAGAGAGAGCGAGAGAGAGAGAGACTATGCACAAACAACAATCCATGGGTCTGGGTAGGGGGTATATGGGCATTCTTCGCACTATTCATATTCTTGTCACTTTTCTAAAGTTTAACTTTTTTTGTCCTCACCCAAGGATATGTTTTTAATATTTTATATATAGAGAGAAACATCAATGTGAGAAAGAAACACTTATCGGTTGGTTGCCTCCTGTACTCGACCCAACCAGTTATCAAACCTGAAACCTGAGTCTGGGCCCTGACGTAGAATCAGACCCATACCGTTGCTGTGTGGGACGACACTCCAGCCACCTGACCCACCTGACCAGGGCTAACTTATTTTTAAATAAGTTAAAAGCAGAGAAATCTGTGAAGAGGTTTTCTTGGTCAGAGACCCTATTCACTAATAAATACTTTTAAAGACTGATAATAGCTACCATTTGCTGTGGAACTGCTAGGAATTTTACACGCATTTTCTTTTATATTCATAACAACCATGTAACACAGGCTTGTATTTTCTGCATTCTTTTTATTACTTTTGTATGATGTTTCCAATGTCTATAAGAACTACAGTTACTTGTAGCTTTGCATTAAAACTTGATTCTAATTACAGATATGTAAATATGCCCCCAACCTATTAATAAATACAAGTATTGCAATTCAGTAGCTGAGTCTCTATAAGCCCCAATAACAATATAGTGAGGTAGTTTCTCCCCTCTGCTACCCAGCTTCTAAGCCTGTATCAAGCCTGTATTCCCTAACGCTTTTGTTTTAACTGAACACACTGGAAACTCAGAGATAACTATGTTTTCTGTTCCTGGCTTTCTCTCTAATCTCCAGAAATTTCTTAGACCCTGTCCCCTTCATTCAATCATTCTATTACATGCAAATATTTCCTTTCAAAAAATCAGAAGTTGCACTCCACCTCCTTCTAGCCAATTGCAAAGGAAGCTGGTCATTTAAAAAGCTCAGCAGGAAAGACATGAATTAATGTGCCCTCAGGCGAGGGAAAGCAAGACCCAGAAAAAACAAGTGAACATTGTACCATCTGGTTTCTTGCTTCTCCACAAGACTGCAACTTCATAATTTTTTTAAAAAACCTCTGAGACAGGTCATTTTCTTCTTGCATAGTTTTTCTTCTAGCCAGGCTTTAATTGTTATCAGTTAAAAAAATTAATTTAGCTCTAAGAAGACCTCCTTGGTTTAGGATGGTAAGTCAATTCCTTCCACTTTAAAATAGCTTTTAAATAACTGATAATGTAATTTATTATTTATGTAGCTGATAATATTATTCATTATTCAATCACATAATTATCACTCAATGATCAGTGATGACTATAGGAATAAAATATCTGGTTTCAAAAACATTTCATTATATAAGCAATAAGGAAAATGAGTTTAATTATCTGACCCCATGAGACAGAAACTTCAGATAAAATATGTTGTGAAACAATAAACATTAGCATGAGCTTTGCAACCATCTTCCTAGAGGAGAATCAGAATTTAGAGCCAAGGACAACAAGTACTGGTGATCACCCCAGGCCTTGGCCCTGCAGATGAGGATGTGAGGCGGCGAAGGACCGTGGTACCCCGCGTCCCGCGCAGCATGTGCCAGAGTCTCCCGCCAGAGTTTCCCGCCATCTCCTCTACTTCCTAATGCCCAGAGAGTGGACCATCCATGAGAACGCCAGCTGTCCATCATGGAATTTATATTTTCCCTTGCTGCATTATTCCTTTTATTCTAGTAGGTTCTATGCTTTCAAAAAATGCTGCTGCAGACCCACTACATCCACTTTAACCCAAATGCAGCCATGGTTTCAGCCTGCAGGGCGTCCTGGGCAGTGGCAATCCTTCGCAGGCCCACTGCTTGCGGCGGGACCCTAACCACGGAGAATCCTCCTGCCCTTGTCCGCGGCTACTTGGCGCCTGTGGTGGACAAATGAAAGACAAATGACTGAATGGTGGGAAAACTGCCGAAGAGAGCCCAGCCATCGGCAGTGTTCTTTCTAGTCCAGAACCCAGGGCTGGCCCTTTCTGCGCCTGTCGCTGTCACTTGCAATGGACACAGCTGTGGACAAGGGGCCCCGGTCCCCGTCCACGGGAGGCTGCAGACTCCTCTGAGGACAGCGTGAGAGCGTAAGCGATGTCCACCCGCCTGAGAACATGCTGGGAGAGGAATGGCCCATCCCCAGGAGGCACCGCAGCCCTTGGAAGGGCGTGCTGGTCTACACCCACCGCTTCACAGGCGCGGCAGCCCTCCCTCCCCGCCTGCTGCCTCCCAGCTCAGTCCTCTGGCAGGCTCTCCGCGCTGCCTGGACCAGTTTGCTTCCCCAACGCTGAGACGTTCGCTCCTGTTTCCTCCCAAGGCTGTGTTGTGACTTTCTGTGGCCTGTCATTTGACCAGACTTCCACATCTTTACATAGAAGATTGAAATGGTAATTTATCTCCTGTCCCCCCCACTTTCTGAAGACATCAGACATGACCCCACAGCGCTCCCTGACCGGGTGCTGCGCACTGTTCAGGGATTTCTCCTGAAGGACAACTGACCTTCTGCCCAGAGAGCCCCATTCTGAAGGCCATGATGCAGCCCTCTTCCCTTACCTCATCACCACAGAAAGCTAAGACTCATCCCCTCAAAGCCCAACACATCTCCTGAGCTGAACCACACTCCCATCTGTCCCTGAACCTCCAACCCTGAAATAGACCATGTGCTCAGAGGGCAGAGTCCTCTCCACCGTCGGTCACCCTGTCTGAACACCCTCATACCCCCTCTAACTGGAAGCTGTGTCCCTGGTGGCACTGTTTCTCTTGCACCTCCCGGTTGACGGCCGTGTTTCTCTCACACGCGTGGGAAAGGCAGCCTCTTTCTCCTCATAACTGCCTCCACACCATGCTCTTCCCTTCCCTCTAAGATCCTGGCCCCTCGAACACCTTCTACCAGACGGTCAGCAGCTGTTCCTCCTGTTGCAGTTGTCTATTTTCCTTCTGGCCGCATCCCCTCGTTTCCTGAAGATTCTATCCCCTGGACCACCATCTTTCTCTTCAGCATCAGTCCCATCACGATGCTTGGTGATTTCAAAATCCTAAATAACCTATCCAATACTCTGGCTTCTCGGTTTCTTTACCTTCTCCCTGCTAATGAGTTTGTCATCTACCTACCCCTTGTTAGTTACTCATCCACAGTGATTTTCAAGCAAAGTGACAATTTATTAGTGAGTAATGAAATCATTTTTAGATTACATAAAATAGAACAGGTGACATCAGAGTACATTACCCTATAGGAAGGGTACAAATTGTTTCATAAAACTTTGTTTCAATTATATACATGTGTGTTTTGGATAGAATTATAAAATATATCTTTCTAACATTGAGTCATGGTCCAAAATGTTGAAAAACAGTGTTCTAATATTACCAATTATTGCAGCCTATCGTATATTTCTATATCAAGCATCTCACCATCTAACCACCACCTCTATCTTCTTGCTCACTCTCTGCCATATTCCAGCTCTGACAACTCTTCAACCACACCAAGTCTTCCAACCCAGTAACTCGCCCTGGGCCAGCTCACTACTCACTCCCCTCCTTGCCAGCCTGGTAGTCCACAGTCAGCCAGGAAGGCACTCTCCAGATGTTGACATTCTCAAGGACAGAGACCAAATCCTGATCAACTTTGCATCCCTGGCTCCAGCACTGTGCTGGCACAAAATAGGTGCTCAGAGCATCTTTGTTAAATTAACACGGCTGTTAAGTTAATGAGTCAGAGTTCTGCTGAGCAGGCTGATAAAAGCCTCTATCATTTCTGTTTAATTTTGTTTATCTCTGGACCCACACACCAGTTAATCTTCTCCACCATTACTCCTCTAATTTCTGCTTTACAGAGTTTTATTCCCACGGTTTAATTCAATAACATCAAAATGGCAGAGAGAAATATCCTCAACATTCTACTATGCCATGATAAAAATTTCAGTGAGTAATATCAGCCATAACTCTTTGATCATATACCTACTGAGAGAAAGAAAACCCTCAATGACTGTCAAAAGATTAATAGATTTTTATATACAGTTCAAAGCTGTCAGGTATAGTTCATTAGAATAATATATCTATTAAATTTTGCAAGGATTAACATCTCATTATCCCATCCTTGCTATAAAAATGAAGGTTTTATTGTTGCAATAACTTAAATAATTCTTGCCATGTGATGCATTGTCTCCAGCCCATCTCCCACCCACCACAGTTCAGGCTTTGATATTACTTTTTTATTAAGTTTAACATTATTTTTAAGGAGAGCATCAGAATGTCAGTCCTGGCTATGAGAGGCTGATGGGAGCTTGCATTTTAAAGATTTTTATTTAATTCATTTGTGGTTTTACCTATTTTTCCTTTTTTGAAATATTTGTTTTTATTGATTTCAGAGAGGAAGGGAGAGGGACAGAAAGAGAAACATCAATGATGAGAGAGAATCATTGATCGGCTGCCTCCTGCACACCCCCTAGTGGGAATTGAGCCCACAACCCAGCACGTGCCCTTGACCAGAATCAAACCCGGGACCCTTCAGTCCACAAGTCGACGGTCTATCCACTGAGCCAAACCGTCTAGGGCTACATGTTTTTCCTTAATACCTGTACTATCAGATTTAGCATTAATCTTTTAAAGCGCAAACCAAGATGCAGAACACAGCACTGAGAAAGAAAACCAAATTAGGAGTCCAGAGCCCCTGAGCTGAGGTCTGGGTCTCCCCCAGCACCGGCTCCGTGGGGAAGCCGGTTACTTCTCTCTTGGAACACTTCACTGCCGCGCTCCAAGCTTAGTGCCCACGGCGGCCCCTGGGTCTCTGCCCATCACACCGGGAACGTGAGCTCTGCTATTCGCTCTCACCACCCCCTAGAGCAGCGGTTCTCAACCTGGGGTCGAACGACCCTTTCACAGGGGTCGCTTAATTACATTACGATTCATAACAGTAGAAAAATTACAGTTATGAAGTAGCAACGAAAATAATTTTATAGTTGGGGGTCACCACAACATGAGGAACTGTATTAAAGGGTCACGGCATTAGAAAGGTTGAGAACCACTGCCCTAGAGTCATCTCTTTCCTGGTATTTATCTCATTTTCCTGCAATCATTTGTTTGCATTTATTTTAGTTCCTAGCACATAATAGAATCTCAATAAGTATGTGTTGAATGAATAAAAATAAACGTGTCCCACATTGACTCTAGTACAGAGTCGGTACTCAGTATATGGTTTGGAATATAATTTTTATTTCTATCCTAAATGAGAAATCTAGTTAAGTCAGAATGGTTCCAAACTCATTCCAGACCATAGAAATAATAAGTTCTGAAGTTCTTGATTTAAAATGAGTCTGCCCTGGCCCATGTTGTTCAGTGGTTAGAGTTTCCACCTGCACACCACAGGGTCCTGGGTTCAGGGGTTCAATTCCCTGGTCAAGGACACGTATCTGGTTTGCAGGTTTGATCCACACATGAGGAAGGCAAACAATTGATATGTCTATCTCACATTGATGTCTCTCTCTCTCTCTCTCTCTCTCTCTCTCTCTCTCTCTCTCTTCTCCCTCTCTTTCACTCTCTCTAAAAACCAATGGAAAAAATATCCTTGGATGAGGATTAACAAATAAGTAAGGTGGGCCTGCCTGGTTCTGAGCTTCACCACATTTCATAGGCCAGCTCCTCCTGGTGGCATCAGACAGGGCAAACTCCCTGAACCCTCCAGGATGCCTCCAGGAGGGATTATTTTGCAATTAAGTTCCTAGAGCTACTCCTGACTACAGAGTGCAAGTCTTTCCCCAAGCATCTCAGAACGTCCTCAAAGAGAGAAGGACACCTCTCTTTTCTTGGGAAAAGCTCACAGCATCAATACGGAGCCACTGGAAGAAAGACAGCAATGTACACTCCTGGTGACAACATCTCCATCGTCCCCTCCCAAAGCTCCAAGAGGAGAACTAACGGCATTTCTGATGTTTTTCTGGATCACAGAGATGAGCCGAGACCAGCATGGCCATCCCACGTTTATTAAAGAGATAACGTCATTTTATTTTACTGCCACGAAGCTGTCCCAGCAGTAACCAACAGCGGGGGAGAAGAAAAAGGGCCGCGTCCCTTCACTGGTCACAGCCTCGCGATGCGGCCAACCTCCACACAGATTGCAGCCCCAGCTCCGAACGCTCCGGTTTGCCCGATTGAAGGATTTGCTTGGTTTGTCTCATTTCATTCCAGCTTTATGCTGAGCGCCCCATGGAGTCTGCCCTTCCAGACGGTGCGGCAGCCCAGCCAGAGGTGGGTCCCGGAGGCAGTGCAGCCTTCCTTAGTTGCCATTCTGAAGCCAAAGTTTTATTCGCCTTGGACTTCGCCTAGGGAAGCGCTGGCAACCCCTGCGTGCGTGTTCTTTTTTAATTTTTTTTTCATTTTTTTATTAAGGTATTATATGTGTACAGATCTTCCATTGCCCCCCCCCCCCACTCCCATGCATGCCCTCACCCCCCAGTGTTTTGTGTCCATTGGTTATGCTTATATGCATGCATACAAGTCCTTCGGTTGATCTCTATCTCCCCCCCCTCTCCCTAACCTTCCCCCTGTAATTTGACCTTCTGTTTGATGCTTTACTGTCTCTGTATCTATCTTTTTGTTCATCAGTTTATAATGTTCTTTATTATCCATAAGTGAGTGAGATCATGTGGTATTTTCCTTTCATTGCCTGGCTTATTTCACTCAGCATAATGCTCTCCAGTTCCGTGCGTGTTCTGAGCATCGATGCTGCGTTCCCTCTTCACAGGCAGCGCCGGCCTGGGCCGCCTCCAGCCAGGACTCAGCCCCAGCAGGGGCCGCTCCTGGGTCCAGGTCGCTCCTTCCGTTTGCCACCTTCTCTGCAGCTATCCTCTGTCTCTCATAAATCCGTGGGCTGGCAAACTTTAGAAAAATCAAGTAAGACCTTTAGGCAATCCACGAACTTGACTTTAGCAAGGGTATTTTCTCTTTATGTTCACCAGGAAGGCTTTACATCAAGCAGTTTCATTTTTAATCTGAGTGTATTTAAAATAGTCAGGGTGGAGCTTCCTTCCTGAAAGCAACAACAAATAATACAAATTATTAAAGAAGTATTATATCTCTGTCAATACACGTAGGAAAAGGTTAACTGCAAATATGCACACCCAGCTGTTAAAATAATTATTACTTTTTACATTTTTTTCTAACAGTTAAAAGCCCACTCAATGAAGTGGTAAAAATTAATCTTATTTTATTTTGTTTTCTTTCAGACTTCCCCCAAGGTCATATCCAAGTTCCAGAGGTTTGCTAGTACCAAGGAGATGTGTCAGTCTTACATTTGCTCCGGGAAGCAGGGAAAGCATGGAGAACTGAGTGGGCACAGGCACAGAGGAAATCACTGTCCAGGCCTCAATCCCTCAGGCGTCCGCACACATGGCTGCAGCTGCAAGAGGGCCCTGCGCCCATGTGCACCCCCCGGCTCTCTCTGATGCCCTCAGGTGCTTCCTGCGGGTGTGGTCAGGGCGCTGCTCTCTGTGGGCGCCTCTAGGCCTGCGGGCTGTTGTGAGACCAGCCGCTGGGGAGGTGGACCTTGCAGCACGCCCTCTGGGCACCGGCCGTGGACTCCCGCGCTCCGTGGGAAAGCTGCGCACCTCCCTCTGTCTTACTGCCCCAAAGCGCCTGGGTCTCGCTGTTTGCCCGGATGAGGAGCAAGATAGGCGAGCAGAGCACAGAGCCCCATTCTCTAGGCTGCACAGACTCTCCACTCTCCACTCTGCTCAGCCTCAGCAACCCCGGACTCTGGGGAAATGCTTTCTTGCCCGGAGATAGGTGGTAGAGTGAGGGACATATTTTCTGCCTTTCTTAATAATTTCCTTTAATGCTTTAGGTTTTGGAACAACTGAAACCATTTGTTTTTTTCACATAGATATATACAACTTCTATTAATATATAAACAATTTGTCATATCACAATAAATAACGTTTTTCAAAGTTCATTCATGTTATAACATGCCTCCTTACTTTATTTCCTTTGTGCCTGAATAATATTTCATTATGTGGATACATCACATTTCATTTTTCTATTTATCCGTTATGGGAATTTGTGTTGTTTTCACCTTTTGGTTATTGTCTGAGCCCCTGTTTTCACTTATTTTGTGGATATACTAGGAATGGAATTGCTGGATCATGTGTTAAGAGAAAGAAAGCCCAACACACAAGGCCATGTAGTGTATGGTTCCGTTTATCTGAAATATCCAGAATAGGCCAATCAATAGAAACAAAAGGCAGATGAGTGGTTGCCAGGGGCCGGAGCAGGTACGATGAGGAGTGACCGCTTAATAGGTAGAAAGTTTAGAGTGATGCCAGTTTCAGATCAAGATAACGGTAAGGACTGCACAACATATGAGTCTATTCAATGCCATTACTCTACATGGTAAATTTTACGTTATGTGTAGTTTACCACACTCTAAAAATCTAGATAATATCTTATATAACATATACTTTTAAATAAAATAAAAGTTTCTATATAATATAAAATGTATAACATTTATATAAAATAAAACAATGTAAAGCTTTATCCTCATATAAATTTATAATTTGATACTAATATAAACATAACATGCATAATTTACTTACGCACAAAAATAGCGTCCCCACAACAAAAAGCTATAACCCCACCCCTGCAGTATATGATAAGTAGGTGTGGCCATTTGGTGAAAGTTGGCTGAAATTACAAAAGGACACTAAAAGTACACAGACTAGTACTGAGGTGACTTTCAGAAAAAGTAAGAGGATGGTTAGTTGTTAATTAGCTAATTTCTCATACCAGAGACACAGTGGATACTGTATAATACTGAAAATCAAGAAATAAAAGTTTAAGTCCATTTTTTAAACTATAAAGGTAATCATACAGGGCATTAGAGCAGGTCACAGTACTTGGAGTACATGCAAAGCAGCAGAGGCTAGAGGGTGAGAGGTTGGAAGACTCCCCTCAAAAGTAGAAAAGAAACAAGTCAAAAGTGAGCATTCAAAGAAGCAAAGGGCAGTAAAGGGAATTATATCTGCACTAATTATCTCATCTTCTATAGAAGGACGACAATAAATGCTGTCAGAGTCTCATAAATCAAGGAATGCACGGTTAAACATATTATTAAAAGTGATCAGAAAAACAGTAACAACAACAATACAAAAAATAAAAACACTGTTAACAACAAAACTGAAAACAAAGCACAACTTTCCAGGCTCTCAAAAAAACATCCACACAAAGCAAAGCAATGAAAAACCAAAATATGAACCAAACTGTAAAAAACAAGCAAAAAACATAAGTTAAACTAAAATGTACACATCAATATAACTCATAATTTAAAAATGGTAATAAGATGATCTCATCTTTTATTTTTCTAAAGTTATTTGAGAGAGAGAGAGAAACATGCATTTGTTGTTCCGCTCCTAATGCATTCACTGGTTGATTCTTGTATGTGCCCTGACCAGGGATGGAACCCACAAGCTTGGCTTATGGGATGACACTCCAACCAGCTGAAATACCTGGCCAGGACCAAATCTAAAATCCATCCGCATGATTTAAACAAGAAACACAAATAAGACTTGGAAATTTTGAAAGAAAAGTGGTGGGTAACAATATACAAGCAAACATAAACAAAAAGAATTTAGGAATCCATTATTAATATTAGTCATAGTTGAAGTCAAAGTGGAAAGCAGTTGAGTGAAACCAGGAAATGAACTTAATAGTGAAAGACGGCACAACCCCGGCAGGGCAGTCATAAATCTTCACACCAGAACACAATCATTCATGAAGCAAGACCTATGAGAAACACCTGGAAATATAGAACCAGTCCACGGCTTCACCGATATTCTCTAGGCCAGTGGTCGGCAAACTCATTAGTCAACAGAGCCAAATATCAACAGTACAACGATTGAAATTCCTTTTGAGACCCGAAAACCGACTTCTGCGCATGGGCCATGAAATTTCAATCGCACTGTACATGCGTGCCCGCACATGGTATTTTGTGAAAGAGCCACACTCAAGGGGCCAAAGAGCCACATGTGGCTCGCGAGCCGTGGTTTGCCGACCACTGCTCTAGGCCACCAAATACAAAGTGGAAAAATATAGACTACTACAACTATAAAGTGCTGGTTAATATGGTGTATCTACTGGATATGTCAAGCTTGCAACCGTTAAACTAGATCATAGGCCTTTCTTCAGGTGCCCGGGAACAGTTCTTGTCTCTGACCACATGCTTTGCCACAAAGATTTCAGTATTCCCTACAAATCAGCCTGTTGTCTGAGCTCTCTGACAGCAATGTAAAAACTTAGAAGTAACAGTGCAAACAGATAGCAAAATTATTCTTGGTTCAAAGGGAAAATAAAAAGTCAAATCGCATACTATCTGAAAAGTATTAATATTGATAATGCCAAGTATCAGAATTTAATGCTACTAATATATATATATATATATATATATATATATATATATATATATAGAATGTAAATAATTTATAATAACACAATAAATAGCAATGTTTTTGAGGTTTATCCATGTTGTACCATGTATCTATATTTTATTGTAATTTAGAGACTCCAAAAGGTAGATTTATAAGAATAGCATTATTCCTACAAACAATGATTGCAGAATTAGATAAATGTTAATCTAAGATACTAAAAATAGCCAATATCCACTGACGAAAGAAAAAAGAATCTAACAGATCAATTGCTACAGAAAATTTTGAAAAAGTTGTCATAAAATTATAGCCTCACCAAAAGAAATAAAACTTTTAATGACAAATGAAAGTATATACAATCGCACTCCAAATTAAAAGAATAAAAATTAAGTTCAAAATGAAATGCAATTTCCAAATGTCAGAAGGCAAAATTAAGCCATTTGCCAATTCACAGTATGGAAGGCATTCTAGTACCCTGTGCAGAGTAGGAAAGTGGTTCCGCATCTGTAGAGTGTAAATGACAACACGTACTTAAACGTTCATATCTGACACCAGAACTCTGGTTCTCACAAATTATCCTCCACATGCAACTTCCATGGTGCAAGAAAATGTCCACAAAGATTTAAAACAAAGCATTGTTTGTAACAAGAAGAAAAACATATGTTTAACAAAATGTTTAACAAGGTAAGGTCATCCAAACAATGGACTATTGCAAGCCAATGGGAAAAATCCCATCAGCATTGACAGGAAGTGTGTATGAGGGTGCTGGCACTTTTCTGTTCCTTGATCTCGATGCTGGTGACATGGGTGTGCTCATTAGAGTTTATCAAGCTGTATACTTATGTGCTTGTTTCTATATGTTTTCATGTCATATCATATCATCGTATCATATCATATTCCATGGATTGAAAACCAGTTTCTGAAAGGACCAGAGGGCAAATATTTAAGGCTTGAAGGCCATAAAGTATCTGTCACAACTACTACCTGCCTTGTAGTGAGAAGGCAACCCTCGACAACATGCCAACAAATTAACGTGGCTGTGGTCCAATAAGAGATTTTTATAAAAACAGTCAGTGATTCTGGCACCATGATTTGCTACTCTCTGTTGTATAGTACATAGAATAAATATGTATATACTATATTATTCTATAATATTTTTTCAAAAGTATTAAGTGCATCTATATTTGCTAATAGGTTAAGATAATGTATGTCAGAACAATTAATCTAGAACAAAGTATATATCTTCAAAAAGAGGATATATAAAACATATATGTGCATGTTTGTGGATGCTCATTCGAGGAACATTTTATTCTGGAAGTGTTCATAAGACCTCACTCCAAGGGCTTGAAGAGAGAGAAAACTTTCATTGTAAATATGCAGGAATTATTTTCATATGTAATTATTCTAAGCCTTAAAGGGAGGTTTGACCAATTATTATAGTTCTTAAAAATAATCATTTTCCTCTGATAAAAATGGTGACAAAATGAAGATAATAGCATTTTCTATCTTTGTGTGCAAAAACTTGCCCATCATGTAACAGGAAACAAAACACTGAAACAAGTTACTACAGATTTTTGTTTCATAAACTTATTATCTCCTTTATTTATGACAACAAATTAAAATGTCATTATCTCTAAAAAATACATTTTTTAAAATTAGCAATTTGTATTTCCACGGGAAGGTATGAAAATAAAATAAAAAGAGAGATGAATCCTATATAATAAAAGAGTAATATGCAAATTAACCCATCACTCAGCTATGCTCACAAGCCACACCCCACAAGCCACGCCCACTAGACAATCAGGAGCAAATATGCAAATAAACCCAGCCAAGATGGCTACAGCCACAGAGAGCAGGAGGGAAGCTTGGGTTTCCCAGGCAATGGAGGAAGCCAAGCTTTCCGCCTGCCCTTGCCATCCTAGGCCTCCACTCAAGGCTACAAAGTTCCAATTATAGAAGGTAAACAAATCCGAACAGAAATGGCAGCAGCCACGGAGCTGGAAAGAGCGGGAGGCTAGGGTTGCCCCTGGCAATGGAGGAAGCCAAGCTTTCCGCACACCCTGGCCTGCCCAGGCCTCCGCTTAAGGCTACAAAGTTTCAATTATAGAAGATACATAAACCCCAATAGAAATGGCTGCTGCCACGGAGCAAGCAGAAGGCTTGGCTCTGCTCCAGGCTACAAAGTTTTAATTGTAGAAGATAAATAAACACCAGATACCAGGGCCTCCGCTTGGGTTGCCAGGGGTCGTGGCCGGCCTGCAAACCACCACAGGCCCCTCACCCAGGCCGCCCCACGCCCCAATGGAACCCCCACCCTGATCCGGGACACTCTTCATGGCAAACCAGCTGGCCCCCACCCATGCACCAGGCCTCTATCCTATCTAATAAAAGAGTAATATGCAGATTGACCATCACTCCAACACACAAGATGGTTGTCCCCATGTGGTCAAAGATCCTGCCCCCATGTGGACACAAGATGACCAGCAGGGGAGGACAGTTGGGAGGGACCAGGCTGGCAGAGGAGGGAAGTTAGGGGTGACAGGGCCTGCAGGGAAGGGCAGTTGGGGGGGTGGGGGACCCAGGCCTGCAGTGGAGAGCAGTTGGGGGGGACCAGGCCTGCAGGGGATGGCAGTTAGGGGCAAACAGGCTGGCAGGGGAGCAGTTAGGCATCAATCAGGCTGGTAGGGGAGTGGTTAGGGGGTGATCAGGCTGGCAAGCAGAAGCGGTTAGGGGCAATCAAGAAGGCAGGCAGGCGAGCAGTTGGGAGCCAGCAGTCCTGGATTGTGAGTGGGATGTCCGACTGCCCATTTGGGATCAGGCCTAAACGGGCAGTCGGACATCCCTCAAGGGGTCCCAGATTGGAGCGGGTGCAGGCTGGGCTGAGGAACACCCCCCACACACACACAAATTTCATGCACCTGGCCTCTATTAAAGTATAAAAGAATATTAATAGCTATCTTTTAGTAAGTCACAAATATGCACTATATATTTTATGGGTATTGTTTTCAATTTCAAAGTTATCAGGATAAATGCCATAACATAAAAAACACACACCAAGATATCTCTTTACATATCTATATATATATAAGCCTAAGCAACCAGCCGACTGGTCAACCGGCTGGACCCTCAGGTGCACTGACCTCTAGGGGCAGACACTCAACGCAGGATTGGAAACCACAGGCATGGAAACATGGAACAGACTGATGAATCTCAGAGGGAAGACATTAACCAAAGATCTTATATGCATACTAGAGGCCTGGTGCATGGAATTGTGCACCGTTGGGGTCTCTCAGCCTGGCCTGCTGGTATCAGGCCAAAACCGGCTCTCTGACATCCCCTGAGGGGTCCTGGATTGCGAGAGGGTGCAGGCCAGGCCAAGGGACTCCACCAGTGCACGAATCTGTGCACCGGGCCTCTAGTTGACATATAATAAACTTCAATTATATATTTCTATAATCACTACAGAATGGAAAATCCTTGCAAAGTAGGCAGACTCCTTCAGCATCAGCTGCACTTGAGGAAGGGTCTGGGCAGAGGGCATGTGCAGAAAACAGACTGAATTATAAGGTGTATAAGTCTAACATGTGAAAAATGAGAGGATTAAAATCTAAAACTACCTTGGGGGCCAGTATTTTCCTGGCTAATGGAAGGCTTGATGGAAGACACAGGGTGTAGAATGCACCTTCACTGGGATAAAGGAATAAAGACAAAGGGTGGCAGTCGCAGGTAGAAACAAGATGCTCCTAACAAGCAAGGCCTTAGGTGCACCTTTGCCATGATGTGAGATGTCTCTCTTCTTCAATAGATTTGCTTTCTTAGCATTCTCAAGTTTCTCAGGGATTCAGGGAAAATCCTAAAAAGCACACATTATTAAAGCATGGGAACAGAGCCAATTTAAAAGTGTTAGTGAAGTCACTATCTATTCTATAGGCTTTTCCATTTTTTAATCTACCTCATGGGGCCCTTTGTCATAAAATGCTTGTGCTACTTCATGATATTCTTAGGCTCTGTGGCAGGAAATTAAATACAGAGTTATTAATTACTGACTGAGGTTGAATTGAAGTTATCCACAAATGTCTCCTTCGGTGAGCACTAATCTTTTAGTTTTAACTTTCATGAGAGCACATCCTGTCTTGCTGTCACGGGGGCATAGACTCATAGGCATGTGCAGCTGAGGATCCTGGCAGAGCTGGAGAAGTCAGGAATTCCAGCAGGTCACTGACCATCTTTGGCCTGATGGTCTCCCGTCGGTTCTCTGCACCAGGAGCCCATCTTGGACCTCAACCTTTGCTCACTGAGGTCCGTTGGTATGAATCGATTTGAATATTTAGGTAACAAAAATGTCACGCTTCTACACAATAAGCTCCTGTCTTCCTATCAGTGCCAAACCAATCTTTCTATTTGTGACCTGATAAATCATCAAAATATCTTTTCTAATGTGAAAGACACTGGATTTGGGGGTAAGAATTCAATTACCTTTGATATTTAAAGAGTTAAATGTAATAGTTGTCCAAGTCTTTCATTGACCAGTTATCTCCTAAAATACCCTCAATGGTGGTCCTATATTACCAGGGTAGACTATTCTTACTTTCTATAATTGCCAGAGACTCTCTAGCGCAAGCTGAGAACACTTGAAATAATAGGCATGCATTTAGCACTTCCTAGCTCTACATTCTCTGCACGGTTGCGTGTAACCCTAATTGTGGTCTTGGAAATAGTGCTGTTTCTCTTCATCTCTCCGAGGGAGAACTGCGGTGTCGGAGGGAGCTACATTCACATGGACAGGCAGCACCGGGGGGACAGGAAGCCGGCCACTGGGCTGCAGCCTCCACCAGCTCTGCCCTAACCAGGTGTAAGAGTGGTCAGAATGACCAGGTAGTTTCCAGTGCACACGGGTGGGATCTGAGTAAGCTCTGCCTGATGAAGTCATTTGTTGTGAGAAAAGGCTCTACTATTTATTGGTATTCGCTAAGTAATCCAATCAATTTCACATAAATGGTGTCACTAGGTATCTTATGCAGTTTTAACTTTCCCCTGCAATTTAGTTGATACACTGCATTTACCAGATAAATGCTTTCTTAGTTATAAGAAAACTAAATCCTGGGATTTATAGATCATCTACTGGCCACCCCCCCCCCCCATGCTTTGCTACATTATCTCTAATCACAGGGACCATCACGCTCCTGTAAAAGATGGGAAAACGGGAGCTCTGGGAGGTAAATGGCCGGCTCCCTCCCTGAGGCAGCAGGCTTTCAGCCACCCTGTCAGCTTCTAAGCCTGTCCTCACTGGACTGTCCATGTGGACCCTTCTTCGAAAACCAAGTATCTCCCTTTCCTGACCATTTGCCATTCTCTATTACAGCAGTCTAACATCACAGGAGTATAACATGTTATAAAACAGAATTGTAGCCACTATCATCTTTAAAGAAGGAAAATTATGTGGACATTGCTCCTCAGCCCCACATTTTAAAAAAGAGGTCAGTGTTGATTTCCAGAGTGACTTTGCTACACTCCTATCTCTGGTATCTCTGAGTTCGTCCAAGGTCAAGGTCGCTGGGACTGAGGGGGACTCAGGCCAACCTGGACTGGGTCACTGGAAATATCCCCTGCAGCAATCTTTGCACAAACTATACTTTGGTGTTTTCCTAGGTTAGAATAACTATCAGTCTTCATACAACATCTTCATACAACAGCCTTCTATTCCAGTGATGGACAACCTTTTGAGCTTGGTGTGTCAAACTTTGCCAAAAAACTGAGCATAACTCGGGTAGTGTGTCACTTTGAGGAAAAAACATTATTTCACAAATGTTTCATCCTCAGGAGCAGCAAATGTTTCATCCTCGGCATGCAGCCGCCTCAGCGGCCACATGTCATCAGAAATGGCTACGCGTGTCAGTGCTGACACGCGTGTCATAGGTTCGCCATCACTGTTCTATTCTAATGGAGTTGATCAGTGTGTTTCCCAAACTTACAAATTGTTTTGCTATTGCATGGAAAAACGCATTCCTGTTTGTGATGCTTAAAACCCACTAAATAGTCACCACTATTATATCATTCGGCTGATTGACATGACCCACTGCCACTCTGCCAGGTTGCACTTGGGCTCATTTTGATCAGAAACTGCAAGATTCACAGGCCAAAAGGGTACTCTTGGCTCCTTATTTTGAGTCTTGCTCATAGCCTCAGCCATGCTCTCTGTAAATTCTTGTTCATTACTCACAACAGAAGTTTTCATTTGGCACATGCAGCTTAATAGTAAGATAGTATGACAGGCTTCATTTGTACATGGAAATTACTCAGTTTGAACCATTGCTACATTGCATTGCTCTGCCTGACTATGCCTAAACAGGATCAAACATTAAACTTTCCCCATCAATCGTATCCATGCAGTGGAGAAGTACTGGCAGAAGATAAATAATCCTATGTAATAAAGAGGTAATATGCAAATTGACCATCACTCCAACACACAAGATGGCCGCCCCCATGTGGACACAAGATGGCCGGCAGGGGAGGGCAGTTGTGGGCGATCAGGCCAGCAGGGGAGGGCAGTTGGGGGGAACCCAGACCTGCAGGGGAGGGCAGTTGGGAGTGACCAGGCTGGCAGGGGAGGGCAGTTAGGGGCAATCGGGATGGCAGGGAAGCAGTTAGGCGTTGATCAGGCTGGCAGGGGAGTGGTTAGGGGGTGATCAAGCAGGCAGGCAGGTGAGCGGTTGGGAGCCAGCAGTCCTGGATTGTGAGAGGGATGTCCGACTGCCCGTTTAGGCCCGATCCCACCGGGGTCAGGCCTAAACAGGCAGTCGGACATCCCTCGAGGGGTCCCAGATTGGAGAGGGTGCAGGCTGGGCTGAGGGACACACACCACCACCACCACCACCACCACCACCTGTGCATGAATTTCGTGCACCGGGCCTCTAGTGGTTTATAATGAAGTAAATCACTCATGTGTTCTGTTACACCCGAAGCTGTGAGACTGGTCTATGTGCTGATATATAGGCATAGACAGTTGGTGTAAATCCCATGTAATTCCAGGGATGGACCCCACCATGTAACCCAAAGCCAGGTAATTCTCATAGGCATTCTCCCTTTCCTCATCACCGCTTATTCTGAGAACGAGGCACTAAGGTTCAAGAACCAGATCAACGTTCATCTTAATTTTCTTACAGAAGATTTGAGAGCCAGGCCATTTGTTCAATCACCAGGAGAGTACACTGCCTCAGACACAGTTAAACGTTACTATGTAAAGGCAATTGAATCTGAATCTATGGGCTGGGATTTGGTGACACCTGAAATGCCTTCCTGCAAAGCACTGCTGTGCTTTATGATGCAGCTATTCACTTGACAAGGAGGAAGCAGATCTCAAACTTGGAGAAAGGAAAAGATAGACAAAGGGGAAGAGAGAAGGAGAAAGGCTAACACAGGGAAGAGCGGGAGGACATGAGGGAGAAGTAGACAGATGTGGGAATGGTGGGGAGAGAAAGCCAGGGACAGTTACATAAATGTAATTAGACATTGTTCATTTTAGGATCATTATTGAAAGTATTTTAACATTTTTATCTATTTCTTTTCAGTATATTAATGCTTCTTTTCTAGGGGCTAACTGAAAAATAAGTTTGATTAGAGATCCAGTTAAGCAAAACAAAGTAAAGCCTAATAAGGAAGTTAAATTCAGATTTTGTCAGTTTGCATACCTAGTCCCAACTTTACTTTTTGCCTGACATGTTAAATGAAAGTACTTGGTGTAATAGTGTCTGCTCATATACACATTCTATGACACATGATAAGGACAAAGCCTTGTAAATTGTACATAAGCAACCAGTATTTGTTTGTGTGTTTTTTTATTATTATTATCTGTTTTGAAAAAGAAATTTCCAGAGGCCTTTGGTTACACTTCTGATTATTTTCTTAAAGATTTAAGAACCAGACCACTTACCTGGTATACAAGCAACAGAAGATTGTACTGTTGTAAATACAGTTAAACAGTACTGTGTAAAGGTTTTATGGCCTCTATACCATTAGCAGGCCTGTGGGGATTTTGTCTAACATATAAAAAGGTTGAGGATGCTACATAATAAATGGCATAGCATTATTTTCTTCGGTGTTTACTGTAATGGGATAAACCATGATGAATCCTTTAACTCCCCATGCACAAATCCACAGCATTTGCCTTGTAATTTACCAGGAAATAATGCACATCTTTACAACCCTGCCACTTTTCAGAGAAGAGCCAGAGGAGAAGCATTTTAATTGGACAATGGTTTTCGGTCTACCTTGAGAGCACAGCCATCACTGGGTTTCACCCTTCAGTGAGGGCTCCTGTCTTCTCTGCATTTCCGTGGCATTTAAATTGTATTCCTTTGACACTCCTTCTAATTCCCCGTACCTAAAGACGGCATTCTTCAATTCTATGTTCCTTCTAGATATTGAGCCATCTTTGACTCCAACCACCTGCCAATATCAAGCTCCTACTCTGGAAACTGCTGATTATAGGGATGTAGCCTTTACAAAGAGACAGAGTTTCTTGATTCAAGAACTTACTAAACACAGTAGAAGGAGAAGGGCTTGTGTTGACTGAGCACCCACTGTGCATGGCCGTGCCAGGAACGCGATGGAAACCCACTCATAGCCACTCCCTCTGTTCTGTCTCATTGCATGCCACCCTTACAAGAACTATGATATAATATAGATACCATCATCATCATCCTTTATTGGAGGAAGAGTGGGATCAGAACCATTAAATAAGTTGTCATGACTTAAAAGCTAGTGAGTGCCAGAGCTCGGATTTGAACCCAGTAGTGTCTGACACACAAGCCCACACACTACACCATGTCTTCCAAATGGCTTGCAGTGGTTCTCAACCTTTCTAATGCCGCGACCCTTTAATACAGTTCCTCATGTTGTGGTGACCCCCAACCATAAAATTATTTTGCTACTTCATAACTGTAATTTTGCTACTGTTATGAATCGTAACATAAATATCTGTGTTTTCCGATAGTCTTAGGTGACCCTGCTAGCGGTTCTCAACCTGTGGATCGTGACCCTGCTAGCGATTCTCAACCTGTGGGTCACGACCCACAGGTTGAGAACCGCTGCTGTAGAGCCTAAGACCATCAGAAAACACAGATATTTAAATTACGGTTCATTAACAGTAGCAAAATTACAGTTATGAAGTAGCAACGAAAATAATTTTATGGTTGGGGGTCACTACAACATTAGGAACTGTGTTAAAGGGTCGCGGCATTAGAAAGGTTGAGAACCACTGGCTTAGAGCAAAGAATTCATAATATACACTGTTAGGGTTTAGCCGGGGACATGGGCTGTGAAGGAATTCACAACTGAGAGAAGAGATGCAGGGAGGAAATTTATTTTACTTTCCACGGGAAGGAAGGGCCAGTCAATACAGGGCTGGGAGAAAGGGTGGCTTGCACTTTTAAAGAGCAAACAGTTGCTGTTGCTAAGCAACAAGGAAGCGGGGGGGGGGGGGGGGGGTGGATTGTGTTGAAGTTGCCCGGATACCAGGAGGCTGTCTTGAAAAGTTACAGTTTGTTTACTTTCTTGGAGACTGTAGGTCTGGCAGATGTCCTAAGGAGGTGTTTTTATCAGCATCTTCTTCCAAGCTTGTAAAACATGCTTAGAGCAAAAGTTACCAAGAGTTCTAATGGGGAAGGCTTGGGTTTGAAGGGGAGAAGGAAGGGCACTTTCTACTCCCTAGGGACTCTTGGGTGGAATTACCCCTAAAGATTAAAACAGCGGGAGGAGGGAGTGGGGGCAGAATGGGAGCCTTGGGCAGAGCGGCCCTTACCTATCCCACTGTTTACATAGAGGGGACTTTAAGTCAGAAGAGTCAACAATCTCTGGGTTTAATCACCAGGTGCTTATAAATTGTGGAAGGCCATAGCAAAAAAAGGAGAGGCCTGTTTTCTATCCTTACCTAAACATATAACATCAATAATTGGAGAACAAAGGTAGAGTACAATAAATTGACAAAACGTTCATGAGGGGTAAGAAATTATTGTGATGAGTTGGCCTGGGAAGTCCAGGTGAGTATGCAATATAAAGATAATTTCATTGCATTTAAGTTTAGTTGACCATATTTTAAATCAACATTATTCTGTCTTTAAATACCCTTCCGGAAGTGCCCAACATTTTCAGAATGTGAAACAAAACTTGCAAGAATGTAAGACTGAAATGAGTAAAATAAATGAAAATTCAATTGTAATACCCTTTCTCATTTTACAAAACTGAAAATTTCAGGGTTAGAAACTTAAGATGGTTTTTGCCCTGAAATCTTTATTTTAATCTGAAATAATTAAAGCCCATAGAGTAAAACATTTTTTACCCAAAGTCAAAATAGAGAAAAGAAGTCAAGTTTCTGATTCCCAACCAACTTTGACACTACAATATAATGGAAAATTCCTAGTTTCTTAAAGTACTAATCTAATTATCAAATAGCCTTAGAATAAAAAATAACAATGAATCCAGTGCCACTGAGGGGGATTTAGCTCTTGATTCAATCACTAATCTTCTGCAAGAAACTTGTACCTGGCAGTCACATCTTCCCTTCAAAATGTCTTACTTCCTTATCCTCAGTCAAGTATGTTGGTACTTTGTTTGGTTCACAATTCCCACAGAGGGTATATGATATGGACAGATACAGCCAGTATCTTAAGCCCTGCTGAAGCCTCAAGGTTCACCAACCTTTTGATGAACTTCTTGCATTTATGACCTGCTGGAATTAGCCCCCAGCACAATGTTACATGCAATAAACATTAATATTTCAAGAAAAAATGATTTTAAACATATTACATGCAATAATCATTAATATTTTAAGAAAAAAAATATTTCAAATATAATAATATTACCAAAACTGTACTCACATAGTATAATATCACAAAAGTTGTAGGAAATATTAAAAATCTGCAAATAACAGGATTACTTCTATTATATCCTAACATATTTCTTTTCCCTACCTCTATTTTTGTTCATCAGTTTATGTTGTTCATTATATTCCACAAATGAGTGAGATTATGTGATATTTATCTTTCTCCAACTGGCTTATTTTGTTTAGCATAATGCTCTCCAGGTCCATCCATGCTGTTGCAAATGGCAAGAGTTCCTTCTTTTTTACAGCAGCATAGTATTCCATTGTGTAGACGTACCCCAGTTTTTTAATCCACTCATCTGCTGATGGGCACTTAGGCTGTTTCCAAATCTTAGCTATGGTAAATTGTGCTGCTATGAACATAGGGGTGCATATATCCTTTCTGATTGGTGTTTCTAGTTTCTTGGGATATATTCCTAGACGTGGGATTACTGGGTCAAATGGGAGTTCTGTTTTTAATTTTTTGAGGAAACTCCATACTGTTCTTTACAGTGGCTGTACCAGTCTGCATTCCCACCAGCAGTGCACGAGGGTTCCTTTTAATCCACATCCTCGCCAGCACATGTTGTTTGTTGATTTGTTGCTGATAGCCAATCTGACAGGTGTGAGATGGTACCTCATTGTTGTTTTGATTCACATCTCTCGGATGATAAGTGATGAAAAGGAAAATGGGGGGGGGGGGGGGGGGGGCTTGCAACCTAGTTCAGTATCTGGTTAAAACTATAGTCATACTTCCACTTGGACTGACTTGGGCGGAGCTGCAGAGTCTAACCCCGGGCCCTGCCACAGCTGACTTGGGTGGAGCTGCAGGGACCCTCAGGGGCCGCCACAGGAAGAGATACATAGGTCAGAGCCTCCCCACGAGTTCAGTTCAGGCTTTGTATCCGGAATTCCCCTGGACTGGCAGATCTGTGAAATAAAGGTTAAACTTTCCTCCCTCAGAGTTCTGGCTGATCATTCTCCCATGCATTCTGCCACAGCAGTTACTTTGAGCATGTTTTCATATGTCTCTTGGCCTTCTGTATGACCTCTTTCTAAAAGTGTCTATTAAGGTCCTTTGCCCATTTTTGTGATTGGATTGTTTATCTTCCTTTTATGAAGTTGTCTGAGTTCCCTGTAAATCTTAGAGATTAAACCCTTATCAGAGATAACATTGGCAAAGATCCCAGGTTTTCAATCCTGGCAGTCACAAGTTGATTAAACAGAACTGGGAAGGGACCTACCAATTCCTCTTTCTATAAGAAACTTGGAGGTTAAAAAAAAATGTCTAGAAAAGTCACATCTCTAAAAGCCATATCTGAAACATTTGCAATTAAAATTGACTGGACTACATTGTCCTCATGAATGAAACCGAGGCCCTGATTTAAGTTATGACTGGTCTGATATGTAGCCCCAGCCCTCCGTGCAGTTTCTTTGTGGAATGCTGGATGAGTCTGGCCTTTCGCTTACTAATCATGAATTCCGGAGTCAGCCAGAAATGATGGCCAGGCCCTAACTAATGCTCACAAGGTATGGGCTTTGTTCAGCTAAAGATAGCACAATGCCCTTACTTGTGTTTCAGCTCCTGAGCCCTAAAGCGGACAATCCTCTGGCCACATCCCCGTGTCACCAGACTGCTGAACTCGAAATCTGATCTCAAGACCTGAAATCGTGATCTACTGCCCTTACCTCACTCCTGACCAATCAGTTTCACTCACGACTTCACACCCCCTTACTCCTGACGACATGATTTTGGCTCTATGGAGCCTCTCATCTGTGAGCCGGGTGTTCTGCAGCACAAGCTCCCCTGTTCTCTGAACTGGCATTGATCCTAATATTCTGCTTGTACATCACAGGGATAGTTCTCTACTGCTTGCACACTGCTTTTTGTTTGTGCATGCCAGCAAACAAACTCTGGTTCATAAAAATCAGAGGGAAAAAACAACTCTAGGAGGTATTCAATGACAATGATAAACATTTTCCAACAGCACCAGGAGCTAAGGAAGGCACCGGTGGAGCAGTGGCCACTTCATTTTATTTTGTCATAAAATCAAATCTGAAATTTGAGACCTAATTCAAAAACAGAAATTAGAGTGGGAATTAACTCCTTTATTTGAAATACAACACCTGGGAGAGTATTTAAAGTGAACATGAAATAGGATCTAAAATAGATGCATGCCCTGTAAGTCAAATAGTTAGGTGGCACGGTGCCTGGTGATCACCTCTGACAAGGACACTTACAGATATTGTAAATCGTACAAAGTAAAAACAAGACAAAAAAATCATTTAATTCAGATTTGAGCCGTTCCAACCAGGAAAGAAAAAGTACCCACTCTCTTATTTTACTCTTAAATACTCAATGTGAATTAACTATAAATATAGATGGCCAACCTGATCAGTTCCTGGTGAATATGGCTACTGCTCTTTCTACACTAAACCCCCCTACTACCTTTACTCAAACATTTCCCAGAGTAAACTTACCATAGCTGGTAGATATTTTAAATCACCCACAACTTTTCCAGTCTCCCAGCTTTCACTGGTAATGTTTAGCCCTTGAATGACAAACATTCCTTCCTGCTTTGTAATATCATCCCTGCACATTTAATAGGGAGAGACTTATTTTGCAAATGGACTATTCTTTGAGATTCCAGAGGACTCCTCTACTTATAATTGGGTGGTTTCTGCTCTGGATATACTTTTGCCTTCTTCATTATGTTTGATTTATATCCCAAGTAAAGCTCTTGACACCATACTGATATTTTATGGGATTAAAAATTCCACTGAAATAGGAAAAATAATTGGAGTAGAACCTATTAAAGTTCAGATAGATCCACTAAACTGTTATACCAATTTCCTCAATATTCCTTGAAACCAGAAGCAAAGGAAGGACTCAGACCTTTAGTAAATGCCTTCTATTTAAAGCCATTCTTGTACTCTGTACCAGCCTATAGCACCCTGGTCCTGCCAGGAGAGAAGTGTAATGGACGAGGATATTGACTGTTTAAGACATCAAGGCCACCAACTCACTCGGCACCCTCCATTCTGCTTTAGTTCATAACCCCGAACCAAGGGTGGCATCACTCCTTCGGAGCCCCCTGCTTCTCTGTAGTGAATTTTGCTCTTTCTTCCTCACTGTGCCTCTAGCCCCGGAATGTCAATGCCTTTTGCCTTGAGTCGGGGAGGGGAACAATATACCTGGACAGTCGTGCCAGAGGTTCAATGAAGCCCCTGCCTATTGCTCCCCCAGGTCTTTTAGACCAAATGGTCTCAATGTCCCTATGATGCGCATTATCACTCACTGCTGCAGCCCCCAATTCAGGATTCACTGCGTCTCCTGCCCTCCGAGAACAGGGGGGCAGCCCGGCTATCTTCCCTCAGTCGGAGCTCTTCTTGTACCTCACTCAGCTTTAGCAGAGACTCCCATTGAGGACTCTCACCTAACAGTATGTGTTGGTGGATCATTTACCAAACCTGAAAGTGGAGGTTATCAAGCAGAATATGCTGCACCAATTTAGTGAAACATAGTTCTCTACCTGAGGTAAAATCAACCCCGGGCAAAGAAACAGAGAGCAAACATCACAGACGTTGTGCCTCTGCAGGAGTGCAGAACTTTGGGGTGCTCTGGAAACAAAGGGGCTTCTCTCCTCTGCTGGAACCTCTGGCTATACTGAGGAGCGTTTAGATGCACTCCCACTTCCTGTGGAAGTGGCTATGATAAATGTTGAGGCTTACAAAAAGAGAGATAATATGGAAGTTAAAGGAAATGCTCTAGCACAGTGGTTCTCAACCTTTCTAATGCCGCGACACTTTAATACAGTTCCTCATGTTGTAGTGACCCCCAACCATAAAATTATTTTCGTTGCTATTCATAACTGTAATTTTGCTACTGTTAATGAATCGTAATGTAAATATGTGTTTTCCGATGGTCTTAGGCTCTACAGCAGCAGTTCTCAACCTGTGGGTCATGACTTACAGGTTGAGAACCGCTAGCAGGGTTGCCGATGGTCTTAGGGTTGCCACTAGCAGGATCGCTGATGGTCTTTTCCAATGGTCTTAGGCGACCCTGCTAGCGGTTCTCAACCTGTGGGTTGGGATCCACAGGTTGAGAACCGCTGCTGTAGAGCCTAAGATCATTGGAAAACACATATTTACATTACGATTCATTAACAGTAGCAAAATTAGAGTTATGAAGTAGCAACAAAAATAATTTTATGGTTGGGGGTCACCACAACATGAGGAACTGTATTAAAGAGTCGCGGCATTAGAAAGGTTGAGAACCACTGCTCTAGCAGATTATGATGTCACACAAGCAGCCTTCACCAAGGTTATAACTTTAACTAAACCCTCAAAGTATTTAAAGAGGTCATTATAAAATATTGATGATTAACCCCTATTTGCAGCCTTCACTCACATACTCTCTGGTGCTACCAAGATGTCCACTTGGTGGTACCAGATTATTCAAATAGATATTAGCTAGATTTCTCCATGAAGCTACTCATTTTGATAGAAACCAATTGGTTACTTTCTTAAATCAACATTTGTGGGAAAATTTAAAGAAGAAAAAAAAAACAGCCCAGGTTATTTTGAGGTCACATGTCACCTGTCAAGAACATAATTCTGGAAAAACTGAAAAGATGGGACATGACCAGAAACCAAGGCCTCAAGGGCTTGTGAACACCTCAATAGGCCTTATCCAATGTCATTATGATTCCGCACAGTTTCTTACACCATTTCCTAGGTTCTTAGCTGCCTCTTGGTTTGCTTCTAAGTGTGAAAAAGTAAAATGCTTGTTGTCAAACAAAGTATATTCCACAAAGCACTCTCCACTTAAATTTTTAAAAAGCAACAGCTGCCTTTTCAGAGAACACTCTTGTTACTTCTGTAATTAATGCAAGGTGGCCAGCTGGCCTCCACACGAAACCCCTTTATTTCACTCTACCTGGAAAGCCACTTAAACCAAGAATTAGAGAATTTCCAAGGGATTCTTTATAAACTGGGAAGAATGAAAAGAATCGAGGGTATGCATTGCACAACCTGAGCGGCATACAGGCAACTGGCGAACTACACAGCAATTTCTAATGGAGACCTTTGCAAAAATAAGAATGCAAATTAGAACAGAATAAGAGATGGCATTTATTAAGGGGTTACTCTGTGCTGGGAACCAATCCAAAAGCTTCTCACATGGTACTCATTTGATCCTCACAACAGTCCAGGGACAAGCGCATTCATTATTGCACATCTGCACCTGAGAACAGTGGGGGAGGGACTTGCCCAAAGTCAGAGCACCGCTGCCAGCAAAGTCAGCTCTCAGAAACAGCGGTTTCACTGTGAGTGTTAGCGTTACCTTTAGAAAACCACTGGTGAAACATTGAAATATGTTTAGAGTAAGTGAGTTAAAAAAGACAAAAATGGTATTGACTTCTATTTAAAGAATGCATCTATAGATGAATGAATATAAAGGCACAATCAAACAAGAGTAGATTATGATTTTTTTTTTTATTATTATTAACAAACTAGAGGCCCCGGTGAACCAGTGGAGTCCCTCAGCCTGGCCTTCAAGATAGGGCTAAAACCAGCTCTCTGATATCCCCTGAGGGGTCCCAGATTGTGAGAGGGCACAGGCCAGACCTAGGGACCCCACAGGTACACAATCAGGGCCGCGGGAGGGCTCCAGGGCATGTCCATCCCATCTCGCTCAGTCCCAATCAGCTGGATCTAGCAACAAGTTAACCTACCGGTTGGAGTGTCTGCCCCCTGGTGGTCAGTGCACATCATAGTGAGCGGTTGAGCGAACTTAGCTATCATTAGCATATTATGCTTTGGTTGAACAACTGGACACTTAGCATATTAGGCTTTTATTATATAGGATATTTATTGAGAGCCTACTATATGCGGCATACGTTTTTAAAACAACACAGGATATACTGATAAATAACAAAAAGTCCTTACCCTCATGAAACTTGCATTAAAAATAAGACAGACAATAAACAAATTAAAAAGTAAATGTGACTTCAGAACTGCCCACCCGCTCAGCAGTTAATTCAAGCCACATCATCTCTCACTTGGGACATTACATCATTCTCCTACCTGGGCTCCCTAGCTTTCAGGCTTGCTCCTTAGTCTATTCCCCAGGAGGCTGCTAAAGTGATACTGAGTAATGAGATCACATATCTTCTGCTAAAAACCTTCCGATGACTTTTCATGTGATTCACAATAAACGGCAAACTCTTTACAAATGGTCTACAATTGTGTGTTGTTTATAATTATTTATATTTTTTACATATAGATAATAATCTTGTGGTCAGAAGTATGATTTCAAGCCTTTTATATTTGTTGAGAAATATTTAATGGCCCAGAATATGGTCTATCTTGGTGAACATTCCAAGTCTAATTGAAAACCATGTGTAGTCTGCTTTTTGGGTAAAGTATTTAGTCAAAGTCAATCAAGTCAGCTGATAATGTTTTTCAGGTTTTCTATTTTCTCTATCTTTGGTGTTTTGAAGTTTCATTGTAAGGTCTTGAAAAAATGAATCATTTTTATTTAACCTACTTGGTATTCCTTAATCTTCACTCTATAGGTTTCTATTTCTCATCTGTCCTGTCAAATTCTCAGCCATTATATCCTCAAATACTCCTCTGTTCCATTTGTTTTATCTTTTATTTCTGAAATTCCAACTAGAAATATGTTAGACCTTCTCTCTGTATACCTTTGCTCTAATCTATTTTTATCATTTTGTCTCCCGTGATGCTTTTTATATAATTTTTTCAGATCAACTAAAGATAATTCATCAACTGCTAAACCTATCATAAAATTTAAAATTTTGGTTAATATATCTTCAAATTTTACAAAATAATTTAGCCATTTACATGCAATAAACATTAATATTTCAAGAAAAATGATTTTAAGTATAATAATGTTACCAAAACTGTACTAACATAGTATATTACAAAAGTTGTAGGAAAAATCTGCAAATAACAAGATTACTTCTATTATATTCTAAAATATTTTTTCCTCTGGTTTTATTTTTGTTCATCAGTTTATGTTGTTCATTATATTCCACAAATGAGTGAGACCATGTGCTATTTATCTTTCTTTGACTTATTGCGCTTAGCATAATGCTCTCCAGGTCCATCCATGCTGATGCAAATGGTAAGAGTTCCTTCTCTTTTTTACAGCAGCGTAGTATTCCACTGTGTAGATGTACCACAGTTTTTTAATCCACTCATCTGCTGATGGCACTTGGCTGTTTCCAAATCATAGCTATTATAAATTGTGCTGCTATAAACATAGGGGTGCATATACCTTTCTGATTGGTGTTTCTGATTTATTGGGATATATTCTTAGAAGTGGGATGACTGGGTCAAATGGGAGTCCCATTTTTAGTTTTCTGAGGAAACTCCATACTGTTTTCCACAGTGGCTGCACCAGTCTGCATTCCCACCCGCAGTGCAAGAGGGTTCCTTTTTCTCTGCATTCTCACCAGCACTTACCCTTGGTTGATTTGTTCTTCTTCAAAGGAGGGATCACAACACCAGATATCAAGCTATATTACAAAGCCACTGTTCTCAAAACTGTCTGGTACTAGCACAAGGACAGAAATATAGACCAATGGAAAAGAATAGAGAACCCAGAAGTCGACCCAAGCCATTATGCTCAATTAATATTTGACAAAGGAGGCAAGAGCATACAATGGAGTCAAGACAGTCTCCTCAATAAATGGTGTTGGAAAAATTGGATACAAACATGCAAAAAAATGAAACTAGACCACCAACTTACACCATACATAAAATATCAGATATATGTCATAGCAATATCTTTATCTATACAGCTCTTATGACAATGGAAACTAAGGAGAAAATGAACAAATGGCACTACATCAAAATAAAAAGCTTCTGCACAGCAAAAGAAACCATAAACAAAACTTGAAGAACTTTGTTCTTCTTTCTCAGGATTGCTGTGGCTATTCAGGGTCTTTTTTTATTTTATATGAATTTTTGGAGAGTTTGCTCTAGGTCTGTGAAATATGCCATTAGTATTTTAATGGGGATTGCATTGAATCTATAGATTGCTTTGGGTAGTATGGACATCTTAATGATGTTGATTCTACCAATCCATGAACATGGTATATTCTTCCATTTGTTTATGTCTTCATCTATCTCTTTTTTCAACGCCCTGTAGTTTTCCAAGTACAGGTCTTTTACCTCCTTAGTTAAGTTTATTCCTAGGTATCATTTTTTTTTTCTTGCAATGGTAAATGGGATTATTTTTTAGTTTTTCCTTCTGACAATTCATTATTGGTGTGTAAAAAAGCCATAGATTTCTGGGTGTTAATTTTGTATCCTGCTACATTGCCAAATTCATTTATTAAGTATAGTAGTTTTTTGATGGAGTCTTTCAGGTTTTCTATGTACAATATCATGTCATCTGCAAATTATGACAGTGTTACTTCTTGTCTAAATTGGATGCCTTTTATTTCTTCTTCTTGTCTGATCACTATGGCTAGCACTTCCAGTACTTAATCAAACAGGAGTGGTAAGAGTGGGCATCCCTGTCTTGTTCTTGATTTTAGGGGAGATGATTTTAGTTTTTGCCCATTGAGTATGATGTTGCCTGTAGGTCGGTCATATATGGCCTTTATCATGTTGAGATATGCTCCCTCTATTCATACTTTGTTGAGAATTTTTATCAAAAAAAGGATACTGGATTTTGTCAAATGCTTTCTCTGCGTCTATTTGTATGATTATGTAATTTTTGTCTTTCAGTGTGTTTATGTTATATACCATGTTTATTGATTTGTGGATATTGTACCAGCCTTGCATCCCTGAAATAAATCCCACTTGATCATGGTGTATGATCTTTTTAATATATCACTGGATGTGATTTGCTAATATTTTGTTGAGGATTTTCGCATCTGTGTTCCTCATGGATATTGGCCTGTAATTCTCTTTTCTTGTAGTTTCTTTATCTGGTTTTGGAATTAGGATAATGCTGGGCTCATAAAAAGAGTTTAGAAGTGTTCCTACTTCTTGGATTTTCTGAAATAGTTTGAGGGGTATAGTTGTTTGTTTTTCTTTGAATCCTATCTAATAAAAGAGCAATATGCAAATTAACTATCACTTCGCTACACCAACAAAGCCACGCCCACCAGCCAATCAGGAGCAAGTATGCAAATCAACCCCAAGCAAGATGGCTGTGGCCATGGAGTGAGCGGGTGGGAGGCTTGGGTTTCCCCGGCGATGGAGGAAGCCAAGCTTTCAACACACCCTGGCAGGCCCAGGCCTCCACTTAAGGATACAAAGTTTCAATTATAGAAGATAAATAAATTCCAACAGAAATGGCTGCCATCACAGAGCGAGCAGGAGGCTTTGTTCTGCTCCAGACTACAAAGTTTCAATTGCAGAAGATAAATAAATCCCAGATACCAGAGCCTCCGCTTGGGTTGCTGGGGGGCGTGGCTGGCCTGCAAACCACCACAGGCCCCTCACCCAGGCCACCCCATGCCCCAGTGGAACCCCCACCCTGATCCGGGACACTCTTCAGGGCAAACCAGCTGGCCCCCACCCATGCACCAGGCCTCTATCTTATCTAATAAAAGAGTAATAGGCAGATTGACCATCATTCCAACACACAAGATGGCTGCCCCGATGTGGTCAAAGATCCTGCCCCCATGTGGACACAAGATGGCCACCACAAGATGGCCAGCAGGGGAGGGCAATTGGGAGGGACCAGGCCTGCAAGGGAGGGCAGTTGTGAGGGACCAGGCCTGCAAGGGAGGGCAGTTGGGAGCAATCAAGCCTGCAGGAGAGGGTAGTTAGGGGTGACCAGGCCGGCAGAGGAGGGAAGTTGGGGGCGACCAGGCCTGCAGGGAAGGGCAGTTGGGGGGACCCAGGCCTGCAGAGGAGAGCAGTTGGGGTGGACTAGGCCAGCAGGGGCAGGCATTTTGGGGTGACCAGGCCTGTAGAGGAGGGCAGTTAGGGGCAAACAGGCTGGCAGGGGAGCAGTTAGGCATCAATCAGGCTGGCAGGGTAGTGGTTAGGGGGTGATCAGGCTGGCAGGAAGAAGCAGTTAGGGACAATCAGGAAGGCAGGCAGGCGAGCAGTTGGGAGCCAGCAGTCCTGGATTGTGAGAGGGATGTCTGATTGCAGGTGGGATCGGGCCTAAACGGGCAGTCAGACATCCCTCGAGGGGTCCCAGATTGGAGAGGGTGCAGGCTGGGCTGAGGGACAACGCCTCCCCTCACCCCCCCCCCCCCCCCGTGCACAAATTTCATGCACCGGGCCTCTAGTGTTTGATAAAATTCCCCTGTGAAGCCATCCAGAGCTGGGCTTTTGTTTGGTGGGAGTTTTTATTTTTTATTTTTTTTTATTACTACTTCTATTTCATCAGTTGTTATTGGCCTAATCAGGTTTTCTGATTCTCCCTGATTCAGTTTTGGGAGACTATATATTTTTAGGAATTTGTCCATTTCATCCAGGTTGTCCAGCTTGTTGGCATATAGTTGTTCATAGTATTTTCTTACAATCTTTTGTAGTTCTGTGGTGTCAGTGGTTACTTCTCCACTTATGTTTCACATTTTATTTATTTGGGTCCTCTCTCTTTGTTTCTTGATGAGTCTGGCTAAAAGTTTGTCAATTTTGTTTATCCTTTCAGAGAAACAGCTCTTGGTTTCATTGATTTTTTCGTATTTTTTTTTTTAGTCTCTATGTTATTTATTTCTGCTCTAATCATTATTATTACTTTCCTTCTTGTTCTCTTTCTAGCTCTTTAAGTTGTAGGGTTAAATAGTTTATTGCTGATTTTTCTTGTATTGTTTTTTGAGGTATGCCTGTAGTGCTGTGAATTTCCCTCTCAGTACTGCTTTTGTTGTGTCCCAGAGATTTGGAGTTGTTGTATGTTCATTTTCATTTGTTTCCAGGAAGTTTTTGAAATCTTTCTTCATCCCGTTGGTAACCCATTCATTGCTTAATAACATGCTATTTAGCCTCCATGTGTTTGAATGTTTTGGGTTTTTTTTACTGTAGTTGATTTCTAATTTCATTCCATAGTGATCTGAGAATATGCTTGATATTATTTCAATCTTCTTCAACTTGTAGAGACTTGTTTTGTATCCTAACATGTGGTCTATCTTTGTGAATGATCCACGTGCACTTGAGAAGAATGTATATTCTGCTGCGTTGGGTGATATGTCCTATAAATGTCAATTACATCCATCGGACACAGTGTGTCCTTTAGAGTCTCTGTTTCCTTGTTAAGTTTTAGTCTGGAAGATCTATCCAGTGAAGTGAGAGGGGTGTTAAAGTTCCCCACTATGACTGTATTGTTGTTGATCTCTCTGTTAAAGTCCTCTAGAAGTTTTTTATATATTTAGGTTCTCCTATATTTGGTACATATATCTTTACCAAGGTTATATCCTCTTAATGGATTGATTCCTTTAGTATTATATAGTGACCTTTGTTGTCTCTTGTGATGGTCTTAATTTTAAAGTCTTTTTTGTCTGATCTGAATATTGTTACTGCAGCTTTTTTATCTTTTCCATTTGCATGGAAAATTTTTCCCATCCCTTTACTCTCATCCTGTGTGTGTCTTTTGTTTTGAGGTGGTTCTCTTGTAGACAGCATATAGTTGGGTCATGTTTTTGTATCCATTCAGCTATCCAATGCCTTTTGATTGGAGCACTTAATCCATTTACATTTAGGGATTTTTGATTGGAGCACTTAATCCATTTACATTATTGATAGGTACTTATTTATTGCCATTTTAATTCTGTATGGCTAGGTTTTTTCTCTCTGCTTCTCCTTCTCATTACAGCAGTCTAGTTAGCAATTCTTATAATGTTGGCTTGGTGTTGATGTACTCCTTTACTCTTTTTTTTTTTGTCTGGGAAGCTCTTTATTTGACCGTCTATTTTGAATGATAGCCTTGCTGGATATAGTAGTCTTGGCCTCAGATCTTTGCTTTCCATTACCTTGAGTACTTCATGACAAGGAATGAAAAATCAGGTGTCAGCATTATGGGAGCTCCTATGTAGGTAACATTTTTCTTTTCTCTTGCTGCCTTTAAGATTCTCTCTGTCTTTAATTTTTGTCATTTTAATTATGATGTGTCTGGGCGTGGACCTGTTTGGGTTCTTCTTACTTAGGTTTCTCAGTGCCTCCTGAACTTGTGTGACTTTTTCCTTTACCAGGTTAGGGAAGTTTTCTGCCATTATTTCTTCAAACATCTTCTCTATTCCTTTCTCCATTCCTGCCTCTTCTGGCTCACCTGCTATTCTAATATTGTTACGTTTCACCTTGTCCCACAGCTCCCTTAAGCTGTCCTCCTGTTTTTTAATTGTTTTTCTTTTGGTTCTCTGATTGAGTGATATTTTCAACCCTGTCTTCTAATTCACTGATTCGATCCTCAGCTTCCCCTAACCTGCTGTGTATTCCATCCAATGTGTTCTTTATTTGTGTTATGTCATTTTTTATCTCAGACTGTTTTTTTCATGGTTACTATATCTTTTTTCATGCTATTGAGCATCTTTACCATCATTACTCTGAACTCTGTTTCAGATAAATTTCTTATCTCTGCTTCCTTTATCTCTTCTTCTGGAGTATTCTCTAGTTCTTTCATTTGGGGTTTTTTTCTTTGTCTCCTCATTTTGGTTGTCTGTTTGGGTTTGTGACTATGTTTTAGGTAGATCCTCTAGACCAGTGGTTCTCAACTTTTCTAATGCTGCGACCCTTTAATACAGTTCCTCATGTTGTGGTGACCCCCAACCATAAAATTATTTTCGTTGCTACTTCATAACTGTAATTTTGCTACTGTTATGAATGTTGCGACCCATAGGTTGAGAATCCCTGCTGTAGAGCCTAAGATCATCGGAAAACACAGATATTTACATTATGATTCATTAACAGTAGCAAAATTACAATTATGAAGTAGCAACAAAAATAATTTTATGGTTGGGGGTCATCACAACTTGAGGAACTGTATTAAAGGGTCACGGTATTAGAAAGGTTGAGAACCACTGCTCTAGACCTCTTAATCTCTAGTGCAGGACAGTGTTAAAGGCTGTTTCTGACTAATTAGATCTGGTAAAGATTCAAAGCCTTCAGAGATGCCTCTGCCTACAGACTGATAGGATTCCAACTTGAATTGCCCCCCCAGAAAATCATCCTCAGGTGTGGCGAGTTTCTTTCAATAGGGTGGGGCAGTTGCTTCTGCCTAGAAGCTAATTGTTGTTTTTAATCTCTTAAGTGGCCTCAGAGCAAGTGTTTTCCAATAGGGCAAGACAACTGTCTTCCCCCCAGGCAAGGCAAAGGTCTATGTGGGAAAGATGTCCTTCTCTGAGTGAGGGAATGACTCAGCCCAGAAAACTTGGGGCCCTGCCTTCTGAGCTCTATCTCCCAAGTCCCCAGTCCTGGCTTCTGCTCTCACAGCTCCAGTCCACTTCACCCTCCCTCTGTCGGAGCACAAGGTGGGTGGCTCCACAGGGAATTTTGTGTGTTGGCCTTTTAAGTGGGTGCCTGAATTTTCAGCTATCACTCCCTGGCCTACAGCACCCTGCTGCCTTTCACAGCCAGATGTTATGTGGGTACCTTCTCAATTTTGGTGCTCTCTTCTCAATTTTGGGGCCAAGCTTGGGGATCTTCCAGAGTTCTCAGTGGCACCCCCCACCCCCCTCCATAGCTGAAATATCTGTCCAGGACTTCAGTTGCTGTCTATGGGTGCCTGGCCAGCCCTTTCGCAACCCCGCCTCATCCTACCAGTCTCTATGGGGTCTGCACTTTTGGTCCTCAGGTATCAGGGTTCTCTCCTGTGAGTTTTCCATTGATTATTCAGGAAGTTTTTCTGTATTTTAGTTGTAATTCCAATTTGTTCCTTGGAGCATGTCCATACAGCATCCACTTACTCTGCTGCTATTTTTAATCTCTAGATTATGATTTTAAATTGTAGTGGGAGCATGCTTTGTTGGCTGGGAAATGATCAAGAAACCATTGCAGGTGTTTGATTCTGAAAAGAATTGATTATGAAAGAAACTGAAGATGTTCATTGATGATGATGATGATGATGGTGGTGATGGTGGTGATGAAGATGATGGTGGTTATGATGATAAATATGATGGAGATGATGATGATAAACTGAAAGAAGAAGATGATGATGATTGCTTCTACTATGCAGGTTAAATGTTTCATTAAAAGGTTTTTTAGCAGAAATTCTGATGAGAAAACATGGTCAGTCTTCTGAAAAGCTGAATCTTTAGGAAGAATGTCTTAAAAGCAGTATGATCCCTATAATAAGAAATGTTTATAAATATATTTATAATTTAAGTGTTAATGCCAGGATTGCATTAAGTGGTGATTAAAAATAGCTGGGAAGTTGAACTAATACCAATTGTAACTTAATATTATTTACTTAAGACATATTTAAATCTTATTTACAACATGAATATAGTGAATACTCAATACTAGGAATGCAATTATTTTAATTGAAAAGATGTTTAGGCAAGAGGAAAAAATATGTTTTTGTGAAAACATATCTGAATGTGTAAATAAGTGATTTAACTCTCATTTTTCTCACTTACCCATATTTACATTACATCTATTAAAACAAATACTCTGAAATAATCATCACCCACATTCTTGTTTATAAAATCAAACCCTTTCCTGCTGGCAATGCTGCCCACAGGTGTGTGTGGAATAGTCCCAGTGATGACTGCAAAGTACAGTTAGAAACACTCAGCTGAGGAAAGAGAGAAACTGAGTCATCATAACTGGAGGAGGAGCATGAGGAAAGCTGACTGGCCTCCAGCAGCTATTTCCTGCCAACAACAAACAAACAAAAGAAAAACCCCAAAGTGCCAGAATCTAAGCTTAGTGTGAATAAAAGTTTTAAAGGAAAGCCTTGAATAGGACAAATTTGTGCCCAGGTCTCCCAAGAGGTCTGTGTGGGAACTCTGAGGGCTCAAGCTGACAATGCACAGGAATTGTGTGGAGAGGCCTGCGAAAATGGAAGATTTGAGTCATATTTACTTGAATATTCAGATGGAAAAGCACCCCACATGACATCTGAGCACCACAATCTTAAAGGTGTTGAGAATCTGGACCCCCTACAACACAGTGTAGCTGAAATGACCTCCTTAGAGCTGAGCCAGCTGCACACTCATCCTGACCACCAGCCTAGTGGGTCTGCAGGCCACGTAGGGAGACGACCATTCCTGCACGGGCCATGTTGAGGCTGGGTCAGAGGTTAGAGGTGAGGTAACCCTGGGGTCAGCACGAAAATGCATGGGAGTGATGTCTAGGTCAGGGCAGGTGGAGAGCAGTACCCCAGGACATTCACTGGACTGGTGTCCTGGCCAGGGTAAGGAAGAAGATGGAAGAAACTTAACTAGCCAACACCAGGAAACGTGGAAATTGGCATTATATGCAGCTCTTCATGACAATCCTGAAAGAGGAAAGGAGAACCTTGACCACCCAGCTCAAAACAGCAGAGAAGGGCTTCCATCCTGCTTCACCTGCTGGGACAGCTGCCCCGAGCCTGGATCTGGCTAAGGGTTCTAACAAGTCCGGAATCTACTGGCCTCCAGAGGGCATCTGTGGGCGGGAAGTGCCAGATTGAAGAGAAAGATTTTCAGCTGCAGTTAGAATGTGCCACTGAAATGTTCCAAGGGAGGCAGACCTCAGCTGTGGAGAAGCAATGGTGATTAATAGAAAAATTGCATGGTCCAGAATTATAAATTTTACAAGGTCAAAGTCATAAATCTCTGTCTCCTAAGCAGAACATGCAAAGGCACTCATCAGGCTTGAAGGGATGTGGATGGTGCCGTGATCCCTTTAGCAGGTTTCTGAACTTGAACCAAAAGGAAGGATAAAAGACCTTCAGGTGTGAAACACCTTTGGACCTTGCAGGAAGCTACATATCAGCTCTCCTGGTTGCAATTTGGAAGGTCGGATCCAAATGGACAAGGTGGTAAGGAAATGATTGACAGTGAGACCCAGCTAGAGAAATGAAGCCTACACAAAAGGCTGAACTTTCTGCCCCTAATTCTTGCGAATTTAGGAAAATAGAAGAATGATACCTTCAAGAAGTGAACCTCGCAGAGATCTGGAAGTTTAGGCTCTGATTCTCAGAGCCAAAGCGAAGGCAGGAGGCTAAACCCCGCAGGAAGGGTCCTTGGGGGGCATCATTATTAAGCTTTCCACGCCTGCAAAGAAGGGATCTTCAGAATTACTCCGCGGCTTTACGGAGATACTGCACCTGTTACCTTCCAGGCACAGGCACGATGTCCAGGCGTCACCCCTAGTACCCTTCCGAGCCCAAGAAAATGCAAAATGGTGCCTAGCACTTTGTAAAGTGGAACTGCACCCCATTTGTTTTGCCTTCAAATCTTGATGGACATTCTGGGGCGAACTGCACCCCGAGGAAGAATTATATGTGGGACCTCCCGAAACTGAGGTCAAAGAATGAAGAAGAGCCAGTGAGGCTGGATGCCCTCACAATCCAAGCTCCCAAAATATGGAGCCAGATGGCAGTGGCTGCCAAAGACCCAGCCTGGGAATTCTGGCTGCCCCCACCCGCCACCTCAGGTCCTCGTGCAGTTCTGTCTGTAACATGTTAGCCAGGCCCTCCAGTCCACACAGTTACTTCCACCAGCTGGCCAAGCAGCCCCATGCAGAAGAGGCGAGGCATGTCCCATATCCCGTCTGCGCCATGGAAATGGCCCCAGGCCATGTCTGGGAGGAGAGCACACTCCCATCACCTAGGGTGGAAGCAATGCTATGCTGGCCGGGCATGAGCCGGGCATGTGTGGGGCGCTGCTCGTTGCCTTCTTCTCACTGTGCTGGCGAGACGAGCCATCACATGAGACTGAAATACTTTTCTAGCAGAGGTAGCAAGATGAAAAGAATATTCAATTGAATTTTAGAAAAAATTATAAAAGGCAAAATAACCTGGCTGGCATGGTCCCTGAAATGAATTCAGAGGACGTGGAGAAAGGGACGTAGTGGTGGGGGAACACTGGAAGAAATAGATTCCAACCCCCGCCCCGTGGCTGCTTGGTGGGTAAGGGCCCCTTCCGGGATCCGAGTTTAGGAAGTAGGTGATCCGTGGGCAGCCAAGCAGCGGCGCCCAGGAGGCTGGCGTGTTCAGTGATGACCTTCACACGACGCCCCATGTCCTCCGTGAGCCTCTCAGCACACAGTGCTCAGCTGCAGTCCTTCCCTCTTCTATGGAATCGCCTAAGCGCACACCCCTGAGGCAGGTAAAGGTCAGGGGTGCTATTGAGGTGACAGGAACATCAACACCAGTAGATGTGCAGACTCTGCTGAGGAAAAGCTGGGGGAAACAGACCGTGAGAATGTTCAGGCCTTCACAGGCACATACACTTGGGGGGTGGGCAGGTTTATCCAAATTTTCACAGACCAATGAGACTTCTGAGTTTATGCGACTCAATATTTTTTTTTAAATGAATAGGTTCTACCAGTATTTAATGCGCTGCCTAGGTCAGAATAAAAATTCATCCCATTTCATAAAGTGAGGGCTGACTTTGGGGTTCACGCTTTATGTACCTACTCCACGCATGGGATTGTGCCAGGGACCATGGCCCTGTTTCTAAGCATCTTATGTTCCCTTTGAAAAGGCACCAGCCGTCCTCAGCGACACCTGACCGGGTTGGCACAGCGTGGAGACGTGCTCAGAGGACACGGGCCGCGCTGGGCTAGCAGGCAAGGGCTGCGCTCACTTGTAGTGCCCGGGGCTGGGGCTCATCATGCAGGACACGTATAGGATTTTTATGTGTGTTTTGAGGAACAAGAAGATGTGTTTATTTCATACCACAAATACGTGTCCAACATTTTTGTTAAATATATTTTAACATAATTACTTTAGCATGTAATTAATTATATATTTTTATTGGGGTATAATTTACTTGCAATAAAATATATGTATGGGTTCACTGAGTTTTGACAGTTACAGATATTCACATAACCATTACCCGCAACATGGTACAGAGTGCTTCCCAGACCTCAGGAAGTTGCCCCTGCTGAGCCCCAGCCCAAAGCACCCCAGCTCCCCTGCTGCCCCCCCCCCCCCCCCCCAGCCGTTGCTTGTCCTTGCTCCTGAGCTCTACAGCACTGTGTGGGGCGGCGCCTGCTCCTCCTGCCGTCCTGAGAGGGGTCTGCAGCCAGTGACTCACCAGCTTGGACGACCAGGCAGGGAAGAAGCCGGACGCGTGTGCTGACCCTCCTTGGGCACCCAGAGGGGGAGCAGAGGGAAGACAGGAGAGCGGTCCTCCGAGGCCGGGCCTGGCCAGCTCTGGGCGCCCGCCCAGGAGGTGGCTGCGCAGGGAGACCACAGAGAAGGGCGGCCCCTCTACGCTCGGCCATGCGGTGCAAGCACCGAGGGTCGCCGGGGTCGCATTCCTGGCTGGCTGGGTTTGGGGGTATTTCCTGGGTTTGGGGGTATTTCCTGGGTTTGGGGGTATTTTCTGGGTTTGGGGGTATTTCCTGGGTTTGGGGGTATTTCCTGAGTTTAGGGGTATTTCCTGGGTTTGGGGGTATTTCCTGGGTTTGGGGGTATTTCCTGAGTTTAGGGGTATTTCCTGGATTTGGGGGTATTTCCTGGGTTTGGGGGTATTTCCTGGATTTGGGGGTACTTCCTGGGTTTGGGGGTATTTCCTGGGTTTGGGGGTATTTCCTGGGTTTGGGGGTATTTTCTGGGTTTGGGGGTACTTCCTGGGTTTGGGGGTACTTCCTGGGTTTGGGGGTATTTCCTGGGTTTGGGGGTATTTCCTGGGTTTGGGGGTATTTCCTGGGTTTGGGGGTATTTCCTGGATTTGGGGTATTTCCTGGGTTTGGGGGTATTTCCTGGGTTTGGGGGTATTTCCTGGATTTGGGGTATTTCCTGGGTTTGGGGGTACTTCCTGGGTTTGGGAGTATTTCCTGGGTTTGGGGGTATTTCCTGGGTTTGGGGGTATTTCCTGGATTTGGGGTATTTCCTGGGTTTGGGGGTATTTCCTGGATTTGGGGTATTTCCTGGGTTTGGGGGTATTTCCTGGATTTGGGGTATTTCCTGGGTTTGGGGGTATTTCCTGGATTTGGGGTATTTCCTGGGTTTGGGGGTACTTCCTGGGTTTGGGGGTATTTCCTGGATTTGGGGTATTTCCTGGGTTTGGGGGTATTTCCTGGATTTGGGGTATTTCCTGGGTTTGGGGGTATTTCCTGGATTTGGGGTATTTCCTGGGTTTGGGGGTATTTCCTGGATTTGGGGTATTTCCTGGGTTTGGGGGTACTTCCTGGGTTTGGGGGTATTTCCTGGATTTGGGGTATTTCCTGGGTTTGGGGGTATTTCCTGGATTTGGGGTATTTCCTGGGTTTGGGGGTACTTCCTGGGTTTGGGGGTACTTCCTGGATTTGGGGTATTTCCTGGGTTTGGGGGTATTTCCTGGATTTGGGGTATTTCCTGGGTTTGGGGGTACTTCCTGGGTTTGGGGGTACTTCCTGGATTTGGGGTATTTCCTGGGTTTGGGGGTATTTCCTGGATTTGGGGTATTTCCTGGGTTTGGGGGTATTTCCTGGATTTGGGGTATTTCCTGGGTTTGGGGGTACTTCCTGGGTTTGGGGGTATTTCCTGGATTTGGGGTATTTCCTGGGTTTGGGGGTATTTCCTGGATTTGGGGTATTTCCTGGGTTTGGGGGTACTTCCTGGGTTTGGGGGTACTTCCTGGATTTGGGGTATTTCCTGGGTTTGGGGGTATTTCCTGGATTTGGGGTATTTCCTGGGTTTGGGGGTACTTCCTGGGTTTGGGGGTACTTCCTGGATTTGGGGTATTTCCTGGGTTTGGGGGTATTTCCTGGATTTGGGGTATTTCCTGGGTTTGGGGGTATTTCCTGGGTTTGGGGGTATTTCCTGGATTTGGGGTATTTCCTGGGTTTGGGGGTATTTCCTGGATTTGGGGTATTTCCTGGGTTTGGGGGTATTTCCTGGATTTGGGGTATTTCCTGGGTTTGGGGGTATTTCCTGGATTTGGGGTATTTCCTGGGTTTGGGGGTATTTCCTGGATTTGGGGTATTTCCTGGGTTTGGGGGTACTTCCTGGGTTTGGGGGTATTTCCTGGATTTGGGGTATTTCCTGGGTTTGGGAGTATTTCCTGGGTTTGGGGGTATTTCCTGGGTTTGGGGGTATTTCCTGGATTTGGGGTATTTCCTGGGTTTGGGAGTATTTCCTGGGTTTGGGGGTATTTCCTGGGTTTGGGGGTATTTCCTGGATTTGGGGTATTTCCTGGGTTTGGGGGTATTTCCTGGGTTTGGGGGGTATTTCCTGGGTTGGGGGGTATTTCCTGGGTTTAGGGGTATTTCCTGGATTTGGGGTATTTCCTGGGTTTGGGGGTACTTCCTGGGTTTGGGGGTATTTCCTGGGTTTGGGGGTATTTCCTGGATTTGGGGTATTTCCTGGGTTTGGGGGTATTTCCTGGGTTTGGGGGGTATTTCCTGGGTTGGGGGGTATTTCCTGGGTTTAGGGGTATTTCCTGGATTTGGGGTATTTCCTGGGTTTGGGGGTACTTCCTGGGTTTGGGGGTACTTCGGAAGTAAATAATACACTTATCCCGCAGGCAGCAGGCACGCTTTCCCTCGGTCAGAAGTTGCTAATGGCACTTACTTCTAGACCATTCTTTGTTTGTTTAAACCGACCTGTCGGGGGCTGTGCTGCTGGGAAATGCCCCCGAACCATCCAGCGGCGGGACCCTGCAGGGCGGGAGCTGTGGGCCGCCACTGGCTGGAGCTGCACTGCTTCCCGCACCCGCACCCGCACCCGCACCCGCATGCCTGTGATTCACTTCCCTGAAGCGAAGCCATCAGGTGGAGCCACGGGTCAGCCTCCGGGAGTCCGGGGAGGCCAGGCCTTCCCCCTCCTGCAAACTCACGGAGCAGCGAGCAGTGGCAGCGCTGGACCCGGATTACCCCCCCCCCCCCCCCCCCCCCGCGAATTCCTCGCCCTCCAGGCTCAGCGCATCCCAGCCAGAGGGACAGGGCCGCCTGCGCAGTGCCCGGTCCTGGCAGGCAGCTCACAGGGAGGTGGCTTTCCACCTGGAACCCCAATGCCATCCCCTGACGGAAAGCCGGGGTCCCCACATTTCTCCAGGGCGCAGTGAGGGCTGTGCCCGGCCAGGGGCCTTTACACGCCCCTGACACTGCTCTGGCCTGCGGAGCGTGTAAATTGGCCCCAGTTCCCACAAAACCACAGCCAGAGGAGGCCGGTAGGAACGCTGATGCGATCAGCACAGAAAAATTAAACGCTGAGACATTCTCCCCGGGGGAAAGGCGAGGCGCTGCTCCGGGTCATTTCTGGAAAAGGAAAATGGTTACAGTCTGAGCGAGATTTCTGCAAAGATGGCATCGCAAAGGGCTTCGCCAACGAGAGCCCAGGAAGGAGGGTTACAGACTCAGGGCGCTGAGGGAGCCAGCCCAGGAGGGGGCAGCAGCCAGGCCCCAGAGGGCAAAGGCAGGGGACCCTACCAGCCCGATACTGCAGGGCCGCCCGACTGTGCCCCAGCAGCCCCGGACACGTGTTACACAGGCACGCTCACTCCCACTGCGACCCACAGAACCGGAGCTGGGGCGGGGAGGCCTCTGCTTGGGGACAGCCTTCCAGAGGATTCTGACGCCACTGCCGGTGCCGGTCAGCGGGGGCAAACTGCGGCGGTGGACCGCCCCGGCCTGTGCCTGTGTAGCTGTTGCTCATGAGCAAAGAAAGACTGATTTTTTTCAAATGGTTAAATTTAAAATGATGATATAAATACCTAAATCACAGCCTTAATTTTATCTCTTGGGCCACAAAGTTAAAGCTTAAAATATTCCCCATCTGGCACTTTGTTGAAACGGTTTGCCAACGCCCACTCCGAGGAACACGATGGGGAACCGAACCGGGCAAAGAGCCCCCGCCCTCTGCCCTGTCCCAGGGCCTCCGGGCCAGGCACCTGGGAGGCCGCTGCTGAGGGCAGAGTCCGCGGCTCTGGGCTCCTGGGTCATGGCAGGGCAGCGAGCTGGAGACAATGTGGGGCGGGGTGGGGGAGCAAACAGAACAACCAGAACACAGCGCAGCCACGCCGCGGCCTCCCACCTCGCCCTCCCTCCAGCCTCTCAGCCCATCCGTGTCTGTGAGGCAGGAAGGCCAGGAGGGAGGCAGAGGGACATGGAGACCAGAGGCTGAGAGCCTGGGAAGGCCGCTCCCTGCCCAGCCCTGCAGCCGAGCAGCCCTGGCACGTTCCTCAGCTTCTGTGCCTCAGTGGCTCTCCTGTGAGGCAGAGGAAGGCAGCCCGAGATGTGTCCAGATGAAGGGAAACAAGCGTGCGAGGTGCTTGCCAGGGGCCGATCACCACACACGCGGGAGAGCCCTGGGCTCTCCAGACCAGCACCCCCACCCCGGCTGTGGGCTCAGCTGCGAGGAGACAGATGGTAAGACAGGGGCCCCCTCAAGGAAACCGGGGTCTAGTCAGGAAGAAGCCGTTCAGACTCAGCCCGGGGGTGGGGGTGGAGAAGGACTTCTTGGGGAGAAGGAAGGGCGTGCACAGGCGCCTTGGCAAAGTGTCTGAGGAAGCTGCAGGCGCGCTGGGTAACTGCAGCGCCGCCCCGTAAGGGCGGGATGAGGCCGGAGACCAGGAGGGACAGGCTGCAGCGCCTGAGCTGCCATAGGAGGAGCTTCCCTCTCACCAACGGGGAGCCACCTGTGCAGGGAGAGGCGAATCACTGGGCAGCACTTGCTGGGGAGCGTGGGGAAAGGAATGAGAGTCCTTGTTGGCAGATGCACCGCGTATGCGTCCAGGTGAAGGCTCAGCAGTGCCCCGACCGTGGGAACACGTGGGCGAACATCCCCAGTACACAGGTGGGCATGCGCACATGGTCAGGCGATGGGCCTGGCTCCCTAGAGAGGGAAAGCGCAGGCCTGTGCTGGGAATGCAGCTGCGGGGCGCGGAGGCCACGGCCAGGCGGGTAACGCTCTCCCGAGATGAACGTTGGACAGAAGTCGCCTCTCAGCAGCACAGATGCCCAAGGAAACACTGCACGGACACGCGACCTTGGGCGGCCAGCAAGGTCAGCCCGGGAGCGCAGCCAGCGCAGGGCGGGAAGCAGGTCTAGCACCGCACTGACTCCAGAGCGGTGGAGGGCGGCTTCACCACTAACGGCCTGTCCTTTCCCAAAGAAGATCCTCCGTCAGCTCCTGACACTCAGGCCTGCAAGGGTGACCGTCACGGAGGACAGGAAAGGAAGGAAGATGCAGTTACTGGACGGCATTGAGCAGTGAGGGACGCTTCAGGTGGAGCCACTCACCAGCAGCCAGACTAACCCGCTGAACTGGGCACTCAGCTGACACACGGGATTTTAAGCTCAGCACCAGAGCAAGGTTAGCTGTGTGGAACATACTAAAATTCTGCTCAAATAAATTTAAATGTTTCGTGATTAATTAATTAACAGAATCAACTCAAAGAATGATCTGATCCCCTCACGTCACCTGTGAGGAGCTGCATTGGACGCTTCCCCATCCCACTGATGGGAGACCTGCCGCGAGGGCGGCCGAGGTGAGAGGACAAGCACCTGGGCCTCGCTCCACCCACGTGCCCGCACCCCGGGGTCAGCGGAGCGCCCGGCTGAGTGGCTTCACTGAGGGCAGGTGCTGGCTCAGGCGTCAGCGTGAACCGATGCATTCTGTGATAAGCAGGACAGCCCCGAACACAGGACCTCACTTCACACTGAGAGCCAGCACGAGGCCATAGTCACCCGGGAAGGAATGGGGAAAGAAGGGAGGTGGATGCCAGGAAGAGCAGCCGGCGGCTGTGGCTCCGTGGCTGAGCGTCGACCTATGAGCCAGGAGGTCACGGTTTGACTCCTGGTCAGGGCACATGGCCGGGTTGTGGGCTCGGTTCCCAGTGTGGGGCGTGCAGACAGCAGCCGATCAATGATCCTTTCTCATCACTGATGTTTCAATCTCCCTCTCTATCTCTCTTCCTCTCTGAAATCAATAAAAATATTAAAAATAATAAAAATTAAAAGGAAGAGCAAGTGTTAAGTGCTTCCTTCCCCCACCTCCAACTCAACTCCAAACAATTGCCACGCCCTGTGAATTTTACCTCTTAAGTAGCCACTTTGCCGGCTCTGCCTGCTGCCTCTCCTACACTCTCCTGTCAGACCCGCATGCTGTCTCCCCCGGGCTACCCGGCAGCCGGGACCTGCCTGTGCGCCTCAGCACCCTCCCTGGAGGATGCCACCAGAATGCCATGCCAAAGGAAGGCGTGGCCTGAGCTGCCCAGGCCCCACTGCTCCCATGGCCTGCCGTGTGAGCCTCATGAGGACCATGGCCTCTAGCTGCTCTGGCTAGCAGCCTCCCTGCCCTCTGCCTTCCCACTGGGCCCATGAGAACTGGAGGAGGGACTAAGTAAATGACTATGTTCCCTGCCCCACGTGGCCCTGCAACAAAGGACGCCCGCTCCCGAGAGGGAGTTAAAGCTGGCATTTCCCCCTCCTCCGTCTCCAGTCCCTCGTCTGAATGTGGACAGGTGAGCCTATTCTCACGCTCCCAGGGCACACGCCTGGGGCTCCCTCCACGCCTGGCTCCTGCTGTCCACGAGCCCACCCCCTGCGGGTCCCCCGGGCAGCATCGGCCTGCGAGCCAGGAAGCCTGGCTGCTGCAACAAACAGCCGAGCCTCGCTGTCCCCCGCGGCAGGCTGGCCGGGGACTCCATGAGGAGTAAGTCTCTTCCCTCCCAGTGGCCTTGCATCCAGGGCCCGAGAGCTCTCCTGCGCCTTCTGCAGCCTCTGGCAGGCAAGGGGAGAGACGGCTGGGGGATGGGCAGGGGGTGTATGGGCCAGGCCTGCCTGGAGGGAGTGTTGTACCTCATTTCTGCCCCCATTCCATCCGCTGGGAAGTGCGAGTGTGTCTATTGTCCCGTGGAAAAGAGTAACCCACCGAGAGCAGCGAGGCTGTGCCGTGGCCACCTCTTCTCGGGCACGGTCAGTGGCCGCAGGCGCTGCTGCCCTCTCCTCCCAGCTGCTCTCGGGTCTGTCTCAGCCGCAGCTGCCCAATGGCAGGCGCATTAAAGCAGGGAGTCTTTGCTTCCAGACCCCACTCCCATGTCCCCAAACAAGTCACAGTGTAGGTCTGAGAATGCCTGTTTGTTTGAAAACTCTGCAGCAAAGGGAAAGAAAGCACAACAGAGATGTGCGCAGGTGAGCGGGCGGGAAAGAGGGCACTTCCCCAGCACCCCTCCCCGCAGGACTGGAAGGTGCAGGTCACAGGTGTCCCCAGGAGCGGAGGAGCAGAGGGATGGTGAGCAGGATGGAGGAGGAGTGCATCTGGAGGAGCAGCGATGGCACCCAGTTCACTGGAGGGCGGGCTCTGCGCTGGCTCCTTCCCTGTCACTTATTTCAGTGCCCCGCCTCCTCCCCTCAGGAAGTGCGGTCAGCACCGCTCCCTCAGGTTCAGACACAATCTTCCCAGACCTTTCTCCAGAGAGTGGAGAGTCAGCATTGAGCCCAGGCCCTCAGGCCCTGCACTGCACAGGAAACAGCACTGGGTCCGTCCTCTGAGGGCCAAGTTCTCGGACTCCTTCTGTGGGAGGCCCCGAGAAAGGAGGTGCCTGGTAAGAAGGACCCAAATCCTAGCCAGTCTGGCAGCCATTGTTTGCCAGGGCCTCTCACACAGGCGGCGGCATGGCCCGGGAGCCCGCCCGGCAGCCCTCCTGCACTGTGCTCTGCCCTCCGCGCAGACCTTGTGAAAAGCTTCTAGGGTTTAAATTTGACTAACAGGACCAAGACTTTCCCCCTCCATCTGGGACTGCACAGTGTATTCTAATTTGCATTTTTGCTCATCAATCAGAGCCGCTCCATTTCAACCAATCAGGATAGTGTTATTTGGACCAAGCAAACTGTGAGCATTTGGGGCCTCATTGGCATAACCATGAAGCAATCAGGGAGGGGGGGAGCGGGGTTTTGGGGGCACTCTTCTCTGTATGAGCCACCTTCACCTTGGCCTCACAGAGGAGTGCCTTTCCCGGCTGGAGCCATAACCCCAAAGCTGTCTGCTGGACTGAGCGGGACAACGGAGCTGTAACTCCTGGGCCTCCTCAAAATGACCTCTTCACTCCAGTTGTTCAAAGTCTGTGGTACTTCACAATTGAGCTGTTTTCATTGAATAAAGTATTCTCCCATCACCACGCCCCAAAATGGGGACTCCTCTTTGCATTGAATTGGTAGCAATGACCTTCAATTGACATTGGATTGTAGCACAGTGAGATCTGAAGCAACAGATGTCTCCTGAACCAACACATTGGCACCAGCATTAGTCCCTTGGGGTCATTGTCTCCTGAGTGATGACAGGGTTTGGGGTAAGTCCTCTGAGGTCCACGTTCTCACTCTTTCTGTTGAGATCTCAGAGATTTGATTCAGTTTAGGTAGGGAATTCTCATTTGTTAATCTCGGTGCATGTGTTTGGACCAAGAAGGCTCCTCCATAGCATTCATGTTTGGGCCTAGGAAGGGTACCCTTCAGTCACATTGGTACTGGCAAAGGTATTTTCCAGGCTGAGATGGCCTTGTCTGTAAGGTTCGTGGGGACCCCCCACAAATGGGCTCCTGCAAGGAGGGGTGCTCGTGAGGATGCTTGTGCTGTGGGCACTTAGGGGTATGCTGACCACTAGGAAGAGTGCAGAATGGATAACCATGCTCTGAAGTTGTCATGTTAATAAGCTATTTCCCAGGGGCAATGGAGGGGCTTTGAATGGTCACATGTGCAACAAAAATGATGGTCCAGAGGATTGTAACTGCCTAGGCATCTGGACAAATGTCATGCAGGGTGATGTGAGTCTTGTGAGCTGGATGGGGCTTCCCTGAAACCCCTGAGCCCCTTTGGGTGTCCCAATCAGAACAAAGAAATAGCACCTCCCACAAACACAAACATGGAAGCCTTCTTTTTTTTTTTCAGCTTAGCTCTTTTTTTTTGTCTAATCTTTATTGGTGAAAGTATTACATAGGTCCTCCTTTCCCCCCCATTAACCTCTTCCCTCTTCCAGCCCACTCCTGCCCTCTCTCCTCAGGCCTTCACCACCCCACTGTCTGTGTCCACGGGTTATGCAAATACGCATACAAGTTCATTGGTTGATCTCTTCCCACCCACACTCCCCTGCCTTCCCTCTGAGGTTCAACAGTCTGTTCGTGCTTCTATGTCTCTGGGTCTGTTTTTGATACTCTATTTATTTGGTTGATTAGATTCTACATACGAGTGAGATCATGTGCTACTTACCTTTCTCTGTCTGGCTTATTTCACTTAGCATAATACTCTCCAGGTTCATCCATGCTGTTGCAATGGTAAGAGTTCTTTCTTTTTTACAGCTGCATAGTATTCCATTGTGTAAATGTATCATAGCTTTTTTATCCACTCATCTGCTGATGGGCACTTAGGCTGTTTCCAAATCTTAGCTATGGTAAATTGTGCTGCTATGAACATAGGGGTGCATATATCCTTTCTGATTGGTGTTTCTGATTTCTTAGGATATATTCCTAGAAGTGGAATCACTGGGTCAAATGGGAGTTCCATTTTTAATTTTTTGAGGAAACTCCACGCTGTTCTCCACAGTGGCTGCACCAGTCTGCATTCCCACCAGCAGTGCACGGGGGTTCCTTTTTCTGCACATCCTCACCAGCACTTGTTGCTTGTTGATTTGTTGATGATAGCCATTCTGACAGGTGGGAGATGGTACTGAATTGTCATTTTGATTTCCATCTCTCAGATGATTAGTGACTTTGAACATTTTTTCTTATGTCTCTTGACTTTCTATACATTAAAATAAAAAGCTTCTTCACAGCAAAAGAAACCATCAACAAAATAACAAGAGAGCCCACTATATGGGAGAACATATTTGCCAATGATGCATCTGATAAGGGGTTAATCTCCAACATCTATAGGGAACTCATACAACTCAACAAAAGGAAGACAAACAACACAATTATAAAATGGACAAAGGACCTAAGTAGAAACTTTTCCAAAGAAACATACAGATGGCCAAGAGGCATATGAAAGCCGTTAGCTGGTGATTGGAGAGCGCTAACCTAAAACAAACTGAATGGTACCCACATTTTAAGTGATTTATGTGGCCTCTTTTCCCCATTTTGTGCTCAGAGCCATGTTCTCTCTCTCCTGCTCTTGAAGAAAATGTGCACCCTTTAAAATTCAAGTGTTCTAAGACCACTCTCCTTGCTTTCTGAGCTTTCCAACTTAATTGTGAAGACTTGCTTTCCATTCTATTTTGGATGTCAAGTCCAACTTAAGGGCAAGCTTAAAGGAGATCTCAAACCTATCACAGACAATGGAATGTATTTTTTTTTATTTTGAAAACAGATTTAAAACAATTCTTAATAGCATGCAAAAACTTGGACCATATAAGCAAAACCTTAACTTAGTCCATATGCCATAAAACACAATTTGTATCTAGTTTTTTTTTTTTATATTTTTTTAGTGATTGATTAGAGAGAGAGATGTGGGGTGGAGAGAGGGGGGGGGGTGGAGAGAGAGAGAGAGAGAGAGAGAGAGAGAGAGAGAGAGAGAGAGAGAATCAATGTGTTGTTCCCTTATTTCTTCATTCATTGGTTCATTCTCGTATGTGCCCTGACCAGGGGTGGTGGTGGATAAAAGCAGGTGGTCTAGGGGAGGAAGATGCAGCGATCTGAACACCTGCTGTACCCAGGGACCACATTTCTGCACAGAAGTTCCTACCAACCTCACCAACCAACAGGCTGGACTTGTCTGCCTCATTATTTGTTTGGGGGGACACTTTGCCCTTTTTATGAAACAACTAGAGGCCCAGTGCACAAAAATTCATGCACTCAGGGGAGTCCCTCAGCCTGGCCTGCACCTTCTCACAGTCTGGGACCCCTTGGGGGATGTCCACCTGCCAGCTTAGGATGTCCACCTGCTGGCTTAGGCTCACTCTCCAGGGGATCGGGTCTAAGCTGGCAGTAGGACATCCTTAGTGCTGCCGAGGAGGAGGTGGGAGAGGCTCCCACCACCACCGCTGTGCTCACAGCCATCAGCCCTGCTTGTGGCTGAGTGGAGCTCCCCTGTGGAAGCACACTGACCACCAGGGGGCAGCTCTTGCATTGAGTGTCTGCCCCCTGGTGGTCAGTGCACATCATAGCGACCAGTCATTCCTGGGTCGTTCCGCCATTACGGTCAATTTGCATGTTACCCTTTTATTATATAGGCTTGGCAAGCCAGGAAGGAGACCAAAGAAATGGACCCTAGAAAAGAGGCATCCGTGGAGAGAATCCTGGGGTGGTCATCCACTTCCGTGTGGGGAGGGGTGGTCGAGATGTGACTGGACCAGTGCGTGGCTGTGTGGGCACCTGCAAACACTGCTGCCTCGATGCCCTTGCTGAAGGAGCATGCATGCCAGTGCAGCAGGAGGAAAGTGCAGGGTGGCAGCTGTGTGCTGACCCTCCCAGGCCAGCGCAGCTGGCTACCACTGCCCAGCTGGAGGCAGAGGCCAGGGTTAGGAACTCGAGAAGAACTGAAACTGTGAAAGACATTAGAATGTCTACTGCTCTGTTAACAAGGGGACCAGCTGATAAAGATGGTGGGAGAAAAGGTCCTTTGAACAGACCCCACTTCTTTCATGGACCATGCCATCTTATTTGCACCTGCTTATATGTTCATGTGTGTCTATAAGTGTTACAGACGTATGCCATTTTCTACCTCTAGATGGTATTGCTAATTTATAAAAGAGCTATGTTTAATTTTCTTAAAAACAAGCAGGTGCTTGTAAAGACTGGCTATTTAAAATTCTCAGAAATATAGAAAGTAATCAAATGCTTGTGAAGTTTATGTGATCTAAGATTAATCTTCAGTAAATAAAATCTAGTTTAACTTTGTTGGTTTATATAGAAAAACATGTTGCTAGAGTTATGTAAAGGTTAAGAATTCTAATTCAGATGAAAGAAAAATGACACATGTGATGAAAAGGAAGAGTTTGGAGGTGTGTTTGGGGGAAGGGAGCAATTTTGTCCTAAAGAGAGGCTACTTGTTTTAGAGCAGGGAAGAGGAAAATAGGAAAATATAAAGTTGTGAAAGGTTTGTGAAAAGGTACTTTGAGAAGGAAATTTTGTGTGGTCAAGCTGAAAAACACTGGGGTACATTTAATTAAGTACATGAATTTGAATATCAAAGTAAGCTGATGCAAAAGTAGTCTTTTTCTTAACCTGGAACTGGCTTTGGGGTGTTCTGGGGGCTCCTGAATTCCTTAAAAGGCCAGCTTCTCTCTCCTTATAAAAGATACTAAAGTAGTGAGGCATGTAAGGTGTGCTGGAATTACCTGGGGAACATTGTAAAACAAGAAATGACGCTGAGCCATCTTTATGTTGTATTCGTATAAGTTATAAGCGTTCGTGAAATTCCTGGAGACCTGAGACGTCCTGGTGTAAGATGTCTGTTAAGATGTCTGTCATCAAAACTAAGGCTCAAACTAAAAGGACTGAACCTGCCGGGGAATCAAGTCCATGCTGTTTCTGCAAAAGCCAGACTTCTGTCCCTGGGACACGGCAACAGTCCTCCTGAATCAGAGGCACTGAGGTGGGAAAACGTGGCTGCAAAGGAGGCGAGCAGGTGGGGCCCTGGTGACTCCCAAATGGCTGCGTGGCTCCCTGGCAGCTCCAGTTGCACACTTTTGCATCCTTGGTGCACAGCAGTGCGGTGAAGCTGGACGTCAGCAGCGAGTGTGTGCCTGTCAGGCCTGGTAGTGAGTATATAACCCCCTAGTGCTTCTCTCCTACCTGCGTCAGCCCCTGCAGCCTGCAAGGGAGGAACAGGGGAAGTGTCGGCTGGAGCCTGGGTCGGCTTGAGCCAGGGTCACTTGTCCCCCTAGATGGCCGTTGCCATCCAGCCACGTACTGATACTGTCTGGAAGGAAACAAGAAGGGTGGTCTGGCTGCTGGTCCTGCGTGAGCCTTGGCTGCTGACCCAGGGTGCTGACAGTGGGCCATTCTACAGGGATTGACTCTGTGTCTTGGACAGTGGGAGACAAAGGGGTGGAGGACCATGAACAAACCTTTATGGGGACAAGAGATATGGGAAGAGATCTGGGCCTACTTGCAAGAGTCTGAGGCAAGTCCGTTGTCTTCCATGCCTTGCTCATAAGGTGCCCACCGGTCCAGGTGGTCAGGAAGCAGATGCCTCAGCCAAATCCACGCTTTAGAGCTGACTCACCCATGGACACTGGCGATTGGCAGTGTAGGAAGAGTGCTCTCCACAGCGCCTTGGTGGTGGTGCGTGGCTCAGGAGGGCCTGTGGGTGGTGCGTGGCTCAGGAGGGCCTGTGGGTGGGGCGTGGCTCAGGAGGGCATGTGGGTGGCGTGTGGCTCAGGAGGGCATGTGGGTGGCGTGTGGATCAGGAGGGCATGTGGGTGGCATGTGTCTCAGGAGGGCATGTGGGTGGCATGTGTCTCAGGAGGGCATGTGGGTGGCATGTGGCTCAGGAGGGCATGTGGGTGGCATGTGGCTCAGGAGGGCATGTGGGTGGCCTGTGGATCAGGAGGTGCTGTGGGTGGGGCATGGCTCAGGAGGGAAAGTGGGTGGGGCATGGCTCAGGAGGGCATGTGGGTGGGGCGTGGCTCAGGAGGGCCTGTGGGTGGGGCATGGCTCAGGAGGGCCTGTGGGTGGGACGTGGCTCAGGAGGGCCTGTGAATGGCATGTGGCTCAGGGGGGCATGTGGGTGGGACGTGGCTCAGGAGGGCCTGTGAATGGCATGTGGCTCAGGGGGGCATGTGGGTGGGACGTGGCTCAGGAGGGCCTGTGAATGGCATGTGGCTCAGGGGGGCATGTGGGTGGGACGTGGCTCAGGAGGGCCTGTGAATGGCATGTGGCTCAGGGGGGCATGTGGGTGGGATGTGGCTCAGGAGGGCCTGTGAATGGCATGTGGCTCAGGGGGGCATGTGGGTGGTGTGTGGCTCAGGAGGGCATGTGGGTGGGGCGTGGCTCAGGAGGGCATGTGGGTGGGGCGTGGCTCAGGAGGGCATGTGGGTGGTGTGTGGCTCAGGAGGGCCTGTGGGTGGGGCATGGCTCAGGAGGGCCTGTGGGTGGGGCGTGGCTCAAGAGGGCATTTGGGTGGGTTGTGGCTCAGGAGGGCATGTGGATGGTGTTTGACTCAGGAGGGCATGTGGGTGGGGCGTGGCTCAGGAGGGCATGTGGCGCGTGCTGGGGCGTAGCTGAGGGCAGGCGCTCTGGAATCAGCAAAGGCCATGTTCATTCACTGAAGTCCCCGACGGGTGAGGGACTGACAAATCGACGACAGTGAGCGCAGGTTCCAAGTATGCTCCAGGGTGCACTAGACTCATGTCTTTCCGACCACACACCTTTGCTACTTAGGCGGCATTTAGTTATGGGAGGCCTGTGCCATCGTCCACGCTGAACGTTGTGTGTTTCTGCCAGATGAATTCGCTAATATTTCTTCTTTGTCACCACAGATGAACAGCCAAGTGAAACCCTAAACGATCTGACCTCAAATTAGGCACCTGTCAGCACACTGGTTGTTTCCTGGGAGGCGGGGGAAAAAGTCACTACTACTACTTGGATTGCATCTTTGAATTTGTCTTCCCTTTTCTTTGCATGTGTCCAGATAGTTGCTGTAAACTGCCTCTAATGTAGTCAACCGGCGCCTATAGGAGTGACCTCACGGCTAACAGCCCTCCTGCTGGCTCAGGGCGCCTGGCAGAAGAGGGCGGCCTGTGAGATGCCAAGAGCCAGCTGTGGGGGCGGGCTGGCCGAGGGGCTGTCACGTGACAGGACCATGGCCTGTTCCTGCCCCACTGTGGCTGGACCCTTGGACCCTCCCGCGGGCTCCCGCAAGGTCCAGGAAGAACAATGATCGCTCCTCGAAAACCCCGCAAAGACTGGTCCCCCGCCCTGTGGTCCAGGCTAGCTCCTGGCAAGACCCTCCCCTGCCCTGGGAAGGAATGCAGAGCCTTTCCTCTGGCCGGGGAGCCCCCCCCCCCCCCGCCCCCAGTCCTGCTCTGTTCTAGGTCCCCCAGCACCTGCCACGTGATATGGAGGGTGCCCATGTCATCTCGCCGCTGCCCAAGACGTGCCTCAATGGAAGTTCCCTTAATAAACGCTAAATTTTATGTAACAGTTAGTCACTGTGAAGTTCTGTGAAACCTTCATGGAGTAATCTAAATGATTAAAAATAAATGGTTTAACTAGAGAAGAAATGGGATGAGTTTTGAGGTGACCTTTTTGGCAGTTTTGGTTACTTGAAAACTGAAAGTGTTCCAAGTTAACTTGGATGGTGCGTTAGATTAAACCTCACAGAAGAACTACAATTAGAAAAGGGCGCCCTGTGCTCTGCAGAGCAGGCAGAGGAGGTGGGAGAGCAGGTGATGCGTTTAGAGGCCGTTGCGCGCCGTGTGGAGGCCAGGAGACGGTCTGGGGAAAGAAATCTTACGTTTGGTCAAAGCAAGCAAGACTGAAACAGACGTATGTGAGAGCGTGCTAGCACAGAATTAGCATTTGGGTTTCTTTCTCTGTTAAAAGGACAAGAGTTTTCCTGTACTATTGGTACACTTTTAATAGAATATTATATAAGGAAAAGTAAAGATTTTATGTTTTATTACAATGACTTTTTGTGCTTGGCATTACCAGATCTTTGATTGCTTAGGTAAATCAAACCTTTTTAATACTAAAAGAACTAAATTTTGCTTCTAGCCATTTAAATGTATGCAATTGTTTGTGAAGTCTTTAATTGTCACCATGATTAAATGGACAGCTAAAATAAGAAAATCTCTCTTAACAAAGGAGGATAGAAAATTAATTAGGCCTCTTTGAGGTTTGGAAATCGTGTTTTAATCCAAGTGCCCCTTCCTCAAGGATATAAATGTACTAGTGATAATTTGCTTGTATTTTCATTGAGTAACGGCATTCTCAATATCAAGGGGTTACAGACAGAGTAGTCACTACAATTCTCCTGGCAAGGATTTCTTTTTTTGCCTGGAATATGCCCACAGACCTCCCACTTTATATTTAAAAAATAATAATTATACCAGGTATGCAAAAAGTCCCTAGTGTTTATTACCCCGAGTCCTCTGGTTTTATAAAACAAACTGAAGAGGAACTTCAGAGGGGAGGTGAGGGGGAGGGTGGGAAGAGATTAACCAAAGAACTTATATGCATACTAGAGGCCCGGTACATGAATTCGTGCATGGGTGGGGTCCGGCTGGCCTACCCCGATGGGGGCCCATCAGGGGTGGGACCGTCTGGGGGGAGGGGCCAAGGGAGGGCTCCAGAGCATGTCCAGCCACATCTTGCTCGATCGGCCAGACCCCAGCAGCAAGCTAACCTAACGGTCCAAGCGTCTGCCTGTTGGTGGTCAGTGCACATCATAGCGAGCAGTTGAGCGGCCTTAGCATGCCATAAGCATATTATGCTTTGATTGGTTGAATGGATGACCAGACGACCAGACACTTAGGCTTTTATTATATAGGATATGTATAACCCATAGACTCAGACAATAGTGAAGTACAACCTGCAGGGGCAGGGGGCGTGGGGGGGGGAGACAAGGTGGAGGGAGCTCAATAGGGAGGAAAAGGGGACATCTGTAATACTCTCAACAATAAAGATACTAAATTATTTAAAAATGCAATTGATGAAACTTGTTGAATTTTTTAACTTGCTTTGCCTGAAGCCCTTCCCTCAGTATTACTTAACCAGAGATCTATTCCCCTGTTCCCTCTGGTACCCACTGATTGTCCCTTTTCAAAATTGTTACCAGAAGATTTATGAGGCTACATCAGGGCATGTGCCAAGTAAGGAGACCTTCTAAGTCATTTCCAAGACCCTATAACGGCTCTTGAAGTCCGTGCAGTGCCATAGAGCAGTGGTTAAACAGTGTGCCAGCGAGAGGAAGATGGCAGGCGCCAGGGCCTACCACCTGGAGACACGGTCTGTGGAAAAAAACACCTTCACAAGGACTCCCTCCAGCTTCGGAAAGGACTGCCTCGGCTACTGTTCTGTCACCTTTGCATCACAAGGTTAAAAGGTGCTGACTCGTGAATTGGTGTATTTTGCATTTGAAAGGGTTCTCACACTTGCACCTTATTCTCCTGCCTGGACACCCAGCCTATAGGAGACCTCAAATTATATCCAGAGCAGGTAGCTGCTTAGCCTCAGACAAAAAGCTGATGGTCTTTCCCCAGATTGGGAACCAGCCAGTCAATTCAGCTTCTGCTACATATAGCCTTATGTTTTCTTCATTGTTGTTATACACTGAGTGGCCAGATTCTTATGATCTCTGAACGCATAATAATCTGGCCACTCAGTGTGTGTGTGTGTGTGTGTGTGTGTGTGTGTGTGTGTGTGTGTATTAGAGGCCTGGTGCATGAATTTATGCATGGGTGGGGTCCAGCCAGCCTGGCCAGGGGGAGGGGACATGAGCAGTTGGCTGGCCTGCCTGCTGGTTGAACTCCTGGTTGAGGGGACAATTTGCATATTAGCCTTTTATTATATAGGATATACACTGAGTGGCCAGATTATCATGCATTCAGAGAGCATAAGAATCTGGCCACTCAGTGTAATGTTTGTATTCCTGGAAGTATTAATGATCTTAATTCTCTTGCAACAAGCCAGTCAACTTTCCTATATTTTAGATTGTGTTTTCTAATTATTCCTTCTTATTGACTCTAGACTATACAATACTTCCGAATTTTTGCTGTTTTAACCCTTGTGAGTGGCACCTTAGCACAGAACTGTGGTGATACAATGCTTCCTTCGCCCTCCAGAACCTGTCTGGCTGCTGAATTGCCAGCGGGTTCCGGCCTCTACCTCTGGCAACAGTGACGATCTCAGTTCTTTCTGTTGGCAATTTTTCAAATCCCACAACTTTACTGTTGACTTTACAAAACTCCCTCTGTAAAGCCTCTACACAGGAAACAGCCCTGTCCACCACTTCCGCCTCTTTGCCTTCGATATTGACCACAGTAATTTCACACACCACCTAGGGGGAAAATAATGGGTTTCTAAAAACAATTGCAGCTATTAAGGAACACTGTAGTCTCACATTCCCCTGTTCAGGAGCTTGGACCAGTATGCACTGCCCCTTGTTTCCAACCAGTAAATGAAGCCCCATTTGAATGTTCTGGTAGAAGAAAGTGCTGCTAGTTTAATGAAAAGTACATCATTTTAAAAGCAAATAATTCACTTTAGCTCGAAGAAAAATATTGAACCATATTGGATCAGTTATTCAAGTCGAAAGGACTTGCATTTCAATTGAGGTCATTTAGATTAATATGGTAAAATAAAATTAATGGCCAAAAACAACTGTTGTATATTATCTTTATGAACATTTAACAATGCATCTTGCCCTTTCCCAACAGCTTAAGCTGTATTGTTTTCCCTCTCAGGGCTAATTGCATTAGAGCTCTGTATTTTGAAGATTACCTCCTTTTATGAGTTCCTTATCTTCCCCCTCATGACAATGATTAAAAATTGAAATGCATTTTAAGTGATGTCAGAGGGAATAAGCTGAACATTTTAAATACCTATTAGTATGGATGACATTTAATGTGATTTTAAAGGTCAATGTCTCTGTAAGTTGTGTTATTGGAGTTAAAGTGGACCATGTTATAGATCGTTTCTTTGAAGCAGAAAAAAAAATTCTTTTTCAGATATTATCCACAAAATGATACTTATGTGCACTAACTTTGAGTAGATGCTATGGAAGATACAGGAAAGAAATGAGAACTAATCCTATTCACTAAGAAATTTTAACTTGATAGGAACAATCAAATTGTTATCTCACAATTAGGAAACAATCTGACTTTATTACCAGCTGGGCTTAACTTTTCAATCATTGATCCAGAAATATTTCAGCCACAGATATAGCTTTCTGCCAGGCAGGCTTATTATAAGAAAACAGCAATATTCTGGAACCTAGAAAATCCAATTCAATGTATCCCTTAGAGCACCTACCTAAACTTAAATGCTGTAATAAAACTGATATTAGATTTATGAGAATGGGTAAAGTGATAAAGAAGTTACATTGTTCCCTTTCCACCTTTAAAAGTATGGGTTCCTTACCCTTATAAATTTGAGCTGCTTACTTAATTGGTATAATTTTCTACATATCCTATATAATAAAAGTCTAATATGCTAAGTGTCTGGTCATCCATTCAACCAATCAAAGTGTAATATGCTAATGATATGCTAAGGCCGCTCAACCGCTCGCTATGATGTGCACTGACTACCAGGGGGCAGACAATCGACTGGTCGACCAATTGCTATGATGTGCACTAACCACCAGGGGGCAGATGCTCCGACTAGTAGGTTTGCTTGCTGTTGAGGTCCAGCAGATCAGGACTGAGCGAGATGGGCCAGACACACCCTGGAGCCCTCCCGTGGTCCCTCCTGGGCTGGCCAACCTCCTGCATTCCTCCGCAGCCCTGATCATGCGTCAGTGGGTCCCTTGGCCTGGCTTGTACCCTCTCGCAATCTGGGACCCCTTGGGGGATGTCGGAGAGCCGGTTTCAGCCTGATCCCACAGGCCAGGCCGAGGGACCCCACTAGTGCACAAATTTGTGCACTGGGCCTCTAGTTAGTGGTATATTCATGAAGATTTTGTACTATTAGAAACCATCATAAATTTCACAAACAGATAGTCATATGACAAAACAGTGTTGTGCCTCTTTGTAAACCTGAGTATGATTCTGGTACTTCTGTGGATATAAATGGTACTTTTTCTAAATTGCAATACTACTTTCTGTATATAGCAAATAAATCCAGTTGTATAATTTTAAATATCATCAATAGAAAGCATGTAATACTATGGTTTTATCAGCCCCATTCCTCTTAACCTTACATCTGTAACCGGATCCTAATCATTCTAAGATGATTGCAGGTAAAATTATACCATTAATATAATTTTGATAAGAGAATAACAACCACTTTCTTGTGCTTGTGGGTTCATGGACTGACCTTAGAACTGCTCAATTAGATATTATACCGCAAAATCCAACCAGATCAGTTAACAGATGGCCTTTTCAGCCACTAAGCCATCGCAGCTCAGTAAAGACATCCAGAGTCCCTAGCTTGTCCTCCTTGACAAGAGGATTGCTTGTTTATTTGTTTGCAGCCCAAGGGGGAGTGTGTACCCAATTCCTCCTGCTGTAACTAGAGAAATACCTCTTCCCAGGTAGAATTAAAACAATCAAACTCTTTAACCTTGTCAAATGCCTTAAGGGGCATTCCTTATCTACTTCTAGCATCACTGGCTGGTTAGGATTTAAATTTTCTGACATTTTTAGTTGTCTCTCAACTGGGCTCAGACATGTTTCGAGGTCTGGACTGAAAGTTGTTCTATTCATTGTTTTTCTAATTGTTTCATATATTTCACTGTCAAGTTACTGATATTCTGTATTGCAAAATGCTTAAAGCCCCTACAAAAACTCAAGCAATGGTTATGTAAAGGATGGAAATGATTCATCAAGTTACTGTACCTCCTCTGTGTTTGTAATCCAGGATGGTTAAAACCTTGGCTCCCAATGCCAAATGCCTTCTTATCAATTGCCCCTGATTTCTTCTGACATTGCAAATTGAGTGCTTTTGTTACACTTTAACCTTTTTCAAACAGTTGGGAGACTGAAAGATTTCTTTAATTTGGCGGGTACCTGTCAACAGCAAATGGCTCTGTTGCTCTATTGGATTCTGCCCTGCCCCTGGATCCCTACCGAGGAAGTAAGTTGGAACTGGGGCAGGTGGCCAAGCCACTCCTGCACTGACCTGAGACAAACTGACTGATCAATCATCAATACTAGTGACTGGTTCTGATAGAAAGAGGGAAATGTTGACCCTGAGAAGAATATATCTGCCAAAAAAGATCACTCATGGTTAACTGGACCCAAAGTCATAACCAGAGTCTAGCAGCCATTGTCTGCAGAGGCCTCTCACACACACAGCGCTTCAGGAAACATCCACAGACTGGGCTCACGACTCCTGCACTGTGCTCCTATCCTCTGAGGCAACTCTTACTAGAGAGACCCCGGAGAGAAGTGTGACCCGTAACACAGACTTCCCCTCCAACTGGGACTACAGAGCTTACTATTTGCATCTTCACCAACCAGTCAGAAGAGCTTCATTCTGACCAGTCAGAATGGTGTTATCTGGACTAACAAAACTGTGAAAATTTGGAGTTTTCCTTTGCATAAAAATTGACCAATCAGGAACCAGGGAGGGCTGCTCTCCCTCAGTGGAACTCACTTTCAATCTCCACTGAAGACTGTGTTTTCCCTATGGGAGCGGCAACACTGGAGACACAGCTGCAACACTGGAGCCCGAGCTGCAACACTGGAGACACAGCTGCAACACTGGAGCCGGAGGTGCAACACTGGAGCCAGAGCTGCAACACTGGAGCCCGAGCTGTAACACTGGAGCCACAGCAGCAACACTGGAGCCCGAGCTGTAATACTGGAGCTGGAGCTGCAACACTGGAGCCCGAGCTGCAGCACTGGAGCCGGAGCTGCAACACTGGAGCCTGAGCTGCAGCACTGGAGCCGGAGCTGCAACACTGGAGCCCGAGCTGCAGCACTGGAGCCGGAGCTGCAACACTGGAGCCCGAGCTGCAGCACTGGAGCCTGAGCTGTAACACTGGAGCCCGAGCTGCAACACTGGAGCCCGAGCTGTAACACTGGAGCCCGAGCTGCAACACTGGAGCCCGAGCTGCAACACTGGAGCCTGAGCTGTAACACTGGAGCCTGAGTTGCAACACTGGAGCTGGAGCTGTAACACTGGAGCCTGAGCTGTAACACTGGAGCCTGAGCTGTAACACTGGAGACAGAGCTGTAACACTGGAGCTGGAGCTGTAACACTGGAGCCTGAGCTGTAACACTGGAGCTTGAGCTGTAACACTGGAGACAGAGCTGTAACACTGGAGACAGAGCTGCAACACTGGAGTCTGAGCTGTAACACTGGAACCACAGCAGCAACACTGGAGCCCGAGCTGCAACACTGGAGACAGAGCTGCAACACTGGACCCCAAGCTGTAACACTGGAGCCCGAGCTGTAACACTGGAGCCCGAGCTGCAACACTGGAGCCCGAGCTGCAACACTGGAGCCCGAGCTGCAACACTGGAGCCTGAGCTGTAACACTGGAGCCCGAGCTGCAGCACTGGAGCCCGAGCTGCAACACTGGAGCCGGAGCTGCAACACTGGAGCCGGAGCTGTAACACTGGAGCCGGAGCTGCAACACTGGAGCCGGAGCTGCAACACTGGAGCCCGAGCTGCAACACTGGAGCCCGAGCTGCAACACTGGAGCCGGAGCTGCAACACTGGAGCCCGAGCAGCAACACTGGAGCCGGAGCTGCAACACTGGAGCCGGAGCTGCAACACTGGAGCCCGAGCTGCAACACTGGAGCCGGAGCTGTAACACTGGAGCCCGAGCTGCAACACTGGAGCCGGAGCTGTTACACTGGAGCCCGAGCTGCAACACTGGAGCCGGAGCTGCAACACTGGAGCCGGAGCTGTAACACTGGAGCCCGAGCTGTAACACTGAAGTGACCTCAGTGGAGTGGAGTGGAGCTATCTTATTGGAGCTGAGCTGCCATGTCTGGGCCTCCTCACCTGGGCTGCCTGGCCAGGGCTGCCTTGCTCCAGCTGTTTGTGCTATTCCACAGCCAAGCTGTTCACAGTTGCGCCGTTTTCACTGAATAAAGCCTGTCCCCCTCACAGTAGCCCAAATCGCAGGCTCCTCTTGGTGTGGGGATGATGACCTCAGTTGATAATAGGAAGAGACTTTTTCTGAAATGGGATGTGTCCGGGCGGCGGACAGGGGCAGTAAGAGTGCCTCCGCGTTGGCAGCGGAGTAGAGCCGTTCCCCGGGTGCGCGGTTCCAGGTGAAGGCCCTCTTCCGGCCTGTGCGCCTGGCCCGATTCTCCCATTGGAGCCCAAGTGGACAGAGCAAGCCGGTAATGCGGCGCCATGTCTCCCTCCGGTGAAGGGCAGACTTTCTCAGCCCTCGACTCCTGCAGGCTGGGATCCGAGAGGCCTGCGCCGCTCATCCTAGAGAACGTGTGAGGAAGGTTGGCATTCAGAGCTGCCTGTTTCACTTTATAATTAGAAACATATTAATTCATATACTCACCATTTTCATTACTTTTGAACACTCAAATCATTTGCCCTGCTTTTGATAAGGTCCCTAATCTTGAGCTACAAGGGCCTGTAGTTGTCCTTCAAACTAAAATTAATAGCAGTTTTATTGGCTCATTATTTCTGACATCTGGTTGGAAGTGCAGAGCAGGAACTACTGGGCAATAACTGCAGTAGCTCTGATTAGAAACTAATGCCGTTAGCAATCAGCTATAACCACGGCTGCCATGAAGCCTGAGGAAAAGGGAAGGGCCGGCCGCGCCCTGGAGAGGAGCTGGGCAGAGGACAGACCAGCCCCGCCCGCCCGGTCACTCCACCCGGAGAGGAATGCACATCATCAGAAAGGAAATGTGATTTCGTAGCAGGAAAGAAAAATGATGGCAAATAAAATGATAGTAAGCAAAAAATTGCATTGCTTGAATGGAAATTTGGCAAAAGAATAGTTTGTATTTTCCACATTTCCAAATATTCGCAAATATTTCTAATATTTTTTCTCTCAACATTTCCCTGGCTTCCTCAACCAATGCCCATCCACCTGCTCTTGCCTTGGTGATGACTGGCATTTGCTGAGCACTGACTGTGGGCCAGGTCCTCTTCTAATACATTGGTGTGTGTAATCCTCAAAAGTGCTAAAGGGTTAACACTGTCCTTCTTCCCATTTACAGGCCCGGGGCCTGAGGCACAGAGAGGGAAGGGCATGCCTCCCATGTCACACAGCAGTACACCTCCCAGCAGCAACGCCCAGCGCAGAGCCCAGCACCAGTGCCCACACTCTTCAAACACTTGCTGCACTGCCAGTTTTGCTTTCAGGTTTTAACAAGTACTTCTTGAACACCTACAACTTGCCAAGCGCTGCGGTGGAGGGAGAGGGGAATATAAAAAAACAACAGCAACAACAGACAGCTGTCGCCCTAGGAGCTAACCCACTCACCTGAATTATTGCAATAGCTTCCTAACTTCTGACGCCTCCGCCTTCTGACTTCTCTTTTCTAAAGATCCTGTTAAATATCCCTCCTAGGCTCCGAACCCTCCTCTAAGTCCACTCTCATTCATAACACCGGGAAAACCCAGCAGAATGAGTCACGTTTTCCCAGAACCCCCGCTGCCTTCCCCGCCGTCACCTGTCTTACTACCTCCCCGTTTGGGCAAGCAGCTCCGGCACCTCCCCACTCTGCAACAGACCTGCTCCTCTGCCTGCAGGGCCTGGCGCTGCCCTCTCGCCGCCCAGAGCATTCTTCCTCCAGGCCTCCCCCCATTACTGTCACTGGCCCCTTTCCTTGCAGATTTTGCTCAAATGTCACCTTGCAGTGAAGCAGCCTCTGAACACCCTTTTTAAAGTGGTACACCCCTTCCCCAGTGACACTTTCATCCTCTCAACCGCCCACTACCTAGCAAACTGTGTTAGGTGTTAGTTGTTAAGCTTTTGGTTAATTAACTGTGAATCTTTCCCACTGAAATGTGTGTCACGAAAACAGCAGAGTGCACCCATTTTGTCCATCACTCTATTCCTAGTGCCTAGAATGGGGTCTGTCACACAGTAGGTGCACAACTCACATTTGTTGAATGAATAAATGTATCTTACCCTGAAGGATCCCTTCTGTTTAGAAATCTTAAAATAAGCTGCATTCTCCCCACCTCTGCCCCAAAACACCTGACCTTGTAAGAGCTCCATAAGCCAAACCTAGGACCAAGTTTGTCTCGGGGCAGTTCCCGCGGAGGATGCGACGGGAAGTCCTGGGCGTCAGCGGCTGAGTGAGGTCTTTTAAGAATCAGGAGTAGAAAAGTTGCCTGGGAGGAGACACAGGGCAGAGCGTAGAAGCAAGGGCATGTATTCGGTTTAAATCCCAGCATTTCTGCTTACCAGCTCGGTGGCTGCCCCCCTGAGCCCAGGAGCAGCCTACTCGCCCCTGAGCCTGCTCCCTGGTCTGTAGGAGGACAACAGTGTCCCCGGAAATGCTGTGAAGCAACACGGAGAATTTATGTAACAGGTGGCCCTCACCCACACGTGGTGCAATTTGCTTGCCTTTGGAACACAGGGAGCCGCTGGGAGAGCGTGGGGGAGCGGGTGGGTCCTCACAGCGACCTGCGCATGCACAGAACATCCCCGAGGACAGCACCCGCGGGCTGAGAGACAGCGAATTCACATGCGGACTCAGTGTGCTCTCTGAGAGCACACATTTCAAGAGTTTAGGTCATCGTTTCCGTTTTCCACGAGGACCCAGCACCTGCAAATAAGCCGGAGCCAGCGACAGGCTTTAGCCTAATCTCAGGGCTGTCTGTAGCATCGCTTCCCACTTACGTGACACCAAGGTCTTGCCCAAGAGCTTATGGCTGAGTGTTATGTTCCCAGCCACACCGAAGGCCCGGGTGGGGCAGGTGCAGTCCCTCTTTTGCGGGATTCTAACAGTTTCCACGGACCTGGCTCTTGCACGGCATCTTTTCCCTGACGCTCAGAGTGGCCCGTGAGGTGAGCACGAGAGACACGGTCAGGGTTAAGCCCCACCTTCCGAACGAGGAGACAGACTTGGAGTGATTCCTTGTCTCACCCCCGCTCCCGGGTCCAGCAGGTGGCTGGTGAGCACCCATCGCCCTGACCTAGGTCAGGCGCGGCTCCACGCCCTCACCCCGCACCGTGTATGCAGCACTCAGGAGCTTCAGGTAGAGCCAACGGAATCGCTGTGCCTCCCAGGTTCCTGACAGTCACTGCTGCCGTTCGTGGGTGAGCACTGAGGCGGGCAGCCCTGGCACATCGCAGACACTGTTTGCTTTTCTAAACCTCAGCAAAACACTGGGTGTTACTGCCCACCCCTACGTCCTCTTTAAAGACAAGGAGATTGAGACCACGTAAGGAACTTTCTCGGGGTCATGCAGCTAGAAAGTGCTAGAAGTACCATGGACAGTCAGTGACCTCAACACCAAGCTCTTCCCACTGAGCAGGGCCACCTCTTGGAGCCATGCAGAGGGTCTGCCTGGGGACTGGGGGTCTCCTCGTCCGCAGAGCTCAGGAGGAAGCTCACTGCGAGACACCGGATCTTTCCTGACCCAAGGAGAGGTTGTTCAACACTGGGAACTGCATTCGAATGCCAGTTCCACAAGGAAAAGGTCTCGGTCAACTCACCCAAACTTCCTGGAAGGTGGTTTTCCAATCTGTTAAACGGGGCTGCTGGTTAATAAAGTTACTGGGAGGGTCATGAAATAACCAGGGAAACTCACTCAGCACTGGGTGTGGAAGCCCTGACCCCTCTATCCCCTCCCACGTAAACCGAGGGAGGACCCCAGCGGCTGAGCAGGAACTGCGGGGTGAGAGGAGGTTACATGAGCAGCCACTAGAGAAGGCCGGGGAGGTGGGCTGGCACGGAGAGAGGCGAGGGGAGGGGCAGGGGACGGGCAAGCAGAGTGGAGTGGAGGCCGAAGGCTGGCTGCGACCGTCCTTCCCGCTAGCAGGACCGGAGCTGTTGACATTTCTAAACAACCTTATCCGTGGCTTCTGCGCGGGTTGTCCATGCTCGGCAGGAGGCACACACAAGACCCAGCCCGTCCAGTCCGGGTTTCTGTCCCAGAAATCGGTCCCCCGTCCATCGCAGTCGGAAGTGTGGCCTTGAACCCACCATCTCTCCCCAAATTTGTCAAGTTCCTCAGTTACAAGCGGACCTCCCCGCCGGTGGCCCAGCCTCTGACCCAGGCTTTCTTACTCCTCTTCCCCACCAAGCAGCACCTCTCCCCTGTGAGATGCAGCTTTGCACCATGGCTGGGCTGGTCAATTGAGGCATGGGCGGCGGGGGAGGGGGGGGGGGGAGGGGGGAGGTAAAGGGGGGAGGTGGCCCCCTTCATCCTTCACAAAGCAGCAGCGTCACTCTCCCCCCGGGGTCGGCAGGACAGGGAGCCCACAGGCACTTGAGCTGGCCCGCTGGCTTCCAAGGCTGCTTTGCTCTGTCACCTCTGTCCCCTACCCCTCAGTTAGCAGGCAGCTGCCTGCCTGTGCTGGCGCAGAAGGCACGTCCCTCTCCTGAGCCTTGGCATCAGCCCCGCTCCTAGGTCCGGGGCTGGGGCTGATATGCGTGGCTATGGTGGGCACTCTGGTCCTGTTCTCCTCCTCAGAGCTGCACAGCCAGCGTGGGAATTAAGTCCCAGCTCTGTCAGCAGTCCCGAGTTCCCTCAGGGCCAAGGTGGAACCTCCAACAGGCCATTGGGTGCTGACGTGGGATGAACATCGCGGCCTCTGCTTCCTGTAGACAAACAGGTCTCTGCAGGTTCATTTATCCCCAACGGCCATGGCTGCGGCACAGGGCAGTTACACGTGCTTGCTTGGTGGCTAAAAATGAGTGAAGAAACACATAAATGAATGAACCAGGGCCATCTAAGAACTCCGCTGAGATGAACATTCCTAAAAGAAATGTTCAGATAGCAAAATCACTATTTTATCCTTCATCCTCACAGCTGTCAAAACTCCCAGGCACTTCGCCTTCTCCTTTAAGCAGGTCTCTGGCTTCGGGCCTGGCAGGGTGAAGGAGAGTGGTGAGCGCTGAGTTTTCCTCTTAGATACAAAAACTAAGAACGCTTGCAGGTAACACACCTGGCCTTAGATACAAAAACTTAATTCAAAAGTTCAGATGCACCAAGGGAGGACCAGAGCAGGGCTGGGCCCACACAGGGGCTGTGCGAAGGGCGCTGTCATCGCTGCATTCCCTGCGGCTCTGCCTAAAGCTTCCTGGAGTCGCCCCAGACTTCCTAACTCTAACGCGGTGGCTTGCGGAGGGGCCCAGAACACGCATTTGTAAGGAGCAAGCGCTGCTGCGGTTCTGATGCGGTGGTCTGAGAATCACACTTTCAAAACACCGCGGTAGGTGTTTAGAAAACAATCCTAAGCCAATGTAATTTGCTGTGATTTCGGAGCCCTGCTCTGGACTGAAGTGCTCTGAAGATCAAGTGTATTTGATTCTCCATTCAGGACTAATGGGAGCAATCACTTCTCCTCAGCGCGGAGAGCCCATTAGGAGAGCAGATGAGCCCAGTATTTAGAAGATCAAGATGTGTTTAGAATATCATTTATGAAGCCTCCTGCCTAGACGACTAAAAGCAGTTCCACGGCAGAGAGAAAGGGGGAGGGTGAATCTCTCCGTGCTCACACCTGCCTGAGCCACAGGGCTGCACTCATCTCACGTTCTACAAACACAGGCATCTCTGCTCACCTCGTCCACCAGTGAGGGGGAAAGTGGGCCCAACTTAGAATAAAATCAAACCTAGAAACTCTACAGCTCTGTTTCCTCTATATTTACACTGAAGGTTTTCATTTGTTTCTTTGTCTGTCTGGTTTATTTGTGTTTGCTCATTTGTTTGTTTTTAGTGATAATAGGGTGATCGTTGTGTCCAGACATGGACTTGAGCCCCCAGCCCATCCCAGCTCAGAATCTGAGAGCCTTCCTCAGGCTGTCCCGCCGTGGAGGCCAGGTGTTTACCCTCAAGCTTCAGACTCCTTCAGAATCGCCAGTCAAAATAAAGATGTGCATTAACAAATCAGACTTATCAACAAACAAAGAGAAAGGAGACAAATAAATAAAATCAGACATGAAACTAGAGAACTAACTATTGACATCACAGAAATACAAAGGATTGTAAGAAAATATTACAAACAACTACATGCCAACAAATGGGACAACCTGGGTGAAACAGACAAATTCCTAGAAACATACAATCTTCCAAAAATGAATCAGGAAGAATCAGAAAACCTGAATAGACTAATAAAAACTAATGAAATTGAAGCAGTAATAGAAAAACTCCAGCAAACAGAAGTCTGGACTGGATGGCTTCATAGCCAGATTTTACCCAACATTCAATGAAGAGCTAGCACCTATAGTCTTCAAATTTTTCCAAATAATCCAAGAAGAAGGAACACTTCCAAGCTCTTTTTCTGAGGCCAACATTATCCTAATTCCAAAACCAGATAAAGACACTACAAAAAAAGAGAATTACAGGCCAATATCCCTGAAGAACACAGTTGCTAAAATCCTCAACAAAATATAAGCAATGTATTAAAAAGATCAAATCCCTATGACCAAGTGGGATTTAATCTGGGGATGCAAGTCTTGTGCAATATTCACAAATCAATAGACATGATACATCACATAAACAAACTGAAAGACAAAAATCACATGAGCATATCAATAGATGCAGAAAAAGCATCCAACAAAATCTAACATTCAGTTTTGATAAAAACTCTCAGCAAAGTGGCAATAGAGGGAATATATCTCAACATGATAAAGGCTATATATGACAAACCTACAGTGAACATCATACTCAACAGGCAAATACTAAAACCATTTTCCCAAAGAACAGGAACAAGACAGGGATGCCCACTTTCACCACTCTTATTCAACATAGTACTGGAATTGCTAGTCATAGTGATTAGACAAGAAGAAATAAAAGGCATCCAAATTGGAAAAGAAGAAGTAAAACTTTCATTATTCGCAGATGACATGATATTGTACATAGAAAACGTTAAAGACTCCACCAAAAAACTACTAGATTCAATAAAGGAATTTGGCAATGTAGCAGGATATAAAATCAACACCCCAAAATCGATGGCTTTTGTAATACACCAATAATGAATTCTCAGAAAGAGAAACTAAATAAACAATCCCTTTTACCATTGCAACAACAAAAAAATTAAGATACTTAGGAATAAACTCAACCAGAAGGTAAAAGACTTGTACTCAAAAAACTATAGGATGTTGAAAAAAGAGACAGAAGAAGATATAAAAAAGTGGAAGAATATACTGAGTTCATGGATTGGTAGAATCAACATCATTAAAATGTCCATACTACCCAAGGCAATCTACAGATTCAATGCAATCCCTTTTAAAATACCAATGGCATATTTCACAGATCTAGAACTAATACTCCAAAAATTTATATGGAACCAAAAAAAGACCCTGAATTACTGCAGCAATCTTGAGAAAGAAGAACAAAGTTGGAGAAATCACAATACCAGATTTCAAGTTATACAACTAAGCCATCATAATCAAAACTGCCTGGTACTGGCACAAGAACAGACATATAGACCAGTGGAACAGAATAGAGACCCCAGAAGTCAACCCAAGCCATTACTCTCAATTAATATTTGACAAAGGAGGCAAGAGCAAACAATGAAGTCAAGACAGTCTCTTCGATAAATGGTGCTGGGAAAATTGGACAGATACATGCAAAAAAATGAAACTAGATCACCAACTTACACCATACACAAGAATAAACTCAAAATGGATAAAAGACTTAAATGTAAGTTGGAAAATCATAAAAATCCTACAAGAAATTATAGGCAGCAAAATCTCAGAAATCTCTCTTAGCAATAGGTTTAGGATACATCTCATAGGGGCTTAATCACAAGGAACAACAGCCTGTAATTATTGGAATCGAGAGGGCAAAGAAAACTAAGGAGAACATAAACAAATGAGACTACATCAAAGTAAAAAAACTTATTTACAACAAAAGAAAACATCAACAAAATGAAAAGGGAGCCCATTATATGGGAGAACATATTTGGCAATGATACATCTGATAAAGGGTTAATATCCAAAACATATAAGGAAGTCATATAACTTAAAAAAAGAAAGATAATCAAATTAAAAAATGGGTGAAGGACCTAAATAGATACTTCTCCAAAGTAGACATACATATGGTCAAGAGACATATTAAAAAATGCTCAAAGTCACTGATCATCAGAGAGATGCAAATTAAAATGACAATGAGGTATCACCTCACACCTGTCAGAATGGCTACCATCAAGTCAACAAATGACAAGTGCTGGAGAGGATGTGGAGAAAAGGGCACCCTCATACACTGCTGGTGGGATTGCAGACTGGTGCAGCCACTTAGAAAACAGTATGCAGTTTCCTCAAAAAATTAAAAATGGAACTGTCATTTGACCCAGTGATCCCACTTCTAGAAATGTATCCTAAAAAACACAAAACACTCATCTGAAAGAATATATGCACCCTTATGTTCATAGCAGCACAAGTTTCAACAGCTAAGATCTGGAAACAGCCCAAGTGCCCATCAGGAGATGAGGGGGTAAAAAAGCTGTGGTAGCCCTGGCCGGTTTTGCTCAGTGGATGGAGCATCAGCCTGCGGACTGAAGGGTCCCAGGTTCAATTCTGGTCAAGAGCATGTGCCTTGGTGGCTGGCGGGCATGTCCCCAGAGGGGGGTGTGCAGGAGGCAGCTGATCGATGTTTCTCTCATCAATGTTTCTAACTCTCTATCCCTCTTCCTTCCTCTCTGTAAAAAAATCAATAAAATATATGTATTTTTTAAAAAGATGTGGTACATTTACACTATGCAGCAGTAAAAAAGAAGAATCTCTTACCCTTTGAGGCAGCATGGAGAGACCGGGAGAGTATCATGCTAAGTGAAATAAGCCAGTCAGAGAAAGACAAGTATCACATGATCTCACTCATATGTGGAATCTAATGAACAAAATAAACTGATGAACAGAGAGGATCCAGAAACATGGAAGCATGAAGCAGACTGTGGAATCTCAGAGGGAAGGTGGGGGAGAGTGGGTGGGTGGGAGGTAATTAACCAAAGACCATATATCCTATATAATAAAAGCCCAGAGACCAAATGGCAGAATGACTGGAAAAAACGGAACAACCACAGCCCCTCACCCTGGCTGGCCTGCCCCCAATCGGCCCTTATGGGGGTGGGCTGATTGGACCACACCAATGCACAAATTTGTGCACCAGGCCTCTAGTATATATATAATGAGTGGCCAGATTATTATGATCTGTGAACCCATAATAATCTGGCCACTCAGTGTATATCTTATATAATAAAAGGCTAATATGCAAATTATCCCCTCAATCAGGAATTCAACTGGCAGGCAGGCTGGCTAACCGCCCATGTCCCCTCCCACTGGCCAGGCTGGCTGGACCCCACCCATGCACGAATTCATGCACCGGGCCACACACACACTGAGTGGCTAGATTATTATGCATTCAGAGATCATAATAATCTGGCCACTCAGTGTATATATATATTTATATATATTCATAACCCATGGACAGGGACAATCAGGTGGTGAAAGCCAGAGGTGGGGGCAGGTACAGCTGGATGAGGTTAATGGGAAAAATGGGGGGGGGGGGAAGGGACATATGTAATACTTTCAACAATAAAGATTAAAAAAAATATTTAATAAGGGAGGCAAGAATATACAAGGGAGAAAAGACAGTCTATTTGATAAATGGTGCTGGGAAAATTGGACGGATACATGCAAAAAGAAAGAAAGAAACTAACCCATCAACGTACACTATACCCAAGAATACACCAAAAATGGATAAAAGACTTAAATGTAAGTCATGAAACCACAAAAGTCCTAGAAGAAGACATAGGCAGTAAAATCTCAGACAACTCTCATAGCAGTATGTTTATGGATACAGCTCCTAGGACTAAGGGAACTAAGGAGAAAATAAACAAATGGGACTACATCAAACTAAAAAGCTTCTGCACAGCCCTAGCCAGTCTGGGTCAGTGGATAGAGCATTGGCTTGCAGACTGAAGAGTCCCTGGTTTGATTCCAGTCAAGGGCACATGCCTGGGTTGCAGGCTCAACCCCAGGTCGAGGTGTGCAAGAGGCAGCTGATCAATGATTCTCTCTCATCACTGATGTTTCTATCTCTCTCTCCCTCTCCTTGCCTCTCTGAAATCAATAAAAATTTATATATTTTTTAAAAAGCTTCTGCCCAGCAAAAGAAATCATCAACAAAATGAAAAGCGAGTACACTGTATGGGAGAACATATTTGCTAATGACACATCTGATAAGGGGTTAATTTCCAAAATATATAAAGAACTCATACAACTCAACAAAGGGAAGACAAACAATCCACTTAATCCAATTTAAAAAAATAGGCAAAGGACCTGAATAAACACTTCTCCAAAGAGGACATACAGATGGCCAAGAGACAGATGAAAAAATGCTCAAAGTCACTGATCATCCAAGAGATGCAAATTAAAACGACAATGAGGTATCATCTCACACCTGTTAGAATGGCTACCATCAATCAGCCAACAAACAACAAGTGTTGGCGAGGATGTGGAGAAAAAGGAACCCTCGTGCACTGCTGGTGGGAATGCAGACTGGTGCAGCCACTGTGGAGAACAGTATGGAGTTTCCTCAGAAAATTAAATATGGAACTCCCATTTGACCCAGTAATCCCACTTCTAGGAATAGATCCCAAAAAATCAGAAACACCAATCAGAAAGGACATATGCACCCCTATGTTCACAGCTGCATTATAACAAGAGCCAAGGTCTAAAAACAGCCCAGGTGCCCATCTGTAGATGAGTGGATAAAAGAGCTGTGGTACGTTTGCACCATGGAATAACACGATGAGGCTTTAAAATGGAAAGAACTCTTACCTTTGTGACAGCATAGATGGACCTGAAGATCATGATGCTAAGCAAAATGAGACAAATACCATATTATCTCACTTACATGTGGAGTCTAATGGACAAAATAAACGGACAAACAAGATAAAGCCAGAGGTATGGGACAGACTGACACGTCTGTCAGGAGAGGTGGGTGGGACGGCCTGGATTGGAGAAGGTGAAGAGAACAGCCGAAGGCGTATGCACACAGCGCGGGCACACACAACAACGTGGCTAGGGCCCAAAGGAGGAGGTGGGGGCGGGGGGAATTGGGGGACATCTGTAATAGTATGGACAATAAAAACAAAATATACTTTTAAAAATCAAATTACCAGTGTAAATTATTTGCAGCAATAACATGTACACTGTGTGCTCACCACAGCGCCCAACAGGGTCTCTGACCCTGTCCGCCTGGTGGGAGCTGGTGTTTACCCTGAAGTCGGGAGGAATTAAAGGGGGAGAAACGTTTGCCAGGGACGAGAAGCTCAGTAAAGCACGCGTATTCTCGGTTTTATCCTAAAGTGAGAAGAGGCTTTCGTTGTCAACTTTTTAAGTCATGGCAGAATTACTCCTTTTTAGATTTCAGGCCTCCTTGTTTATTTTCAACAGAACACATTTTGTTTTATGAAATTAATAATTCTGCAAGCACAAATATATTAGCTTAAATAAAATGATTAAGCCATATAGTCAGGCCTGAGAAAATCACTGTGTTCCCAATAATAATAATATTGAAAATGGTTGTTTCTACTTGAGGCTACAACCGATGTCTTTCTCCAGGTCTCTGAAGGGCCACTTTCCTAGCGAAGTATGATGGCAATTACAGTAACACAACAATACCCATACAATGTTTGAAACTGCTATGGTGCCAGGCTCTCTTTCAAGGATTTCACTTACCTTGACCAGCACACAGTCCTCACCGCCGCCCTGAATTCTAGGTGCAGCATCCGAGGCCGGCAGCCGCTGAATCCCCTGGCTCACAGAGCTGTGAGCAGCAGGATGAGTGAGGCCCAGGAGGGAGGCCCAGCAGGGGGGGCGTCTGCATCGCAGCCCCACTCCCCCCACCTCTAGAGACAAGGCCATGCCCCTGCTAGAGGCGTTTGCAATCTATTCAGCCCTGGACATTCATACACTTTCACATCTTGGAGCAGTTCCTGGCCAAGCTTTTTACCAAATCCAGTGGACTGAACCCTAACAGAGGCACTTGGGCAGTCCCCTGTGAGCCAGCAAGACACTGCCTCCCGGAGGTTGATGTGGAGTCTAAAGGGTGAGCTACACGTTAAAGATCTAGTTCTTCTTAAGATAATTTATTGGTTTGAGAGAGAGAAAGAGGGAGAGAGATCAATTTGTTGTTCCCTTATTCTCTGTCAGGGCACAGGGATCGAGCCTGCATCCTTGGTGTATCAGGACAATGCTCTAACCAACTGACTGTCAGCCAGGGTGAAGATCTAGTGCCTAATTCATCCTTATCTTCACCACTTCAAATCCCTTGGAAAGTATACCTTTTTTTCTCAACTATCAGACAAATACCAATTTAATGAAAAGATGGAAAGGTGGGAAGAAAGAGGGAGAAACTACAATAAAACAAAACCCCACAGTCCAGAGATGCCAAACTGAGATTGGAACCCAATCTTGTATGAGAAGAAATTATTTTTTAGTAATTTTACTTAAATTAAGGCTTTTAATTTAGTTTTGTGGTAGTTTCTGAAACATGATTTCCTTTCTTAGAACATTTAAGAGAAAAGTTCATCCTTGGGAATGCACTCTCCACCCCGCGGGTGTGCTGGAGGAAACAAGCTGGAGCAAAGGCTGGTGAAATGGAGCTGCTCCGTGAAGACGTGGACACTGGCCCTCAGGACGCACACAGGAGGTGCCGTGGCTTCTCCAGAGAGAGCAGCCAGCACCCTCCTCACCCCCAGGCTTGCCATTTTTGCAGGAGCCACAATGAGCCGCCAGGGCCAGGCGGCCGGGAGGCACCCGCAGCCCCATGCTGTTGTTGGCACTGCCTGATCTCTGATCTCGGAGAGTCAAAGTGCTCTCAGGAAGTGACCTGTGTGCCCAGATTTCTGAGTGAGTAAAGTCTTCCTCTTCTCAGAGTAATTGCTTTTTTGCCAAAGTGCACCCCACTTTGTTATGGTGGCGGCCTTATGACATGATTCACCCTGACTGCCAGCCGCGGAGGACCAGGGCCGCTCACAGGCTTCCTTTATCCTCCTGTCCCTGGTAAAGCTCACTCTGGGAGAAAGCCGCCAAGGGAACCTGGGGGGACCCCCAGCACAGGAGCAGGAGCCCCGCGGGGAAGAAGGTCACTCCCTCCCGCAGGGGTAGCCTCGCCCAGCACGACGCCCGGACCTTCCAGATCCCCGTGTCCCCGGGGCCAGCCGAGGACAGAATCCGGCGAGACTCGGACAGCGACAGCACAAGACCTGGGACAGCACATGGCTGTGCCCTGTTAAAGGCAGTCTCAGTGTTTCAGGTTTTTCAAAAGAAGCAAGAAATTGAGATTTTGATACAAAATATCCAAATCTGTAAACTATTTTAATTTAATACATCGTGTGAGCCAACAAATCCATTTTCGGGTCAGATACGTGGTGGGACCTCCCTAAGCCTCTGCTGCGCTGACGGGACACTGGGTCTCGGGGTGCCTGAGGGCATGGCCTGGGGCCCAGTGCATCATGGGACGTGAGTGTTCCTGATATTGGAAACTCAGTCCCAGGAAATCACCGTGAGGTCTGACAGGTGCAGCCGCACGGAACAGAGCAGTCCTCTCCCTCTGCGGATGGTGGGGGACGGGGCGAGGCTTGGCAGGTAAGGCCTCTGAGCCTCAGTTTCTCCAACTGTAGACAACCAGAGGAGCCATCAGATTGTAGGGATGAAGCTGAGCCCGGGCAGAGTAGGAGCCTCATGGCAGATGCTCAGTAGACCTTCATCCCAGCTCCAGCCGAACGCATCTCCTCACTTCGCTGGCCTTGACCCGCACCGAGGCTGTCTCCGCGGTCCAGTCTGGGCGCCCCGACAGGCCTCCTGCGCCCCGGCTCCGCGCACCTCGCGCTCTCTCCAGAGACACCCAGACGCTTTCCCAGCAGTGACCTCAGCACTGCGCTCTGCTGGAGGAGTCCTCGTGATTCTGCGTTTAAAGAGAGCACACAAAAGACCTGACCTGCAGACCTTCCACTGCGCTGTCTGAAGGACCCGTCACTTCCCTTTGGGCTTATCAGCGCATTAAAGGGACATGCGCGCCTCCCGTCTCCTTCCTGAACGCCGGCAGTGTTTTAGCCCAGCTGGGGCTGACCACTGACTTTCCTGGGCTTGCTAGGAAGCACTAGCTGCACAGAGGAGCGAGGGGACAGACAGGAAGTCATGAGGAGACAGGCGTGCCTTTCCGCAAATAGCTTAGCTCCAAAAGCATGCAGGCGGGGTCAGAGCCCAGCCCCGGCCCAGGACCCCCCGCCCCTCCCAGACATGGGCTCCTGGTACGTGGCCGTCCCCCTTATTCATGGGGTAGTTCCAAGACCCCCAGGGGAGGCCGGGAACCACAGACAGGTAGTACCAAGCCCTACATATACTATCTTTTTCAATGCATACATACCTATGAGAAGTTTCATTTATAAAATAGGCACAGTAAGAAATTAACAACAATGATTATAAACTAGGACAATTATAACAGTAACTATAATAAAAGTTGTGTGGATGTGGTCTCTTTCTTGTTCTCAAAACACAGTACACGGTTCACGGAGCGCGGATGAGCGGGATAGAGGATGATTTCCCCAGGCTGCTCAGCATGGCTGTCCTTGTGAGCCTCTGAGGTGTTTGTTTCTGGAATTTCAGTTTAATACGTTCCGACTGCGCTTGACAGCAGTTCACTGAACCGAACAAGCAGCACTGCCGAGGGCGGCCACTCGGCCATCCCCTGCCTCCAGGCGCCACGCTCACCGTGAAACGCACCAAGTGTGGTGGTGTGAGCGGTCACCCCGTCTGTGGTGGCTCGGCCGGGTTGTCCTGGCCGCAGGCTCAGGCCATCTGCTCCACCTGTGCCGTCCCCATGGGCCAGCAGGCCTCGGGGCACAGCCCTGTCATGGTGATGTCAGAAACGTAAGGACAGGCCCCTGAGAGCCTCAGCTCAGAACTGGGGCCCTCGCCACTGCTCCCCACGCCCTACCTGCCGCAGCAGTCATCAGGCCACGCCCGGCAGCCGGGGAGAGAGGGGGACCCCTCCCAGGGAGGGGCAGTGAATAAAAATCTGCTACACCCTTGAGGCTCTGAGCCTGGGACCGCGGGGCCATTCTCCAGAAGGAACCGCTGACCATGCCTGCTCAGCCTCCTCTGTGGCCGCGGATGGGTAACGTACACAGCCCGGGGGCGCGGGAGTGCGGGACCCCAGGGCTCCGTCCTGCCCATGTGCGTGCTGCGCCTAGTTCCTCCTGTCCTTTCCGAATGTGAAGTGTGCACTGAGCGAAGCCATCGTGTCTGTGAATCCGCGGTCCGTGGGAACCCCCAGCCACTGCTGCGGGCTGGGCAGGGCGGCGATACGGCCCAGCCAGTTCCCAAAAGGGAAACGCCCTGTGGGACACGGCAGTGTGGGCATCTCAGAGCCTCCGGATGTGTGGTCCTCCGCTGAGTAAGAAATGAGCAGTCACCCGCCACCCGCCGCCCGGAGGTCTCCGTCCCTTCTGGCCAGGCTTGCAGGTGGGCCGCGGGCGAGAGGGGCTCCCGGGAGAGCAGGCCTTTCTCTTTCGGAGGGAGACCTCGGGAGCCTGCCCCTGGGGCTCTCTGGGCCTGAAGGTGAAACCTGGAAAACAGCATGGCAGGAGGGAGCCACGCCGAGGGCAAAGGTGGCACTGAGGGTGCGACGTGGGGGACCTCCACCATATCGTCACCGAGCTTCTCCCCGCAGGGCCGGGCTGCCCTACCGCTGGCTTCCTGTCACAGGCAATGAGCTCCTCATCATCCCAGCAACCGGCCCCTGTCCTCTCGTGCTGACAGCCACGCTCCCCGAACCCACGGGGTCTGCACCTGCTGGGCTGAGGAGACGGTGTCCTCCCCACGCTGAGGGGCACGTGGCAAAGGCCCTGGCCGTGCACCAAACCCTGCCTGTGCTCTATTGCCTCAATGCACACATACCCAGGAGACGTTGCCCCTATAAAGTAGGCCCAGTAAGAATGTAGCCATGATTGCAAACTGGGACAATTATAACAGTAACTATAATAAAAGTGAAGTGAGTGGGTGCCTGGTCTGGGAGATGGAGTCGGGGTGGAGCCAGGCCCTCCCAGCGGGGCAGGGGCCCAGCAAAGGCAGCCTGGGTGCAGGAGCCCTCTGAGGACCGAGCCAGGCGGCCTGGTGCCTGGCTGGCACCGCCGGGTCCTCCCACAGCACAGGTTTGAAAGCTGTCAGGGGAAATATGCCGCTTACGTGGGGGGGTGCTGCCATATGGATAGGGCCTGTGTGTGCAGGGACGGGAGACAGGAAACTAAAAACGTGCAGACTGCAAACTCTAATCGCTGGGACCTTGGAGGCCCCGGCACCACACCCAGGAGATAACGGCACACAGGGCCCTGCGGGCCGCTCTGGGCGGGGAATGCTTCTCCACTGAACGCGGGCGGCCACGTGCTGGCCAGCACCGAGACCGGGGCGGAACAGCAGCGTTTGCAAGGACAAGGAGTGGCTCCTGCCCTGGGGGCGCCTTTCCGGGTGCCCCAGCCACACTGCGCAACACCGGTCACAGGGACGGGGAGTCAGGTTTTCTGACGCACCTGTTTGATCTCCATGCCTCCTGTGCTCTACACGCATGATGCCTGTGACCAAACACACAGGCGATGCTGGCTGCTGACCTCCGCCTTCCTGGGCGCCCGGCCCTGCCCGGTCACGAGGAAGCTGCTGCTCTGGGTTCGGGAAGGCTCTGCGTGTTCTCGGGCGGAGGCCTGTCGAGCCTTGAAGATGCATGGCCGCCCTGCAGGGACCCCGGTCAGAGGGCTGGTTCATGAGAAGGAGGCGAGCCGGAGAGAGGAGCTTGACAAGCTTCCTTTCAATGGTGACTCGGAGGGAGGGAACTGCTCTATAACCACAAGCTGCTGGAAGGCTTTCGCTCTTTCTTTTGAATGTTGATCTTTCATGGGCACAATGGGCATGCGGACAAGGCCGAGGGACTCCCTCAGACACCCTCCCACCTGTCTCCATCGCCCTTCAGCCAGCGAGGTGCCCTTCGCCCATGAGTCACTTCCGTAATTTGCCCCATGCATTGCCATCTGCAAGCCTCTTTGTAAAGGCGACAGAATGCATCTTCTGTTGCAGGTGAAAAGCAGGCCTCGCCCCTTACCAAGATGCTGCTTTACTCTGGCGCTGGCATGTTTGAAAGGCCGCCTCCCTCGCTGGGTCCCAGCAGAGTGGGGAGCATTTGCCTGGAGGTCACTTTGTCCCTTTGACAGGGCAAAGGCAGGAGTCCGCGTGCAGAGCCTGCACATCTGTCTCGGTGACGCTCTCTCCGTGGCCTTGAACCTCAGGCCCTGTAGTCTGCAGTGTGCAGGGGAGGAAGGGAGCTGGGACACACTGCACACCCACAATGAGCCGGCGCACCTGGCTTCTGCTTTTGCAGGTAGTTTTCAAGAGAGAGTTAACTCCCCGGGGAAGTTAAATGACTTGCGAAAGCTAACTAACAGAATTATCAGGCACCAACCGCAGTAAGCACGTTCCGTAGATTATTTCATTTAACACTTACATAAACCCTAATCACTAATTATTCCACCCATTTCTATTCCTGTTTCACAAACAAGGGCTTTGAAGCTTAGCAAGATCGTGTAACTTGCCCAGGTGGGTGGGAGCTGGATGCCAGTGCAGACGTGGGCTGACAGGGCACAGGCCCGCCCGGGCCCCCCCACAGCCAGTGAAGGGAAGAGCCAGCACCCAGCCAGGTGCGTCTGACCTGCAGTCACATTCACATTCTTTGCACCGTATCACCCTGCATCTCCGAGGGCAGGCACCATTGTCTGGAAATGGAGCTGTAGCAAATTTTGCCGTGCCAGTTCCAGATACTGGATCCTAAGAGCTCAAATGGACATGCACGGCCCACGCACACGGAGAGCCCCACACGTGTCCCTCACACCCTTTCCCACTCAGAACGAGGGGGAGCTCCAGTTTGAAGGGACGGAAAGAGGGGCTGACATCTGGCCAGTCGCCAGCCCTCAGCCTTCCTTCCCATCTAGAGTTCTTTAGCCGTGTCTGGGAACCAAATCACCTCCACAAAAGGGTTAAAAGCTACACCCCAAGGCCTAATGCCAGACCCCAGTCAGACTCCCCAACCTGGGCACAGGCATCTGTACTTCTTAAAAATATGCCAGGGCTTTGGGTCACTTTTAAATGTGTATGTTTGCAGTATTTGAGTCTTGTACAATAAAAACAAAACCCACTCTTTCTGTAATAAACGAATGGCAGTGTTGTGGTGGGGAAGGGGGGTCCCCCAAGCTTCTCAGGGTCCTCTGATGTGTGGCCAGATTTCGTGATCTCTGGTGCAGCACCATCTATCCCAGGATTTCACTGCTCGGAATTCTTACCCATTGGTTCTATTAAGGCTTTGAATAAAAATTAAAAAAATATTTACCCTGACAAAAGAGACCAAAGGAAGATAAATAACTACATTAAGAGTCGTTCAGGTGGGGTTTAGCGTGAGGGAGGGCACCCAGGTTTGGAGGCTGGAGCCTGGCGGACCCTCACTGCTCTCCCGCCAGCTCGGGGCTCTGGGACAAGCAGCTGGCCTGCGCTGCGCTCCGCCTGCCTGTGTCTGCAGTGGGGGCAGGACCGCGCTGAGCAAACGCAATAGTGCGCATAGCATATCTAATGCATACTTGATGCCAGCCAATGGTAACCATTGTCATCATTAACTTCACTGTTAGCACACTAATATTTCATTAGCTTTGATGGCCTTTCACTTCTAAGAGATGAGTGGGAAGGAAGAAAGTAAATTTCAGGAGCCTTTGAATGACCGAAAAGTAGCCGCTACAGGGTACTCGGGTGCGGGAGGTTCAGTGGGACACGCCTGGTGAGCTGTTGGAGCCACCTCACTTTATTCCGGGAGTCCAGAGGCCAGGGTCCCGCCCCTGCAGCTGGAACAGGGCCACACACAGGCAGCACTCAGCACAACCCCTCCTTCCAGAGCCGCCTCGGGAGAAGGAAGCGCACCGCGGCCGGCGTCCTCGGATGACAAGCAGCATCAAACCTGGAAGGTGCTTGCGCAGCGTGCCCTGCGCGTGTCCCAGCTGTCCGGGGCCAGCGCTGATGGCTCTGGTCTGGCAGCACGTGCAGAGCCCACGTTCTCCTGGTGTAAGCATCTCTGAGTGCATCTGTGGAACTTTCTTCAGGAATGCTTCAGAAAGATGTCAAGAAACTTTGAACAGGGAATCATTTAGAGAATCAACTTTCTGCTCACAAGATGTTGTCCCCGAGTAGGTTTGCATATTCAGGGGCCCCTTCTCCACTCAGGACGAAGCCAGAGAACCCTCACAGGAAACCCTTACAGCAGGTGCCAAATCTCTGAGGTCGCACTGCAGTGAAACACACCGTCCAGAGTCATCGGGGGACAGAACTTGGCCCAGAGGGTGAGTGCTCTGCCCCAGACCCATGTCTGAGTGTCTCCGAACAGGGCACGTGACCGCCTGGATCAGGAAAGGCAGGGCCAGCTGACTCGCCTGTGTCCGCAGCGCTCAGCAATGTGCCTGGCACACAGTAGGGACTAGGACAAGGTAAGTGAATGAATGAATGGATAGGCAGCCTATAAAATGATTCCCTATGTGCAACCTGAGGACAATTGTGAAAGTACAGGTTCTGCCCAGCCAGTGGGACCCAGAGGTTGAGCGTTGGCCTATGAACCAGGAGGTCACGGTTCCATTCCTGGTCAGGGCACATGCCAGGTTTGTGGGCTCAATGACCAGTGTTGGGCGTGCAGGAGGCAGCCGATCAATGATTCTCATCATGGATATTTCTATCTCTCTTTCCCTCCCCTTCCTCTCTGAAATCAATAAAATATCTTTTAAGCAAAGTACCGGTCCTGCCCACGTCAGGATGACCACAGCGGCAGGAAGTAAGGTAAGCCCACATTCATTGCAGGGCCCTCTGGGCGGCTTCGTCATCGCCATCCTCGCCCCACTCCGTGGTGGAAGCCATGCTCTGTCTTCCCACTGACTCACGAGGGGAGCCTTTGCTCACAGACCACGTTCTCAGGGGCAGGGAGTAGCGGCTCTCTGGCCTCACGCCTGGAGCAGCGCCCTGGGCTGAGCAGTGCACAGAGACCCTCTCCCTGAGCGTCCTGGTGGCTGTGTGCCACGGGCCCAGCCACACTGGGGAGCAGGAGGGGAGGGTGAGCGGGGAGGGGGCGCCGCTCTGCACCTGAGCGACATGGTAAGACATCAAGTTAAAGGTCTTCCCCGGGAAGTGACAGATGCAGGAAGGGGAGCTGGGGCAGGGAACGGGCTTGGGAGCTGGCAGAAAGCGGCGGGAGCTGTGGGGGCCGCTTCAGTGCAGCGAAGACTGAGTCCCGGGCGGAGCACGCGGCTCCTCCCCCTGAAGGCCTCGGTCCCTCCACGCGGGAGAGCGGGAGAGCTCCGTGCCCCCGGGAGGAGCTGTCAGATGAGCGTGGCTCAGAAGCATTTTGCAGCCCCAGGCGCTGCGCAGGGCGGGCGCGCCGCGGGCATCGTGCGGGGCTCCGTGCAGCCGCACCTGCAGGCTCCCCGCGATTCCCACAACAGGAAGCAGGAGGACACCCTGGGACCTGTATCAAAGCCAGAGGCCTGAGTGCGTGTCCATCTCCAACAGGAAAGGGCATTTCCCGTTACCTTCTTCACAGGAAGAAGCGCTCTTGTGTTAAAGGCCTCGGTAATTGCATGGCGGACAGACCGGGTTGGCTAACACATGGCAAGTAAGCGTCAGCCCGGCCCCTGCGTCCACGAGACACGGTCACCAGCCAGCAAAGGGGCTGCCTCGGCGGCCAGTGGCACTCGGAGCGGAGGCCACCATGCTCTCCCAGAGGCCTCCGGCGGGCCTCGTGGGCCTGACCTGCTGTGCTGTCTCCTGGCAACAGCATCTGTCTCCTGGCAACAGCGCCCATCTCCTGGCAACAGCACCCATCTCCTAGCAACAGCATCTGTCTCCTGGCAACAGCGCCTATCTCCTGACAACAGCACCTGTCTCCTGGCAACAGCGCCCATCACCTGGCAACAGCACCTGTCTCCTGGCAACAGAGCCTGTCTCCTGGCAACAGCGCCCATCACCTGGCAACAGCTCCTTAATTTCCTCTGGGAACTACACCCTCACACCTCAAAGACTCCGCCTTGTCCTCGGACGTGTGTGTGTGAGTCAGGCCTGCTCTGCAGAACCTGAGACCTCGGCCCCAGAGCTCAGACCAGGGATGCTCGTGGGCTCAAACCTGGTCCAAAAAGACTTAATCTCAGAACTTCAACCAGAACTGCCAGGAAAAGGGACTTTACTTCACTTTTGGACCCAAGCTCATAAAATCGAAAGCCTGGAGCCACGGGGGAAAGTCCTGCCTCAGGGTGATACCAAGTCAGACATCATCAAGACGGGTGGGAGAGGGCACTCGAGTCCCTGTGTGGTGTGACACCAGGATTCTGTCCTCTGATGCTTTTGAGCCGAGATCTGCCTCTGTACCTCCCAGTTTTCTGAGGCAATGAGATCGATTTTAAAAGCTGGCATGAGTTGAGTTTCTGTCACTTGTAACCCACACAGCCCGGTTGGTCCCAGCATGGCCTTCCCCAGGGGGAGCTGTCTGGCAGCAGCGGACCGCAGGAGCAAGGTCGTGGAAGGTTGCAGGGCCCACCTGGCCAAGGGCATCAAGGCACGCTGCTGAGAGGCCAGTTCCACCTACTCCCCACACCAGGAACTTGGAGCCCAGCTCACACAGGACGCCGCAGAGGACGGCGTCATTGCAGGGCGGTTACAGGGAAGGGACTCTGCAGAGGGAGACCTTTCCATGGTGCTGAGAGCCACCAGCAGTGCAGGCCCCGGGGAAAGTGAGCCCAGCCCCTGCCCACTGTGCTCAGCGCAGATCTGCACCATCTGCTCCTCCACTGCTTGAACCCTCTTCATTGTCCTGGAGGCCTGGCTCTGCCCTTCCTCCACCTTCCCGCTCCCCCAATCCAACCTTCAGAGTCACCTTCCTGCCTATCCCTGTGGCTCCCAGGACCCACAGGGACTCTCCCTCCAACTCTGCAACTGCAAGGTTTGGCCAGCTGTTGAATCACCTTCTTCAGTGAAAAGCTCCCACTGGCCTTAATCTAGTTCCTTAAAAGGGTCTGGATACAAGCTCACAATGTTTTAATTCATTTTGCATCCCTTGATTTCTGCATGTGAAGGCAGGTGGGGATTTCCCTGGGCATCAGGGCTCCTTGGAGACATAGCTGAGTTGGTTTCTGATGGCTGAATAAGAATCTTGTTTCCCTATTATTATAGACTAGAGGCCTGGTGCATAAAATTTGTGCACAGGGGGGGGGGTGTCCCTCAGCCCATCCTGCACCCTCTCCAATCTGGGACCCCTTGAAGGATGTCCAACTGACCGTTTAGGCCCGATCCTTGGACATCCTAGGGCAGTCGGACATCCCTCTCACAATCCAGGACTACTGGCTTCCAACTGCTTGCCTGCCTGCCTTCCTGATTGACCCTAACCACTTCTGCCTGCCAGTCTGATCACCCCATAATCACTCCCCTGCCAGCCTGATTGATGCCTTACTGCTCCCCTGTCAGCCTGTTTACCCCTAACAGCCCTCCCCTGCAGACCTGGTCACCCCTAACTGCCCTCCCCTGCTGGCCTGATCACCCACAACTGCCCTCCCTTGCAGACCTGGTCCCTCCCAACTGCCCTCCCCTGCTGGCCATCTTGTGGCAGCCATCTTGTGTCCACATGGGGTCAGTCATCTTTGACCACATGGGGGCAGCCATCTTGTGTGTTAGAGTGACATCAATTTGCATATTATTCTTTTATTAGATAGTACTAGAGGCCCTGTGCACGAAATTCGTGCACGGAGGGGCAGGGGTGTCCCTCAGCCCAGCCTGCACCCTCTCCAATCTGGGACCCCTTGAGGGATGTCCGACTGCCCGTTTAGGCCCGATTCTGGGATTGGGCTTAAACGGGCAGTCAGACATCCCTCTCAGAAGCCAGGACCCCTGGCTCTCAACTGCTCACCTGCCTGCCTTCCTGATTGCCCCTAACTGCTTCTGACTGCCAGCCTGATCACCCCCTAACCACTCCCCTGCCAGCCTGATTGATGCCTAACTGCTCCCCTGCCAGCCTGTTTACCCCTAACTGCCCTCCCCTGCAGGCCTGGTCCCCCCCCAACTGCTCTCCCCTGCAGGCCTGGGTCCCTCCCAACTGCCCTTCCCTGCAGGCCTGGTCGCTCCCAACTTCCGTCCTCTGCCGGCCTGGTCACCCCTAACTGCTCTCCCCTGCAGGCTTGATCACCCCCAACTTCTCTCCCCTGCAGGCCTGGATCCCTCCCAACTGCCCTTCCCTGCAGGCCTGGTCACCCCCAACTTCCCTCCTCTACCGGCCTGGTCACCCCTAACTGCTCTCCCCTGCAGGCTTGATCACCCCCAACTGCCCTCCCTTGCAGGCCTGGTCCCTCCCAACTGCCCTCCCCTGCTGGCCATCTTGTGGTGGTCATCTTGTATCCACATGGGGGCAGGATCTTTGACCACATGGGGGCAGCCATCTCGTGTGTTGGAGTGATGGTCAATCTGCATATTACTCTTTTATTAGATAGGATAGAGGCCTGGGGCATGGGTGGGGGCCAGCTGGTTTGCCCTGAAGGGTGTCGCGGACCAGGGTGGGGGTTCCCTTGGGCTGTGGTGTGGCCTGGGCGAGGGGCCTGTGGTGGTTTGCAGGCCAGCCACGCCCTCCAGCGACCCAAGCGGAGGCCCTGGGATCTGGGATTTATTTATCTTCTATAATTGAAATTTTGTAGCCTTGAGTGGAGCCAAGCCTCCTGCTTGTTCCGTGGCCACAGCCATTTTTGTTGGGATTTATTTATCTTCTATAATTGAAACTTACTTTGTAGCCTTAAGCGGAGGCCAAGGCAGGCCAGGGCAGGCGGAAAGCTTGGCTTCCTCCATTGCAGGGGAAATCCAAGCCTCCTGTTCTCTCTGTGGCTGTAGCCATCTTGGTTGGGTTAATTTGCATACTCGCTCCTGATTGGCTGGTGGACATGGCTTGTAGTTGTAGCCGAGGTATGGTCAATTTGCATATTACTCTTTTATTAGATAGTATGCCATAAAAATGCCAACATTCTCTCTGTTGCTGTAATGTTGGGGGTTAAAATATTAATCAGGAAAAATCTGTATATGTTATTCATAATTCATACATTGTGGGCACAGATGCCAAGAAAGTACACATATTTCAAATGTTAAATCCTTATTCTTTCCCAGAGAGCTTGCATTTCAGCCACCATACCAAAGGGGACTTTGGGCACCTTTCTTGGAATGTCCCAAGATCAAAGAGTGCAGTTTAGCCCCCACTATTAGTAACAGATGCCCCTCATGGTCACTTTGTCAAAACCTCCTAGCATATACCCCACTCACTCCTTGGCTCCAGCACTCTCCTGGCTTTCATGCCCAAGAGAAAGCATATTAGAGAAAAAAGACTTCAGTGTTTCCATTAAAAAAAAAAAAAAAAAAAACACAACTCTGACAAATCCCATAGAGAATTGTTCCCTTTATCAGCTTTCAAGAAATCCTGGGAAATCTATTAACTTTTAGGAGCTGTTATGTAGTGTTCCCACCACTATAGAAGCGACCAACTATATCATTTTTCTGTCCTTGGAAATTGCCTTTTAAGCAGAACATTTGTGAAACTATTTTGAGTGAGAGAAGACTTTTGCCAATTCAAGGTATTTCTTTATCTCCTGCCTACACTCCCAGACAGCTCGTTCCCAGATGCCTCCTGACTCCTCTGCCCGCAGTCACTTCCTATCCTCAGCCAGGGCCTTCGCGCTGGGCAATGTCTGTCGGTACTTGTCACCAGTTCCATCTTCCTAAGGCCTCGCAGACTGCACAGGGGCAGAAGGCCAGAACCCATATTTCCCAGTCTCAGTGCCAGTGTGGCTCTTTTTTTCAATCTTCCATTTTGGAAGCAGAAATAGCAGCACGTTCATCGCCCCAGCAGCGGGTGACGTGGGCCTGGGACCAGTGGCAAGCAGGAGGCTCTGCAGCAGCGGCTAGAGAGTCTCCTACAAGCCAGGTCTCAGGATGACGGTCAGCGGGGAGTGTCAACAGCTCTCTGTGTCCTCTTCCCTGGGATCTGTTGAGTTCTGGCTGAGGTTATGGTCTGAAGGCAATGCAAGGCTGTGGGAAGGGAACTCGAGGGTGTCTATACTCCGTGAGTGGAACATCACGGGGAGGACATGGCGGAGTGCGCACAGGGGAAGGCTGACCTCCCAGAGGGGAGAGGAGAGAAGTCTCAGCAGAATGGAGATTTGGAAAGTCAGCTTCATCAGAATTCAAACAACAACGCCCATTCTGATTCCCGGGTCCTCCTCTTTCTCAATCAGTGTGCTAAATTTTATATTTAAAAACTGGGTAGGCTGTAATGTCAGCTTGAGTTATAATACCACAATCTACAGGATCAAACCATGCCGAGAGGAAGCAGTGGTCACCGGTGTAGATCTTCCCTGATTCATGAGCAGCACCCAATGGTTTGGCTACCTGGGTGGAGGCTAGAAGGCGATGTCAGAGAAGTGGCGGCCAGGAGGCCTGAGGAAGAAGCAGAGTAATGCACCTGTCAGGATGAGCAGAGAGTGGAGCTGTCTTTACTCCACACAACTCTTCACCTCGGGGCACGTACTGCAAAGGCGGGCTCAGTAACAGAGCAAAGAAGTTAGTCCATTCTAGAGAAGCCAGCCTCTGTCCCCAGCTGTCCCAGAGCGTGCCCGACGGCCTCCTGGGCAGTGTGGCCAGGACACAGACGGACGTTATGCCTCAGTTCAACGGTATGGATCCCTGCTGGCTGCTACTATCACAAATGCCCCACCTGCCAAGTGTAGAGATGGGAGATGATGCTCACAACATGACGTCCTTCCCTAGCGAAGCAGCAGACACCTGGTGGCAGTGGACTTATATTCTGATAGAGGGTTAGCGCTTTGTCTCCACTAGAATAAGCTCACTCTGGATTTGGACTTGCCTCCTCTGTCCCTGATGTTTCTGAAGGACAGTCAACATCCCTGACGTACTGAGTGCCTTTGTTAGTGGCACAGTATTCCTTCCATGTAACATTGCTTCTCACAAAAAAGTTCATTTAATCAGAATGAGTGAGACAATGAACTTGTGGCCTTGGCCTTCACAGTTTTTGCCATATTCCCATTAAGCAGGAACAGCTGACCTTCCAGAAAATCACAGTGGCCTGTTAGCAACTAAGTTATGGCTCTGGCTTGGAGACACCACTGCACAGAGGTGGGAAGCAATCACATAAAATGCAGCACGTGCCGTGACCAGCATCCTACAGGCACTCCTGCTCCACAGCCAAAATGCAGGTGGGAGACCCAACAGTGAACGCAGGGCGGCCACCCTGCTCCTCCATGACCAGCTTGGAAGCCTGTCCTCACGTCTGCACAGCCTTGGTGTCTCTAGTTTAGAGGTCTCCGAGCCCAGGGCAGAAATGCTTTCACTGGAAGGACACAACTACTGTCATATTGAACTTTCAGTGGGGATGGCCACCTGCCCATTTTCAGCTCCTCCTTCCACTCAACCAACAAGCAAAAAAGAGGGTTCCTGAAGCGCCTTGAATGATATCTCCTGATTATCACGAAGAAATGCAGCTGCTGTTAAGCAATGGGGGCAGCCCCATTAATGTGGCTCAGTGGTTGAGTGTCTACCCAGGAACCAGGAGGTCACTGTTCAATTCTCAGTCAGGGAACATGTCTGGGTTGTCAGCTCGATCCCCAGTGGGGGGCATGCGGGAGGCAGCCAATAAATAATTCTCTTTCACCATTGATTTTTCTATTCCTCTCCCTTCCTCTCTCTAAAATCGATAAAATATATTTAAAAACAAACAAATAAACAATGGGATCAGAGAAGAACGAATCAAAAATCTGGAGTGTTCCCTGGGGAACCATACAGTGATTCCATGACAAATGGCAAAAGTTATTGCAACACTACCACCAAGGGTACAAATTCTTCAAAAGTAAAGATTCAAGTCATCCCACCAGCTAAAAACTATGATCAGCTAACGTGTTGTATAAGGCAGGACAAGAGAGCAAAGGGAACTTGTAATGGGTAGCAAAAATAAATAAATAAATAAATAAATTACAAATGCTTAGGATAGTCTTATAACCGATTGTATAAACAGGGCTACAACAACTATGCATACCCCTTGCTTGGTATTCCTATATTTGTATATATTGCCCAATTATTTCCACCCGCTATTTCTTTATCATTTTATATATGTGATAATGTTTAAGTAATGATTTAATCTTTAAGTGGTAAGATACTACAGGGGAATTGTAACTGTTAGAGAAGGCCATGAGCATCCCTCAGAGTCAGGTATACGGCTGCTGTGACTTTATTTCCCCTATTTTGTGGTGAGAATAAGAATCATTGTTTTAAGAGAGATAGTTGCAATGGTATTAGGTAGAAGCATGTGATGTCTGTTACTTGTTCTTTGGGGGTTTAGACATGAACAGGGGCGTGTTGATGAATGCCGGGGACACAGAGGAGATCTGTGCTGGGTGCAGTCGTGGCATTAGCACTGACCTGCCCTGGGTTCAACCCTGAGGGCAAGGGCTGGATGTCTGAGAAGCACATTTCCAAAACTCTCTTCAAATATGGTTCCCATGAACACTGCCAAGGAGGGTGCCTTCATGAGCCTGGGAATGCACAATAGTAATAAAGGGAGTAAGTGGTTTTTGATATTTGGCAGCATGAGGTTTGTCATCAGTTTCCAGTGACCCTGAGCGGAGAATGTGACTTCCTTATCCCTGGCATTTAGGAAAAACTTAGAAAATACTCTTTCGACTAGATGGATTCATTAATAAGTAAGTAGGTGAATATATAAAAGGATGGATGGATAGAATGATGGGTAGATGGATAGATGATGGATAATTGATGATGGGTGATCCATGGATGGAGGATGGATGGGTGGGCAGGTGGATAGGTAGGTGAATAAAAGGATGGATGCATGAAAAAAGTTGAGGCAGATAACATATATTATACATTGAAGGAATTTGATAGCCAATGGAAAATTTTTTGGGGGAAAGCATAGAATGATCAATTGATAATTTTGGTTTGGTTTTTAAAAAAAAATAAGAGAGTATCTAAAGTTAAAAGAACATTTAAAGTTGAAAGAGAAACCCCCAGAGAGAAACAAAATTTAATTTGCTATAGTTAACAGTAATCGCTATTAACAAATTCCCTGAGTAAATGGGAAAACATAAAAAAGTATCTTTAGAAAGGAAGACCCTGAGCCTTTTTCCAAGGAGAATGGAGAAGGATGGGGCTGGGTTAGCCTACTAACCTTTGTGTATCATCGCTATTTGGATGCATTTCCGTGTTGACGTGAAGCCCAGAGAAGTAGTTTGGGGCTCTATAGAAGAAAGAACTTTTTAGCCCATGGAAACCATTAACCATGGAAGTGTGCGCCTCTGTCCACAGTAGCTTTCGCACAGCAGATAGGTGGCAGGAAATGGAAATACTACAAAAAGGACTCTTGGCCTGTGAGGGAACTGGACAACCATTCCAAGATCCTTTTCAAGTCCAACTTCCCAGTTTCCTTTGCTCGCTCCTGGGGTAGTTTGGTGCTTGCACTGTCCTGGGCATGAGGCTTGCCTGCAGACCTCTGGGCAGCTACTTTTGGATGCGGACCCACCCAGCCCTCCTCAGTCACCACGTAGGAGCCATTGCCTCCTCTGCCTGTGCGGGAGATGGGGGGATGTGAAGAGTGTCTGCTAAGGAAGGAGTCTAATTAATAAAGCAACTGCCGAGTGCCTGTGGGGCTAATTTTACCCAGTTGTGTTCTCACGTGGCCCATATAGGCCATCATCTCACCCAGGTAAAGTAGCTCCTAAATTATCTTCAAGGGTGAGACAAGTGCACAAATCACAGTGAAACGGGGGCGATGCTGGAGGTTGCAAGTGTCTGCCATTCTGAGCATGTGCCTCTGATCTTTCCTTTTAAAAGGTAATTTCCACCTGCAGCCCCAGCCCTGCAGCCCCAGTCCTGCAGCCCCCCAGCCTTGCGGCCCCCCAGCCCTGCAGCCCCCTCATCCCACTGCAGCCCTCAGCCCTGACCCCTGAGGCTGGGGAAAGTGGTGGCAGGGATGCTCCCTGTCTCAAGCTGAGTGAGCCCTCCAGCAGAGCAGGGTTTAAATGCCCACGGGGCTCCTCCCTCCTTGGAGCGAAGGGGCTCTGGGTTCCCAGCCAGAAGGTAGGACGGTCACCCTGGCATTCGGCTCAGCGTCCAGCCCACGTGCCCTGCTACCAGGCTGTGTGGATTCACACAAACTCTCCTCTTCCCAGAGCTTCCATCTTTATCTATAAAGGGGTCCATGTTCCTACAGAGTTTATGCAAACATTAAATGAGGGCATATGTGCAACGCTCTGAGGACAGAGCCTGTCACCACAGGTTTTCACAAAAACATTGCCCGCCTTCTAACCTTAACATCGTTGGCAACTGGGAAATCCAAAGGTCTTGTATTTTTTCCTCAAGTGTGGGCATTTCTTCATTCTTAAGTGGCTTTTGCATCTGTAAAGTGTTGTGGTTAATAACTACAGGTTCACGCATTCGTTAAACATATATTGATTGAGGACCAAAGACAGACCAGGCCGTGTGACCCGGGCTTTGACTCACAGAGACAAATAGACAAGTCCTGCCCTCTGCACCGACCCAAGCAGAAAAGGCAAACGCCGTCGCTGTTGTCTTAAGAGCCACGTGGGGCTCTCCCATCTCTGGGCGTGCAGCTGCTGTGTTGTCAGGGCGGCGACATCGGCCTGAGACGGGGCTGCATTGAAGACGTCAGATGCAGTCCCTGAAGTGGCCCGCAGCCTGGCAAGTGCTTTTAACCGAGCTGACAGCTACACAGAAGGGGAGGGAGCATGTGTGACACGGGCTTCCAGCGTGGCCTGTCCACAGCCACTGAGCAAGGTCACACGGGTGCTGGCAGAGCCTGGAAAGCGTCCTTTTAACCTACTGCTGAGTGGCTTGCTCATTTGTTTCATGTTCGGTAAGCATTCCTCAAACACCTACTAGGTGGCAGACACTATGGCAGGTGCTATGAAGACAAAAATTAGCACTCGGAGGCTAATGCAGTGCCAGGCAGGAAGGATGGTGTGGCTTCAGTGCCGCCAGGGGGCTGAGAACACAGAGGGGGGCTCCACGCAGACCAGGCCCCCGGCAGGCATCCTGGCGGCAGCGAGTGAGCCCGTCCGGGGTGCAGACCCACATGAAAGGCCAAGAACTCCAAGAGCATAACCCGATGCAGATCCCACCCAAGGGCTAGGCGGGTGGGAGTGCAGGAGGCCCCTCAAGTGGCAATGGGAGACCCTGCCAGCACAGGCAGGAGGTGCGGGCTGGGGGAGAGGATCTTTCCTGTGGGATGGACAAGGACACTGACCCCACTGAGGCTCAGGAAGGAAGTGGCCCTGATGTCGCAGAGGGAAACGCACGCACAAAAGCTCGTGTGAACATTTGGGCCAAAACAAATGTGGAGCAGAAAGGTGACTGTTGACAGTGTGATTACGTATAAAGCCTGCAGTATCATCCTATCTAATAAAAGGGTAATATGCAGATTGACCATCACTCCAACACACAAGATGGCTGCCCCCATGTGGACACAAGATGGCCACCACAAGATGGCCAGCAGGGGAGGGCAGTTGGGAGGGATCAGGCCTGCAGGGGAGAGCAGTTGTGGGTGATCAGGCCAGCAGGGGAGGGCAGTTAGGGGTGACCAGGCTGGCAGAGGACGGAAGTTGGGGGCGACCAGGCCTGCAGGGAAGGGCAGTTGGGAGGGACCCAGGCCTGCAGGGGAGAGCAGTTGGGGGGGACCAGGCTTGCAGGGGAGAGCAGTTAGGGGCAAACAGGCTGGCAGGGGAGCAGTTAAGCATCAATCAGGCTGTCATGGGCGTGGTTAGGGGGTGATCAGGCTGGCAGGCAGAAGTGGTTAGGGGCAATCAGAAAGGCAGGGAGGCAAGCAGTTGGGAACCAGCAGTCCTGGATTGTGAGAGGGATTTCCGACTGCCCATTTAGGGTAGGATCGGGCCTAAACAAGCAGTTGGACATCCCTCGAGGGGTCCCAGATTGGAGAGGATGCAAGCTAGGCTGAGGGACACACACACATCCCTGTGCACGAATTTCATGCACTGGGCCTCTAGTTATATAGAAAATGGCTGTTAACTTTTACAACACCTATATACCGTTATGCAATGTCAAAGCTTACACATCGCCGATCTTCATATCAACTCTTATATTGGCATTCGGAGAAAGTCACCGTATTCCCTGGAGCTCATTGTGAAATACAGAGGCTGCAGTCACAACTGTCCTTCAAACGCTGCGACCACGCTCTGTCAGGCGTGAAGGCGAGTGCGCTATGCACGCGGGCACGAGAACTCGCGGGAGTGAGGCTGCGCGGGCTGCCTCTAGCAGGAGGGGACAGAATGCACTGCGCCCAGCACTGCCCGCTGCCCTGGCCCGGCCCTCGTGGAGGAGGAACACGGGCTGAGCACTCCCCACAGCAGGTCAGCACAGAGCCTGGCCCCGATGGAGGGGCCCATGTAGTCCAGTCCCACTTCTGGCCGGCGGTCAATCTTTAAGCACGCCCAGGGGTGCACGCACATGGCAGCAGGAAGCACAGAAGGGCCATGTGGACCGCGATGAGGCAGCTGAGAGCCAAACCTCGCTTCTCAGTGGCTCCTGCGGTTCTGCCTCAGCCACTGGGCCTGGGGAGCCTGGGGAGCCTGGGATCTGGCGAACTCACTGACAGGCAGCTCCCCTAGTGGCTGAAGTCAGGGTCTCCAGCAGCATGCAAACCCCAGCCCCGCACTCACTCCTCACAGAGGGGCTGCACTGGGGGCGGGAGGCTTGCCTCAGGCCTACACTCTGGCCTCCAGTCCAGGGTTGACTTGAGCCTCGCAGGGGTTTCCAGAAAGCAATGTGTCATTTTTCTTGAGACCTTAAACCCTTAAGAGTCAACAACTAGTTTGCGTTGGTGCCTGAAAGAAAGGACACCAGGTTTCATTATAATTGTTCTGTCGCATCCTCAAGCCAGCAGCACCAGCCTCAGTGCACGTTCTCGCCCTCTGGGCCTCCTGACTCCACGCTCTGGGCGGCCCCCGGTGCGGGCTGCAACTGAAGGAGCCCTCCAGGGCCCTATGCACGCTCAAGTCTGAGACTAATCACAGAGACCACCCATCAATCATTTAACCGGGCCTGCCAAGTACAGCAGGCAAAGCCAAGACAGACTTCAGGGTAAAGGCTGCCGTAGGATGAGCCCAACCACACCCAGCACGTGAAGAAGTAAGTTTCCTTATACAAGAACCAGAATGGATGCTGCTAACACAACCTGCTCGCCACCCCAGCAAGTCCCCTGGGAATATTCCCCGATGGTGCTTTCTCATGACTTCAGATTGCTCTGTCCCTTATTTCTAACCAAAGCGCCATTTTAGAAGAGAAAGTACCAGCAAAGAGCTTTGCAGGTAAAGTAAGTCATTGTCCCATTTTATGCTCTTCACCTGCTCCACTGGCCTATTGCCTCATCCTAAGTGCACACCATACTCACACACACACACTCACGCGCACACACACTGGCAGACGCACTGGCGCACACACACTTATGCACACACCCACACTTCCACACACCTCTAGGACAGCCCTCCCCCGCCCCCTCAGGGCCAGCTTCCCGGGCAGCCCTGTCTCCTCTTTCTTAGGACCTGGACACAGGGCGGCGCCCTCCCTGGGCATCACTGCTGGAATTGGCATGAAGATGTCGCTGCCTTCTCCCTGCTCACGGGGGTTGTCATCCCCAACCACGCTAAGGTCAGCCTGAAAGTCTCCCCAGCTCCTGGCCCTCTGCAGTTTCAAAAACACAAACCAGAATACTGACCACTAGAAGAGAACAAATTATACAAATCACCAAGAGCGAGGAGAACCTGGGCTTCTGCCTTCGGCTTCTGGGTCTGGGAGAGGGGCTTCTGGCCTCCCTTTAAAGGAGAGCCAGGCGGGCCTCTCCTTAGTCACCTGCGCTCAGCGGAGAGACAGCCCTGCTCTCCCTGCCCTGCGCCAGCAGCGTGCCGGAACGCAGCAGCTGCATCACAGCTGGTGCTGGTGACAATGTGGTGAGGGAGCCGTTAGTTCTTCTGCTCGCTTAGCGGATAATGAAACAGGCCCGAGGCCACGGGCCATGCCCAGGTCAGGTCGCAGGAGCCTGACAAGCTCATTTGGACCTCAATGTGGCCTCTGTGCCTCTTGCTGCCTGAAGACGCAGGTCAGAGCCCGGTGACCCTCCTCTCACGTTCGCCTCTCAGGCAGCCCCCCTGAGTGGCACCCAGGCCCAGGCTCTGTGCCACCAGAAGGCTCATCTCGGGCCTGCTGTCTGGGGCCGTCGCTGCCCTGTCCACAGGGAGCCAAAGACACTGAGCCTGACACTCTGGCCCTTAGATGATTGATTCTAACGATGTTCAGTCACTTAATCTCCCTGTTTCTCCAGCTCCTCTTCTGAATATAGAGACAGAAATGCCTTCCCAACCCCCCTCACAGTACAGCCACAGCTCAAACAGAGAAGGCATACACAAGATTGAAAACATAAGCCAACAGGCTACTAAATCAGAGGTCCCAAACGATATACATCAACACATAATTACATATCAGATTCCAAAATCAAGGCATCAGACAGGCCTCAACGCAGCATTTCAACCTAGGTTCAGAAGCAGAAACTGTAGATGAAGAAATAAAAGCAAGGGTAACTATTACAAAATGTACGTTTTAAAGAAAGAATCCTTTAGAGCTGGTCGCTGGGAGCCGGGAGTGTCCGCCCCACACACACGGGACGGGAGGACCGAGGTGCCCCCACCACCCAGCGGCTGCGAGGCTCCGGTCCTCTCTCTGGGGGTGGGTGGCGCTGACCGCGGCAGAGCCGAGTCCTGTGTCTGGGAAGCAAGTGCACATTAAAGAACAAGCCAAAGCCAGGGACGCCATGGCTGGCCAAGTCCACGCCTGCGCCACCTTGGCAGAGGCTGGGTGCTGGCGATAGGGTCCTGGACCCACCTGCTCCCCAGGCTCTTTGTGAGGGAAGGTGACAAGCATGTGCTCCACCCAGGAGCCCAGAAGCCGGAGGCCTGCCGTGTGCGCCCGCTCTCCAGCTCTAAAGGAACCGTGAGCGATGACAGTATTGCGTTTATGGTTACACCCATTATTACCGCTCACTTATCACGCCAGTTACAACTCGCTGTGCCAGAGCCTTGGCCTCGCCCTCTCCTCCACCCCCTCTCTTGGCCAGTCAGACCACCGCCAGACCCCGGATGCTATGTCCAATACCTCCCCGGGCCCACTCCTCTGTCCCAGCACAGCCACTGCCCAGGCCAGACCACCGCTCTCATCCCCCCAGGAGCCGGGCACCTCCCACTGGATCTCCCGGACCCTTAGCTTTCCTGTTCAACCCACTTTCCACTGCAGCCAAAGTCGTGTTTCTGAACTGCAAAGCCGTCCACCTTATGCAGAAGGCGCGATTGAGGTGCCTTCCACGGACCCCTATAGACTTCAGCATGAGTCCAAACCTTCCTAAGAGTGTTGGGGTCTGGGCTCGGCTTCCCCCTGCAGCCTCACCTTTCTCCTCCACCCCTCCCAGCCCTCCCGCTGACCCAACGCCCGTCCGCTCCGTGGACCACGTGCTGTTGGCTCCTCCTGGTCTTGGCTCTGCTCTGCTCAGAAGCCATGTGCTAGGCTCTTCGTCCCTGCGCCGGGCCCGCCCACAAACAGTCGGAATCCTGTGTTTTCTAATCTCAAAGCCTTCATTTCACCGTGCCGTCAGTGCACGCACCATGACTGTCCTGACACAGCCAGAGGAGCCTGGTCAGAGTAAGCCCACAGGGTGGCAGGTAGGGCGCCCACCATGTCCAGCCTGGCCGACCCTCAGGAAGCCGCCTTGGACACCCACTCCTGGCTGAGCCGGCGGCCAGGCGACTCCGTGCGCGCCTCACGCTCACTCCCAGGACCGCAAGTGCCTGGAAGGCAAGGCTGTGTCCCATTCAGAGCTCTGTTTTCAGTGCCAGCCACTAGAGCTTTCAAACCCACATCTGTATAACAGGACAGTATTAGCCTGTCCCCAGGGAGCTGGTACGTTAAAATGAGGAAATCAGTAAAAAGCACTTAGCATGGAGTAACAGAAAGCAGTGTTGAAGTAAAGCAAGCAAATTCATTAAGGAAGCAAAGCAAGCCTATTTATTAAGAACTAGAGGCCCGGTGCATGAAAATTCATGTACTGGAGGGGGGGTCCCTCAGCCCGGCCTGCCCCTCTCATAGTCCAGAAGCCCTCAGGGGTGGGAGGCGACCCAGCGATCAGGGGAAGGCAATGCCCCATCACACCTCTGCTGCTGCCACTGCTGGCAGTGCAAGCCTTGGCCTCTGGTGGCCCTGGGCAGCCGGGCAGCCGCCATCCAAGGCTTACCTGCACCTTGGGCTGGCCCTGGGTGGCTGAGGGAACTGGGGAACTCTGGAGGCAGGCGCGCGGAGCAGCCGCACCCGCCTGGGAGTGTGCCCAGCCGTGCTGCGCGCCTCCCGCCCCAGCAAAGCTGAGGGGACTGGGCGCCACTATCTATGGCTGTGGGCACCGCCATCTTTGTGAGGGTATGAGTGATGGTCAATTAGCATATTCCCTCCTTATTAGATAGGATACACTTGGGGAGGAGGAGAAAATGGCGCTGAATAGGCAGACCTGTCCTGCATCTCATCCCAGGGCTAGGCTGGAAATTCAACTAAATTGGAGAACATGCACCTGGAATTACCTTCTGTGGTCCAGCGGGGAGGAGGAGACGTATATCAAGGAAGGAGAGAAGGCACCGGGAGACCGGTAGGAAGGGTGAGATTGCCGAGAGGGCTTCCCAGAGCACACACACCTGGGAATTTATATACACACACGGCGCTCCGGGCCTGAAGCTGCGCGGCCGGGAGCAGCGGTGCCAGTGGCTGCGGCAGTGGCTGTCCCGTCCAAGCATCAGCGAAAGGTAGTGGGACTGCTGGTGGCAGCAGTCTGGACCCTGCAGACCAGAGCCAGTGGGGGAGTGGGCCACAGTTTTGGTTCCTTTTCCTTTAAAAAAAAAAAATCTCTAAACCCAGAGCACCAGATTTTTCATTTGTAACCTACGCACCCAAGGCATTGGTACAGGAGGGAGGCGCAGATTTGAGGTGCCTGAGGACAGCTGGGGAAGGGAGGCAAGACAGGGAGCCCTTAAAAAGCCAGAAGTCCTGCACGGGTCAGTCAGACACTTCCAAACCGAAAGGGTCGTTCTCCCTGGGAGGAGCTGCCTGCCCCAAGCACCCAGAGGGCAGGTAAAGGAAAAACCCCGCCCAGGTGAGGCAGCCTGCCACCTCCGAATTAGGAGCTTCACTGAGGAAACAAAGGCTTATGGGTCTGAATAGTCTCCAGGAGCCTCAGTGACTGGCCTGGAGGAGGGGCCGCCCACCCCACTATTCTAGGAACCAGACTGATAAAAACTCCAGGGCCCCAGCCAACCCCACTGGTCTCCATGCAAGGACCTCTGTCCAGCCAAGGGCAGAATAATACTTTGTACCACTCATGGAGGAGTAGCTCTGGGACAGGGAAAAACACCCATCATATTCCCTGAAAGCGAAACAGCAGCAACCCCAACTAAGGTCCTGTCAGAAACAGACCCTTGAGTGATTAAGATTGACAGCTGGCGGACAGGCAAGGAGGGGATCCTGCTTGCAGCCGTGGCCCGTGGAGAAAGACACAAGTGGTGGACCTGTGGATCGCTTAGAACACGTGCTAGAAGCCAAATGACAGTGCCTGGCCATGGCCAGCACCTAAGTCCTAACAGGAAGCCCAGAATCCAGACAGAACAGAAGAGTGAGACCCTGAACCAGCTCCCATGGGGCATTAAAACTCGGCTGAAGCAAATGACACTTCACTTCATTTTTTTATGTTTTATTTTGTTTTTTATTTCTCTTATATTTTGCACCTTTTTTCCCCCTTTCTTCTCTTTTTATCTTCCCATTATTCTTCTCCTTTCTCCTTTTAGGTTTTCTCTTTCCTTTCATTTTTCCTTTTTTTTTTTAAATTGATCTTCCTTGCCGAAACCGGTTTGGCTCAGTGGATAGAGCGTTGGCCTGCGGACTCAAGGGTCCCAGGTTCGATTCCGGTCAAGGGCATGTACCTTGGTTGCGGGCACATCCCCAGTAGGGAGTGTGCAAGAGGCAGTTGATCGATGTTTCACTCTCATCGATGTTTCTAACTCTCTATCCATCTCTCTGCCTCTCTGTAAAAAATCAATAAAATATATTTAAAAATAAATAAATAAATTGATCTTCCTTATCTGTCACTTTACTGATTTGTTATTAGTCTAGTCTCTGCTGTTTTGTTCATATATATAATTTCCTTTTCCCTGCTCCTACTCTATTTCCCTTTCTCTTTTTTTTCACTACTCAACTGTTAAATTTGTTTTCTCTCTTCTCTTTCTATTTTCTTCTTCTACTACTTTCTTAATTTGTTTCTGTAAATATTTCTCTCTTTTCCACATCCAGCGAGGCTAGAGAGCGGTCCAGTTACTGAGTAGGGGTGGCTGAGGATTGAGAAAATAAAAGAAAGAGACAGACACAGAGATAGAAGGAAAAAGCTGGGGCCGGATGGGACCACTGTCCTCTTCTGATGGAGAGACAGTGACCCAGAGCTGATACAGCGTGTTTATTTTATACCCCAAATACCAGGAAGTTTTACCAAAAGTCAAGACAAAGGAGATTATGTGCATTCTTGGGTGGGCCTGAGTCATATTCTTTCCTGGTGCTTGACTGGATATACATAATAAAACCCACCCCCTGGCACCTGGGCTGAAGGTCAAGCCAACAACACTCCTGCCTCTGGCAAAGCGTGTTTCCAGGACCTGGCTTTGCCGACGCCACTGGATTCAGCTGACAATTATTAAAGAAATGCCCATGGGCCTTCCCAGGCGCTCTCTACATCTCACCTTTTTTTTTGTTGTTTTTAAGCTACTATAATAAAAAGTAAAATTTAAACATCAAGAACAAAGCTCTGATATTAAAACAATTGCAAACAATGTCAATGCAAAAAAACAAACTACATACACGTTATCATTTTAAAACTTGAACGTCAACAGCAAAACTGGCTATTAAAATAATAACAAAACAATGCCAATTCAACACAGCAATAAGAGAGAAATCAAACTACAGACATGTTAACATTTTTTAGCTACTAAATGAAAGTTTCTTTTGCTGTTTGTGTATATTTACTCACAGAGTCCTCGGACTTGGCTGCACAAGACAGAAGACTGGCAGCTAACCAATGCTAGCATAGCCAGAAACATGGTTGAGGAAGTAGCTTTCACTTCTTGCTTTTCCACAATCTGCTGGGCTTCAATCATCAACTTCTTCAGATGACCCCATGTTGGCACCTCGGGTCCTTGTGTAGCTTTCAGTTTTCTTCTTCTTCTGCTTTGCTGTCATCAGGGCAACTCTCAATCCTTTTGAGTGAAGGGACAAGGAGCTTCTCTGGGTCCATTGTGGTGATGAACAGTAAGTCTATGGCTTGCTCTCCGACCTCATTGTTTTCATCTGAGCATAACATCTGAGCATCTGCCACGTCTGCCAAAGCGTAATGAGCGTGGTCAGCTCCTGTTGCGGCTGGCATTGCAGAGTCCGCGCAGCTCAGTGGTAAGCATGGAATGGCACCTGGAGAATGTGCTTAGCGAGGCTGTGATGCAGTAAAAAGCAACCACCAAACTCAATGCTCAAGTGTAACATATGACCTTTTGGTTCTCTCTCCCTCTTCATGTGCAATGTGTCTAACAGAGGCCTGCGCTTCACATTCTCAAATCAGAGATAACATTTATCAAGCATTAACTCACTGCTAAATGTATTAGAGCCTAATTCCTAGCTACCCAACATCCCTGCAATAAAAACTAGGCATTAAAATCCCCATTTCACATAGTGGGAAACTGGTTCAGACAGACGTGTATTGTAAGTCACATGTGAAAACTGGGCTGTAAGTCTAGGCATCTCTGCTCAAAGTGGCAAAGGTCTCCACTGCGTGACACGAGCCTGCCCACTCAGGACCTGAATCAGTGATGGCGGGTAGGCAGATAGGTAGATGACAGATAGATGATAGATAGATAGATAGATAGATAGATAGATAGATAGATAGATAGATAGATAGATAGCAGATAGAATGTTAGTTAGCCATGGCCATTTCCATCAGCAGTGGAGCCCAATTTAAAAAAATAACACACACACACACACACACACAGCTGGTAAATGTGCAGAAAAGACATTTTTCAGAAAGTAAGAGATTAAAATAAAAGCCCATTGAGACACCACCATGCTGTGGTCTTGAGGGAAGGCTTGGCATTTAAAACCCAGGCTTCCACCCACCTGGGTGGCTCAGTGGTTGAGGGTCATCCCGTGCACACGCCCGGGTTGCGGGCTCCATCCCCACTAGGAGGTGTGCAGGAGGCAGCCAATTGATGTTTCTCCCTCATCAATGCTTCTATCTCTGTCTCCCTCTCCCTGCTTCTCTCTCTGAAATCAATAAAATCATATTAAAAAATAACAACAGGCTTCCTTCCACTCATGCTCTATGCGACTTGATAAGTGCCTGGACCTCTTTCCACAGCTGTAAGCTGGCGATAAGAGATACAGCAGTGCCTGTCTCCTGGGTTTCTGAGGGTGAGGTGAGTGGCTGCAGGTCCCGGCACAGACAGGCCCGCACTCAGTGAGCTCTCCATCAGGTTCCCTCCATCTGCTCAAGCATGCTGCGGGAGCAGCTGGGGTCCTCTGCCCATGAGTCCTGGGAGCAGGCAGTCCCTCCCCCCACCCTGCCCTGGGCTCCCCAGTGCCCCTCCCCCCACCCTGCCCTGGGCTCCCCAGAGCCCCTCCCCCCACCCTGCCCCGGGCTCCCCAGTGCCCCTCCCCCCACCCTGCCCTGGGCTCCCCAGAGCCCCTCTCCCCCACCACCCTGCCCTGGGCTCCCCAGTGCCCCTCTCCCCCCTACCCTGCCTTGGGCTCCCCAGAGCCCCTCACCCCTGCCCTGGGCTTCCCAGACCCCCTCCCTCACCCTTCCCTGGGCTCCCCAGATCCCCTCTTTCCCCCCCCCCCGCCCTGCCCTGGGCTCCCCAGAACCCCTCTCTCCCCCTCCCCACCCTGCCCTAGGCTCCCCAGAGCCCCTCTCCCCCACCACCCTGCCCTGGGCTCCCCAGAGCCCCTCTTCCCCCCCTGCCCTGCCCTGGGCTTCCCAGAGCCCCTCTCCCTTGGGGGAAGGATGAAGGCTGAGGACACCCTCTCAAGTACGAAGGAAGGTCCTGACCTCCTCACAAACTTAAGCTGCTCCGAACAGGAGGTGATTCTGCTCCAAACCGCCAGGTGGTATGGAGATCCAGCTCAGCTCTAGGGCCATTCTGCCTCTTCAGGCGAGGGCGGGAGACAGGAGTGCCTGGGAGCACCCCTGCAGCCCTGAGCCCCACAGGCCTGTGGCCCCCAAACCTGCTGCGTGGAGGCTGAGTGCAGGGCCCACACGCTCCCTAGTTAGCTTTACACCAGTGTTGCTCCAGGCTCCTGTCTCAAAACCACCTCTTTACCTTGATTTTATGAGAGTCACAGCCAAGAAAAACATCATTGTACTGGTGTAAAGGCGACACTTACTATTTACCATCTCAGCACAGCCCTGGAGGTGTTGCAGATGCTGACGCTCCTGCGCGTGCTGGCAACCCCCACAGCCTTGCTGAGACGCGGGCAGGGCTCACGGAGTAACAGCCGTGTCCACACTTACAGAGAAGAAAATAGGCACATACACATGCAGACCCGGAAAGCTACATGACTGACCCAAGGCCGACCAGTAGTGCTAGTTAGTCCTAGTTAGCAGGATGGCAGCTAAGCGCAATGGCACAGAGTCCAAGACACACCTCCAGTAACCACAGGGGCTTCAGCGCCAGGCTCTCCTGCTGAGGATCCGGAGGCTCCAGGACCCAGGAGTGCAGGACACTGTTCTCCGTAGTATAGGGATTTCCATGTGGTAGGGACTCATTGTGGAATGAATGAATGAATCAATGAGTGAATGAATGAGTGGTTGCGCCTTCAGACGGGGAGTCACCTATCTGAGGGGAAGTGGTAAGGGTGTAACAAACACGGTCATCCCTTCACTTTGTATAGCCCACAAAAGAGAACTAATTCAGGTCCCTTTAAAAGGACAAAACGACGGTTCCCTGGCGCTAAGGTGGTACTTTCACAAGTTAGTAGGCACAGTGATCACGAGTCGTTCCACAGCCCCTTCAGAAAACAGCCTTGGAAGAGCGGCCTCCAATCCACTGTCCCAGACCGTTTTCTGTTCTCTGCTCTGTAATTCGGTTTCCGGTGGGAAAAGTCAAGCTGGCGGAGAGTGAGTCCCTGCGGGGGGAGGATGCGCCGTGAAGCAGCATGCTGCTGGCACAAAATGTCTTCGTTCTCTAGTGTTTTATCTTTCAATAATCCATGCAGACTTCACATTCCAGTGCCTAATATATGTTTGTTTAATATGAAAATAATGATATAAAACACTTAGCAGTTAATTAGTTGACTTTCTCTGCCTCTCAAAAAAAAGTTAAATCCAACGGAATCTCCAAGAAGCTGTTGTGTCTATGATAAATGTGCTTATGCTCTGATGCCATCCATCACATCACACCACAAGGACAGGATGTGACTCTAGGTACCAAGCCTAGGGAGCCCAGCCCCGCCCCATAGCCCTCTCCGCACTGCCTGCCCCACTCAGCCTCCCCGCTCGCCCTCCAGGCTTCGTAGACCTCCGGTAGACTGAATCCAGCTTCTTGCCTGTCCCTGAACACAGGCTGGTGTTAGGTTTGATGGAGCAATTGAGTTGAAACCCTTCCCCCGGAAACTGGCTTTTCAGGTCATTTCACGATGGACATTCCCTTTGCTGAAGACCACATTTCACTTGTGGTGACCACATTGCATTCTCTCCCCTCGGGGTATGCATAAAGAAGTCTCTGCCCAGAAAAATCCCACCAAAAGTCTTTTAAACCCACTGACTCCTGTCACTGAGTGCTGGAGCCATCCAGGCTCAGCCACCTGGTGTGCAGATGATCAAATAAATTCGTAATCCCTCACCATTCTGACCTCGTGCGTTCCTCCTTCGGCGACCTAACATTTGGTGCTGAAACCCGGGAGGGTTCCACGGGATTGAGGAGCCATTACCCTGGCTTTGGTCACCCTGAGTTTGCTACTCGGAGAGCAGTAGGCTGTGGCAGCTCAGCCTGGGCTTACCTCTGAATCCTACTCTGGTGACTTTATTGCTGGCCTTAATCAGGCCTCCTTCCCTTATGGGGTCTTCCCCAGCCAGCCAAGGAGGACTCCGGACCGGGAATCTCTCCTCCATTGCTGACCATCCCACACCGGCCAATCTTCTCTAGGTGAGTGACATTCCACAATTCCCCTCGTCTCCAGTCTTCTGCCCACTCCCTCTCCCTGACTTCTCGAAAGTCTCTCATCTCAAAAATCCTAATGCTAGGCCAGAAGACTCCTCTGCCATTTGGCTTTGGGTCCTTCTGGATTGGGGACACCCAGTCCAGAGGGTCACCTCTCATTTCTCGTGGTGATTTGTTTAGCAGCAGGGATGCCTGCCCTAAACAATCACCTTGCGATTTGTGGTCTGTCACTCACCCTTCCTCTCTAGTGGGCCATGCCACATTCCCTCTGCACACTCTTGGGGGAGATCATACCCAACCACCTCACTTTATTTTGTAACACTGTTTGGCCACAACATCTACACTAATAAAAAAAGAAATATGCAAATTGACCATACCGCCACGATGCCCACCAGCCAATCAGGAGTGAATATGCAAATTAACCCAACAAATATGGTGGGTTAATTTGCATACGCAGGCACGGAGCAGCTAGGGGGGCAGGGCAGCCACTTGTGTACACGCCGGCACCAAGCAGCCTGCGTCCTGGGGACAGGCGTCCTCAGGAGCCAGGCCACTCTGAGCCTATAGGCCCACTCGTAGGCCTGCAGCAGCCAGCATCCCAGAATGAACCCTGGCCACTCTGGGCCTATGCGCACAGGCACGGAACTGCCGGGGGTGGGGCAGAAACATTCCCGGGACCTAGGCGCTCTGAGCCAGCGCCTGCACAAGTGGCTGGCGGCAGGGCGGAAATGTCTCCCGCAGTGAGCGAGCAGACAGCAGGGCCCTGTTTGCCCCTGGCTGTGGCAGCGAGGGGCAAGCAGTCCCCCGCAGGGCCCCCACAGAGAGCAGACACAGGGCCCTGCTTGCCCCTGTGGTGGCAAGCCAGAGTGCAGACAGCAGGGTCCTGCTTGCCCCTGGCCCCGGCGGCTGAGGGCAAGCAGGCCCCCACAGAGAGCAGACATCAGGTCCTGCAGTGGCGTCAAGCAGGCAGGTCCACAGAGAGCAGAGAACCACAGGGAGCAGGCCTAACCCATCAGTAGGACATCCCCTGAGGGCTCCCAGATTGAAGAGGGTGCAGGTCGGGCTGAGGGACCCACCCATCCCCATGCACAAATTTCGTGCACCAGGCCCCTAGTCTCAATGGCCTAAAAATGGCACTTTTAATTTTAACACACTGAGCAATTTACATAATTGCTGTCACTGCAATGGAAAATGGTCAGAGATTCCCTACATCCAGGCCTTTTACACCCTTCAGTTCCAATCCTCTCTCTCAGTCCTGCTTTACCCATCTTACGCCTAACAATTCTGATTCTGAATCTACTCTTGACCCAGCAGACCATGAACCTCCACCCCCTTACACACCCCCTCCCTCACCTGCAGTAGATTCCCCGAACCCAGACCCTCCTAACCAGCAACCACCTTCTCCCCAGTTCCTGAGACCCCAAATCCTGAGAACGTGAGCTCCAAAACAGCCTTTCCATCTGACATTCATTCTCAGGCCCAAAGACCTCCTTCCTCAACAGCCTCTTCTATTCCCACATCCAATCTACCCCTGAGGGAGGCAGCAGGAACTGAGGGCATAGTCTGAGTCCACGTCCCATTCTCTATGTCCAGCCTTACAGATTGAGAGGCATCTCAGGTTTCTTTTTCCACTGACCCGACCACCTTTACTAAGGAGCCTGACCCAGTCCTATGTCCTGACTTGGCATGATATCTATGTCACCCTGTCCTCCTCTATAGAAACTTACCACCTCAGACCCCACCTCCCCAGAAGGAGCCCTTCTTCTAGACACCCATTTTATATCCCATTCAGCCCCCGACACAGGCCACAAACTTCAAAAAATAGATACAGGTCCACAAACCCCTCAAAAAGACCTCATTAACCTGACCTTTAAGGTCTTTAATAATAGAGACGAAGAGACCCAAATCCAAAAACAAAGGCAAGATCAGGCCAAGGCTGAGGCCCAGAAGGACGCCTTCCAGCTCCTACCCACTGCTCTCACGAACCCTAAACGAAGTGCCAGTCCTAAGTCAGGAGCTAAGCCTCCTCCGGGCCCTCCTTCAAATGCAGCGAGGAAGGACACAGGCCAAGTCCTGCTCAAACCCGAGACAGCCGCCTGGGCCCTGCCCAAGGTGCTGAAGGGAAGGCCACTGGAAATCAGACTGTAGTCTGGCCCCTCCGGTTCAGGCCTCAGCCAGTCCAGCATGGCCGCCCTCTGGATCCAGTTTGGAGCTCCCAGACCTCCTGGAACTGGCCACTGAAGAAACTGCCAGGCCCTGACAGGGCCCCACAGACTTACATCACCAGGACAGAGCCTCAAGTAATGATAATGGTGGCAGGTAAGCCAATCTCCTTTTTAATTGTCACTGGGGCCCCTTACTCTGCCCTCTCTCAATTCGCTGGGACCCTTGTCCACTCCTCAGTCTCTATTATGGGAGTTGACGGATTAGTCTCACAGTCATTAGCCACCTCACATCTACACTGCATCTTACTAAATTTCCCCATTCACTCTTTTCTCATTCTACCTCGGTGCCCAGCTAGGGCTACCATGCATCCCGTCATAAAGCCCAGTTGTCCCAAACCACAGTCACCTACCTCAGTTTCACTCTCTCACCCCACGAGACCGAGCCATTCCTTGGACTATAAATGCCTTATCTAAAAGAAAGTAAAAGTCTTTAATGCAGCAATTTAAGGTTTAAAAGTAAAAACAGAAAAGATTAAGGTTCAGTAAAATATAATAAGTTAAGCCAGCGAGCGGCAGATTATAAACTCAGGAAATTTAAAGTGCTAAATTTAGCTGGTCTGAGTGCAGTGTCTTATTTCTTATCCAACCATCCTGGCCCCTGGCCTCAACTGCTCCTTTCCTTCTCTTTCCCTTTTCCTTTGGATAACAGCCCATTCTACCATTCCTGCCCACTTTCACTGCAATAAAATCTCAAACCACTCATCTGTCACCCCTTATTGGTAGTGCCATGGTGACTACCCTCTCAGCTTGGAGCGTGGAACTAGGAATGGGAATCTCATACCCTTTAGTCCATCTCTTCTCCTTACACCTTTCAGCTTGTCTCCATGATCAGGGATTCTTCTTCCTCTGTGGGGAAAACACATACATCTGTCTCCCCATCAGCTGGACAGGAACCTGTACTCTCATCCATCTCTCACCCAATGTGGATGTAGCCCCCAATAATCAGTCTTTACCTGTCCCCATAACTCACCATATCTGACACAAAAGGGAAGTCCAGATAATCCCTCTCTTCATAACCCTGGGCATCACAGCAGGGGTTGGAACTGCCATAGGGAGCTTAACCACTGCTCTATCATACTTTGAAACCCTGTCTCAGGACCTACAAGAAACATGTGAATGCCCAGCAAGGGGCAAAACTTGGAAAACGACAACCTCACTCCCGGGGTAACCTATCCTCCCCTTTCATATCACTAGTCAGGCAACTTAGACCCCTGATCTTTTCCTCCCTAAAGATAACATCTAGATCTCAGTTTTATTTCAGCTCCAGGCCCAGAAAAGCAGCAAAACCAGACAAGTGATGCTGTGGCAGCCTCAGGACCAGCTTTTACCTCCCAAGTCACTCAACAGCATCGCTCTCAAGACTTCACCAACCAGTCTCTTGGGGAAATCATGCTGCTGCACCCTTTGTCGAGCCCACTACTATCCAAGTCCATTCCCCTGTGATCTCGACATCCCACCTCAGCAGGAAGTAATTACAGAAGATATGACCTTCGTCCCTATTCCATAAAACAAAAAGTCTGGAATGTTAGGTTTGATGGAGTAATTGAGTTGATACCTTTTCCCTGGGAACTGACTTTTCAGGTCATTTCATGATGGACATTCCCTTTGCTGAAGACCACATTTCACTTGTGGTGACCACATTCCATTATCTCCCCTCCGGGTATGCATAAAGAAGTCTTGGCTCAGAAAAATCTTGCCAAAGTCCTTCAAAAGTGACTGACTTCCATCACTGGGTGCTGGAGCCATCCAGACTCAGCCACCTGGTGTGTGGATGATTGAATAAATTCGTAATCCCTCACCACTCTGGCCTCGTGCATTCCTCCTTCAGCGACCTAACAGCTAGCACCCTGAGTATCCCACAGCACTGGCCCCGGCACAGGCCTGCCATCAGGGCTCTGGGTCTGCAGACCCTGCCCTCTGGCACTGTGGCATTGTTTGGGGCAGAAATAGAATAGTGGGGACTAGCTATAGTTATAAGGAACATTAATCATGTTCTGATTGGAGAAAGCACATTCTACCTGGCTGAAAGTTGTACACCCCAGGAATGTGGTCCGTTCTCCTTGTCTGAGAGCTGCCTACCATCATGGAAAGATTAACAACCTAGGTGCTGAATCAGCCTCATCCCAGAGGCACCTGCCCTTTGAGACCCCAGCCCGCATTGCCTGTAACCCGTAACCATTATCCCGTGCCTACGTCCCCATGCCTGTAACTCCTACTTCCCATGCCTGTAACTCCTACTTCCCATGCCTGTAATTCCTACTTCCCCATGCCTGTAATTCCTACTTCCCCATGCCTGTAATTTCTACTTTCCATGCCTTTAATCCCTACTTCCTCATGCCTGTAATCCCTACTTCCCATGCCTGTAATCCCTATGTCCCCATGCCTGTAATCCCTACTTCCCATGCCTGTAACTCCTACTTCCCATGCCTGTAATTCCTACTTCCCATGCCTGTAATCCCTACGTCCCCATGCCTGTAATCCCTACTTCCCATGCCTGTAATCCCTACGTCCCCATGCCTGTAATCCCTACGTCCCCATGCCTGTAATCCCTACTTCCCCATGCCTGTAATCCCTACTTCCCATGCCTGTAATCCCTACTTCCCATGCCTGTAATCCCTACGTCCCCATGCCTGTAATCCCTACTTCCCATGCCTGTAATCCCTACTTCCCCATGCCTGTAATCCCTACTTCCCCATGCCTGTAATCCCTACTTCCCATGCCTGTAATTCCTACTTCCAGTGCCTGTAACTCCTACTTCCCATGCCTGTAATTCCTACTTCCCCATGTCTGTAATTCCTACTTCCCATGCCTGTATGCCTGTAATTCCTACTTTCCCTTGGAATCTTTGTCCTTCTGCCCTATAAGCAGCTGGCTTATAGAGAGAGGTAGGACAGATTTTTGTGGATGACCTGATACACTCCCACACTGTGGGCAGTATTGGAATAAATGCTCATGTATGATTCAACCCTGTCTCTGCTTAATTGGCTCAAGTAGTGACAGGCAGCCCAGACCCATTTGTTGTCTGGTGTCAATTGTGATACTGAGGAGGTAACTGGTCTCGCAAGGGGTGTCAGGCCATAAAAACTGTGAAAAATGCACTGCCCTGCAGGGGGCGGGGCAGTGGGAAGGGTCGTTATCGCTGGCCCCAGGACAGATCATCGGATATGGCCTGGGTACCCCCAACACCTGGGGGCCTTCCTGTAATCCCAGGAAAGGGGGTGGAACCATATCTGCCAGACAAAGACCCCAGAAGGTTATAAAAAGTGAAGCCCTCTGCATGTTTCCTCACTCTGATTTGGAAATTATTCCCGGAGTCCACTAGTGTTAATAAACGGGTCCCTCCCTTTTTCTAGGAAGCATGCTTGGTATTCTTTGGTCTTCTGCAACAATACTTAATCTTCATTTATATATAAACTAGAGGCCCAGTGCACCAGTGGGGTCCCTTGGCCTGGCCTGCACCCTCTCGCTATCCGGGATCCCTCGGGGGATGTCAGACTGCTGGTTTCTGCCTGATCCCCGCAGGCCAAGTGGAGGGCCTCTGGTATGCATATAAGATCTTTGGTTAATCTCTTCCTGACCTCCCCCTCTCCCCTTCCCTCTGAGATTTATCAGTCTGTTCCATGTTTCCATGCTTGTGCATTGAGTGTCTGTCCCCTGGTGGTCAGTGCGTGTCATAGCTATCAGTCAAATGGTCAAATTCTCGAATAGTCGAACAGTCAAACGGTTGCCTGGGCTTTTATATATATATAGAGAGAGATAGATAGATAGCAGACATCAGGCACCTTTGTGCCTTCTCTTGGGAGAACTTGTGGTCTCTGGAAGCTGTTGATCTGCCATTCGGGGTCTATTTGCTACACTCGCCTCTGCCCTGCAATAGCCTCTGTGCATCACCTTCAGTCCCTCAAGTCTTCCCGTCCTTAGAGGCATGCCCTCTCACTGCAGGAACGAACGTGTGTGTGACCTTCCCTTTTCCCCATTATAAAAGTAAACATGCTCATCACAGGACATTCAGAAAATACAAAAAGTGGCACTCACCCACCATTCTCAGTATTTACATTTTGGTACTTTCTTTCCAGCATGTTTTCTCCATATAACTGTTGCTAAGCTTTAATCATAAAGCATGTATATTTTATACCCCCCTTTTAATGCCACTTAAGAATATTAGCATTTTCCCATAATAATATCTCCAAATTATTGATGAACACAATTGCTTTCTCATGTGTAAGGTAAAACTGGGAGTAAGCAACAGGAGCTAGGTACTAAGAGGCTCAAACAGGTTTTCATGACAGCCAAGTCGACCTAGAAAATCCCAAAAATTCCTTGAAAGTGTGTCCCTTTCTCTGCCTTGGAAGAGTTTCTCGGAACTGGTCAGACCTGCACTGAGATGGTCTTCCTCCTCTGAAGGTCACCTGGCCCTTCCTGACAAGTGGAATGAGTGCCCTATTTCCTCTTCTCACAGGCTCCAAGCCCAGGGACCAGTCCTTTAGGCAGACACGTCAGTCTGATCTGAGTCTTTGACTTGCTTGGATTCCTTCAGCTACAGAGACCCACATGGGAACATGATATTCTTAGAATTTACTTTCAGTCTGCCTGGGATGTTTTTAGCAAAAATTGACAGTAACAATGACTGCTAAGCTTGGATTCCCTGCAAAATAAGAATACTTCCTTTTCTATTTGTGCAAAAGCATTGCTTTCCATGATGCTATTGTCTGATCCCAGTTAAATCCAAAAGGAGAAAAGCAAAACAGCTGATAATTATATTAATGATGTTGATGATGGTGATGAAGAGGATGATGGTGACAGTTATGCTGATGATGGTGATGAGGAGGATGATGGTGGTAACAGTTATGCTGATGATGGTGATGATGAAAATGATGGTGGTGACAGTTATGATGATGATAGTGATGAGGAGGAGGATGGCAGTGACAGTTATGCTGATGATAGTGATGATGAGGAGGATGGCGGTGACAGTTATACTGAAGATGGTGATGAGGAGGAGGATGGTGGTGACAGTTATGCTGATGATGGTGATGATGAAAATGATGGTGGTGACAGTTATGCTGATGACGGTGATGAGGAGGATGATGATGGTGACAGTTATGCTGATGATGGTGATGAGGAGGATGATGATGGTGACAGTTATGCTTATGATGGTAATGATAAGGATGATGGCGGTGACAGTTATGATGATGATGGTGAGGAGGAGGATGATGGCGATGACAGTTATGATGATGATGGTGATGAGGAGGAGGATGGTGGTGACAGTTATGCTGATGATGGTGATGAGGAGGAGGATGGTGGTGACAGTTATGATGATGATGGTGATGAGGAGGATGATGGTGGTGACAGTTATTCTGATGATAGTGATGAGGAGGATGATGGTGACATGCTGATGATGGTGATGAGGAGGAGGATGGCAGTGACAGTTATGCTGATGATGGTGATGAGGAGGATGATGGTGGTGACAGTTATGATGATGATGGTATTTATGATGGGGAAGGTGATGATGATGATAACAACAAAAACAGTGACCTGACAATGCCCTGCTGCCTGACGACCAGGAACACAGCTACAGTGGAACAAAGTTGGGCTTGTTGACTCATTGTAACAAGGGAGAATGTGCACCATGAGGAGCGGTGGGGCATCTCGGTAAGAGGGTGAGAGAAAGGGTTTCTAGAAGGATTTCGCTTGTGTAAAGAGATTTGGGTGAGGATCCAAGAAAGGGGATATGGCTCTGAATTGGAATCTTCCAGGAAGAAGGGGAATTCTATAATTGGCTAACTTGATCATTCTTAGCCATAGTGTGGAAAGAACAGATGGTGGTTAAAGATACGATTGGTAAACAAGCTGCAGTCCCTTGTAATACTCAGCAGGGAGGGCATTTTGCCATGTTTGTGTTTGAACTGTGCTCTCCTTCTGTCTGTATTTAGACGTGGTTATAAGTAATCCTGCGTGTGCCCATCACAGTCCCAAGTGGCCTTGTCGGGTGCTGAGGTCTGTGACACCTTATGTTCACGGGAGAACACCAACTGGTTCCCAGATCACAAGGCCTGTTTTTTCTTTTTCTGTCCTTATTAAAGAGCTGATGTCATTATATTTATATTAAAATAGCAGAACTAATTCTTAAATGGCTAAGAACTTGGCTCAGGTTCACAGATAGAAAGTGACAGGAACTCAACACAGAGCTGACGCCGAAGGCCGTGTTCTCAGCCTCACACTAAAATGCGTCCTCCTGTGGTGGTGGTGGTGAGTATTTTATTTTTGAATAAGTAATACATGTACACGTGACAAAGCCTGGCTGTAAGGAGAGCATGCAGTGCGCATCAGTCTCCCAGACATGCCAGCCCTGTCCCTGCACCCTATCCCTGTCATGACGCTGGCCTTGCAGTGTGCGGGTAGAGCGATCCAGTGAAAAGAATTACTTTGGGAGAAACAGCCAGTGACAAGTTACTTATTCTTTCCTGTTATTCCAAAAACGTTTTCACAAGAATTGAGAAACTCAACCAACATGCTTGTCCCAGGCCCCGTGCTCATCCTTAGAAGAGCTCACAAAGGGCAGCGCCACCTTGCTGGCCTGGGGAGGCCAGCGCACAGGAAGCCTGATCACTGAGTTGGGGGAGTGGTGGAGGAGGAGGGGAGCAGTCCACCTGGACCCGGAAGGATGGCAGGGATTTACAGGTGGGTGGGGATGAGAAGAGAACTCCAGAGAGAGGTGTGTGCAAGTGTTGCCGTGAAGGTGGGTTCTCGCGGTGACATGAGAAGGGAATTTCAAAGGGCATATGTGTAGGAGAAGTTTAAGCACAGTGGCAAGATTTACTGGGGTGAAGGGAAATAAATGCTCTCGGGGTGCAGAGGGTGGGCAGGCTCTGTAGCTACTGCCCTGAGATCCTTGATAATCCTCCCTATTTCTTCTTGGTTTGGGGGAATGAGCAGGTTTTTTTTCAAATTATCCAACCTACGTCCTTCTGGGCCTTCCCCGTAACCAATCTCTTCCTGGAACTTCCAGTGCTCTGTACCCTTATCCAAGCTGATTTTTCTTCTTGTTGTTGTTCTTTTTTTAATCTTCACCCAAGGATATGTTTTTATTGATTTGAGAGAGAGAGAGAGAGAGAAGGAAACATCTCTATGAGAAACATCAAGTGGCTGCCTCCAGTACATACCCTGTCCAAGAATGGAACCCACAACCCAGGTACGTGCCCTCACTAGGGATCAAACCTCAGTCTTTGGTGTACACGACAAACTCAAGCCAACAGGGCTGCACTGGCCAGGGCTCCAATCCTCTCTTTATGTCACCATTTTGGCTCCTACTGCGAATTCCCGAAGTTCTGCGCATCATCTGGTTTCTACTGTGCATGCGCCCAACAAAGGCATTTTCCCTGCTGTTTTTTTTTTTTTTTGGTTGCCCTACTTTAATGTTCATTTTCTTTTTTTAAAGAATATATCTTTATTGTTGAAAATATTACAGATGTCCCCCTTCCCCCCCATTGGCCCCCTCCACCCTACATCTACCCCCCCAGGCCTTCATCACACTATTGTTTGTGTCCATGGTTTATGCATTTATGCATATAAATTACCTGGTTAATCTCTTCCCACCCGCTTACCCCCGACTTCCCTCTGAGATCTATTTTGTTGGTCCGTTTATTTTTTTCATTAGATTCCATATATGAGTGAGATCATGTGATACTTGTCTTTATCTAATGGGCTTATTTCACTTAGCTTAATACTCTCCAGGTCTCTCCATGCTGTCTCAAAGGGTAAGAGATCCTTCTTTTTTATAGCTGCATAGTATTCCATGGTGTAAATGTACCACAGCTTTTTTATTCACTCATATACTGATGGGCACTTGGATTGTGTCCAGATCTTAGCTATTGTAGATTGTGCTACTATGGACATAGGAGTGCATACATTCTTTCTGATTGGTGCTTCGAATTTCTTAGGATATGGTCCTGGAAGTGGGGTCACTGGGTCAAATGGCAGTTCCAGAAACCATTGGCAGCAAATGTGCAGACATCTCTCATAGCAATATGTCTGCTGCTACATCTCCCAGGGCAAGGGAGTCAAAGGAAAAAGTAAACAAATGGGTCTACATAAAAATAAAGGGCTTCTGCACAGCAAAAGAAACCATCAACAAAATGAAAAGGGATCTCACAGTATAAGAGAACATGCTTGCTAATGATACGTCTGATGAGGGGTTAATTTTCAAAACATATAAAGAACTCTTGCCCTAACCGGTTTGGCTCAGTGGATAGAGCATCAGCCTGCGGACTCAAGGGTCCCAGGTTTGATTCCAGTCAAGGGCATGTACCTTGGTTGCAGGCACATCCCCAGTAGGAGGTGTGCAGGAGGCAGCTGATCGATCTTTCTATCTCATCGATGTTTTTAACTCTCTATCCCTCTCCCTTCCTCTCTGTAAAAAAATCAATAAAATATATTAATAAAAAAAGTATTTTTTTTTAAAAAGAAGAACTCTTACAATGTAACAAAATGAAGACAAGCAATCCACTTAAAAATGGGCACAGGACCTAAAGAGACACTTCTCCAAAGAGGACATGCAGATGACCAAGAGGCATATGAAAACATGCTCAAAGTCACTAATCATCAGAGAGATGCAAATCAAAACAACAATGCTGTACCAACTCACACCTGCCAGAATGGCTACCATCAATCAATCAACAAAGCCAGGATGTGGAGAAAAGGAACCCTCGTGCACTGCTGGTGGGAATGCAGACTGGTGCAGCCACTGTGGAGAACAGTATGGAGTTTCCTCAAAAACTTAGAAATGGAACTCCCCTGCTGTTTTTATTCCTCCCTCGGTAATCCCTGTTAACGACCGGTAGCCAATTCTTCCTGCACTTTGGGAATTAAGTTCCTCAGCATCCGACCCCGGCTCCCTCCCTAACTAGCAGCTGCCTGCACTGACACAGGTATAGAGGCAAACACCCACCCATGGCTCCAAATGGCGGCCCCAGGCCCGTGGGTGAGAGGCCGGGGAAGGGCTAGAAAGGTCGTCAGGAGGAGCCTCTGCAAGACGCCTGGAGAACAGTGCCCGTTCCATGCCACAGACGACGTGACAAGAGCTGGAAAGTGGGAGGCACTTGGCAAACGTAAGGAATTAATGGGTCCCTAGTTTTGGTCCTCAGTCGCTGGTCATTGCCCGTCTCGGAGATGCTGTTTCTAATCAGGTCACCAGCTGGGCACCAGCCATGGAGGACAAAGAGCACAGAGGTCACTGAAACAGAGGTGCTGGCCCACCGCGGCCCGGCCCTCGGTCACACATTCAGGACACCCACATCCAAGGCGCTCTTAGCAAGACCATGTGGAATTCTCTGGTGCCACGGCTCTACCTAAAGTGCATCTCGGATAAAGCATGCCTGCGAGAGAAAGCCTAAGGCAGGCGTCCTCAAACTACAGCCCGCAGGCCACATGCGGGTGTTTTGCCGTTTTGTTTTTTTACTTCAAAATAAGATATGTGCAGTGTGCATAGGAATTTGTTCATAGTTTGTTTTAAACTATAGTCCGGCCCTCCAACGGTCTGAGGGACAGTGAACTGGCCCCTGTTTAAAACGTCTGAGGACCCCTGGCCTAAGGCCATGCCTCCTCTCCACGACGGCATCGGGCGTGGCCTGTGTACCACGGCAGGCGCAGGAATCCCACTTCGGAACTGAGAGGTCCCGGCGGCCTTTTGACAACACATCAGTGTCAGCCCCACAGGCTCCTTGGCCTGGGATTGTTTGTTTGTTTGTTTGTTTGTTCGTTTTTCAAAAGCGGATTCTATGTGTGCAATTAGAGTTGAGCATTTCTCCTTCAAAAACAAAATTTGAAGACTTTAGTTGAAAGTCTCTATAGAAAGTACCATATCTACTGGTAAAGTGATCCCCCCGGACTGTAAAAGTGCTTTTGAGAATGTTTATTATTTATACAGTTTTTTATCCTAGAGACACGCCTTCCAGGAGAGCGTCTCATAACAAAAACTCTATCACCCATCAAGTTGTTTGCTGTGATTTCCAGAAATCCCCACATTTAATGTGACACCTCGAACACCAGCTCTGAAGTCACAGTGCCACCTCCTACCGGAAACCTAGTCAAGCCCTCCATTTACTCATCTATAAAATGGAGGCAATGATATAAATCACCCAGCGTTATAATTAGAATTAACTTTAAGCAAATGTACAGAATTGCACAGTAGCTGGCACATACAATCAATATATGTATTTTAAATATATTTTTATTGATTTCAGACAGGAAGGGAGAGGGAGAGACAGACAGAAACATCAATGATGAGAGAGAATCATTGATCGCCTGCCTCCTGCACGCCCCACGCTGCAGATAGAGCCTGCAACCCGGGCATGTGCCCTAACTGGGAATTGAACCATGACCTCCTGGTCTGTAGGTTGAGCCATGCCGGCTGGGCTACAATCAATATATTTTATGAATAAATGCAGTTGGCTTCCCCTTTTGCTTTGGTATTACTCATTTGTAAAGTAGAAAGTATATGAGTTCTGAGCCCCAGCACAAAGCACTTACAGATGTTCATTGTTTTCTAATATGTATTTCCCTGTCAAAGGCAGGCTTGCTTTCTTTGGGGTCTCCTCTAAGTCCTCCAAACAAATATTAAAAGTTGCCATAAAGCTTTCAATTCAAGAAGCCCACCCCCTGCTTGTATCAAGTGCTATTGGAGCACAGCCATGTCAATCATGCACATACTGCGCGCGATTTGCCCGCAGGACAGAGGCGAGACTGGAGGGCCCGCACACCCAAATATTTACCTCCTGCCCCTTAACAAGCCCCTGGCGTGGCACCCAGTGTGATGCTAGGGTAGTACATTTTCCCGTGGAAGGGGCATTTGTTGTCTAAAGCCCTTGTTTTCCTGAGAATTCTGAAAAGTCTTCCATTTAAGTTCCCCATAAAGCTTCCGTTCGATGGGCCACCTGGGTAATTTGCAGGAGGCACGTAGCTGCTCCAGGCTCCCCTCCTTTTCCTGGTGCTTCCCACCTCTTTCCCAACCCTGCCTCTCAGCCCCACCTCCCTGACCCTCCTGCCCCCCACCTCCCTTAACAGCATCCCGCATCCTCCAGAGGGAGGGAGCCACTCTTCCCGAAGGCTGACGGCCCCGCAGCACGATGCTGCTTACACACTTCCCCTACAGCAGCCATGCGGGTCCTCTGTCTACAGTCTTTGAATAAGGGCTGCGCTCACCCATGACCTTCATCCCTCAGCAGTCCCTGGACATCGGAAACGGTGTTGAAGCCAATCTGAAAGGGAGGAAATCTTATACCTTACCTCACCAAATTCTCTCATTTTACAAATGAAAAAAACTGAGGCCCGAGCTCAAAAGGCCGGCAGTGGCAGAGCAGAGATGGCCAAATCCCGACTCTCTGGAGGCTGTTCCTGCACGAAGTCCCGCCCTCACTCTCCCAGGCCACAGCGGAGCGCTCAGACTCCTGTGCCTGTACAACAGCAGCTGTTGATGAACGGTAGTCACACTGTAAAGGCAGCAGCAATGGGAATGTTCTCCTTAAGTGACACACCCACCCCCACTCCCGGACACCCACCCCCACTCCCGGACACCCACCGGAGCCCTGGTCTCGGATGGCAGTGGGGGGAGAGCGGGCCGTGGCCACTCAAGGCCGGGTGCACGTGGCAGACCAGTGGGCTGCAAAATTAAACCCTCTTGCTAGCAGCCGTTTGTGTGTTAAGCAAGAGAATAAACAAGCTAACACCACAGGCAGCTGAAAAAATGCACCCACACAGCCATGCTTGACTCCTTCAGGCCGACAAGGAAAGGAGCTTGTCATTGAACTTGTGCTGGGGGGAGCTGCCGTGTTGGGGGACAGGAGGACGTCCTTGGAGGTGGTGTCAGGTGATGACTGTCACCATCGATGGGTTGGCAACTCCAAGGTTTTGCTGGAAGAACAAGTGAGATGCCTGGATTCAGTCCTGGGCCGGGCACAAGCTCGCAGGCGGCCCCTGTGCGCCCCACCCCAAAGGGCGCCGGCCTCCGCTCTCCTGCCTCCTAGCCGCCTCCGTCAGGGCAGGGCCTGCCTTCTCTCTCCCGCCCAGGAAGACGTCGGCGAGGGCCGTGCTGACGCTAGGGTTAAACATCCTGTGAAGCAGCCTCTGTGCCCGTGCTGGGCTGGAACTAACTGGCGACTAAGCGGTGTCTGCCCTCAGCATTCACGGCCCTGCTCGCTCCAGGGCAGCACTGGTGGGGGAGAGCGGAGCCCGAGGGCGTCGGGAGGAGGCCACCAATTGTCCCACAGAGAGCAGCCGCGGGGACAGAGGAGCCGGCGCGGAAAGCCCAGCCTGGCAGCCGGCAGCTCAGACCATCACTGAGGCTGCAGTACCCTCACTAATCAGGGCAGTGTGGCAGCCGCGCAGGAGCGGCAGGAGGACGGAAGGAGCTGGGGTCCCTCAGTGCTGGGCCTGCGCACAGCCGGTGCCCAGCGGGAAATAGCAGCGCTGCAGTGATGTGACCGGAGCGACAGAGGGACAGCACGGGGCTCCAGATGCCCCTGAGCTCAGGCTGGGAGCCTGTGACCCCTCCACCAGCACCGGCAGGCCCTGCCCCCCTTTGTGTTTAAGCTTAGGAGAGTCCAGGTTCCCCCTCCCCTCTTTTGAAAGAAAACAGACCCAGCACTCAACACACCTTTCTCTCCCCCCCTCCCCCGCCCACGCCTGGCCTAGGCAGAACTCATCTGAGCTGGTCGCCATTGGGTAAAAAGCAGCAAATGGGGGGGTGGCCCACGGGCTTTAGAATCAGACCCTGCCTCAGAGTCCCAGCGACAGCACTTCCCTGACCTCCCTGCTGACCTCTCTGTGCTGGTGCCAGCATCTGCCAAGGACAGACTGCGGGTTCCCATGGGAATGTGGAGGGGGCTCAGCCCTCTGGTGGGGGGAGGCATCCCTTGAAGAAGGCACCCACCCACCTCTACTGAGAGTGTCATGGAACTGTGCCCACGACACCCACCCCCACGCGCACACACCGCACACAGGTCAGTGCTGCCAGCAGAGCAGTGTGTGTGCAACAGCCTGGCTCACCGCCGCCTGGAGCTCACCGCCCTGGCTCCAGGCCGGGGCCGCAGAATGCACGGGTGGAAAGCGAGGGTCTCAGTGAGAGCCTCAGAGCTCCCCAGTCTGGCAACTCGCTGAGCCCACCGGGCACCCGGCTCTGGGTCTGAGGCGCCTGGGACACTATTGGGGGCCGGGGGGGGGGGGGGGGGGGACAGAGGAGCAGCAGAGGAAATGGACAAGGGGCGGCCTTGCCAGCTCCTTCGCTGAAGCAAAACACCATTTTCATGCAAAGCTTTTCTGAGCTTCAGTAAAACAAACAGCACTTACACAAACAGCCTCCAAAAACCAGACTCCGTAAGGAGAGGGCAAGGAAGCACGGCCCACCCGCCACGGCTCCTGGTCAAGTCATTGCTGTGGCCTCCACGTTCACGGCCCATTAGCGGCCTGAGGCGCGTTCCCAGGGTGCTCTCGGACTAATGGGGGTTTTGCAATGTTTTTCTAACAGATTTGCTGTGCTCTTTCCTGAGAACCTTAGAGCCTTTGGTGTATGGCGTCTGGCCCTGCACTTGCAAAGCAGCAGCGAGTGTTATAACTGAGCTGATTCATTTCCATTGTTAAGAGATGCTCGTGTTTGTATCTTCCTAATACGTCCTGACACGGATGTGCATGTGCTGTCATCACTCGGAGGACCTCAGCCTCCTGCGCGGTCTTCACATCTGTCAGAATCTGTCGGCAGGCTTTGCTGGCTTCTCCCGAGGGCTGTGGGCCTCCGTGGAGGGACCCTGAGGCGAAGGAAAGGGAACTTCGGGGGGCCCCTTCTCCAGATCCTCCCTCTGCTTCCCTAAAGCGCCCACCGGGGCCGAGGAGGGACAGCCGGCTCCCCCAGGTTCCCGGCCCTGCCAGGTGGGCTAAGGCCCCAGGCCAGACCCCACACCCGAGGGGGCCAGGCCAGACCCCACACCCGAGGGGGCCAGGCCAGGGCCTCCCCTATAAATCTTCCCCTGCAGCCACCAGAAAAGTCCTCGCTGTGCTGTTGGGTCTCAGCTGATAGGGTGTGGCTGGAAAAGCCATCGTCCTCACCATGACAGTAGCCTGCTGTGGCTAGAGACCACTCAACGTTCACTTCTGCCCTTCCAGTCACTGAAGCCCATCTGCTTCCTGGTTGGCTCGTTCCTATGAGGTGGGTTGTCGCTTTGAATGAAGGAGCAGGGCGGCGGCTGGGAATCGTCTGTCAGCAAGTAGTTCCTGAGCCCTGCCCCGGCACTGAGCTGCCCTCAGAACGCACAGCCCACACCGCAGGCACCACCCGCATCCAGCGCCGTTCTCACGCACAGAAGCAAACATGCAGATTAACAAGTAAGTGCGACATACCACGGCGAGTGGCCGTGCTGGGGAAGTAAAACAGCATAAGGGGGGAGCGGGGGCCGGGAGGAACCTCACAGCTTCCGGGCTCCGGACTCCCGGGGCAGTGGTGGGTCCTGGGCTGCAGGGAAGTGTGGGGTGGGCGAGGAGCAGGAGGAGAATGGGAACAGTAGGAAATGCAGGTCAGGAGCAAGCGTATTTAAGACTGACAGGTCGTGAGGAGGATTGTCAGTCACACTAACTGGGGTTTTGTCTTCCAGGCCACGGGCAGATATTGGCGTGTTCGAGCTGAGGACGGGTCAGCAGGTCTCCCTCCCAGAGGCGGTGGGCAGAGCGGGTGCGGGGCGGGCAGCGGGCAGCCCGCAGGCCGCAGGGGCCTGGAGCGGTGTGTGCGCTGGGGCACCGGGTGGGCGGGGGCAGGTGTGGGGCGGTTGCCCTCAGGAAGGCTGGATGAGGCATGTGAAGTGGGAGAGAGCAGGCAAGCAGGGAGTCCGACTTTCCTCTGGGGAACAGGCTAATGGGGGGATTTCCCTGGAAAAGTGCAGTATGAAAAGAGGTCTGCAGGGGGCAATAACAGATTTGGACTAAATAATATTGGATTTAAAATTAACGGAATGTCCCAAGGGAGATGCTTGGTATACAGTTGGCTAATCTTTGATTAGTGTGCTCCCAATAATTCCACCAGTTTCCACAGGGACGGGAGTGAGAGGACCATGACCCCTGCTTCCCTCCCAGACTCACAGCGCGGCCACCGCCCCCACAGCACTCGCCCACCCCCAACTGCCACCCCTCTCCCACACTCTGACCCCACTCAGCTCCTTCTCCTCTCAGCTGAGCCCACCGCCCCCCCATCTCCCACCACACTTTCTTAAGTATTCAGGTAAAATCTCCTAAATTCTCAAACGTTTTCCGAATGGTTTCTTCTCTTTTTTGGTTCCAACAGCTCTCAATGCCAGTAGAACTTATAATGGATTAATTTGATCAATCACTTGGTCAGTGTCCCTCAAACACCTCATTGCCTTTTTAGAATCACTGTCATCCTCACAGTCCTCAGCCATGTTTGCCTTCACTGTTCAGGAAAAACCTGGCCTCACTGAGTCCTTTGTCTACCTCTCTGCACCCACATCCGGTACCAGCTGAACATGGCTGCTTAGGGACACATCCACATCTCACTTCAAGGTCCTGTCCGCTGCTGCCCTCCAAGCTGCCATGCCCTGGCCACTCCCTCTCCACGGACGGAGCTGTGCCAACCCCACCTCCTCCTCCCGCCTCCACCCGCTCTGCTGTGCTCCACTCACTAGAAGCGAGAAGCCAGCACCAGACCGCACAGCTCCCAGCTGTCCTCTCCTCCACCTGCCCTCTGCGCCCTCCTGGCCTCCGGTCCGGCAGCCAGTCTCCTGGGGCGGCTGCAGCACCGCCCCTCTCCCTTACCCAGGGCCACTGTTCTGCCGCTCATTCCTCTCCCTCCAACATCAGCAGCTGTTTACTGTCCACGGGGCCATTTCCATCAGTAGACACACATGATGTTGTCATTCCTACCTTTAAAAAAAGGGAACTTTGTTCTGACCCCATATTTACCTCAAGCCACCTTCAACTACTCTACTCCGCTTTATAGCAAAAGCCCTTGACTTTTCAGATACTCCCCTTAGCCCCTCTCGCTACTCTCTCCTGACCTCGCCTGGAGGCTTGCCCAGCACTCTGGGGAGAGCGCCTGCCAAGGCCCACATCGCCCAACCCAAGGAGCAGTTTCAGGTTTCACCTTACCCTGCCACCCGCTGTGTTTGATACCATGCCCCCTGCCCCCTGCTCCCTGAAGATGGTGGGTCTGTAAGGGGGCAGCGGCAGTGTTTGATACCATGCCCCCTGCCCCCTGCTCCCTGAAGAAGGTGGGTCTGTAAGGGGGCAGCCCGCAGCCGGGCCTGCTCTGGCTCTCAGGCTCCCCCTAGGACAGCAGAGACACTCAGAGGCTCGCGCCCAGGCCATGTCAGCGCATAGCTTGCTCTCCTGAGGTTCAGTTGCAATCGCTATAAAAAAGGTTAGCTCATTGGGTGTAGGCAGCGCAAAGCCGAAGGGCCGTGGGCGTGGGCAGCTGAACGTGGTTTGGTCAAATCACACCCATTGACAGTGAGAGTGCGTTCCCGGGACCCCGTGCCCTCCCTCAGTGCCGCGGAGTTGTCTTAGAAACTAGAAGCAGCACTCGCTGCTTCTGCACATTCTCATGCTACGTCTGAGCCGCACCGCCCGTGAGCGGGTCACCTGGGAGCCGGGGCACAGGTGGCGGGAGCCGACTCAGAGCGCGGGCTGCCACACCTCTCCAGCTGCACCCAGGCAGCGCGGGCAGCGCAGGGGGCTGGTGAGGGGCCTGCAGCGGGCTCTCCAGGGGGCAGGGTGTTTCTCGCGAGAAGCCGGACCAGGGCTGGCCCCTGTCCCCCCCACGTCCACGCACAGCCACTGTGAGGCCTGCACGGTAGCACATGAGGGACTGCCTGTAATTGGCCTTGGTGGGAAGTCAGCGGGAGCTGTGCGGGAGCCGCTGGAAGAAAATTACTCATTCTTACTTAAGAGCAAAATATATTTTTTCAGCTCTTTGCAGGAAAAAAGAAACTGGAACTATTTAAATTAGTCAGTGGAAATAAAAGAAGGGGTGGGGTAGGGGGTGAATGTTTTGCATCTGGCTTAAAGGCAATCCTCTTCTTGTTGTGAATTATGATTTCAGTTTTCATTGAAAAAATCTCATCAGCTGCTCAATGCCAGGCTTTAGTCACTCCGCTGAGGAGGATTTATTCGCACCAGCAGCCCTGGAGCTTCTTTCGCCTTTGAGTTTCCCTTGGCACTGGTGCCCAGCACAGCGGGAAGCAGGGCAGGCGGCAGCGAGGGGCCGCGTCCCTCCCTGCGCCCAGCGTGTGGGTGCTGGTGAGGACAGGCTTGCTGACCCCTGTATGTTCCAGAGTGAACCATGCCTTCGAGTCCCAAGGCAGAGCTACTTAGACATTGCATTATCCGTGCATTTTTAGAAAAAAACCAATGGGCATTCGCTCTCCTCCCGCACACATACACCTTTTCCCAGGTCTCCACTGGCCTCTGACTGAGGACGGAGAGAAGCAAGTCTTGCCGCTCTGACCGGAACCTACAGTGAGGAGGGAACTCCGTGATGGCCGACTAGAAGGATTCTGGTCTGAAAAAGAGAGGGTTTGAAAGGACAAGCAAACCGGAAAGAGCACCCGGTCGGGCAAACCTGGGCTCAGCATTGAGGCCCTCACAAGCTGAGGCCCTGAGGCCCGGCCAGCACTCGGCTCTGTGAGCCTCAGCATCCGCAGGTGCTGCTCCGGAGCTGCTGGGAGGCATCAGGACTGCGTGCCTGGGGCCTTGTTACAGATGAGGCAGCAGAGGCCAGAGAGGGTCATCATTTGCCCGTGCACACACAGCAAGTTACTGGGCTAGCCTGGACCAGAGGCTGCCCGTAAGGCTCAGCATTTACCGCTTCCCTGGGCAACTCAAATTTCACCACATCCCCCCACAAAACAAAGAATGTAAATGACTTCGTTAATAGTTTATTGTAATGATTCACATTGAAATAATAACAATTTGTATATATTTGTTATATAAAATATCAGTAATTTAATTTCACCTGTTTTTTATTTCTTGTTTTTAATGTAACTACTAGGACATTTTAAATTCCTTAAGCAGTTTGTATTATATTTCTGTTGGATGCTGCAGAACTAACCCATAATCAAACCTCTTCAGTTGTTTCAAAACATCTTTTTTGTAGGTAAGCAGTTCGAATGGGCATGTGTAATTTAGAAAACTTCCCCAGGACGTTCATATACACCTCTGGCTAAGAACCATCGTTCTGGGCCTTTGGCTCAAGAGAAACGACCCGGTGCTCACGGTGGGTGGCATTGTAGATGAGGGTAGCTTGCAGCCATTGGCGCTGCTTCCACCCGCACAGCTGGGTCCCTTACCAGGACATTGTGATCTGGGGGACGCCCAGAGGCATGCACCTGTTTCTCATGTAACCAACTCCCTCACTCTTCACTAATGATATCAGAACCGCCTTGTTAAAGGTATTTCATTCAGCAAGTATTTATCCACACGCGGCAGCCGCTATTCTGGGCCCTGGGCATTAGAATGAACGAGATGGACGTTCCTGCCTCCTGGAGTCTACCTTCTGGTAACTGGTGAGGCCAGGGAAGATGTGCCCGGCCACAGGAAATGGGGAGCCCTGACTCAGAGGGGCTTAAACAGTCACGGGTGTGTTTCTCCACATCCCGAGCAGCTCAGAAGACAGCCACGACCGCCTCGGGTCCCCCGGGTCTGGCTCTGCTTCTCTGAGGTTCTCCTGATCCTGCCCTGCTCCGTCCAGACTCCTCCCCCTCAGGCTGCCTAGCAAGAAGCCATTTGGCTCCAGCTGCCTCTACTTCCTTCCCCCAGCTCTCACCTGCAGTCAGTCTCTGGGCCTGTTCCTGGGCCACGCTCTCCAGGCCCAGCTCTAATGGCCCTCGCTGGCCTCGACCCACATCGGCAGAACTCTCTCTTCCCGCTCCGGAGCCGCCGAGAGCAGAGTGAGGGTTAGGGTCAGGGTGAGGAGTAGAGGGAGGGCTGGGGTTCCCAATGGACCCGCCTCTCTTCCTCCCTCCTGTCTCAGTCTGCTGACTTCTCGTCCCCTCTTCCCTTTACATGCTCCCCGAATTGCTCACGCTCTCCTCTAACGTCAGCTGGAAAGCCCCAGAGCTGGCCCACACGTAGCCTGGTCCCGGCTTCAGGTCCACATCCCAGCTGCCCAGTGGGCGATGCTCATGTCGCAGCACCACCTCCCGTGTGTGTGCTGCGCAGACACTGTCCCAGGTCCTGGCAGCGCGCCTGGCCCGGGGAAACGAGGACCGGAGAAGGCGGCGTTCGCTGCTTGTAAGCAACGTGTGCCTTACGCACTGCCCTGCCCACCTCGCCCAGTCAGTGACTTTGCGGTTTGGTGCTGAGCGCACGCTATGATTGTGTCACAAGCTAGGAGTAGCTCCCTGTCACCATTTCCTGATGGCTCCAAATAACTAAGGACATTCCAGAATTCTGGGATAAAATTGAACTCCACCTCTTCCGCTAAGACCAGCCCCTCTCTTAACTTCCCCATTTACAGTCACAATACCGCTTCCCTCCTGGGTCCCAAACCTCTGCTCCATCACACAGGTCACTCCGACATCACGGCCATCGCATCGCTCCAGCCCTCCCCCTGGCATCCTGTGTGATTATCGCAAAGGCTCCAAGCTCAGTCCTCTGACTTTCTGCTCTCTTCTCGCTCCCACCCTCCACCCCACCGCCCCCATAAGCCCAGTGCCTCGCCCCCTGAGAAGCTGGTGGGATCATGCACTCCCACAGCATCCGTTTCCAGGCCGACCACAAGCCTGTGAAGAAAAGCATTCTGGGCAGAGAGGATTTCAATGGCAATAACGAATCCAATGTGCACCGGGGCCGGCTGCGTGTCAAGCTCAGTACGTACATTTTCTCACTGATCCCTGCTCCAAACCTTGCAGCTCTTGATATGGAGAACACGAGCCGAGAGGAGAGGAAGTCTCGCACAGCTGGCACCTGACTAGGTCTGGACTGCGGTGCGGCTGCCTGAGCCCACAGGGTGGTCTGGCTGCACTTCCCGGCGCCCTCCCGTGGGCGGCGGAGGAAGGAAGGTGTTATGTCCTTCCCCCCACATCCCCTGTGCCTGGAGTGGGTGCCTGTGGCTGTTTGCGGGAGGAATGTAATGAGGACCGTGATGACCAAAGGGCAGTGAATAGTTGTAGCCAAGAGAGCATGACATGCAAGTGGGGCTCATACTGTAAAGGCTTTAAGTGTCGCCGTGAAAAATAAGTAGTTTCTAGAGACAAAGGGAAGTCTGCAGCTGCTTACTTAGCCAGCCTTCTTTCAACAGCTGTCCCGGAATCTCTCACCAAGAGTCTTAGAAGGAAAGCTAAGGCGAAAGAGACCCCAGCAACCTCATTCCTCCTTAAAATCCTCTGTGAAGGCTCGTTGGCCAGACATGAAGCTCGTGATTTCTGCCCCATTTCTCCGACTTGCACAGATCTGCACCTGCAGAGCCACAGATGCGCGACTGTCACGCTGCCATCAGGCCTTCTCAAACACGCTTCACAGGTGACGTGCCACCCTCATCCCTGCCTTCCAGGAGGAGGGGTCAGAGAAACCCTCCCTTTTCCCCACCCTTTGCTCTGAGTTCAAAGCCACTTGCAGATTTGATATTTCGTGAAGAAGCAGCTGGTATCTCAATCCAAACTTTAGGAGTGGGGAAGCGGGAAGCAAGCGCGATGATGTTTGTGTCCGCAGAGCAGTAGCGCAGGCCTGCCGGCGGGGGCACGTCGTTCTGTGGGAAGGGCTCTGTGAGCCGTGCGTCCGTCCATCCGTCCGTCTGGAGGTCGCTGCTCCTGCTCTTGCCTCCTCCGAGGTCTCACCACGGAATGTGCCCCCTGCCTCTCTCCCTCCCCAAGCTGCTTTCTTTGGGGTCGCTTCCCCTTGGTCACTGGAACCCACTCAGGTGCCCCCCTCATCTAGCTTGCCTCCCAGCTCTGCACCCGCCCGTCCCCTTGATCTCGCCTGCCTGGTTCAGGCTCTGGCTCACCCGCCCCTGGGGCTTTTCCTAAGACTGGGCTTCTCTCTGCTCTCTGCTGCTTAGCAGGAACAATTGCTCTCAGGGCTTCTCCTTGAAAATGCTCACACTTTTGAGGCCAGCGATGGGCTCTCTGTTGAGCCTCAGACCTGATGTGTAACTGCCAGCTGTTGTCCCACAGGCATGCCCCGTGCTACACAAGGATGAGCCCAGGCAGTGTTGTGTCTTCCTTCGTGCCTCTGAACTGAGCCCCGGCTGTCTCACAGCTTCATGGATTCTCTTCCCAAGCCTGCCAGCTGCCTCTCATGCCCCTGTGCTAGCCATCCCTGCTGCCTCCCCGCGGCCAATGTCCACCTACATTCCACCCACGTCGTCCACAAAGCTGTGCGCGGCTCCCCAATTCTGGCATCTTCGCTTGCTCCTCTGAACACTGTTTGTGAAGTGTTTACTGACCATGATGGTCCAGCCCCAGGCTTTTCCCATGGCTTGGGAATGAGAGCCAGGAGCTTAGGTGCCCACCCCGGGCTCACCGGCTCCTCTGACCCGGCTCAGGGCCGCCGGGCTGGCACATCCCTTCCTCCCTGGCCCACCGATGGCCAGTCTCCTCGTGGCAGGGCCAGGCGTGAGCACCGGGCCGAGGAGGAGTAAGGGTCTGAACCACCTAAATGCCACTTCCTTTGAATGGCCTTGAACACCCCTTGGGTCCTCTCACAGATTCAAGCACTTGCCTCCGCGGCACTTACAACGTAAACCAGTGCATGTGTCGGTGTGTTTGTGTAACGTCGGCCTCCTCTGTACACGTCTCTGCTTCCTCAGAGCAGGATTGGATGCTCCTTGTTCTACCTGCTGCACAAGCAAGGCCGACATAGCGCCGGCTCTCAGCACACTTATGACCTGAGTGAATGAATGACTGGAGGCACGGAGAGGGAGCGAGGACTTCGCCCCGACATCTCAGGTTCCTGCGCGGCCTGCAGCCCGCTGGCCCGGTGGCAGGACTCAGACCTCTGCAGAGCAGGCCCAGGCTGGGGACCACAACACGGCCACTGTCTCCTGCGCCTCCCGCAGCTCTCCCAGCCCGCAGCTTCCTGTGTGCCCGGCTCTCAGCGGTGCGGCCGGGCCGTGTCTCTGCGTGGGGCTGAGTGGGAGGACGGAGGAGCGGAGCTGGATCTGCTGCGCTCGTCCTGCTTTGTTCAGTCACCCTCCCCACCCCGTGGGATCTGCGGCCGGCCGGGGCTTGGCAGGGTCGGGGTTTGGCAGTCTGCCTGCAAGGAAGGCTGCACAGGAGCCCGCCACTGAGCAGGGACAGCCTTCGATTGGCCGCTCCGGAAGGGGACACTGACAGAGACGGGACAGCCTTCGATCGGCCCCTCCGGAAGGGACACTGACAGAGACGGGACAGCCTTCGATCGGCCGCTCTGTTAGGGGACACTGACAGAGACGGGACAGCCTTCGATTGGCCGCTCCGGAAGGGGACACTGACAGAGACGGGACAGCCTTCGATCGGCCCCTCCGGAAGGGACACTGACAGAGACGGGACAGCCTTCGATTGGCCGCTCCGGAAGGGGACACTGACAGAGACGGGACAGCCTTCGATCGGCCCCTCCGGAAGGGACACTGACAGAGACGGGACAGCCTTCGATCGGCCGCTCTGTTAGGGGACACTGACAGAGACGGGACAGCCTTCGATCGGCCGCTCCGGAAGGGAACACTGACAGAGAAAGCCTGCACAGGAGATGGCAGGTCCGCCAGGACAGGCCCCGCCACCAGGCCCATGGCCTTCCGGGCCCGCTCTCAGATGTAGATCCGCTGCGGCCTCCCTCCTGCCTGGGCCTCTGCACCCCTGGCCTCAGCAGCTCTGTGGGTGGCCATGAGCTGCACCCCACGCTGCCATCGCATCTGAGGTGGGCTAGGGTGAGTCCTTAGGACCAGATATTAAATTTGGAAATTCCGTTTTGTGTATGACGTAGATCCCGGGACTCTCTGGCTCTGTGTTCCTGAGTAGGAGGTAGAGCAGGGAGGACCAGCACAGGGGACGGCACCTGCAGCTGCCCGGCAACCCTGGGAGGTGTGGTGTGTGTGAACACGGGGAGGCGCGGGGTGTGCGAACACGGGGAGGCGCGGTGTGTGTGAACACGGGGAGGCGCGGGGTGTGCGAACACGGGGAGGCGCGGTGTGTGTGAACACGGGGAGGTGTGGTGTGTGAACACGGGGAGGCGCGGTGTGTGTGAACACGGGGAGGCGCGGGGTGTGCGAACACGGGGAGGTGTGGTGTGTGAACACGGGGAGGTGTGGTGTGTGTGAACACGGGGAGGTGTGGTGTGTGTGAACACGGGGAGGCGCGGTGTGTGTGAACACGGGGAGGTGTGGTGTGTGTGAACACGGGGAGGCGCGGTGTGTGTGAACACGGGGAGGCGCGGTGTGTGTGAACACGGGGAGGTGTGGTGTGTGAACACGGGGAGGCGCGGTGTGTGTGAACACGGGGAGGCGCGGGGTGTGCGAACACGGGGAGGTGTGGTGTGTGAACACGGGGAGGTGTGGTGTGTGTGAACACGGGGAGGTGTGGTGTGTGTGAACACGGGGAGGCGCGGTGTGTGTGAACACGGGGAGGTGTGGTGTGTGAACACGGGGAGGCGCGGTGTGTGTGAACACGGGGAGGCGCGGGGTGTGCGAACACGGGGAGGCGCGGTGTGTGTGAACACGGGGAGGCGCGGGGTGTGCGAACACGGGGAGGTGTGGTGTGTGAACACGGGGAGGTGTGGTGTGTGTGAACACGGGGAGGCGCGGTGTGTGTGAACACGAGGAGGTGTGGTGTGTGAACACGGGGAGGCGCGGTGTGTGTGAACACGGGGAGGCGCGGGGTGTGCGAACACGGGGAGGCGCGGTGTGTGTGAACACGGGGAGGTGTGGTGTGTGAACACGGGGAGGTGTGGTGTGTGTGAACACGGGGAGGCGCGGTGTGTGTGAACACGGGGAGGTGTGGTGTGTGAACACGGGGAGGTGTGGTGTGTGTGAACACGGGGAGGCGCGGTGTGTGTGAACACGGGGAGGTGTGGTGTGTGTGAACACGGGGAGGCGCGGTGTGTGTGAACACGGGGAGGTGTGGTGTGTGAACACGGGGAGGCGCGGTGTGTGTGAACACGGGGAGGCGCAGGGTGTGCGAACACGGGGAGGCGCGGTGTGTGTGAACACGGGGAGGCGCGGGGTGTGCGAACACGGGGAGGCGCGGGGTGTGCGAACACGGGGAGGCGCGGGGTGTGTGAACACGGGGAGGCGCGGGGTGTGCGAACACGGGGAGGCGCGGGGTGTGCGAACACGGGGAGGCGCGGGGTGTGCGAACACGGGGAGGCGCGGGGTGTGTGAACATGGGAGGCATGGTGGAAGCGTGGTGTGTGTGAACACGGAGGCATGGTGGAAGTGTGGTGTGTGAACACGGAGGCATGGTGGAAGTGTGTTGGAAGCGTGGTGTGTGTGGACCCGGAGGCATGGTGGATGTGTGTTGGAAGCGTGGAGTGTGTGGACACGGAGGCATGGTGGATGTGTGGTGTGTGTGGACACGGAGGCATGGTGGATGTGTGGTGTGTGTGAACACGGAGGCATGATGGAAGTGTGTTGGAAGCGTGGTGTGTATGAACACAGCTCCTGGCAAGGCTGCACCTGTGGCCCCCACCGCTGACCGAGACAGTGAAGCTCCGAGTCCGGAGTCCCCAGCGTGGACACAGAGCCCTGGCTCCCGCACCCCATGCACACTCCTCTCGTGCATTCTAGAACAATCCACTCTCCTGCTAAGCTGCTGCGTGGGCTCTGACACCAGAAAGCCCTTTCCTTCCGTCACCGGCTCACACTCAGGCCCACAGGGAGCCTCCGGAGCCCGGAATCTCCGGTCTCGGCCGCCTGCACTCCTCGCCCCACAGGTTCCTCTCTGAAACGTCGCTCACGCTTTCCCCTCTCCTGTGCCCGCTCTTCCTGCTCGGTCCAAGCGGTCAGTGTTGGAGGGCCCAGGGCTCACTCTCCACCCCCCTCTCTCCCTGCACTTGACTTGCCCAAGGTCATCTGGGTCGAGCTGTCCCCGCTCCCGGCGCCCCAAATGCAGCTCTAACCCTGAGCCTCTGGACCCGCTCGAGTGGCAGCCCCCGGCACGGAGCCCTGGGCTGTGGAGATGTGGGGAAGTGGGAAAGATACACCGGGTTTTGACAAATTAGTAGCAAAAAATAGTAAAATATCTCACTCATTAAGTTATGTTGATTGCACCTTGGATATATGGGATTAAATAAAATACATTTTTAAACTAATGTCACATGCTTCTCTTATGTTTTTAATGTGGCTTGTAGTGACGTTTAAACTCCCCGTGGCTCCCCTTTGTGGCTCACGTTGTATTCCCACTGGATGGCGCCCCCTAGCGCACTGCCTCGCCCTGCCCCTCCACCTGACCGCTCCCGGACCCCAGAGAACCACGCTCAGCAGTGACTTCCCTCACTCCACCCCCTGCCCCCCCGCGCTTTTCCCCGGAGTGTCCACGTCTCAGTAGCAGCCCCACAGTATCCCCGCCCCTTGATTAAAAGCCTAGAACAATCCTTGAATCCTCTCTTTTTTCACTTCTTATGTCCAGTTCATTTGCAAATCCTGGTCATTCTACCTCCAGAGTCTGTCGCCTGGCTGGATGCTTCTCTCTGTCCCACCACCACCAACTGCAGCAGGACGGCCGCTCCACTGGGCCTGGGAGAAGCCCTGCCTCCCCGCTCTCCCCCGCACCCCCACTACCAGCCTCACCCGGCAGCCACAGTGGCCTTTCCCCAACACCAACAAGACCAGCGCTGACGAAAACCTTCATGTCTGTCCATTGAGTTGTAATTCAAGTCCTCCACACAGCCTACAAGCCCCGCAAGACCCTTGGTGACCTGGCCCGGCCCTCTTGGAGCTTCATGTCCGCCCCTCGCACATCAAGCTCATTCTGCCCTGAGGCCTGGCACTTGCTGTTCTCTCTGCCTGAAATGCTCTTGCTTCTCTTCAACATGGGCGGTCCCTAATGATAGACGGCCGCCTGGACCTTCATTTAAAACAGCGCTGCCCTGGGCTCCCAGCACACCTCGTTCCACCTTTTTAGCCCTTGTCACTCTCGGGAGTTCCCTTGTTTATCTACCCTTACCCTTCACTGCAGGCCGTACGCCTTACTGCTCCTGCCCCAGGCTTTGCCATCATCGGGGGGAGATCAGCACCACATGGGTGGTCACACCACGGACTTTTCCTCGCCTTTTTGCCCTCCTCATTAGGGCCAAAGGTCTGTCTGCCACTACGCTCCCGGGCCCTAGAGCAGCTCCTGGTCAAATGAAGCCCTCGTGAATGCTTGTTGAATGACTAAATGCACACAGAAATGTCACACACCCCCCTCTGAAACCTTCCCCCCAAAACCTGTCCCCATCCTGGCAATTTCCATTGTATACCTTTTTACTTATCTCTCTCCCCATCTAGACAATGAACTAACGAGGCCAGGCCTGGCTCGTATTTATTTTACCTCTTAGCGCCCATCCCAGGAACAGATGCACAAGGGGGTGGGCAAACTGATGACGAGTGAAGGGCTGTTGGTGACCTCCTTCTCTCCAGTGTGCCCCCGTGCCCGCAGCGGCAGGTAAGCCACATGGGAGAGAGGACAGAGCAATTGTACAGACCTCACACCTTTAAATTCCTGGGTCAGCCCTCTGAGGCCCTGCTGCATTCCTGCCCCTGGAGTCCAGTAAGTAGCTATCCTACCTAATAAAAGAGTAGTATGCAAATTGACCATACTTTCGCTACGCCCACAAGCCACGCCCACCAGCCATGCCCACCAGGAAAGCATCTGCTGGAGGCATTCCCGGCCTTGGGCACGAGCGGGGAGCCTGCGATGGATTGCAGGGAACTGGGGGTCCACTCCTGCGAGGGGGTCTGCTCCTGTGGTGGACTGCAGGGAGCTGGGGTCCCCTGCCCAATGGGCAGTGTCTGTGATCACAGGGAGCTGGAGGTCCCCTTCCCAGGCCTAAAGATTTGGCCAGAGGCTTTAGGACTGGGCAGGGCACAGCCGGTGACTGGTGTGAACTATAGAGGAAACACCTTTTCTGACTGCACATTGTCTAAGCTTCCTGTATGCCACTGGTAATATTCTTAGTAACTTGGGTAATAAGAATTCAAAAAGGTGATCTAGGGTTTTTCCACCACACTTCTGGAGAAAAAAACGAAGGTCCGCTGCTGGAGGGCTAAGAAATGTCATATCCTGCCCTAGCCGGTTTGACTCAGTGGATAGAGCCTCGGCCTGCTGACAGCAGGGTCTGGGTTGATTCTGACCAAGGGCATGTACCTAGGTTGCAGGCTCCACCCTGGCTGGGGCCCAGATCAGGGCTCATGCAGGAGGCAACCAAACAAAGTGTTCCTCTCACTTTGATGTTTCTCTCTATCTTTCCCTTTCTCTTCCACATTCTCTAAAAGTAAGTCAATGGAAACATATCCTTAGGCGAGGAAAGAAAGAAAGAGAAAGAAAGAAAGAAAGAAAGAAAGAAAGAAAGAAAGAAAGAAAGAAAGAAAGAAAGAAAGAAAGAAAGAAAGAAAGAAAGAAAGAAAGAAAGAAAGACGGGCATATCTTATGAAAGACACATCTTGAAAATGCCTAAAGAAAGTTGTCATTTTTTCTTGGTGAAGGGACTGAAGTCCGTGTTGATGAAAACACCTTGGTGGCTGTGGTGACTGGCAGTGGCTGCAGCAGCGGGGTGATGGGGCTGGTGCCTTCCCCTGACCAGCCTGGTTGCCTTCCACAAAGGGAGGCCAGACTGCGGCTTAGGCCCGCTTCCCATGGGGATCGGGCCTAAGCCATCAGTAGGACATCTCCTGAGGGCTCCCAGTATGTGAGAGGGGGCAGGTTGGGCTGAGGGACCCCCCATCCCCAGTGCACGAATTTCATGCACTGGGCCCCTAGTTTCCTTATAATAAGTTCTCCTTCTTGTTCCAACTGGGTACAGTGCATACGAGCTCCTTGCTCTGCTCTTTGCAACCAAGAATATTCAGGAAAGCAGGACCCAGCAGAAAGAGGATTTGGCTCCCCTTGCTCCCCATGCTAGTCAAGGTCTCAGGCCTGCCAAACACAACCCATCAGCTCAGAAAGCGAAAAGCAGCTCCTCCTTGCAAAAGCACTGGGTCCGGCACTGAGACTGGCTACCTCCTCCTTTGCCAATGCCATGGCCCAGGCAGGGGACCAATCTCTTGGTCCTTCGGGCACATTTATGTGAAAAATTAATGTAAATCTTGGTTAATCAGCAGGTAGCTTCCTAAAAACTGTATGTGAATCACATTTTTTAAAGGTTGAGTCCCCTTCCCCACTCACTATGGCTATCTGCTGTTCCTTTTGGATTTATCTCCAATTGGCAGCAGCAAACTATAACCCTCGCTTGCATTCCTCTCCTTCCCCAGGGGTTCACCAATCAATCAACCACATGTTCATTCAGAGCCTATTGCCTATAAGACATTGTTCACTATCAGCAAAGAGAACAGGGGCGCACCGAGTGCCCAGGGAGCCCGCCCTCTGCGCATCCCCACAAAACCACGTGAATAGCCAGCCTCTTATTTATCTCTTCTGTCAATTCAGAATTTCTGCTATCAGTTTTTTCCAAAGAAGTGCCCATGGCTACTGAGCACCCTATCTAGGTTGCCATAGAAATGGAGAATCATAAAAGGATGTTTAGAAACGTAGGCGCTTCTATAAATCCTCAATAACAGCAATTGCGATTGTCTGCAGCCATAACGGAGACTATTCATGGTGTGTTCTGAGAAGTAAGCACAGATAGCTCACAGCCTGCAGTCCTGCAGAGTGGGAGCGGAGTCGGGAAAGTTTAGTAACCTGCTGTAGAAACAAGTCATGCCAGGCCAGCAGTTTCCTGGAGGGACCCTGGTCAGCCACCAACTTCTTGACTTCTCCCAGGCCCTGTCTTGTTCTCTGGGACATCCGAGAGACTATGGCCTATCTCGGCAGCTCCTACCCAGATTCAGAAGAAAATCACTGAGTGTATCTGAATTATCTTTAGTTCTTCATAATCTACCTGTTCCCACAAAAATTCTGAGGCAATTTACAAAAGTTTATGTAGCACCCAAACATAAATATTGACAAGTTAAGACATCAGAATAAATGGCTTACCTTGTAACTTTTTTGTACAAGGAACAGAAATAAATTCAAGCTAGCTTTATAAGAAAAAAGGGGGGAGTACAACAAAAACATGGGAGACTCCATCGGTGGCATCCAAAAGCAAGAAAGTAGCAGGGTCCCAAGAAAAGCAGTGGGGACAACAAGCTTGTCAGTCCCAGCAGTGTCAGCTGCCTGCCCCCCAGCTCTCCTTCCCCTGTGCCCCTGCTTCTCTCTTTTCTCAGCAGTCTGACTTGCCTGCTGTCCTTCCACAGTTACCTGTGGTCTCAAAGGCTACTTTCCTTAGGGCTCACGCCACCTGGAGAGACGCTGATGCTGTCTTGGTTCAACCTGAAATTCCCAGGAAGAGCTGACCTCTAGCCCGACTTGTCACATGACTGCCACTTACCCAGTAGTTGGTTGAGGTGAGGGGTGGACTTCTTGGTCAGCTCAGGCTGTCATAACAAAATGGCCTGGACGGGGGGCTTACACCACAGGAATTTGTTTTCTCACAGGGCAAAAGGCTAAAAGCCAAAAGCCATGGTCAGTGTCCGGTGAGAGTTCTTCTTTGGGTTGCAGATGGCCACCTCCTCTCTGTGTCCCCCATGGCCTTCCCTTGGTCCATGTGGTGGAGACAGAGAAGCGCTCTGATGTCTCTCCTTATAAGGCCACTAATCTCATCATGAGAGCCCCACCCTCATGACCTCATCTGATCTCAATTACCTCCCTCAGCCTCATCCCCAAACACCATCATGTTGGGGTGAGGCAGGGATTCAACATATAAATGGATAATGGGGCACAATTGAGTCCATGCAATGGGGTCCACCACCAGGTGTGTGGAGGAGCAGCTAATGTCAACTGGGATGCAAATTGCAAGTCTAACCATTAAAGGGAGAGTTAGTGTGGAAACAGACAGCACTGCCCATCCACTTGCTAGAGGCAGACACAAAAGTGGCTCTGAGCTTCTGAGCTGCTCAAGTGCCAAAAGATGGAAGGTGCCGATAATACAGAAACAAATTGCCTTCCCAGGAGAATCCCGCTCCCTCCAACCATGCAGCCTCACAGACATTTCTCCTCCAAGTCTGCATGTGGTGGACAGGTCCGTGTCCACAGGGCCTCCCTACAAAAAGTGCAATATCATCATTCCTGAGATCTCTTTAATGACCCTCAGAGAGGGCGGAAGGCATCGTGCCGAACTTCAAGCCAACAGAGCTCCAGAACAAGGTTGTATTATTACCCACCTCATACAGATGAGAACCAGAGTCACAGAAGCCAAGGCCTTGCAAGGAATAAGCAGCAGATAACCCCCATGCTGACGAGGGAGCATGTTCCCCATCAGCTCTGCCAGACGAGAATCCTGGTTAGAGCTTCAGAAAGAGACCTGGGTTTGCTCTTTCTCCCGAGGCCCTTCCTTGTGGCACAAGCAGAGAGAGTAAGCCAGAGGAGGGACAGAAGGACAGAGGGCCCAGGACCTGCAAGAGAGACAGGATGGGCGGGCACAGAAGATACAGCAAGCGTGGGATAAGTTCGGCCTCACAATACTAGTAAAGGCCTGTTACAGGTGTGCACCCACAACAGTCAGGTCAGAAGGACTCTAAGTTCCGAGTTAGGCCAGACTGCCAGGCTGCAAAAGTCATAGCTGGCACCGAAACCAGGCCACGTGGGTGAAGCATGACTGAGAGGTGGTAGCTTAGAGAGGCAGAGGCCAGATGCAGGGCTGGAAATAGAAACCTCAGGGCCAGCAGACAGGTCTGCAGGGAGCACCTGACGTGTGGGAAGATGCTGCTGGAACCTCCAACACATTGCCTTTCAGCTGCGTGCATTGCAAGGGAGGTCTCATGGCAGAACATCTCCGGCAGCCAAGAGCAGCGCGAGGCAGCATGGCGGCGTGACCAGGGCGTGGAGCACTTCTTGGGAGCGGTCTTCTGCCTGAGGGAGGAATAACGCTGGGGGATGTGAGGCACACCCCAGCACCACAGACACTGGGCACGGAGCCAGGCGTGTAGAGGACCGGGGCGCTCAGAACAGGAAGATGTCCACGTGCCCGAGCCCAGGTGTCAACTGCTGCTGATTCCAGGGAGAGCGAGTGGATTGAACAGTAGTTGCCACAAAGAGAGACCCAGGTCCTACCCCCAGCAGCTGTGAATTTGCACTAGAGGTTTTGGAAATAGTTTTTGCAGGTAGAATAAGAATCTCTAGATGCGATCATCCTGGGGTTGGGGTTAAATCCAGTGGCTGGTATCCTTATATAAAGAGAAAGAAAAAGAGATTCCCAGAGGGGAGTAGGCCACGTGAATGGAGGCAAAGATGGGAGGCACGTAGCTACCAACCAGGGAAAGCCAAGGACTTCCAGCAGTCCCAGAGCTGCGAGACGGGCATGGAGTCAATCCGCCAGAAGGAACCAACCTTGTCAGGACCTGAAGATAGGACGCTGCCCTCCACAAGGGTGAGAGAACACATTTGTTTTAAGCCCCTCAGTCTGTGGTACTGCTGGTATGTTATGCAGTCCTAGAAAGCTAATGCAGAGGGTAATTTACTGGTATTCCATCTCATGGGTCAGTTCTGTCCATTAGAGTGACTGCCCAGAGCACTCTGTAGAGAACCTGAGGCCATTCAGGCTCCACAGGGACATGCCGTGCTAGCCGGTGAGCTGCAGTGGTGCGGCCTGGGATCGCCCTCCCTAGCCCAACATTCGCATGGTACCCGGTACTGAAAATGAAAAGATCGGTAGCATGATTCTTGCCCTCAGCGACCTTAGACTCTAGCACCAAAACTCAGTCAGATCCAGGCTCACTTGATCTTCCTGTGGAACAAGGGAAAATCAGTCACAACAGCTTTGATAGCAGAGTTATCAGCAGGAAATGCTCACAAAATGTCACTTATAGGAAGCAGAGCAAGCCAGGAATTCTACTGATGTCAAACTCAATGGTGGCCAAGGACACTTAAGACAATGTGTGGGTGTGTGGACATGGTAGAAGTATGGTTTATTTTTTTAGAAAAACCCTCAAAGGTGAAGGTTGCCATCAAATATTTGAATTTATTTTCATATAAGCTAGGCCTATGCCATCCCAGCACCTACTCTCTTTTTTTCCCATTATTTTCTGAGAAATTTATTCTCAGAACTATCACCTTTCCCAGCCATGTCCCAGGAGGCAAAATAGATGAGAGACACCATGTTCTCCATGAACTCTCACACCTGTGGGACTTTCCTCCTACTGGTACCTCTACTTTCTTCCACCACCCTTCACCATATGGTAAAATTACTCACTCTTCAACTTCAGCCCAAATAAGTATCTCTCCACAGCTGCCCCATTCTCCATCCCCACATGAATGAATGCCCCCCCGCCGCACACACACACACACCCTGAGCCATCATGCAGCTCCTCCACTTCAAACACAGCGCAGGCATCGCACCGCTGGCTCCTGTCTTGTGCCTGTGGCGTCCACTGTGCAGTTAGATCCTTGGGAAATGTGTCTTGTTCACTGTCAGCCAGTCTCTAGCAGTGTGTCTGGCAAATAGAAAATGCTTGATAACACTAAATATTCAGTGGTCATAAAATATTGAACACGTGTGAATAAATGCTTTAAGAGATTAGCTATGATTTACTGATGTCCTCTGAAGGGAAGTTGAGAGCCATTTTTGCAAGGTTTTCTGGGTTAAATACCACAGCAATACCCTCCTCCCTCTGCTAGCTGCTCCTAGCTGCCTGTCTACCAGCCACTTCCATTCAGTCATTGAAGGCTTGTGCATGTCATCTTTTTCTACCCTAGCTTTTCCATCATCCTGGCTGATGTCAGCACTCACAGGGGTGACCCCACACACAGCCTCTGATTCAGTCTCTTGACCTTGACCTACTCATTTCTAGGTGTCTTCTCTTTCCATCCGCCTCACACTTCAGAACTTGCATGAGCTAGCAATATTCTGCTCCTGGAATCACTAAGGTAAGCACTTTCAGCCACTGTCTCCTCCTCCCCCTCACTTACTCAACTATTTACTCTCAATCTGACAGTCCCTCAACTCCAGGTCATTAGCCCTCTCCTTTCTTCATTTACTGATTCAACTTAGCCTCCATGGTCCATGCTTTTAATAACATTTTGCCTGTATCCTAAGATGCCTTGCCCATCTGCTGCTTTTGTTTACACCATCCAGATAAGACCCAAGTCTGGGAAAGCCCAACTGGATGCCATCTCCATGCCTCTCTCCAACCAAGGCATCTCAGATGCACTACACCTTCTTGACCCTCACATTCAAGTGAGTCCACAACTCTGGCAAACAAACCTACCACATCATCCCTTGTCACTCCATAATAATACATTCCAAACTTCATCTACTTTTCTTAAGTTTCTGCCCCTGATATCCATATTCTTCTATCTCATCAAATGATCTTCACAGAGAAAGAAGATGATATCAGACAGAAAACTCCCACAACCAAACACGCAGACCTTCCTGAGAGGGGACCCATCTTGTCCTCCTCCATTCCGACAAAGCAGAGGAGCTGACACAACTATCTCTCCATCTGATCTTTGGATCCTATTGCCACCTTCTACCTTCAGAATCTTTAACCATCATTTATCCTTTTACTTCCAATATTTTACAACCTTTCTCCAACTGAGCCTTCTTTGCTTTTAAACATTTGCTCATCATCAGCACCAGAGTCCAGTTTCAGACACTGCAATATCCCTCCTGTTCTTCATAGTCAAATTTAAGGAAGAGTTGTTTACACTCACTGTTGCATTTCTTCATCTCCCACACACTCCACAACCCACTCTGATCTGGATCTAATGCCATCATTCCACTGAAATAGCCCTTGCTACTGCCTCCGCTGAAGTCCATGCAGCCATGTTCAGGGGACACTTTCTGGGCTTCGTCTTTATTGACCTCTCAATAGCATTTGACTCGGTTGAACTTTCTCTTCCCTGCACCACTTTTCTGTGGGCCTTTTCTGTGACCTAGCACACCATGGTTCAATGTCTCCTCCTCTAGCCATACCATCTTCATCTCTTGTTCAGGTTTACCCTCCTGCTCTAACCCATAAATAGTGAAATTTCTCAAGACCTAGTCCCAAGCATTTCTTCTTCTCTCAATTAACACTGTCTTCTATGCCCACAGCTTCAGCTACCAGCAAAACAAAGATGATTCCATATTTATAAAACCAGCCCAGACTTTCGTCTGAGTTCTGGGTCTTTATGAAAAAGTTCCTAATTAACACCTCCTCTTAGATGTTCGCAAATCATCTCACACTGTCAGAATCTAAAACCTAACTTTTGTTCTTTCCCTCCAACCCCACCCTGGCCTCTTCCAAGAATTATATCTTATTCAATAGCATCATTAACCACACTGCTGCTCAAGCCAGAAACATCGGTATCTTCCTGACACCCCCTCTCCCTCACTCACCATATTAAATATATCACCAAGCCTATTGACTTTAATCTCCTAGTAGTTACTGAACTATCTACTTTTCCCCAACTCTTCCCTGGATGACTCCAGTGGCTCTCTAGTCTGGAACAGTTTTAACTCATTTCCACACCACAGTCAGAATGATTTTTCCTTAAATGCAAATCCCATGCTCACCCACCCTTCTCCACCCCCGGCTGGAAGCCTATGTGAGCCATCTATGTATCTCCTCTGGGCTATAGTAGCTTACTTCTCCCAGCACTAAACACACCCATATGAACTGTAATTGTCTGTTGCATCACACATACACATGCACAACATGTGCAACACAATCACTTGTGAGCTTTTTGAGGCAAGGGCCATCCATGTCTTATTCATCTCTGTATAATAAGAAAAGGTGTGTGGAAATAAACTAAACTAAAGTGAATTGGACTGAAACCTTCACTTTTCACAGCAGGAATCTCAGAGGGTCTGGTGTCTTCTTAAACTTCCCCTTGATCTCACTTTCTATTTAGTCAATATATGAGGCAAAAGCTGACAATGTGTTGTCAAACTGCTCAATAGTTTCTAAGTAGTGGCTAAATCTGCAAATCTGCTCAACAGTGACTTTGAGTGATGAAATGAGACAGAGCTCACGCCCAGTTGGGGTGGGCTGAAGAAGAGGATGGAGAATATGGGTGGGTGGCCGCAGGGGTGGGGACCCTGCTGGACACAAGGGATGCAGGCAGGGGAGCAAGGTTGTCACTGTGCTGCCAGAACCTCTTTTCACTTGATTCTCAGTTCGGCCTCCTCTCCTCTCCTGACTGCATGAGCTCCTCCTCCAGGGATGCACACTCTTCCTTGGCAGCAGACGGCAGCAGTAATGAGCCACAGCAGTGAGCTAACCACCGGCAGGTGGCATGGAAGTGGGCTCCTTCCCCTTAAAGGAAAGCTCTTCCTGGAGACCAAGGAAATTAACAGAAACCATGCTGAGACGTTGTTTGTAATGAAGCATAAATCTCACAGAGTGGCTTCCAATGAACAGACCAAGAGGACACAGAGAAGTCCTGGCAGGTGTCACCAATGTTCCTGCCACTGACGCATTTCCATGGAACTGGCCCTGAGTTTCTGTCTCATGATTAACGTCTAATCTCCAGACCACACATGATGGACTCCAAAGAAGCTTCAGCCCTCTCCGTGGTTCCCATGGCATCCTGAACACACCTGTCTGTCCACTTCCACACTGTTTCCAAAAGCCCTGAAAATGTCTGCCTCTCCTTCCATTAATCCATGAGCTTCCCAGGTAGATTTGCTATGTTTTGTTCAACTCTGCAATTCCCAGTGCCCAGCAAAATGCCTGGTACTTGTAGGGACACACTTTAGTAAGATCCTGGACTTGAATGTTTCCACCCGCATGATCTCAAGCAAGACCTCTAAACACTATGGACCCACTGTCCTCGTTCACGAAATTGTGCACCTGCATTCAGTGTGAAACAAGATTAATCTTAGTTTGGATACATAAAGTTCCCAGCGTGAGGCCTGACGCATATTAAGCGCTAGCAGCAATTGAACTGCACTGTTCCAGGGGCTAACTAGCTGCCCACTCCACCTGAAACACTGAAAGGAAATAAGATGCTTTGGTTCAGAGATGGAGGAAGTACTTGACATGTATGAAGGGATGGAGTCCGTGCTCAATGAGCATCTACCATGTGCTGAGCACTCTGCCTAGGGGCGTTTCTCACCACAGCTCTGTGGGTTGGGCATTATCACTCCCCTTGCAGAGGAGTCAGTGAGGCTTAGCGAGGCCGTTGTGCTTTCCAAACATCAGTGAGCGAATGGACACAGCCAAGGACGTCCAATGGCTGGTGAGGTCAGCCCATGAAGGCGCCGGATTTGGAAGAATGCCTTTTCTTGAGTTTGTGTTACAATGAATACATATGTGACTACACATTTATCAGAAACCTGAGCGGACATTTGGGAGCTGCCACCACAGCAACAGCCAGCCAGGAGAAGCTTAAAGTTTCCTTACGTGAGCTCCATTAGACAATAGAATTCATCTTAACCACACCCTGGCTGTACAAGGTGGGGCTTGCTCTGTTGGGAATACCTCCTGTTGTACTTGGATAAGGCACCTCTGATGAAATAGAGATGGAGCTGGATGAAACCTGGGCACAGGCCGGATGGTGAAAAGCAGAGCCCACGTTCACCTCATGGTTCCTTCTATCTCCCGCCAACTGCCCTCAGGGACTGCCTCCTGGTCAGGTCTGTTCTTCCCGTTGGACTTGCATTCTACTTGTTCTCATAGGCACTCCTGCTGTTATGAAACTGTTCATTCGGCACAGCTCCATATTACAAAGACACCACTCTGATAGTGGCTGCTCAAAGTTTTGAGGTGCTCACTAAGGCCTATGAGACTTCCTGTGAAAAACCTCAAGAAACTACAGGAGTTGTTAGTCCTTAAAGGAACAGGACAGTAAAGCCTTCTCTGCTCTCCCTCTTCGCTCAAATGTGGCCCAAGGCTTCTAGAAAAGAGAAGCTGCTTTTCTTCCTGCTCGGAACATGATGTCTAGGAACGGGCCTCCTGTGATGAGGACGGACGGTGTGAGGACATACCCAAATGAGACCCTGACAAGGGAGGACCAAACTCTTTATAACTCCCCGGTGCTGCTTCCACTGTTTGATCAGCGGTGCTTTCAAGGAAAAATCATGCTCAAAGGGAGAGAAAATGTAGACAACACTATAAATGGAGCCATGTTAATAGAACCGGAGCTGCTGTCCCAGAGGGACTGCCTTGTGCATCTTAGGCCTCAAGTCTTTGGATGTTAAAACAGGGCAAATGGCCCTTGTACTGGGCCTAAGCAACCTTGTATCTCAAAAACTGTTTGCAAAGATAATAAGAAATCTGACATTATGACAACTGGACTGATGGCTACCTACTGAAATTTTAAAACATTGTTTACAATTAGCGTGACTGTGCTAGCTTATCGACGCCAATAGAAATGCCTTCTTTCTATTGATGTAATTGTTCCCTTCCCCTTGCTGTTGTCTACTGCCTGAATCAATGCTACCAAAGAGCTATTATTACTGTTGTGGAGCGAATGCGAGTGAATGACCACTGGAGTCCAGACCAAATTAAAATTTAGGGAGCCTTTATTAGCCGGCCGGCAACTGCTCTGCCTTTCTCCACACAGGGAGTCCAGAGAGCAGCCCTGACTTTTTGTACAGGACTGCTTTTAAGCACATTTACCACATCTTGTTTTTACAGAGCAAGCAGTTTAAGACAAAAGAGTTTTTCTTAAGTAATGTCAGGGTCATGTTATTGATAACCATGTTATTTACAGGGTCATCCTATTCTTCAGAAAGCTGACAGTGTTCTATCTTGCAAGGCTATTTTGTGAGGTGCAGCTGGGATTCAAGGCTAAGTCGACTAGGAGGAAACATGCTCAAAATTTTCTACTCTCTAACAATTACCAATTTCAAATAAAGCTTCTTGCCTCTCACCTTGAAAGGCCTTTTTCATTTTTAAGTTAACATCACAAACCTGCTATTATCAAAGCAGACCAGGGACCTTCTCCGGATCACAGTCCCCTTGAGGGAGGGTGCGCATGGTCTTTCCTCTCGGGCAGGGGAGGTGGTATGTTTGGGGCACAGTCCTGGAAGTATACTGGCGTTTTCTTCTTTATCCTTCTCCAAAAGCAGGTCCATAGGACAAGCATTTGTATTTAGACAATAAAAATATTGTGCATTTTAATGTTGGCATACTGTGAATTTTGTCAACACAAGTAAAAAAGACAAAAGGGTGAAAGAAAGGACAAAAAGATAGACGTGAGAGGTTTCCCGTCAGAAACACTGCTGACAAACGTCACACATGCTCTCTGAATCCCCCAGTTGGTTTGCACCTCACTGTCTTTGAAGGGGAAGTGGTTTTGCCACATGACAGGGTAACCCAATTAGGAAGGAATTCTGGGCCAGTTCTTTCTCTTTTTAAGGACAAAATGAGGAGAAAAAGTGTCACACCCAGCCCCACGTGCATGTGTGGCCACCTCCTCTTCCCCAATCGCTAACTCGTTTTCTCGATAAAGTCGTTCAGACCTGTGGCTCTAAGAACCATCCAGATGGGAGAGGTTCCCAGTGCAGCTCTCCACCCCACTCACCCCACCTGCCATCCCCGCTGCATTTCCCTCATCCCAGTCAACAGTTTCTCTGGCAAAACTATTAGAGATACCCTTGACTCCTCTCTCTCTCTCTCTCTCAACCCACATCCAATTTATAAACAATCCTGTAGGCTCAGAATACATCCAGGATCTGACCTTTGTCATCTCCTCCTGTCACCATTCTAGCTCACCTCCACCTCTCACCTGGCTGCCCCGGTGATCTGACAGCTCTCCTCACTTCCATTCTTGTCCCCTGTGATCCACTATCAAAGCAATAATACTGATCCTTTGAAAACCTAAATCAGATCATGTCACTCCTCTACTCCCCAGCTGATGGCTCCCCAGCTCACGTAGCATAATACCTGAACTCTGGCCAGGCCTGCAGGCCCGCTGGCAGCCCCAATGTGGCTCCAGATATAGTGCTCCTTGCTGGCTGCCTAGGAACGCCACCTCATCCCACTCAGGGCCTTTGAGCTGCAGTCCCTTCTGACTAGTCCTACTGCAGACCTTCACAGGACCATCACCTTCACTTCGTTCAGTTCTCAGCCCCAGCTGCCTCCTCAGAGGCCCTTCCGGGACCACCCACTTCACCAGACCTTCATCCTCACTGTGCTGGATTTTTCTTTATAACATTACAACTACCTGACTTTATATTTCATTTGCTTGCCTATTTATCACCTGCCTGTTCTCACCAGAATGTGAACTTTGGGAAGGCAAGGACTTGTCCACGTTCTATCCCCAGTGACTGGAAGAACACTTGGCACATAGGCAGCCAATAACTATTTGCTAAATAACCGAATGAGAGCGTAATGTAGGCTTTCCTCCCAGTGTGAATGGGCCTCAGGTGGGGCTCGAATCCCAATACGGGAATGAGCCTCTTTGACCTCTTTTGGGGCTTTTTCTGCTTTTCTGGACCTCAGAGCCACAGAGATCCTTTTTGGAGGGATGACTCGAGATGAAAATGAGGATGAGGATGAAGAAGGAGCCACATGGGGCCCTGGGAGCTCGAGGTTTGAGGACCCCCATGCCCCTGAGGAATTCGGCTTCAGCTTCAGCCCTGGAGGGGGATGCATTTCCAGGATAATTTCAGCTTTGGTGACCTGGTACGGGATTTTAATAACATCTTCAGTGAGATGGGGGCCTGCGCCTTGCCTTCCCATCCTCCTGAACTTCCAGGTACGGAGTCAGAGACACAGAGTGAGAGATTGCAGGAGGGACAGAGCTTCAGGACTCAGTGTTTAAGTACCCAGAGAGTCACCAACACAGGATCTTTGGGGGTCTTGGAGAGTGATGCAAGAACTGACTCTCCAAAACCAGCACCAGGCTGGGGCTCCCAGAGACCTTTCCATAGGTTTGATGATATGTGGCCTGTGACACCCTCCCACCCCAATTCTAGAGCCAAAAAGGACAAGAATCTTGATTCCCAGGTTTCCCAGGAGGGCCTTGGCCCAGTTCTGCAGCTCCAGCCCAAATTCTATTTCAAGAGCGTCTGTGTGACCAAGATCACTAGGCCAGATGGGACAGCAGAGGAGCACCGGTCTGTGGTGGACAGTGAGGGCCGAACAGAAGCCCCAGTAACCCATCAGGAAGCAGATGGCAGTCCTAGAGATGATCCAGAATCACCAGCTCCTCCAGCCTTGGATGATGCCTTTTCATCCTGGATTTATTGCTAGGCCGTTGGTCCTGGTCCCAGTAGCCTTGTTAACCTGGGAGGCCTTCAGGTTCTTCCCACCTCCCACACTTCCTCACCATCAATGGGCTTAGCTTCTTCTCCTGCCACCTTGGGTGTGTGAACAGTGAATTAGGGGTATGTCAGTATGTCATTCACACGAACTGACCAACAAAACCCTTATTTATGCTAAGAAAAAATTGAATGGATTCATCAAATTGAAACACAGGCAACTCTTTTGAAACTTTTGGTCATAGGAAAGGCTGTAATTTTTGCCCAGTCAGCATGGCTCAGTGGTTGAGCATTGACCTATGAACCAGGAGGTCACCATTCAATTCCCAGTCAGGGAACATGCCAGGTTAAGGCTCAATCCCCAGTGGGAGACATGCAGGAGGCAGCCAATCAATGATTCTCTCTTATCATTGATGTTTCTATCTCTCTCTCCCTCTCCCTGAAATCAATAAAGATATATATTTTGTAAAAGGCTGTAATTTATATTCAAACATTTATCATTTATTTGGAAAAGCAAACCCTATGCAGCCTGACTCACCTATAAAATTATTGAGTATTCATTAATTCAATAAATTTCCTTTGAGTGACTATTGTGTCCAAGCATTTCCATCCTAGAAGATCATTTATTGAGGATGGAGGGAAACAGTACAGAGAGAATTGAGTCCCAAAGAGGTCCCAGCAGACAGATGGCGGTCCAGTTATTCCTCTCAGGATCAAACAACAGCTAAAAATCTGCTCATCTTTATTGCCGGGTGACATGAATGACATGTCTGAAGGTCAATCCATGTGCCAGGGCGAAGGAGGTAACTGGGCGACTGCAGACTCTGAAAGCATCCTCTCTTGTGCATGGCTCCCCTGCTGTCTCAGCTGGAGTTACAGCACAGCCTGAGGCCACCGAACGGGTTACAGGTCCATGGAATCCATGGTCCTGGGAACTAAATTCTGCCGCCAGCATGGCGCATCCACATGCATGCTGAAAACTCCCAATAGTGCCCTGGTCCAGACCACGGCCATGAGCTCCCACTCCAGGCGTCTGACTCCAGCCCCAACACGTGCCCTGGACTCTGGCGGGCCGGCCCCAGGTGCACACGCAGCTTGCCGCCCCTCGCCAGCTCCTCACCCCCACTTGCCCCCCGCCCAGTTGCTGAAGCTGAAGCCCTGTCACGCTGCATCTCCCCTCCCTTCACACCCAATCTGCAGTGAGTCCCTGCGCTCTGCGTTGGAAGCATGCCCAGACGCAGCCCCCTCGCCCTCATCCCAGCAGCTCCCTCCTGCACACACTTCCTCAGACTCCGCCAGAGCTTCTCAGGGCTCTCTCTGCCCCAGCCTTTGCCCCTAATTAACTCTCCTCACAGCGTTTGGATTTAAACATATATTGGCACATGCTTCATCTCCTTACAGGTCCTCTGATGGCTCCCCTCTAGAACCAGGAGCAAATTCAAGCTTCCTGCTACGACTGACAAGGCCTACGACCCCCACCCCACGCTGTCTGGGATCATCACCCATTGATCTCTCCCTGACTCTTGGGCCTCCCAGCTGTTTCTTGAACATACCAAGCGCATTTCTTCTCAGGGTTTTTGTTCTTGTCATTCCCCTGCCTAGAAAATCTCTCTCCCTTCACTCAAATGTTGCCTCATCCAAGAGACTTCTCCAACCTTCCTGTGTAACATATTTGGTCACTCTAGGCGCTAGCCTGCCTCCTCTTCCCTTTATAACAACTGCCTGGCATGACAAGGTATCTTATTTGTCTCCCTGGTGGGATATGAGCTCCATGAGGACTGGCTGTTACCAGCTGCATCTCCAGTGTCTAAGAAAATGCCTGATGTATAGTAGTATTCATGAATAAATGAGACAGATAATCAGAAAGAGACTGTGTAACCCACATATAAGTAAAAGTGTAAATGTGTCCCACTCTCAGCAACCTTACCCACCAAATCTAGAGTTGCCCGGAATGGTTAAAGCCCTGGTCCCTCCCACTGGCAGCTTAGAATACCGTGGTTACTCTCCTGGACAAGACCTTCGCTACGACACCCTGGAAATAATGCCCATTTATCTGCCAGTAAGCCACCCAGCACCGAAGACCAGGGCGCATGAAACACCATTACTTCTGCTATAAGTGACACGCTGACCTCAGACTTCACTTCTGCTCACGTTTTTGCTGTCAGCCACCCTGAAGTCTTGAAAAGAGGAGGCAGGATGGGCATGTGTTTCTATTGAGAGTATAAACAGGCAGAGTTTCTCAGGGCTACTTAACTCAAGCTGAAAAGACTCCATCCCTGGCCATCAGTTTCTAACGAGGTTATTCTTCCTAATCAACAAAACCATAGGTTCAAAGCACTGCCTCCCTGCCCATGTGTCGCCTTGGCTGGTGTTGTCCTGTGCACCAAAAGGTCACAGGTTCGCTTCCAGTCAGGGCACATGCCAGGGTGCGGGCTCCATCCCCAGTGTGGGGCATGCAGGAGGCAGCCGATGGATGTTTCTCTCTCATGTTGATGTCTCTCTCTCTCCCTCTACCTTTCCCTTCTCTCTCTAAAAATCAATAAAAATATATTTTTTTTAAAAACTGCCATTGAATTGTTGTGTTAGAAGGTACATTCATATTCATTAAGTCCAGCTTCTTCCATTTCACAGATGAGGAAACCGAGGCACAAGGAAATGATTGACTTGACGTTTCATTGTGAGTCAGAGTCGATGCATTAGCCTTGCTTTATACCTTTCACCACATGCACACTTGACAACCTACTACTCAACTTGTCTTGGGCTTGTCCTGGGAAAGCTGCCCTGTTCTAAGTGACGTGCCGGTTCATCATCTCGAGTAAGATATCTCCACAACAACTAGGACTGACGGCCATCTCACTGTACGGGACTCCTCAGCTCACCTGCCCGGGGCGGGCAACCCCTTACACAAACCGCGGCTGGAACAGTCTCTCCGCAGAGTTCCGCTTTGCCTCCCTGAAACTTTGATCCATTGGTCCCAGGTGGGCCATTCTGGAGGCAGACATCAGTGGTTAAAAGTATGTGCTTCCTTAGCAGATGGACCTGTTTCACATCCGATTACTACACTAGTTGTGTGAGCTGATGGGATGTTTTAAAGATCCTTGCAAGATACAGAACAGTCTAGATGATATTTCTCATTATGGAGATTAAAAATGTGAACATAGGTACACCTCGTTTCACGGACTCTAAATGCACATGTAACCCTTCTTAAAAAGGAGGTGAGGGGGGCCTTGACCTGGCGGGGACTCAGCTGGTTGAAGTGTCATCCCAATACACCAAGGTCGCAGGTTTGATCCCCGGTCAGAGACATGCACATACGGTACAAGACTCCGCCAATGAATGCATGTAAGTGGAACAACAAGCCTCTCCCTCTCTCTGTCTCTCTCTCTACCCCCTTCCCCCAATTAAAAATTTAAAAAACAGGTAAAAGCAGAGGCCCCTTACAGTCTGGAAGTTCTCACGCCGTTGCCACCAGGTGGCAGTCCAGGTTTGTGTGGAGAATTCCCACCAACACACTAAGACTCAGAAGGACCAGCAGTACAAAACACAGGATACCTTTGCTGGTGCATAAACTCACCAGGAAGGAATGCTCAGAGCAGTTATCTCCAGGGAGAGGGACGGGGCGTGGGAAATGCGCTCTCACCTTCCATTTCCTCCCACTCCACACGGCTTGACTCTCTCACCCTGTGAAATGCACTCAGTAATAAATGAGCCATTTGGGCGTTATCTTCTCCTTTGTACTCTTGACTTTCAAAGGCCTTAGTCAGTCTGATTTAATAGAAGAATAAGTGAAATAATTAAATGCATCCTCTTAATTCTTGATCTTTCTACTCACAGCTTCTTTGCATTTGAGAAACTGGAAAAACGTTCTGAATATCTAAAGAGGGACAGACAGACAGACAGTGTAGCACAAGGAGCAGGACCAGAGATGGGGCACAGGGATGGACAGCACCCCAAGTTGGCAGCTGCAGGGACACAATTACATCCCTAGGGCTGCCACATTCTGTCCTGCGCTTTGGTGAAGCCATAGGTCAAAATATAAAAACATAAAAATAAATTAAATATCCATGCCTTTGACCCATAGACTTCACTACAGAGATTTTATTGTAAGGAAAGTCTCTACAATACTTTACAAACTCTATGAATAAAAATATTTACATAATTTTAATAGCAAAAATAATTGCCAATATCTCAACTTTACACCAGTAGGTTAATAAGCAAGTAAAATTAATCTGTAATAACATTATTAACTTCACAAAATATGATAACCAGATTAAATTTTACAAAGCAAGACATAAAATTACATACACAGTGAAACTGAATCAGAGAAGCAAGAGCTTTTCATGCAGAAAATTTAATTTTGAAGGAACAGTCACATAAGTTTAAACAGGGAAAACATACGAATTAAAAAGACAGACCCCCTAAATCTAGCATTCACGCATCCATTCATCATGTGTCCAACCATGCGGGTCATGCCCCTTCTGTGTGCTGCGCGTGCAGTGCACACTGAAGTGTGCTGGTGAGGAGCACACGGGACAGCGTGCCCTAAAGAGGCTTATGATGTAGTAACATGCAGGTAATTTGTTTCACTAAGGATTGTAGCAGAACAAAGGAATCAAGTTAAGAGATGACACAATAAAAATAAATTAATTCAAAAAGCTCTGGCTGGGTTGTTCCGTGGTTGGAGCATTTTTTCTTACACCAAAATGTTGAGGGTTCGATTCCCAGTCAGGACACACACCTAGTGTGTGGGTTCAATCCCTGGTTGGGGTGTGTACAGGAGGCAATCAATCATTGCTTCTCTCTCACATCTATGTTTCTTTTTTTCTCTCTCTTTCCCTTCCCCTCTCTTTAAAATCAATTAAAAAAAACAACAACACACACACATACTCAGGTCTGGATTATAATTTTTTTTAAATTTCTTTATTGATTAAGGTGTCACATATTTGTCCTCATCCCCCCATTCTCATCCCACACCCCTCCCCACAGATGCCCCAACCCCCTGTTGAACTTAACCATTGGTTAGGCTCATATGCATGCACACAAGACCTTTGGTTGATCTCTCCCCCTCCCCCCACCTTCCCCTATCCTCCCTCTGAGGCCGATAGTCCGATCAATGCCTCCTTGTTTCTGGTTCTGTTGTTGTTCATCAGTCTATGTTGTTCATCATTTCCCCATTAAAAAGCTAGAAAAATAGTGGCAAAATCAAACCTAAAGAAAAAGGAAAGAATTATCCTATATAATAAAGAGGTAATATGCAAATTGACCATCACTCCAACACACAAGATGGCCACCCCCATGTGGACACAAGATGGACACCACAAGATGGCCAGCAGGGGAGGGCAGTTGTGGGCAATCAGGCCTGCAAGGTAGGGCAGGGCCTGCAGGGGAGGGCAGTTGGGGGCAATCGGGCTGGCAGGGGTGCAGTTAGGCATCGATCAGGCTGGCAGGGGAGTGGTTAGGGGGTGATCAGGCCAGCAGGGAAGTGGTTAGTGGGTAATCAGGCTGGCAGGCAGAAGCTGTTAGGGGCAATCAGGCAGGCAGGCAGGCGAGCAGTTGTGAGCCAGCAGTCCTGGATTGTAAGAGGAATGTATGACTGCTCGTTTAGGCCTGACCACCGGGATTGGGCCAAAACGGGCAGTCGGACATCCCTTAAGGGGTTTCAGATTGAAGAGGGTGCAGGCTAAGCTGAGGGACACCCCCCCTCCATGCACGAATTTCATGCACCAGACCTCTAGTTAAATATAAAAAGTTGGATTCATTCAAATCCTAAAAATTGGAATCAATTATAAGAACTTATAGGGTTGAAAAGACCATAATATAGACAAACATCTCATAATGCTAATGACAAAAAGGGGGAAAAAACAAAGCATTAAGCATGGAGGACTTCTGATTCCCAGGCCTGTATATAAGGAGTTTTGGCATTGCCTTTTGTTCTCATTCTCACAGCACAAAAAGAGTTCAACAAACTGAAAATCAGCAACTCTTCTTGGACCCATCAGAGAACTGAAATCACAGGGCACCCTCTGCCCAGACAGGTGGGTGCAGATTCAGGCCCACAAGAAGCCTAGGGCAGACCCCACCTGGGAGCCATGCCGGGAGGCCCAACTGTGATGACAAACTGCTGGTCAGCGCTCCCTCAGCCCTCCCTCGGGCCAGTCATAGGGTCTCACATTCCTGGGCTTTGCCTCCAGGACTTGCCCCAGTTTCGCCATGAAGCTGGCTGGGAAAAGCCCTTACAGCAGATGGGGAAGAGGAGCCACTCTGAAATATGCCGAAAGGCATTCTTCGTAACAAAAGGACTGACAGCCACAGGCATGGGACAGTTTATTATAGAACTATGTACGCCTCGTTGATAAATTTTAAAATCTCAGAGAAATGGTTGCTCTTAAAAGACGTGAATTGACCAAAGCTGATGAAATAAGAGGGAAATTTGAATGGAACCAGGACAAGTGTGGAGAAAGGAGCTTCTCCGATGCCTCTGTAAGAAACAACCAGATGCCATTCTTCGGGATGCATTTGGAGGACCATGTCAAATGGCTCCAAATCACGCAGGCGCAGTGACCTGTAAATCACCCTCATGCAAATGTATCCTAAAATAAATAAATAAGAGTGCAAACGTGTATTCTTCTACAGTCAAAGATATTTATCAAAGTACTATGTATAATAGCAAAAACTGAGAACAACTTACATTGCAAATAAAAGCAATTTTGACAAATAAATGGTGGTACATCTCTACAACAGGCTGCTAGCCAGCCGTTAAAAATGAGGCTGTTGTACTTCTTGGTTCCAAAAGCTGTTCACGATACAGTACAAGCGACAAAAAGCAAGCTGCCAGCACGATGGGTGAGCATCTCGGTTTTGATATTTATTAGAGCAGGAGAACAGCGTTCCCAAAGACCACACTTCACATCGCCAACAGCACTTACATCCGGGCTTCAGTGTGAGAGATTTTTCATTTTCTTCTTCGTGTTGTATATTTTTTCTTTTCAGATTTTCATATTTATTAAATATGTGTAAAATATGTACACATGGAAAAACTGACCAACAAATATACTAAAATATTGTCATTGTCTCAGTGCTGAAAATGTGGTCTAATTTTTTTATTCTTATTCTCCATACTGCAACAGTTTAGGGGAGTCTTTTATGATCATCATTGCCAATTGAGAAATCAATAGACTTGTAAAGGATGCGGATTCCTTGGCTGTGGTGCCCACTCTGTACAGACCATGTGAGCACGGCGTTCCTCCCTCCTGAGCCCTCCAGGCCTCGCCGCCCACGGGCACCGCTCCAGCCCGGCTCCGAGGCCCACGCCAATGCTCTTTCCAGCCACCAGCTCAGTCACAGGGAATATCTACTGTTGAAAACTTGGTAAAACATCCATTTGGAAACAGATTTTTAAGAAGAAAATAAAACAAGTAACATTCATTTGTTCCATTACAACAATTTAATAGGAACAACCATCTAAAAACTGGAAAATGTCAAGGGCATTGATGGTTGCATCTAGACCCAAATGTTCAATGGGAGCCTGGCAGAAAGGACGGCAGAGGGCGAGGCTGCTGCAGCCACCAAACGCCGTTGTCTTCAGAGCTGGCCGTGCAGGAGGCCAGCCCTCCGAGCCGCGGGCGAGGCCTCCAGGGCCCACTTGTGCCCAGAGAACCAGGGCTTGTTCACTCGGAGGAGTTCCGGGTTGGGCTGCTGATGCCTCCTGGGCCAGGTGCTGTGCTGGGGCCAGGGACTGGGAAGGAAATGAGGCGCAGACTCACCGCAATGGGAAAGAGAAGCAGCGCGCTAATCTCCGTGTTATGGAGGACGGCATTGGAGAGGTGCGACGGGAGTTCAGCCTGGCTTTCTAGGCGCTCACAGGTAAGTGAGCCTGAGCCTGAGCCTGAGGAAAGGTGTGGAGATGCACTAGAAAAGCGGGTGAGTGTGCGCAAAGGGCCCCGAGGAGCCCACAGCGTGCATCCCGCAGACCTGGTGGTGCAGGCGGGCAGGCTCTGAGGTGCTCAGAGGCCAGGAGGAGCTACCCGGGGGGCAGCTCTGTGCTCACATTTAATTCCAAACTCAGGGAACAGGCCCTCCATCAGCCGGAAACTGAGGACCAAGAGGATACATCCAGGGACCTGACCTTGATCCCTCCCCATGCACCACACACCCATCCCGACGTGGCCTGCTAGGAGCAAGGTGGTCTTCCAGAAGCCACATCTGAAGTCTAGGACAGCGAACAAAACCAGAGGGTGGGGTGGGAGGAGGGTACCGCCCAGGGCTGCTGCCTCCGACTCGCCCTTGGCCTTCCAAATGCCTCTGAGCAGAGAAATGCAAAAGAGCAGAAAATTCAGTCTTCGCGTTTCCAATTTCCCACACTTTGTTCTAATTTGTAAGATTCTAAATGTGTCCAGGTTTCCACTTCCATTAAATTAAATCTGCAAAAATTAATTCTCTGGTAATTTTCCAGTGGAGAAAAGACAAACAAACAAACGTTCGCCCTCACAGGCCAGGCCGGGCGGGCTGCCTGGGTGCCCAGGGCGTGGCTGGCCGTCACAGACAGAGGGCAGGGCCGGCTTCCAGGGCGGTACACGTGAGCGTTAGCCTGAACGGAACCCCTCCCGGCGTCAAGGCGTCTGTGCAGGAGACTGGAGAGAAGGAAAGGGCCCCAGAGAGCAGTGAGGGGAGGAGCGGGCATCGCCAGGCCAACTCCAGCAGCACCACCTGGCTGCCCGTCCTTGGTCACAAGTCAATGCTGGATGCTCTTTTCTTTTTTCTTTTTTCCAGGAGAGGTGAGTTTTATTTTGTCTTGTCTGGCTAGAGGTTTGGTTTGCTCTCGAACATTCCAGGGTAGAGAGAGCCTCGGAGAAAGGGAGTTAGATGCTTTTTGCCATCTTTCTATCTGACTCCCGCCAGTGGTCTGCCCGCCATCTCCTGGGCCACGGCTGGAGTGCTCACATCGGCCTTTTGCAGTCCTTCCTCGGTGGCCGAGCTGGGGCCACTTCCCCCACCACTTGCAGGGGTTGTGCTGAGTCTGAGCTCTGAGGCCCAGCAGGAGGGTTGGGACATCCCTTCCCCCAGCATTCTCCTTTGCTGCGGGGCTGGCGGGACCTTGAGGCTGTTCAGGTTTGGGAGGCTTAGCGGTTGGAGTGCCAGTCTTCCTCCTACTGCGTGTTTCGTTGGAGACTTCTCCCTCTCTCCGCCGTGCATCTCTGCCAGATGTGGCTGAGCCCCAGGCTGCGATGCCGCTCTTCCTGTCCTTGACCGTTCCTGAGTTCCTTCACTCCGCGGCTTGTGGTCTCTCCGGGGCGCCGTTCTGGCCGTGGCACATCCAGCTGAGGCTGCAGTTCCTCCTGCCCGCTCCGTAGCCGCTCCTCTACGTCTCGCTCCCTAGCGGCTGTGCCACAGGCCTCGCCCTCCAAAGACGGAGGCCACTCCGCTGGCCTGGGAGGTGCTCCGAGGCTTTGGATTCAGCTTGGGTCTCGGGGCCTCTGTCATCACCCCTATGGTCTCCATGGCCGATCATCACATCCCTCACCTGTCCGCATAGCGGGCCTGCCCCCTCTGCAGCCAGCATCCCTTCGGCACCCACACCACGTGCTCTGTGCCACTGCCTGTCCTGGAGCACAGCCTCTCACAGGCTCTGCTGCCGCTGTGTTACAGCGACCGGCCACCATCGCATGCAGAGCCCAGCGCGGCCGTCACGGTAACGGTCCCACACCCATCACCGTATCGTCTGAATCGTAACAATCTCCATCTCCATACTTGTCTCCAGAGCTGCCACCACCTCTTCCAGGTGGGTTGTCCTCAAAGCTGTCTGTGTCTGTTTTGTCAGAATCCCGATTTCTCTCTTGGCCAGAAGGATCATCCCTGTCTTTACCCTGGGCTTGATCAGCAACGTCCACTCGAATTCTCCTGTTACCCAGAGACTCTTCATCGAGGCGCAGGCGGAGTCCAGGCCCTCAAGCTCAGCATAACCAAAAGCGGTCCACCCCTCTGATTGGGGGGTCACGCGGTAAACACGCTGCTCTGATACTTAATCCTCTGAGGGATGCCTTCACGGAGTGCTCTGTGACATCACAGCGCAGGTGCCCTAGAAGAGCCGGCAGGGTGGTCTGGGAAGGCGGCTCCTGCCCATGTGTGGTCCCCGAGTGGGGCGTCGGTCGAGGTGCCCTATACGCAGCAGCATCATCACTGTGCCGAGTGGTTGAAACCTCCGTCCCAGTCGTGTCTCAGAGGCCACCTGGCTGGTTTGGGGACTTAGGTGCTTCCTCGACCAGTCCCTCCACCCTCAGCCAGAGGCTGTTGGGAGACAGTCCCCTTCCTATGCTTTCTGCTGAGGCCGCGTGGTGAGAGAGGGAGGGCAGTGCTGTGTGCTCTTCCTGAGTATCGCCACCAAGAAGTGCGGAGGCCCAGCCACACACCCAGCTCCAGGCCCCCCGGTGTGGGTTCCCCGGTCTTTAGCTGGCCTTGCTCTGTTGTGCCTCTGGAGCGCAGGTGCCTCTTGACGGCCATGCCAGTGCACGGGCAAGGCTATGTGGGCCCAGCCCTGGAAAGGAGGAGCCGGAAGCTCTCAGAAGACTCTGCTGACTCTCAGGGTTTGCAAAGCGGCCCCACCTCTCTAGGCCTCGTGCCCTCCTGTGTGAGGAGGGAGACTCGCAACACTTTGCTCAGAAGGGGACGGATACCTGCCGCTGCCCTGCCCCGCGCCACCTCCCAGAGGGGCTGCTGCAGCCTCCCCAGCTGCGAAGAAAGGCCAAGATGAGCACCTCTGCGTCCGTCCTGACGTGTCGGACACACGGAGTCAGGCCAGCGGGCAACCGCTTCCAGATTTCTTGTTCTCTGAGAAAAATACACTCTAATGCTTTAAATGACAGTGTCCCCTGCGCCAAATTCAGGCCTCACGGAGGGCAACCTGCCAGGATAGCTCAACGAGACAATGTTCGGACATTGCCGGGCATGGCGCTTGGGAAACAGCAGGCGCTCACGAGCAGGAGCTCTTCCTCTCAGTGGTCTGCTCTCTGAAAACAAAATGCCCCCTGGTGTGAAGTACTGTCCAAAGAGTGAGTGAGGGTCAAGGTCGAGTTTACAGCATAGACGCAACACATCAGACCACAAGGGTTTAAGGAACAGGTGTGTCCCCTGCCCGTCTTACAGGTGAAAGGACAGATGCCCAGAGAAGGAAAGTGACTGGCCAAAATAGCAGGCTCTCCCTTAGGGGCCAGACAAGCATCTGCCGACTCCCCTGGGGAGAGCCCAACCTCGGGCAGCAGCATCTGGGCTCAGCAGTCTGGCTGGCCAGGAGAGGAGCACTCAGCCTCAGAATTCACCCCACTCTCCTCTCCCTGTCCGGCCATCTCTCAGTCCTGGCCTCCAGGTGTCCACTCAGGTGGTTATATCGCCTTCCACCTGCTTCCAGATTCTCCGACCTCTAGCCCACCTCTGGATCCTGTGCAAATTTCACACATCACTTAGCCCCTGCTTACAAACATGGGACTGTACCTGGACAATCAATGGGTCTGTGCTGCCTGTCACTACTTGAGCCAATTCAGCAGAGACAGGGTTGAATCGTAGATGAGCGTTTATTCCAATCCTGCCGGCAGCATGGGAGAGCAGCAGCTCATCCACAAAATTCTGCTCTGCAGCCCCCCATGAGCCAGCTGCTTATATAGGGTAAGACAAAGACGATATGGGGAAGTAGGGATCATAGGCCTGGGGAAGGAGGCAATGCAGGCTGAGGTGGTTCTCTATTGTCTGTTAATCTTTCCATAACAGGCATTTCTTGAATGAGATGAACCACATTCCAAGGCTGACTCCTAGGTCCAAGGGTGACTCCCAGCCAGGTCAGAATGTCCTTTCTTTAATGAGAACAGGCAATCATGGTAACAGAGCATGACTAATATTACCCATAACCATAGCTAGTCCCTAATATTCTATTCTTGCCCCTAACATTCTCCCACTGCTATTCTATCATCTCACATCTATGAGGTTAGTTTTAGATGGAAAGTCTCATCCTGCTGGTCTGCATCTGCTTCTGCCTTGAAAGCAGTTCCCAGGGATGGAAGTACACCACATGCAGGATCTTGGATATACTTTCTATCAACTGAGAATTGTCAGAAAGATTAAAACAGCACATTCCTTTAAATTCCTCACAACCATGGTTATGCCGCAAACAGCAAACAATCCTTTGCTGCCCAATTCTCCAGCACTGCCTCCCTGGCCTGGCTCGGCTCTTGATTTATCCCCTGCAAGTGGCATTCGGGGCTTTTACCTGCTACAAGCCAGCCGGGTCACTTCTACACTAAGGGAGCCTACCATTACCAGCTAACAAAATGGTCACAGCAGTACATTCAGCAGGGCTCCCCAGGTGGAGATCATCGCTGCAGTCCGGTGCCACGGCTGGGAGACGGTCTTTTTGGTTTGGGCCTTGTGATGTTTCTGAGGCATAAAGACAGTTGCCCTAAGAAACAGGGGCCCCCAGTGCTGTTAGGAGGGATAAATAGTTACCCCACATATCAGAAACCAACCAGCCAGCAGCTTAGTATGTCTATCACTATAAGGGAAGGTGAACTTATCTGAACAATTCATATTGTAGCTATTAGATACTGAAAGACAATAACTAACGCACTCGGTAACAGACACGTGCCACAGGGAACTACTGCAGTAACCTTTAGGGGAAACATCCCTGCATCCTTATCCCGGACAGTGGGTCCCAACTATAACAGTCCCTGTATATGACTTCCCAAAATAAATGGAATAATTCTGTACATTATCAATAGGTGTCCCAACTCCATTGTAAAATATAAGGTCTGTTCTACACAGCTTCCTCCATTGCCGGCTTCAGAGCAGCTGAGTGGTGAGAAGCACGTCTCAGGGTCCCACCCATTTCTCCTCCTGTTGGCCCATCATCCTTGCTCTGCTCATGTCTGTCTAACTGCCTACCACATCCCTCCTCCAGGACCTTGGCTCTGAATTCTTTCTGAGAAAAGGGGTGTCGAGTCTCTTCTGTAACTGCTACATGCTGAGGAGGGACGGAGGTTTCTCTCAGAGCCAAGAGATCCTTGCTGTCTGTCAGAGGGACGATGAGGCCTGAGCATTGAAGGAGGTGGCAATGGTGCCTAGAGGTGGTATTCCTTGGGTGCGAGTAGGGCTTGTAACCTGGTGGAGACAAACTGTGTTATAAAATTTAGTCTCATTGGGCAAAAGTTAGAACAGCAAGAATTATGACAAATGGCCTGGTGGAAGGGAAATACATTTCAGTTCTAATAATATCCTATTGAAACACAATTTTTCTCCCTAAAAATCACCCTCAATTTTATTAAAGACCAATTCATTTACTGTATTAAGTCTAGCTTCAATTTGGCCTGACCATTTGCATAAACACAATAAGAATAGCAATTGATCATATATATATAATATATATGTATATATATGTGGTTTTTTTTTTTTTACTTTGCTGGAATTTCATGATTGAGCTTTATTTAGCCCCTCAGAGCAAAGAAACTGAGCCACCTAGCTCTAGCTGCCATCAGGTTTGCCTGCAATACCTGTAGACTTGGGTGAATTCCTCACATTCTTAAGGTTCCCAAAATGTCTTGACGTTCCTTCTTTGCCATCTCTCAGGGAATTAACCTTTGTTCCTTACCTGGAAAGACTGCCATGTACCACATGACCAAACAAGGTACCAGGCTATTTCTCCAAAGGGCTCTTATTGGCTTCAAAGTCAGCTTCCATTCCTTAAAGCTTTCTGGTGACATCCAGAGTCCAAGCATATCTCTCTCAGACATGACATTCCAGTCAAAGTATTGGTTAGTAAAACCACAATTGTAAACAGGTCTTATTGAAATCAATAAACGTGATACATCACATAAACAAATTGAGAGATAAAAATCACATAGTCATATCAATTGATGCAGAAAAAGCATTTGACAAAATCCAACACCCTTTCTTGATAAAAACTCTCAACAAGGTGGGAATAGAAGGCTCTGGCGTGCCTGCAAGAGAGAGCAGGACAGTGACAGTGAGCGACACTAACCTTGAAGAGCTGGTCGGGAGCTGGGGTGGTGCAGGAGGTGCTCACAGAATGCAGAGGGCCTGGCGTTTCTGGGCGGACGTGGGAGCCCAGAGGCTGGTGCCCCCAGAGCACCCGCTGCAGTGCGGACCGGGGTCCGAAAGCTGCTGCTCGCACTGCTTCCTTCCCTGACCCTCGCAGGCCAGGGCAGCAGGAAGTGACCTGCTGGGCGCGCTCTGAGGGCCGCTGGCTCTGAGGAGTCGCCCTGAGCTGCTCTCTTGGGCTGAAGTGCGGTTCCCCGGGAAGGAAGTGTTGGTCCTCGGGGTGCGCGCAGGGCTGAGGGCCTGCTTCTCGCCACAGGAGCTGGGACCTGAGTCTGAGGCGCTTCCCCGGCCTCTGGACGCCCGGGCTGTCCCAGCACAGACTGGCCATGCTCTCTTGCCTGAACGCATAGAAATAAATGAAAAATAAATAAATAGTCCCGAACTCTTCAAAATGATTCCAGCTTCCAGCTGAGTAGAGACGTGCAGTGTCTTCATGATTCCTCCTCACGCGACCTGATGAAGCGCTGTGCTCCCTGCCTGAGCACTGCCTTCCTGCCCCTGGAGCCCAACCCTGGGTCCCGCTCGCTGCTAGTTAATACTTTTCTGCTCCTCGTTCACGCAAAGAACGGATCCTTTCATTACAGGCTGCTTAGTGACATTCCTTTAGCTGCCCTTTAACGGCCCTGCCAGTTTATTTAGAGGCAAACACCTACGGACTTTTCTATCCCCTGGAGCAGTTTCTCTTTTAAATACTTTCAGGGATATGGTTGGTCGGTTGGTTGCAGTAAAGCAATAAGCAAGCCAAGGAGACGTGGTGTGAAATTGCATTCCACCTCCAGAGCTGTTGCAATTAGACGGATGTGCCGCTCTAAGGCCATCATTTTTGAGCCGTGGGTTTTCTGGGGGAGCCGCGCCTGTTTGTTCATTGGTGCAGCGTTTCTGAGAAGCACCAGGTGGAGAGAGTGGGGTTCTTTGCTGAAATCTGTGTCGCTGCCTGTGGTGCAGGCAGGCGGGGAGGGCAGGGCCGGTGGCCTGGAGCCCGGGGCTGCATGGCAGCTGACACGCCGCCCTGTTGGGTGTGTGGTTATTGCCTCGGACCCCGCTCACCAGCCTGTTTCGGGCTCCATGTCCGGGCTGCCCAGAAGGGCCCGGGGCCAGCTGGAGGGAGAGACCAAGCCACCCAGGAGCTGCTAAGGGCCCCAAAGGTGAGTGCACAGCCCTCCCTTCCCTGAGTCATGTCTCTGCCCGCCGACAAGCACTTGGGGTGGTTGAGCGCCCAAGCTCTCTCCGGCCAGCTGTGTGAGCCTCCGTTCGTTACTAGGCTCCTTTTTAACCGCCTCGTCACGCCTTGCAAATCCACTGCCCTCTCCACCCGCCCCTCCCCATCCCATGACATGGGTTCCCCAGCTGGGAGCCTCACACAGTGAAGTCCATGCAGCCTTTGTTTTTGTTTTTTGTGGGGTTTTTTTTTCAAATATATTTTCACTGATTTCAGAGAGGAAGGGAGAGGGAGAGAGAGAGAAACATCAATGATGAGAGAGAATCATTGGTTGGCTGCCTCCTGCACGCCCCACACTGGGGATCGAGCCTGCAACCCGGGCATGTGCCCTGACCGGAATCAAACCTGGGACCCTTCAGCCCCTAGGCCAATGCTCCATCCACGGAGCCAACCCTGCAAAGGCTCCGTGCAGCTTTGAAGTCCTTAGTCCTCCTCCTCCAGGAAGCCTGAGCTGCCCCGCCCCTAAGAGCTCCTTCTCGGGGCCACGGGGCCTCTGTCTCTGTGGCCGTCCTTCCAGACGGCCCGGGGGGACCAGAACTCCCACCCAGGACGCCAGGGCCGCGGGCTCTCCTGGTCTCTGTGGGAGGCCATGGCAGCTACAGGAGGCCCCTGGGGCCCAGGCGCTCCCCTCGGCCCAGGAAGCGGGACACACGGGCCTAAAGGGAGAACCTGATGGTCACGCCGACCCTCAGTGACAGTGCGGCCAGCGATCCTCTGTCCTGCCATACAGGTTGGGACAAAGGTTATTTCCACAAAATGGATTTTTGCTTGAAAGGAAATGGATGGCCTAACCTAGGATCTTGTTGCGGAAGTAAGATAGACCTTATTTGAAAGCTGTTTGGAGATAAAATCTGCCAATTCCCCTTTAGAATTTGCATCATACTTTACAAAAAACTACTAAGCCTCAAAAGCATTCGTCCATCTGTAGATTTGAGTTCCATTTCACGCGCCTGGCATTCTCATTAAAACGTTCTCTCATAAGGTCGGTTTTCACAGCCGATTAACAAGAGAGACGCTGGGGACACGTGGTGCGATCCTTCGTCGCTGCCGGCACCTCTGGTGATGCTGCCACTGTCTCAACCGCAGCGGGCCACCCCAGTGCCGCCACCTCTGCCTCATCCAGGCCAGATCCCCAGGGGCCTTCGTAATCCCAACCCCGGCTGTTGGCAGGGCTGGTCCAGCGCAGGCCAGTCAGCCCGCCCACAGGCCAGTCAGCCCGCCTACAGGCCAGGAAGCCCGCCCACAGGCCAGGAAGCCCGCCCACAGGCCAGTCAGCCCGCCCACAGGCCAGGAAGCCCGCCCACAGGCCAGGAAGCCTGCGCTGAGCCAGGTGCCCTGGGTCCACGCTGGGTGGGACGTGCGCGCAGGTGTGTCACCCACCCCCAATGTCCAGGGACAGGGATGTCTCCAGCACCCACTGTCCCAGATCAAAGCAGGACATGTAACCAAAAGGCTAGGATCTATTGGGACAGGTGACCTATGAGTAACGATAAATAAGCAGGTCATTTCTGGTAGCGTTAAGTGACAAGATAAGGAGGGGATAGGACGGTGGTGGCTAGGGGTGTGTGATGCCGAAAGTGGTGGAAAGTTGGTCCTCTCCCACAGGGAGTTCTCCGGCGGGCTCAACAGAGGCAGTCACAGCACCACAAGCAAAGGTGGTTGAGAACTTTGGGGGAGCCGGGCGAGACACTGCTGGAGATGAATGGGAGGGGGCGCGGGAAGCAGCCTCGGAAAAGGAGTAACATGGAGAGCTACCAAAACCAAGCACCTTCCCGAGCCGGGACTCACTGCACCCATTTCACAGACCAGGAAACTGAGAATCAGAAAAATTCAGTGACTTGTCCAAGGCTTGTTGCTAGTAAATCTGGGCTCCTTGGGCCTCAGGTGAGCGCTCAGCATTATGCGAGGACCCACGCTTCAGACGGCAGGTGGGGCGGGGTGCTGCCTGGGAAAGCGAGTCTGTGGAAGCCGCACAGCTCTGCCGCCCACTGTCCCCCCACCCCCGTCCCAGGCTCAGCGCGGCCCCCGCGGGGCTCCGGGCCGACAGCCCTGCGCTCTTCACTGGCGGCAGCAGCAGAGGAGCTTCAGGTAATGAAGCAGGAGGGCCGAGCCCCTCAAGGACCTCCCAGCCACGCTGTCATCGCTGCGCACACTGGCCCAGCCACACACCCACCCCCAGGGAGGCCTGGCCCCAGCGCCGCGTGGCCGTGGAGGCACGAGGGCGCCAGGTGGGGGTGCAGCCTCAGCAATGTGGGGTGGGAGTCTAGTTGGTTAGGGTTTGGGGTATGTTTTTGCTTCTTTTAAAATTAAAATCATTGAGTTATCATTTACTCCGTATGCAACTATTTTTGTAGTTCTGACAAATGGACACACACTCAGAAAAGGAAGCGCTTCTAGACCCACCTGTGAATGTCGGACCTCCCGGGACGCTCAGCACTGGCCCGGTGGCAGGAGCCAGTGCACGATGACTACCTGGCAGACACCACAGCGCTGGCCCACGGCCCGGAACCACAACGAGGCCTCCCAGCCGGGCTGGGGGCGGGCAGTGGGCTGTGGTGGGAGGAGCAGGGACTCTAAACCAGGCCACAAACCCCGCCCACCTCTCACCAGCCTCAGTGTCCCTCCTGGAATGCAGACACCCAGCTCCTAGGGACAGCAGGAGATCCCCTGGGCTGCGAGGGGCCCGCAGGTGGCACTCCGTAAGTCGTGTTACAGGAGCACTGCCGCCCCCTGTGGCCCCAGGGTGGGCAGAGGACTCAGTCACAGGCCGAAGGAGGGAGACTGGGCAGGAGAGAACGATGGTCTTAGTTGCTGGGTCCTTGGCTTTCGACTTAACCTTCTTCAAAACCGAGTGTGTCAGCGTCTCGGCCGTGGCAGTCCCAGCCTCCAGGCTGTGAGGACATGAATGTCTGCTGTATGAGCTGCCCATCTGCAGTGTGTTGCCACCACAGCCCGAACAGGCTGGTGCCAGCTCCAGAGGCTCCCTCTTCCACCCCGCTTCTCCCCGCATCGCCTGTCCGCAGCTGCTGCCTTACTTTTGTCAGCCTTTGGTAGTGGACATGAGTTCTCGCTGTCTGTCACAGAGACTTTCCAGTCATGCTTCCCAAGGGCACGGTGCCTGGCCCGAAGCGAGAGTTCCGGGGCACACACTGCCTCTGCTTCTGACCCCTCGCCGGACAAATCCTGTTACTTCCTGTTGGACAAGAGTCCTAAGTGGGGAAGCCCAGGGACCCTCACTCCAGACCTGGGCCAGGGTCTGGGTGAACCACGCAGAGGGCGTGTGGCTTCGCCCCGTTAGAACGTGCCCACCAACATGTGAAGATGAGGGGAGAATGGTTTTGGTCCCAGCGTCACGTGCTGTTCTGGGAGCCGTGTGCACTGTCCGTTCACAGACGCACATGCGGGGCCACGCAGGAAGCGCGGACGGCCAGCAATTTACCCGTGGCCCTGTGCAGGAATCGCTCCTACTTTCTCATGAGAGTGAAGAAATAAACATAGTCTTTCATCCCCCTTATAGCAAGCAATAATGGTGGAAACAATCGACTCAAAATAGAATGTAAAACTTGACCCAGAAAATTGGACTTGATGGAATGAACACAAAAGAACTGAAAATGGCAGAGGCCACAGTCAGTAAGAGTTGTTATTAATAATAAAAATGGCCAACAAATTCAATCTCCAGAACAAAATATATATATATATATATACAAAAGAATTGATTTAGGTAAAAATAATTTTAGAGAAATAAAGTGAAAACAATTGGAGACAGTGTGCTGCACCTCACAGAAAATTGACCAGGACATTACATTGAATAATAGAGTTCACTCTAAAATACATATTTTCAATGCACATTCCTCAGAGTGGGTGTAATTCTTATTCACATCTTTGTATTTAAAGCACCGCCTGCAGGGAAGGCGGCTCTGGAGCGGCCACGGGATGGTGCGGACAAAGCCACATCCTGCCTCGTGGCTCCTGGGAGCAACACCACCACTGAGGGAGCAGCTGCTGGAGAACCTTTAGTCACCTGAACCTGAGCTCTGCCTCTCCCCCCGCCCCCTCCCCAGGCCCCCCGAGTCAGGAGAGCCCTTCGGAGCTCTTTCAGCAACACATGCGTCCCCAACACCATGCACTCCCCGCGCCCCCCGCCCCGCGCACAGCCCGCCCGCCAGCACAGGTCACCACCTATGCCACTCGCCACACTCGGATGCCCGCTCAGGACACAGCATACTCCACCGTTGTCGGCCAGGGCCTTCTTTTTTTTTATTGTATAAAGTTTTACATATGTCTCCTTTTCCCCCAGTTGAAACCCACCCCCCCCAAGCCATTCCCACCCTGGCAAGCCCCCACCACCCCAGTGTCTGTGTCCATTGGTTATGCTAATATGCATGCATACAAGTCCTCTCTAACCCCCCCCCCCCCCCCCGCCCCACCACCACCACCACCACCATTTGTCTCTGGATCTATTCTTATTCATCGAATTATATTGATCATCATATCCCACATATGAGTGAGATCATGTGATGTTTACTCTTGGACGTACTGTAAGTGCTTGGATTTGGAGCAGTGAGGAGGCACTCGGGGTCACTGCAGGCGCGGTGTGTGCGCCTCCCAGCCCTCGCCAGGCAGCCCGAGCTGTTTCGCTTTGGCTGGCCGCCCCTCTGGGGCTGTGAGCTCCTTGAGTTATAACTTACTCTGTATCAGAGTAAACTGAAGAGTTCCTGGGCCTCCAGCCAAGAGCCATGCCTGACATCATACATTTTGACTGTGTTTCTCACGTGAACAAGTTCAGACCAAGGACCCCAAAATTAACAGGAAGTGAAAGGTGAACATTTCCTTTCGAACTAGAAAGTGTGTGGCTCTGATGGTTTGGTTAGCAGCAAGACAAGAGGCCCTTGCTCCTTCGGCCCGTGTGCAGAGCAGGCGTGAATCAGACCCGTTGCCTACACCAGCCCGAGCAGGAGGGCGAGCGGAGGCCGGCGGGGGCCAGCACGGGGACAGCGTGTGAGGGAGACGTTCACAAAGGAGTGCGGAGTGCGGGCCGGCTCGCTCGGGCAGCCCATTTCAGACAATGGACTGAATCGCAAAAGAGGAACTTGCCCGACGAAGGCACAGAAACAGATCTGTCTCGTGGCGTCAATCACCGCCGTGCCGAACCGCAGTGGGTTTCTAGACACGGCACACACCTCCCGTGCCACGCAGGCCGGATTGAGGGCTACGGTGCGTCCGGGCATCTGCGATGGTGAGGACGCTCCCGCGGGCAAGTGGATGTTCACAAAGGCGGGCACCTGAGCCGCCTGGGGAGCATGGACATGCCCGACCAGCCGCCCCAGCATCTCCAGGAGGGCCTGAGGTCTGGCAGCCAGGCAGAACCGCTGCGGACCCCAGCCGCCCGCTCCCCCCGCGTGCGCCTGAGATAAGAGGCCGGCAGTGCGCTCAGGGGAAGCACCGTGGCCATGATTGCCCACAGCCTTTAGCAGATGCTGCTGTCAGACCAACGTGAGGCCTGGAGGGCAGGAACCCTGTTGACCCTCCTTCGTGCCCAACACCTCCCCGGAGCTGAGGCTGCTCATTGTCCTTCAACATTGGCCATCCACCCAGACATTCCATCCCAAGCGTAATGGTGGCATTTCCAGGAGCAAAGCCGCTGCCCAGGGGGCGGGGGGGGGGGGGTGGCAGCCTTGGCCCTGGGCTCCTCAGACACCCCGTCTGGCTCTGAGGGCCCGAGCACACTTGGCTTCTGAAACATGGCGATGCCTTGAACCAGCTGTTACTTCCTGTTACTTCCGTGCTTGAAGGTGAGCTGGCCCATCCTCACACCCCCATTTGCCAAGCACTCAGCACAGGAAGAACTGGTGCCAAATGCTGGCCACCACCTACCAGGAGGCGACAGGAAAATCCCTATCCACCCAGGTCCGCCCAAGCTCACAGTGGAGGCTCAGCCTGGTGCAGACAGCTAGCTGCCTGGCTGGGCTCAGCGCCTGGGCTGCCAGAGGCTCAGGTTCCCATGTCCCTGCGACTCCCTTCTCCCTTCTAGGCCCTCCGCAGAGAGGGGGGCAGTGCGTGGGGGGGGAGGTGTGGACAGTGTGTGGATGGGAGGCGTGGAGAGTGTGTGTGGGGGAGGCGTGGAGAGTGTGTGGGTGGGGAAGGCATGGAGAGTGTGTGGGTGGGAGAGTGTGTGGGGAGAGGCGTGGAGAGTGTGTGGGTGGGGGAGGCAGGAGAGTGTGTGGGTGGGGGAGGCGTGGACAGTGTGTGGGGGGGAGAGTGTGTGGGTGGGAGGCGTGGAGAGTGTGTGGGTGGGAGGCGTGGAGAGTGTGTGGGTGGGAGGCGTGGAGAGTGTGTGGGTGGGAGGCGTGGAGAGTGTGTGGGTGGGAGGCGTGGAGAGTGTGTGGGTGGGAGGCGTGGAGAGTGTGTGGTTGGGGGAGGCGTGGAGAGTGTGTGGGTGGGAGGCGTGGAGAGTGTGTGGGTGGGAGGCTTGGAGAGTGTGTGGGTGGGAGGCGTGGAGAGTGTGTGGGTGGGAGGCGTGGAGAGTGTGTGGGTGGGAGGCGTGGAGAGTGTGTGGGTGGGAGGCGTGGAGAGTGTGTGGGTGGGGAAGGCATGGAGAGTGTGTGGTTGGGGGAGGCGTGGAGAGTGTGTGGGGGGGAGGCGTGGAGAGTGTGTGGGTTGGGGGCGTGGAGAGTGGGTGGGTGGGAGGCGTGGAGAGTGGGTGGGTGGGAGACCTGGAGAGTGTGTGGGTGGGGGAGGCGTGGAGAGTGTGTGGGTGGGAGGCGTGGAGAGTGTGTGGGTGGGAGGCGTGGATAGTGTGTGGGGGGAGGTGTGGAGAGTGTGTGGGTGGGGAGGCATGGATAGTGTGTGGGGGGAGGTGTGGAGAGTGTGTGGGTGGGTGGGGGAGGCATGGATAGTGTGTGGGGGGAGGCGTGGAGAGTGTGTGGGTGGGAGGCGTGGAGAGTGTGTGGGTGGGAGGCGTGGAGAGTGTGTGGGTGGGGAAGGCATGGAGAGTGTGTGGGTAGGGGAGGCGTGGAGAGTGTGTGGGTGGGGAGGCATGGATAGTGTGTGGGGGGAGGTGTGGAGAGTGTGTGGGTGGGGAAGGCATGGAGAGTGTGTGGGTGGGGGAGGCGTGGAGAGTGTGTGGGTGGGGGAGGCATGGAGAGTGTGTGGGGAGAGGCGTGGAGAGTGTGTGGGGGGGAGGCGTGGAGAGTGTGTGGGTGGGAGGCGTGGAGAGTGTGTGGGTGGGGGAGGCGTGGAGAGTGTGTGGGTGGGAGGCGTGGAGAGTGTGTGGGTGGGAGGCGTGGAGAGTGTGTGGTTGGGGGAGGCGTGGAGAGTGCGTGGGTGGGAGGCGTGGAGAGTGTGTGGTTGGGGGAGGCGTGGAGAGTGCGTGGGTGGGAGGCGTGGAGAGTGTGTGGTTGGGGGAGGCGTGGAGAGTGCGTGGGTGGGAGGCGTGGAGAGTGTGTGGGTGGGAGGCGTGGAGAGTGTGTGGTTGGGGGAGGCGTGGAGAGTGCGTGGGTGGGAGGCGTGGAGAGCTTGTTGGGAGGAGTGTGCTCTCCTCAGGCCGTCCCATGGTCTGCGTGCTGTCACTCAGCGCTGGCACCACCAGGAGCACTTGGGTCTGGCACTGCCAGCTGCAGACAGGGCAGGGCAGGCGTGGGCCCGGAGGCGGCTCTGTGCTCACACCCTGCCAGGTGACAAGTGCACGGTGTTGGCAGGGCGCACATCAGGGACAGGGAGAGGGTAGCGGCCCCGCCCGGTGACTCAGTGGTTGGAGCATCGTCCCCATACTCCAGAAATGCTCCCGGTTCGATTCCGGGTCAGGGAGCATACAGGAGTCAATAGGTCGATGTTTCTCTCTCTTTCTTCTCTCTCCTTCCCTCTAAAAATCAGTAAAAATTTATCCTCGTGTGAGGATTAAGAAGAAAGAAAAGAGTAGTCGACCACAGGCTTGGGTCTGCTAGCCATGACCTTGGAAAATGACCGTGTAGGCATCTCTGCTTCTTCCTTTACCCGAGGGAGCCCAGGGGCCCTGGAAGGGTGAGGAAGAAGGTGCGAAGGCGCGAGCGCCGAGCAGATGCCCTAAGCCACAGCTGATTCCACGGCCCAAGACGCCCTCCACCCCGCACCCACTCACTGAATGTCTGTGGCCTGCATGAACGACAGATGGATTAATTCTCTTAGAACTTTATAGGAAACAACTCTCGGAGGGAAGAGCAGCCCAGTTTGTAAGCAGAGGTGAAATCCAGAATTTCCAGATAAGGTACTGCCACACACCCATGGGCACAGCGTCCCAGGCAGAGCTCGCCCCGCCGCGGTGCCCGCCTGGCAGGTGTTCATTCACCCGCCAGCAGACCCAGCAGCACTCAGAGGCCTTCCCCTTCGGCCGCTTCACGGAGCCGCGCCCAGGGGCTGGGCAGGAAGAGCGGGCGCCCCCTCCAGTGCGCACGAGGCCCGGGTGCCTGTGGGACACACCGGGCTCCACGTGGCACAAGCCGGGCTGCTGAATGGGGGCCTGTTGGCACCAGCTGATGGCCAGTTGGCTGAGCCAAAGATAATCTGTTCATTTATTCACAATCAGATACTTTTTAGATTTACACTATATGCCAGGCACTATTCTCAGCTGCTAATACAGCTGTTAACAAAACACATCACTGGCCGGTCTCCCTGGAGTACACTGTCATGGGAGGAGGCAGAGAAGCGAGTAAACAGAGGGTCTAAAACGTGTTGGGGTGACCAGGCCACTGTGAGGGAGGGCAGGGGCAGGGGCAGGGGCGGGCGGGAGGGGAGGCGTGGCCCGCAGAGCCGGCCCCTGCGAGGAGGACCAGCCTGGAGCAGGTCCCCGCAGTGGGAGGACCTGGCATGTCTCAGGAGGAAGCGGGAGCTGTCCTGAGGGGAGAAGGGAGATGGAATGAGAAGGAAGGGAGCAGTGACCCCAGACAGAGGGAGCCAGTTCTCCGCAACTGAGGGGCCGGGGCTCGGCGCGGGAATGGCAGCGCCGCCTGCAGGAGTGGCCGGACGCCTCTGCGGTTTTGAGGACAGACTGAGAGTGCAGGTCCTGCCAGGAACCGCCGGAATCCGGCAGCAGCTCTGTGAGAGGCCCCTGTGGTCTTCATCTTGTAAGTGAGGAACTCAGGCACCGACAGGTCCGCTCGTTCAGATCACACAGCCAGGACGCTGCGGGGTCAGGACCGACGGCAGGCAGCCCGGCTCCTGAGTCCCGCTGCTGAGCCTTGCCCGCCGGACCCAGCCCTGCGGGGAGCAGGAGGCCGAGAGCCGTGTCCCGACAGGAGGGAGCGGAGCCCACTCGCTGAGAAGCCCTGCAGCAATATGAGAACCTACAGGCCCCTGTTATGACCTTCTTTATCTCTTAAAACAGTGATGGCGAACCTACGACACGCGTGTCAGCACTGACACTCGTAGCCATTTCTGATGACATGCGGCCGCCTCAGCGGATGAAACATTTGCTGCTCCTGAGGATGAAACATTTGCGAAATCATGTTTTTTCCTCAAAGTGACACACTACCCGAGTTATGCTCAGTTTTTTGGCGAAGTTTGACACACCAAGCTCAAAAGGTTGCCCATCACTGTCTTAAAATATACTTGGCTGAGGCTCAACTAAAGAAAGAGCAGATTAACGTTAGTTAGGTTAGGGTGTGTTATTCCTATCAATCCCCAAGAGGCACACCCTCTCATTCTCCTCCACGGGGGAAGGCACCGAGGCTCAGCAAGTCTGCCCTCAGCCACCTTCTCTCCAACGCCTTCCTGCACCGCCGCCTTCCCAACAGCCCCTGAAAGAAACAGAGGCGGGAACACTGCAGGGGAGCATGGGTCCAGCTGGACCGCCAGGCTGGGGGCTGGGCCGGAAGGCCCCCGGGGGGACCCGGCATGACCACAGCACTGACAACACCCGAGGCCGGAGGTGACCGTGTCCCTGCGAAACCAAGCTCTTCCCAGGACGGACAGCCAACACAGGACAAATGGCACCGCCAGGCGAGGGGCTCCAGGCAAGCCGGGGCCTGGCACAGCAGCTCCCACGGGCTTCTGAGGGGGCTCTGAGCTGGCACCACCACGCAGACCGGCCTGGAGCCCGAAGGCAGGCCAGGAGCCACCCAGGAGCTTCTCCCTCAGGCCACCCCGCAGCTGGTCCAGGACGCTTCCCTCCCCGCGGGGCTGGGCAGGAGCCTGGGAGGAGCGAACGCTGCCCCAGGGCCACGCTGCGGTAAGCCGCCTCCAGGAGACCTGAAGTCCAGCTTCTTAGGTTCCAAAGCTACTCACTCCCAGTTCACTGTGCCAGGGGTGCCCCAGCCCCCAGAGCAGCCCTTCTCCCTGCGCCCTGCTGCCCTGGGCACCTTACCTGCCCACCACGCCCAGCCCCCTTCCCAGGCAGCCAAGTGGCTGCCTCCTTCCCAAGCCCTCCAGGCTCCCTCCCACATCGCAGGCCTTCCTTCTGCCGATGCTGACAGATGCTGGCATCCACTCCTCTGCCCGTCAGCCACCATCCCCAGGGCACTCATCCCATTTCTTCGTCCACAAGGACCAGGCAGCCGACCTTGGGCGCCCACGGACTGCAGTAATCGTTAGCACAGTTAATAATTTTCTTTCTCACACGATCAATCTCCCAGCCTCTCACTTTCCCAATTACATTATGAGGACGTCTCTGACTTGGACAGCAAAGGGTGGTGGAGGGGAGGAACAAGTGCAAGTGGCAGCATGCAGTGTTGGTGGTGCATAGCCACGGGGTGGGACTGGGTGAGCCCAAACACAGCAGGGGCAGGGCCGTGGGGAAGAATGGCCTCAGGAAGGTGGAGTGGCCTGCGGGTACACACCTGGCCTCACCCCCCAGAGTCACCCAGCCCCAGGCCAAGTTGTAAACAAAAATGACCAGATCTGCCTTTAAATAGCTCACATTTTGTGTACCTCCTGTGGCCACGGAGGGTCCAGCCACCTGGAGCACTAGTCCGGCACTAACACGGTCACAGAGGAAACTGGAAGAGACGCTGCGGCCCAGCTGACAGGCGCCAAGCGTGGCTCTGGCTCTGCTCAGGTGCCAGCGAGGGCACGTGCTGGGCTTCACGTTCCCCATCCAAAGGGGGTTCAATAGGTAAGTCACACTCATTCAGCTGTTTAAAAAGCTCCTCTCACGTAGTTAGTGCTCAATAAATCCTGGTGTTGCTGTGTTCTGTGTTTTCTATCCTTGGAAAAGAAAAACAGGCTGCGATGTTTTTACTATTATTATCAAAATTGAAGAAAATTATTCACAAGTTTGACCTGATTTCTTATATTTTAAACTGTTTACTCACATTTAAACTTTTAACTTGTGCAAATGTATCATGAATCACCCCCCAAATACCTGCACCAATAGATGTTTACTTGTGCTGGCCCAACCCGCCTCAGCGCCTGCACGGGGCTGGTGTTTGCTCATACTCAGCGTGGAAATCCCCACGTACGAGCCTTTGGCAGCAAAATGGAAAATAAGAAAAATGAAAGCATGCTTGTCCACAGAGAGCTGGAAACCCTGGCGGGGTGGGCGGGGCTGCAGCCCTGCACCTTTTTGGCCTTGGCATTGGAATTCAGAGGTCAGCCCCACTTCAAGAGAGAGGACATGATGGAAAGTGGCAAGGCCACAGGAGGGATAGGAGATGTTGTGGCCATCTTCAGGAAACACAGCTGCCATGGTCTTCAGTAACTAAGAACAGATAGTCTTTGGTCTCAGTTCTACAAAAGAGGAAGCTGAGACTCAAGGAAGGGAGCCTTCCGCAACACCTCACCCACTTATCAGCCCTGACCTGTGCAGCATTGTTTTCGTTAACAGTAGAGGATCCAAAATGTTTTTAGATCTCTGCTTCCCCTCCCGTCTGCGGCCCAGTGCCTTGCTGCACATCACAGCCTACCTGCTGGTGCTGCTGGGCCCAGTGGGTGTGGTAGGAGCCCATGTCTGGCCTCGCATCTCCTGGCTCCTGTGTGCCACTGCCTCCTGAGCCCCGTGGCTCCTATTCCTGCCACTCTTCTGACCAGGGCCAGATGCCCAGGTGCTGTGCGTGGCCTGCGGGGACTGCTGTGGCCACCAGGAAAGCCTCGCCACCCCATCCCCGACTCTAGCACCCTGATCTCAGGTCCACTTCCGCCAAAGGAGAGCTTTGCCCATGCAGCTGCCCAAAACTGAAACTGAGCAACTCCAAGGTCCTGGACCCCAAATTTCTGCCAGCCAAGGTGGTTGGCTAGCTGGCTCTGCTCTGATCAGGGTGTTGGGGGTGATCGGCCCAGATCAGGCTGGTTTGCTGGCTGCATGGGTGTCATAGCGACCGGTCATTAGGTCATTATGGTCATGAAGGTGTTAGTCTCTGGCTTTTTATATATATAGATTCTAAATCCTTTTTTTAGTTTTCTCTATTACATTTATATTATACTAGGGACCCGTTGCAGGAAGATTCCTGCAAGACTTCCTGCGGGCTTCCCTCCCACCACCGCCAACTCTCCTGCCCCACCGTGCCCAATCCTGCGGCCACTGCCGCCGCCCCCTCTGCGGCTGTGCGCGCCACTGCCCGCCGTTGTGGCCACACACGCTTTCCCGCCAGCAGCTGCCTTGCTTTCCACTTTCCCTTCTATGCTGTCTTCAGTCTTCACTCCTCCCTCCCTCAGCGTATGCAAATTAACCACCATCTTTGTTAGGTTAATTTGCATACTCGCTCTGATTGGCTGTGGGTTTAGCGCAGGTACGGTCAATTAGAATTTTTCTCTTATATTAGTGTAGATGAACATTTTTATTTCTCTTTTTTCCTAACAAACTTAGTCTTTAATAACATGTGTTTTGTCTTTCTTTCCATCTGTAAGTATATTTTGTGAGGTCAAGAATATATTTGGCATATTAACCCTGGGGCCTACTTAATAAAAGCTTAATTGATTAGCTAGTTAATTAATTTAAGTCTACTCATTTTATTATGTTTTCTTATAATATAAACTGATGTTGGCAGATTGAATAGCATAGCATCCATATTAACTGGAAATTTCAGGCGAGAATTCTTAGAGAGAGAGAGTGGAAAGATATTTCATTGTCTTATTGGTGACACATCCTAGAAGTGGTTCATGTGGAGGGTGCTTCAATTTCAAATCTAGGAAGCTCTACATGTCTGACTTGGAATGTTGAGGACTGGAGTCACATCTGCCTTAATGGTCTAAAAGCTCTAGCTTTTGGAGATGGAAAGATGGCGAGCGGCAGGAAGGTAGGGAGAGAGAGAGTATGAGTGAGGAACCCATAGAGGAGAGTGTAAACGTGTGTGGTGTGTGTGTGTGTATGAGCTAGGGTCAGTTAGATTCTGCACATCTTCCAAGGGGCTGCCTAACCGGGCAGTCATAGACGGCAGAGCCCCGCGCACAAAGCGGACACTTCTCGGCAGCTGGTGCGGACGCGGAGACCACGCCATCTTGGGAAACAGAGCTGCCTGAGACGCGGATCCTGGCTTCTGACACAAACCAGGACCCTGCAGCCACTGGGGACAGAGAACTGCTATCACAGCTTCAGACCAACAAACAACAAGAATCCAGACTTCCTGGCAGATTTCCGTGAGTTAAAGAGCCTATCCCCCTCCCCGCAGGCGCGCAGATAGCGCCATAGTAACTGATAGACCCGCCCCTCACCCAAGCTGCAGAGCTTTGCGCAGGGACGTGCTCCCCCTAAGGGAATTTGGCGCGCACGGGACAGAAGCAGCTCCCCGTCGGGGAAATCTGTCAGTGCGCACAGAGGGCTCCCCTTCGGGGAATTTGGGGGAATTTGATTTGCGGGTCACAGCTCCCCCTTCGGGGAATCTTAGAGCGTGCACAGAGGGGCTTCCCTTTGGGGAATTTGGCGTGCAGGACGGACTCCACCCCCCTTCCGGGACTCTGGGAGAGTGCACGGAGCCAGCTCACCTTCAGGATTTTAAGAATGTGTGCTCTAGCCGGTTTGGCTCAGTAGAGAGAGCACACACAGGATACAGCTCCACTTCAGGGAATTTGGCACGCCGGACACAGCTGCCTGGGATCCCTGACTCACAGCGCATTCACACTAAGAGCCAGCGACCCCAATTGTTGGTGCATGCACACACAGGGACCCTGATTCTCAACGAGAAACCGCACAAGGCAACAGAGACTCTGACACTCGAGTCTTGGTGCAGACACAGGGAAACTCTGACTCCTGGCACATGCTAAGGATCTCATTTTCAGCACATAACAACAGTGTGGTGCAGACAGGGCCCCTGATTCTAAGTGTGCACACAAGAACACACGGAACACTGGGGACACTGACCCTGGGCAAGTCTGGTTCCCACCAACCAAAGCAGCCACACGTCCTAGTGTCAGAGCACTTCAGTGAAACTCGGGTGGAGCGAAGTCCCCACAGCACACGGCCCAGGTCCACGCAAACGGAAGCTTGAGCTTTCTGGTGATAGCCAGAATGGGGAAACGAAATAACTCACAGAGGAAAGAAAATGTGGAGTCGCCAAGAAAGGAAATTAGTGAAACTGAAGCTTGCAACATGACCAAAAAGGAGTTCAGAGTAATGGTCGTGGAATTTATACATCGGATGGATGAGAAAATCAACAACTTTATGCAAGAATCAGGAAGAAATGAAAAGTGGTATAGCTACAATCAAAAACACCATGGAAAGTTTCAACAGTAGACTACAAGAAGCAGAGGACCGAATTAGTGAGTTAGAAGATCAGGTACAGAAACAAGCTCAATCTGAACAGCAATTGGAGAAAAAAATTAAAAAGCAGGAGGAAAGCCTAAGGGAGCTTCGGGACAACATGAAACGAAGTAACATGCGTATAATAGGGCTGCCAGAAGGACAAGAAGAGCAGCAGGGATTAGAAAATCTATTTGAAGAAATAATGACAGAAAACTTCCCAGATATGGGAAAGATAAAAGTTACGCAAGTACAGAGAGTCCCAAGCAGTATCAACCCCAAAAGACCCACACCAAGACATGTCATAATTTCAATGGCAAATATAAATGATAAAGAGAGAATCCTAAAGGCGGCAAGAGAGAGACAGAGAGTTACCTACAAAGGAACACCCATCAGATTGTCAAATGATTACTCAACAGAAACACAACAAGCTAGAAGTGAATGGAAGGAGGTATACAAAGTGTTGCAAAGCAAAGGACTGAATCCAAGAATACTATATCCAGCAAGACTATCAATCAAAATTGAAGGGGAGATCAGGAGCTTTGCAGACAAAAAAAGGCTCAGGGAGTTTATCACCACCAAACCAGCAATGCAAGAATTGCTAAAGGGAATACTGTAAAAAGAAGAAATAAACAGGTAAGAAGGAATACAGACACAAAAATAGATATGACTACAAAGAAATACCTTTCAGTAATAACTTTAAATGTAAACGGACTAAATGCTCCAATCAAAAGGCATCGAGTAGCTGAATGGATAAAAAAACATGACCCATATATATGCTGTCTACAAGAGACCCACCTCAGAACAAGAGACTCACACAGATTGAAAGTGAAGGGATGGAAAAATATCTTTCAGGCAAATGGAAATGAAAAAAAAGCTGGGGTAGCAATACTTATATCTGACAAAATAGACCTCAAAGTAAATGCCATAACAAGAGATAAGGAAGGCCACTTCATAATACTAAAGGGAGAAATCCAACAAGAAGAAATAATTCTGGTAAACATATACGCTCCTAATATAGGAGCACCCAAATACATAAAAAAACTCCTGGAGGATATCAAGGGAGAGATTAATAGCAATACAATCATAGTAGGAGACTTTAATACCCCACTATCACCACTGGACAAATCCTCTAAACAAAAAATCAGCAAAGAAACAGCAATCCTAAATGACTCACTAGACCAGATGGAATTAATTGACATCTTCAGAACATTTCACCCCAAAGCCACAGAATATACATTCTTCTCAAGTGCACATGGGTCATTTTCAAAGATAGACCATATGCTGGGTCACAGGCAAAGTCTCTTCAAATTCAAGAAGATAGAAATTATATCAAGCATCTTCTCAGATCACAGTGGCATAAAACTAGAAATCAACTACAATAAATACAATCCAAAGAAATCAAACACATGGAGACTAAACAGCATGCTATTAAACAAGGACTGGGTCACCAGAGAGATCAAGGAAGAAATAAAAAACATCATGGCAACAAATGACAATGAAAACACAACAATCCAAAATCTATGGGACACAGCGAAAGCCTATTGCAAAAAACAAGAAACAATGGTAATAAATTACTTAACCCTACAACTCAAAGAGCTAGAAAAAGAGCAGCAAGAAACGCCCAGTGTAACCAGAAAGAAGGAAATAACAAAGATCAGAGCGGAGATAAATGACTTAGAGACCAAAGAAACAATACAAAAGATCAACAAAACCAAGAGCTGGTTCTTTGAAAGGATAAACAAGATTGATGGACCTCTAGCCAGGCTCACCAAGAAGCAAAGAGAGAGGACCCAAATAAACAAAATCAGAAATGAAAGAGGTGAAATAACAGACCCCGCTGAGATACAAAGGATTGTTACAAAATACTACGAACAACTCTATTCCAACAAACTGGACAACCTGGAGGAAATGGACATATTCCTAGAAAAATATAACCTTCCAAAAATCAATCAAGAAGAATCTAAACAGCTCAATAGGCCAATAACTCTGGACGAAATTGAAGCAGTCATCAAAAAGCTTCCGGCAAACAAAAGCCCGGGGCCTGATGGCTTCACAAGAGAGTTTTACCAAACATTCAAGGAAGAACTAAAACCTATCCTCCTCAGGCTATTCCAAAAAATTCAAGAGGAAGGAACACTTCCAAGCTCCTTCTATGAAGCCAGCATCACCCTAATACCAAAACCAGATAAAGACAACACAATGAAAGAGAATTACAGACCAATATCCCTCATGAACATAGATGCCAAAATCCTCAACAAAATTCTAGCAAATCGGCTCCAGCAGTACATCAGAAAGATCATACACCATGACCAAGTAGGATTTATCCCAGGAATGCAAGGATGGTACAATATCTGCAAATCAATAAACGTGATACATCACATAAACAAATTAAAAGATAAAAATCACATAGTCATATCAATTGATGCAGAAAAAGCATTTGACAAAATCCAACACCCTTTCTTGATAAAAACTCTCAACAAGGTGGGAATAGAAGGCTCATACCTCAACATAATAAAAGCTATATATGATAAACCCACAGCAAACATCATACTCAATGGACAAAAACTAAAAACATTTCCCCTAAGAACAGGAACGAGACAGGGATGCCCACTCTCACCACTCCTGTTTGACATAGTACTGGAAGTATTAGCCATTGCAATTAGACAAGAAGAAATAAAAGGCATCCAAATTGGAAAAGAACAAGTAAAGCTGTCTTTATTTGCAGACGACATGATATTGTACATAAAAAATCCGAAAGACTCCGTCAAAAAACTAATAGACTTAATAAATGAATTCGGTAATGTAGCAGGATACAAAATTAACGCCAAGAAATCTATGGCCTTTCTATACACCAATAGTGAACTTACAGACAGAGAGACTAAAAAGGCAATCCCATTTACCATCGCACCAAAAAAATTAAGATACCTAGGAATAAACTTAACTAAGGAGGTAAAAGACCTATACACGGAAAACTACAGGACACTGAAAAAAGAGATAGAGGAAGACGTAAACAGATGGAAGAACATACCATGTTCATGGATTGGTAGAATCAACATCATTAAAATGTCCATACTACCCAAAGCAATCTATAGATTCAATGCACTCCCCATTAAAATACCAACGGCATATTTCACAGACCTTGAAAGAACTCTCCAAAAATTCATCTGGAATAAAAAAAGACCCCAAATAGCCACAGCAATCCTGAGAAAGAAGAATAAAGTAGGAGGGATCTCAATACCAGATTTCAAGCTGTATTACAAAGCCACTGTTCTCAAAACAGCCTGGTACTGGCACAAGAACAGACATATAGATCAATGGAACAGAATAGAGAATCCAGATATTGACCCAAACCACTATGCTCAATTAATATTTGACAAAGGAGGCATGAACATACAATGGAATCAAGACAGTCTCTTCAATAAATGGTGTTGGGAAAATTGGACAGATACATGCAAAAAAATGAAGCTTGATCACCAACTTACGCCATACACAAAAATAAACTCAAAATGGATACAGGACTTAAACATAAGACGGGAAACCATAAAAATACTAGAGCAATCCACAGGCAGCAAAATCTCAGACATATGCCAAAAGAAATTCTTCACTGACACTGCCCCTAGGGCAATGGAAGCTAAAGAGAAAATTAACAAATGGGACTACATCAAAATAAAATGCTTTTTCACTGCAAAAGAAACCATCAACAAAACAACAAGAAGGCCCACTGCATGGGAGAACATATTTGCAAATGGCATCACTGATAAAGGTTTAATCTCCAACATCTACAGGCAGCTTATACAATTTAATAAAAGGAAGATAAATGATCCAATAAAAAAATGGGCAACAGACCTAAATAGAATCTTTTCAAACGAAGACAGAAGGAAGGCCAAGAGACACATGAAAACATGCTCAACGTCACTAATTATCTGAGAGATGCAAATCAAAACAACAATGCGGTACCATCTCACACCTGTCAGAATGGCTATCATCAACAAATCAACAAACGACAAGTGTTGGCGAGGATGCGGAGAAAAAGGAACCCTCGTGCACTGCTGGTGGGAATGCAGACTGGTGCAGCCACTGTGGAGAACAGTATGGAGTTTCCTCAAAAAACTGAAAATGGAACTCCCATTTGACCCAGTAATCCCACTCCTGGGAATATATCCGAAGAAACTAGAAACACCAATCAGAAAGGATATATGCACCCCTATGTTCATAGCAGCACAATTTACAATAGCTAAGATTTGGAAACAGCCTAGGTGCCCGTCAGCAGATGACTGGATCAGAAAACTGTGGTACATCTACACAATGGAATACTATGCTGCCATAAAAAAGAAGGAATTCTCATCATTTGCAGCAGCCTGGATGGAATTGGAGAACATTATGTTAAGTGAAATAAGCCAGTCAATGAAAGAAAAATACCACATGATCTCACTCATTTATGGATAATAAAGAACATTATAAACTTGAACAAAAAGATAGATACAGAGACAGTAAAGCATCAAACAGACTGTCAAATTACAGGGGGAAGGTTAGGGAGAGGTGGGGGAGATAAGAGATCAATCAAAGGACTTGTATGCATGCATATAAGCATAACCAATGGATGCAAAACTCTGGGGGGTGAGGGCATATATGGGAGTGGGGGGGGGGAATGGTAAGATATGTACACATATAATACCTTAATAAAAAAATTGGAAAAAAATAAATAAAAGCTCTAGCTTTTGGTAACAAGTTGCTCATAATGATCTCATACTAGTCTTTCTCCCAGAACAATGTATGGGCTCTGTCCACCAAGATCTTCAACAATTGACCAAAGTTATGAATAGAAGCAGGCATTGTCTGGAACATTGCTCTGTTCCTGGGGTGATTAGTAACGAGGCAGAAACAAAGTCAGAAATGACTTGTGGTAAGCAATGGAAGACCACCAGAAAGTTCTAAATAAAGACTGGATGAAAGAAGGAAAGGATGGCCCACACGTGAAGAGACACTTTGACTAAAGGTTGAATTTTGTCCTTCAGATCCATGATCCCTAAATTAGGTGCAAAGGTCCCATGTTTCTTCACTGTCCCCAGTTTTCATGGAATGTTGATTCCCATGGAGAAGGTTTGAAGCTATATATAAACCCATGCAAAAAGTACACCTGTTGGAGAATGGCATTGCCTGATTCCATGACACCAATAGATACCATGTGTTAACAAAATATCCTAGAAATTTGCAGCCAAAGAAATCTCTCTCTTCTCTATAACAGTCCTTTTTTCAACAAGAATTATTAAACTGTTATCATGTGTCAGGCACCACTGTGGTACAGAGGTTTCAGCTACAACTCGACAGACAGGATCCCTGTTTTCATGGGATTTCCATACTAGGAGGAAAGACAGCCAATTTAATAAACACACAATAAATTTACAAAATAACTTCGGACAGAGATAAGATCTACAAAAAATAAAGATAAACCAGTTGACTTGAGACAGGAAGGTTGTGGGAAATGAATTGGGAAGAAGGTTAGCTACTCTAAAAAGTTAATTAACCATCAGAAAGTTTTAAATGGAGGAACACCTTAAGTCTTATTACCTAAGACAGGGGTTGGTAAACAGTAAATATTTTAGTCTTTGTAGATAACACAGTCTTTGTCACATTACTAAACTCTGACATTGTAGCACAAAAATAGTCACAGATTGCATATAAGCAAATGGAGATGGCCATGTACCAATAGCCTTTATTTACAACAACAGGCAGCTGGTGAGCTGTAGTTTGCCAAACCCTGAGCTAATATCTGGGGAAACACTGCTAGCTGCCTACTCCATACACTTTTGCATTCATCATTGATCACAGAACCCCAAGTCTGTTCAGGGTAATGCAATGCTCACTCTCCCAGGCTCTCAGACCCTAGGGTGACCATTAGACTCAGTTATGGCCAATGAGATGTAAGTGGATATCTCCAGGTAGGACTTGCAGGAAAAGATTTTTAAGATTGACAGTCTCAGCTGAAATGCTTTCATTCAACCTTTGCCCTTTTCTTTTTTTCTTCTCATCTGGAACTTAGATGGGTTTGGATCAACCATCTTGTATACATGGGTGTATGATAATTGGGGACATGGGCCCCTCCTCTGCTCCAACTCCCCCTCCCACAGTGTGGGAAGGCCATCTGTAAGTGGACTGTGAGACCTGGGGCTTGGCCAGCAACTTGCTCTAAGAAAGGCTAAGAGAAACCGCTTCTAGATGTGAGCCTGGACTGTAAACAGCTAGTGTTTTGATTTCAGACAGGCATGTCCTCCCCGCCGCATGCCCTGTCTTCCTGTTTCCTGCCCTCTATAAAACCTTGTATTGGGAAAATCTGGGTGGTAGCCAACAACAGCACCAGCCAGCCATCCCGGTGCGGCCAATCCACAGGCCAGATGGGACTTAGCAGGGGCAGCTTCCACAGAGGCAGCTGGTGCGGCAGGAAACGTCACAGGCCAGCCGCCACTGGTATGCATGCAAGTCCGAGTAAACCCATGCCTTTCACAGCCAATCCTCTAGGTTATTTCTTTGTCATCCACAAACTATACTATACACTGGGGTTTTCTGGGACCTCAGCTCTTTGCACAGCACATGAGAATGAAGGCTATGTGCTGAGGAGAGAAGAGATCAGTGTAGCAAGTGTCTGTCTCAGTTCATTATTTAGCTGCATAGCAGCAGGGACTGACTTTCTCCACACTCTGGCTTCTCTCACAAATGCGTTACTTCCACCTGAATGCCTTCCTGGCTGATACACCCCACTCTTTATGACAATATGGCTACCAACATGTGGGCTGAGATGGGTAAAAGAATTGCCATTATATTAATAACAGATGATCTATATAACAAACAACCAAAAATCTCTTGGCTTACAACAGTGTCTCTTTCTCTGGCATCTGTGGTCAGCCAGGTGATTCTGCTATTCTAGCTGTTCTCAGGCTGGGTTTGGGCCAGCTGCATCTGGATCAGTTGGCCAGCCAGGCAGGCTCTTCTCGCAGTGATGGCAGAGGAGGGAAGGACAAACGGAACCCACAAGGCTTCTGAAGGCCTGGGCTTGGAATGAGCGTACTGTCACTTCTGTCCATATTCCATTGGCCAAAGTAAGTCACATGACCAAAGTCCAAGACCAGGAAAGAGCACGCCACATTGAGTGGAAATAACACACATTCCAGGGCAAACGGCATGAATGCAGGGAGGCTGAAGAACCGGACCCACGCTTCACTACAGCACAGGTGGAGAGTATGAAGAAGGCAGGGCCAGTGGGAGCAGATGCTTTGGTCACTGTAAAACTTGCTGAACCTTAAGGATTTCTCAAGACTCATGAGTCTTCTTTTAGAAGAAGGAATACGGATTGTGTCTTTGCCTTCAATTATTAACACATCTTCCAAAAATTGTCCACAACTCCCAGAAATCTTTATAAGAATTTTATATATTCAAATGATGCTTTCCAGATCCTAAAATAATACATGTGGACTAAGAATGCTCAGAAAACAGAATTTAACTTTTCACAAGGATCTTTTCCATTAAAAAAGAATTCCCTACAATAACCTTTAGCAATAAAGACCCTTGCTTGTGTTTAGTCTTTAACAAGCACCAATATAGGCCACTTGACACTGATCCCAGTGATGATGATGAAGAAGAAGAAGAAGAAGATGGTGATGGTGATGATGGCGGTGCTGGTGATGATGATGATGGTGTGATGACGGTGATGATGATGGTGATGATGACGATGATGATAGTGTGATGACAGTGATGATGATGGTGATGATGACGATGATGATAGTGTGATGACAGTGATGATGTTGATGGTAATGATGAGATGGTGATGATGATGACAGTGGTGATGATGATAATGATGACGGTGATGATGATGATGATGATGGTGATGATGATGATGGTGGTGATGGTGATGATGATCATGATGATGGTGATGATGATGGTGATGACAACTAGCATATAAATGGTATTTACACAGTACTATATGCTAGGAACTGTTCTAGGTATTTGCAGCTTTAATAATTCTCTCAACAACCTCCTGCAGTAGGTACTATTATTACATCATTTTTCAGATGAGGAACCTGAAACACAGAGAAGTTAACAACCTTGCCTATATCACACAGCAAGTGCCAGAATAAGATTTTGATGCAGGGAGTCTGGCTCTAGAGCCTGTGCATGTAACCACCACTTTAGATTCTTGACAAAATAAGAAAACAATCCTAAGATCCACATGATTGAATATGAAATATGATCCACATTAATTGTTATAATTACTTATTCAAAGCAGTCCAGCTCATTTAAATTGGCAGGTCTGTGTAAACCAGGGACACCACCTGGTGAAACTGTTGTCTTTTGCTTTCTTTTCAGGGAGATTGGGATCATTAAATTCTAGAGACAATGACGGCTGGATTAAAAGGCAGTTGCGGTGTGGGAATGTTTCATCTGGGAGAGTGAAGTACTGCTTATGGAAGGACGTCGCTGTTGGCGGCTGTAATTCTTGGACATGTGCTATCCCTCAGTATATCATTAGCTGAAGCACCTGGGGATGCATGAAGACATGAATGGCAAGCTTTCCTCCTGCAGAATTGCTGACTTGTAAGGAAGCTGGTAACATACTTCTGCATTGGAAAGAACACAAGATGGGGAGATGGAGGACTGTACACTAGGCTCCGAGGTCAGGCACTCTCTCCCAAGGTCACAGGCCCTCCACTCTTGGGCACTGGGGAGTCAGGGCTGGAATGACATCTGCATCTGAGGAGCCCCCCGCCAGTGGAGGAGGCAGGGGTGAGACTGTTATACCCACACCACTTGATGGACATCCTGTAGGGCCTAAAGCATGGAAAGGGTCACGACCATGCCTGGAGGGGGAGGGCAGGTTCAGCTCTGACGGTCAGCAGGGCCCTGCTTTCCTCAGACAGAAGACCAGCCTGGCACTGAGGTGGGAACATCAGTGGAAAATAATAGAAACGGAGAAAAAACGGAGCCACTGTAACATGGAGCTGAAGCCCATCCCAGAGGAACTGCCTCGCACATTTTCTGCCTCAAACCTTTGGTTGGTAAAACAGGCGAAAAGCGCCGATGGGCTGGGCCTAGGCAACCTGTGTCCCAAGGAACCGTTTGCAGAGGTAACAGGAAAGCAGGTATTATGCTACTGGACTATGGCTACGGACTGAAAATTAAGCACCTTGTTTAGAATTAACATCACTGTTAGTTTATCTGCACCTATAAAACGCCTTCCTTCTATCAATGTAATTCTTCCCCTTCTCTGTCTCATAAACACCCATGGCCTGGGTCTTCTAATTGGAATACAACTTGGGGTTTCTGCCTGAATCCGTGCTTCACAAATAGCTTTTTCTTTTTTATCTGAAATAAATGTTTGCTGCCTCTCACTCAGGCCTTTTATTTTTAGGTGAAAAATAAAGTTTGCAAGTAAAAAATTAAGATTTGGGAGGTCAACTTCCTAAGCTAAGAATAAGAAACTAGATTTACACCACATCGCTAAACTCTGAGCTCCTTAGCTATTTACTAACTTTCAGGTGGAATGACTTGTGAGTCACCGGAAGCCCACCTAATCCAGCCCTGACTCCCCACATACGTAACCCTAATGTATTGCATTTACAGAGTTTTCAATAACATGCACTGAGTTGAAGATATTACAAAATTTTCAATGACATGTAATCTCAACTATGTGTATGTATGTCTGTAACCAACATATGATTTTTAAAAAATCTTTATTATTGAGAGTATTACAGTATTACTTTTTTCCTCCATTGTCCCCTCAACCTGGTTCCCACCCTGCCCCAGGCCTTCACTACCCTATTGTCTGTGAGCATAGGTAATGCATATATGCATGTAAGATCTTTGGTTACTCTCTTGTCGCCCTCTCACCCCCCTTCCCTATGGGATTCCTCAGTCTGTTCCATGTTTCCATGTCTCTGGTTCTATTTTATTAATGTTTTTTTTTTCATTAGATTCCTTGTTCATTTATTTTAATTTTTAGATTCAATTGTTGATAGATATGAATTTATTGCCATTTTATTGTTCATATTTTTTTACCTTTTTCTTCTTCCTCCTCTTCTTCGTAATACTGGTTTAGTGGTGATGAACCCCTTTAGCTTTTCCTTATCTATGAAGCTCTTCATCTCACCTTCAATCCTTGCTATCCATCACTTTGAATAGTCTTGCCACTCCCTTCTGGCCTGCAAAGCTTCTGTTGAGAAATCAGCTGACAGTTGTATGGCAGCGCCCTTGTAGGCAACTAACTGCTTTTCTCAACGTATGATTTTAATGGAAAACAATAAATTAAAAGGAACGCTGTTGATTGGTAGAGACGTGTGAACCAAAAGATTGATGCAGAAATGATCCTGGCACACAAAGCGCAATGGCGCCACGGCTAGAGAAGTGGAGACCCGGCAGAGTGAAGCAGGTGCCCTGGGAAGGGCAGGGTTAGACTCAGCCAGATGAGTGCTTAAATCCCAGCCAGCTATGCCACTTGGGATACATTCTTCACAACTGAGTCTCCTTTATTCATTGATTTCTTCGGCAAATATTTATCAAAAACTTACTATGAGTAAAAATGAGTACTGGACCCTATGGAACTGTCTCAGTTCCCCCACTGATCAAAATAAAGACAATAACACCTACCTTGCAGGGTTATTTTACAAATTCAGCTAAAATGCATGGGATAGGGTCCCTCACACATGCTTTACAAATGGTACCAGTTCCTATAGGCTGAAACCATAGGTTGGGATTTGATATAAGAATTCATATTCAGGAGCTAGAGTGCATTCCTACAGCTCACAGAATGTTCATCAAAAGCCAGATATGAGGTGAGACCCTTCCCATTGTCTCGCTGTCCCCCAGCCCCTCCCCATCATTACCCAGGTCACAGTCTACAGCAAAGGATCTTCAGGACATAATGGGCTGGTAGCAGCAGGCAGCGGCTCTGAGCCATTCTCACCCTGAGTGGTTTGCCTGAGTGAGAGCCAGGTTCCATGCCAGGAGCCACTAGCCTTATCTAGATAAACAGCCTTTATTTAGTAAAACCAAATGAAGAAGAGTCGGGATTTTTTTTAAAAAAAGAAAAATTGTCTGTCAGAAATATAAGCCTCACTCTAGAAAAAAAAAAAAAGAAATATAAGCCTCACATTGAGCACCGTGTCTTGGTGTGGAAGCCCAGATTTAAAAGAGCATTGCCTTTTGTTTCAAAAATGGGATGCAGTAGTGTCCTACGCAGAACAGAAACAGGGTCTCCAAGGAGGGTGATGCTGGCCATCCACCCAGGGGCGTGAAGTGGCTCATCTGACTTGAGAACCAGCCAATTGGGATGTCAAACGTGTGGCTTCTGAATGAAGGGGCAGAGAAAGATGTCCCCAGGAGAGGAGAAACATCAAATAGAACTGTAGACCTGCAGAGCTGGAAGGCACCTCGGCAATCAATAGTCTTCAAAATGTTAAGGCAATTGAGAGAGACCAGAAAAGTGAAGCAAATTTCCCCAAGGAACCCAGCCAGGGAAGACAGTGTCTTCACTCGGGTTCCCTCGAGAGCAGAGCCTGAGACAAAGGCTTGGGGGCAGAAGGTTTTGTGAGGGGTGATCCCAGGAAGCAGGGCTTAGGGAGCCTGAGACAGGGAAGGAGAAAGCCAACCCCAAAGGGCATTGCCAAGGTCACTGCTATGGGCAAGGGGAACTCATATTTCAATGGGACCCTTGAGCAGGGCACAGACTGCCCTGCAGGATGATCTGCCAGAGAATGCAAGGCAGAGTGTTTCTCTGTCAGGTCCTGTCCCCGGTGGCAGAGGATTGTCCCAGAGCTTTAACGCCCAGCACCTCTGCACACACATTGGCTAAAGGCCCCTGCTAGCTCCGCTATTGGAAAAGGTCCCGTGCAGAGAGCCATGACAAAGGACACATGCCTAAAGCCAGACATCACCAGCAGAAAGAGGATCAGAGCCTGCACAGACCTGTCCCCGGTGGCAGAGGATTGTCCCAGAGCTTTAACGCCCCAGCACCTCTGCACACAAAACCCAGGACTGCTGGCTCCCAACCGTTCACCTGCCTGCCTGCCTGATTGCCCCTAACTGCTTCTGCCTGCCAACATGATCACCCCCTAACCACTCTCCTGCCAGCCTGATCAATACCTAACTGCTCCCCTGCAGGCCTTGTCCCCCCCCCAACTGCCCTTCCTTGCAGGCCTGGTTGCCCCTAACTGCCCTCCCTTGCCAGCCCGGTCACTTCTAACTGCCCTCCCCTGCTGGCCTGGTCACCCCCAACTGCCCTCCTCTGCTGGCTTGGTCACTCTTAACTGCCCTCCCCTGCAGGCCTGGTCCCCCCCAACTGCCCTCCTCTGCTGGCCCAGTCACCCCTAACTGCCCTCCCCTGCAGGCCTGATCACCCACAACTGCCTTCCCCTGCTGGCCATCTTGTGGCGGCCATCTTGTGTCCACATGGGGGTGGCCATCTTTGACCACATGGGGGCGGCCATCTTGTGTTTGGAGTGATGGTCAATTTGCATATTACCTCTTTATTATATAAGATACCATTATATTTTTTATTTTTATTCATTTTTTTTATTTTGTTAATTGATTTCAGAGAGGAAGGAAAGGGAGAGAGAGAAACATCAATGATGAGAGAGAATCATTGAATGGCCCCCTACTGTGCATGCCCCCTACTGTGGATCAGGCCCGCAACCCAGGCATGTGCCCTTGACCAGAATTGATCCTGGGACCCTTCAGTCTTCAGGCCGATGCTCTATCCACTGAGCCAAATCGGCTAGGGCCAGAGACTCTTTATGTAGTGCCTTGAAGGCCAAAAATGTAAAGCTCTGCCATGTAGCATTCCAACTCTACCTTGAGGTCACAAAGTGACCTTGAACCCTAATGTTAAGAGGAAACGCTGAGCTCCTTGAAGGTACAGGCAGTATCATGTCCTAACAGTATCCTGAGTTAGAAATTTTTCACCTCTAAAGCACCTCAAAGCCCGCATTGTAATATGTAAGTCAGTATGTAAGAGAGGTCTGAAAGAAAATGAGTTCTTTCCTTTTTTTTAAGTTATCTTTATTGTTGAAAGTATAACAGATGTCCCTTTTCACTCCTCATTGCCCCCATTTACCCTCTTCCCCCACAACTCCCTTTTTAATTTTTCTTATTGATTTTTCAGAGAGGAAGAGAGAGAGAGAGAAATATCAATGTGAGATAGAAACAACCTGGGTATGCGCCTGACTGGGAATCAAACCCGTCACCTTTCAATGCACGGGATGACACTCCAACCAACTGAGCCACACTAGAGGGGCAAACACGGGTTAATTCTAAAGGAGCATTTAAGCAGCATACCTCAGAAGCCAGAATCAATGTTCTCCTTTCCTTGCAAGGCTGTTCCTTATGTCCTTAAAGGAAACTCAGTTTACAAATTCACTGTAGGACCAGTGAAGTGTCTGGAAATATGAGAAATGACAAGAGATGCCAAAAATCTGCCTTATTCATTTGCAAGGTGCATACTAACAACCAAACAAATCCTGCCGCCCGGTTTTACTGTTCCAGATGCAGTTCCAGCCCCCACTCCAGGAAGGTCGAGGTGAAGCGCCAGCACCGCCCCCCCCCCCGCCCCCCCCCCCCCCCCCCCGCGCCCCTCAGGAAAGCTATGGAGCAGTGCCGGGTGTCCCGCCAGGTTGGGTGAGTTCCCGGAACACAGCTATGCCAGAGCCGCTGGGAAATGCTCAGCCAAATGCATGTATCCTGTGAGCCTCTCCCTCAGAGATAGCAGGGCATAGTTTAAATGATATATTAGAGAGCAGAATGCCAAATCGATGTGAATTTTAAGATAAAACCTGTAACTGAAGACTTTTGATGCTCTCAAGGAGTCTGCAAGTAGCCGGGACCCTCAAAGTGGAACTGGCCTCCTCTGCCCTAGAGTGACTCTGAGGGCAAACACCCACGAGGGGAAAGCTCTCTGGGGTCAGACAGACCTGGATCCAGAAGATGCTCCCAGCAGAGGGTGAGGCAGTCAGTCTCTGAGGCTCGGACTCCTCGTCTGCCAACAGGTGGGTAGGAGCATGGCTGTTGGGAGAATGCAGTGATATCTACATAATAAAAGCCTAAGCCACAGTTACAGTGAATCAACCAGAATGACTGGTCGCTATGATGCACACTGACCACCAGGGGACAGACGCTCAACGCAGGAGCTGCCCCCTGGTGGTCAGTGCGCTCCCACAGGGGAAGTGCCACTCAGCCAGAAGCCAGGCTCATGGCTGGGGAGCACAGCGGCGGTAGCAGGAGCCTCTCCTGCCTCAGTGACAGCGCTAAGGAGCAGTGAGCAGGCAGGTGGTAAGGAGCGAGGGGTCCCAGACTGTGAAACAGCCCAGGCTGGGCTGTGGGACCCCCAACCCCCACCTCCAGTGCACAAATTTCGTGCACCAGGCCTCTAGTACTAGAATAGAATGTCTACAATATAGTCAGTGCGTAATGAACACTTGTTTACTTCCTTATTTTTATAAGATGGAAGCAAATGAGAATTCAAGATTCAAGAAGGGCTTGAGCCCTGGCCCGGTGACTCAGTTGGTTAGAGCATCGCCCCGAACACCAGAAGGTTGCAGGTTCAATTCCCAGTCAGGGCATATGCCTAGGTTGTGGGTTTGATCCCTGGTAGGGGTGTGTACAGAGGGCAATGAACTGATGTTTCTGTCATATGTCAATGTTTCTCTCTCTCCCCCCACTATCCTCTTTCTAAAATTAGTAAACACACACACACACACACACACACACACACACACAAAATCCTCAGATGAGATTTAAAAAAGAAAAGGGTTTAGCTGTGTGAGCTACGTGTCCGAGGAGCCTGCTGCACTGGTGGCCACACTGCCCGCGCCCCCCATTCCGGCCCTCCCCCTCACTGGGACCCCACTGCCCTCCTGCTCAGACTCTGGGCCTGGTCTGTTCAGGCTGCTAGAGCAGAATGGTTATAAACAATATCTTCTTTCTCACAATTCTAGAGGTGGGAGTCAAGACACTGGCGGATGGAGTGCCTTGTGAGGGACTGCCGGGGTTCTTGTCCCAGCGTTACAAAGGGGTGCAGCAATCTGGAGAAAGGAGCTGATGTGTAGATTCAAGGAGTCCAAAGACAAAAGATAGTTTTGAAAGGCATTGGGGGTCAGAGGAGCTTCAGCTAAAGGAGCTAAAGACTACCCCTTGACTCAGGACCTGTGCTTTTATTAACACAATTTGTCCTAAGGTGAGATGGAGACATACACTTCAAAGGGTAGGGTATCAAAGGGTAGGGTTTACAGAAGCATTATCAGATTGGGGAATAGCCTACAGCTGTTCAGGTGTTTGGCCAACAGGAGGCAATAACATGCAGATTAAGATGCCCTGAGCTGTCTGGCAGCAGACAATCCTATTCAGGTTTGGGCAAGTGCCATTCAGCCATCTCAGATGATTTAGCCCTGCTGACATGTTGGAATTGGCTTCCGGCAAGGGACCACCTTCTTGTTCACAGAGGGCCACTTCTTCGCCCTCAGGCAGCGGAGGGCAAGGGAGCCCCTGTGGGTGTAAGGACACTAACCTGTTCCTGAGGGTTCCACCCTTGGGACCTGACCCCCTCCCAAGGCTGCCTGTCTTAACACTGTCACCCTGGGCTAGGGTTTCAGCACCTGGGCTTGGAGGGTGGGACACGCTCCGGCTCCGGCAGCTCAGATGCTGGGATGTCAGGCACATGACAAGACAGAGGCTCTGAAGGCCTTTGCACTCCCACGTGCTCTGCCGCTGCCTCCTGCCAGCACCTTGAGAAGGGCGTGGTCGGGCACGTGGCTGCAGAGAAGACCCAAGGGCAGCAGGGCCCGTCACCTCAGTGTCCCAGCCGAGGCCATGCCAGGTAAGCCAACGGGCAGCCAACCCTGGAAATGTGGGCAGGCCCAGCCAGGTCCCTGGCCGCCTACAGCGGAGCCGACACAGAGCGAGGTACCGTTCCTTGGCGGTGTTCGTCACCCACGGTGCAGGGAATAGGTAGCCGACCCAGTGTTCTGGCCTGAACTCTGTTCCCCAAAATTCATATGCTGCAGCCCTAACCCCTGTAGCTCAAAATGGGAGTGTATTTGGAGGGAGGGCCTGTAGAGAGGCAACCAATGTATAATGAGTCCCTTAGGGTAGACCCTAATCCAATGTGACGGGGGTGTCCTTATAAGAGGAGAAATTTGGACACAAAAAGGGACACCAGGGGCAGGAGTCTCGGGGAAGAGGCCTGTGAGGGCCCAGCGGGAGGTGCTGCAGGCAAGCCCAGGAGGGAGCCCAGAGCAGTTCCCGGGGCGGCCCTCAGAGACCCACCTGCCAGCACCGTGGTTTCCCCACCCGCCTCCAGCATGGTGAGAAAATAGGGTCTCATTGTTTAAACGCCCTTGTCTATGGTGTGTGGTTTGGCACCAAGCTGGGTAACACCGGGATCTCAAAGCGCAGACAAGACGCAGGCTCCGCTGGGCCTTCCACGTGTCCCTCAAAGAGCTCTCAGAACTGCCCTGTGCAGCCGGCCCCAGGGCCCATGCGTCTATGTCTCTGGGTCTATTTTGTTCATCAGTCAGTGTGCAGCCTGCCCCACGCTGAGTCAGACAGTGTGCAGCCTGCCCCAGACCCCGTGCTGAGTCAGACAGTGTGCAGCTTGCCCCAGACCCCACGCTGAGTCAGACAGTGTGCAGCTTGCCCTGTGCTGAGTCAGTGTGCAGCCTGCCCCACGCTGAGTCAGACAGTGTGCAGCCTGCCCCAGACCCCACGCTGAGTCAGACAGTGTGCAGCTTGCCCTTTGCTGAGTCAGTGTGCAGCCTGCCCCAGACCCCGTGCTGAGTCAGTCAGTGTGCAGCCTGCCCCAGGCCCCGGGCCGTGTTGAGTCAGACAGTGTGCAGCTTGTCCTGTGCTGTGTCAGTGTGCAGCCTGCCCCAGGCCCCGGGCCGTGTTGAGTCAGACAGTGTGCAACAGTCCTGGACCGTGCTGAGTCAGATAGCTCCCTCTGGGCTGACAAGTGCAGTGCAGCCCAGCCAGAGGGGTCGTCCTGCCCGCGCAGAGGATCCCAGGGCTGATGTCCCTTCCAGTGTGCATCACCAGGAAGTCAGGAGGGTAGACAGTTGTACCAATGTTTACCCTTGTCCCTTCTCATGTGTTTTTAATCATACTTTTGTGCTGACAGTGACCACTGTTGAAGTTTCTTTAACTGACCAATGAAGAGTCCAGGGGAAAGCCACCCCAAAGAGTGTGGTTGAGGAGTTACATCTGTCAACATCTGCCGTAATAAAAGTTAAAATTAAGAAGTTTAAAAACAGCCCTCGCCAGTTTGGCTCAGTGGACTGAAGGGTCTTGGGTTCAATTCTGGTCAAGGGCATATGCCTGGGTTGCAGGCTGGATCCCCAGGAGGGGGCATGAAGGAGACAGCTGATCAATGATTCTCTCTCATTGATGTTTCTATCTCTCTCTCCTTCTTTCTTCCTCTCTGAAATCAATAAAAAAAATATTTCTAAAAAAGAAAGAAATTTTAAAATAGTCATTTATTTTAAAACAGCAATTATAAACTCACTAGAGGCCTGGTGCACAAAATTCGTGCATGGGGGGGTGGGGAGCGGGTCCCTCAGCCCAGCCTGAACCCTCTCCAATCTGGGATCCCTTGGGGGATGTCCGACTGCCGGTTTAGGCCCAAGTAGGATCAGGCCTAAACTGGCAGTTGAACATCCCTCTCACAATCTGGGACCACTGGCTCCTAACCACTCACCTGCCTGCCTGCCTGATCACCCCTAACCACTCTGCCTGCCTGCTTGGTCACCCATAACCTCTGTCCCCTGCTGGCCTGGTCACTCCTAACCACCTCTGCTTTGGCCCCTGCCACCATGGCTTTGTCCGGAGGAACGTCCAGTCTAATTAGCATATTACCCTTTTATTAGTATTGATGGTTACTGAGCAGTGCATTCTGGGGAACATGGGGAAGCAGCCCTATGACTCAGAGACCAGGGACTCCACAGGAAGCTGGGCGGTCCGGTCTCACTCAGCAGAGGACGGGCCTGGGATCATGGGCGAGGCCTGGACTGTGTTTAGGTCTGAGGAGCCTCCCTCCTCCAGGCACCACTTGCTCAGTGGCCTCCCACACACACCCTGACCCGGGTTCAAACCTGCCACCCTTCAATGTACAGGACGAAGCTCCAACCAATGGAGCCACCCGGCCAGGGCAGTTATTCTTCGCCTTTCTTTTCTTTTACTTTTTAATTTTATTTTTTACTCTTTTTATTAAATCTTTATTGTTGAAGGGTTTACATAGGTCCCCTTTTCCCCCTATTAACCTTTTCCAGCCTATTACCCACCCCCAGGCCCTCACCACCCCATTATCTGTGTCCAGGGGTGATGCATATATGTACACAAGGCCATTGGTTGATCTCTTCCCACCCACTCCCCTCCCCCGCCTTCCCTCTGAGGATCCACAGTCTGTTCATGCGTCTGTGTCTCTGGGTCTATTTTTGTTCATCAGTGTATTTGGCTCATTAGGTGTTAAAAGTGCTCTGGTTGTGATCACTTGGGTTTTCTAAAGATGCAGTCATATCACGTACAAATCTTTTTTCTTTTTCCAAATGTACGTGTGGACACATTGGGAATATAGATACCAGAAACAGAAGTCTGTGGATAAGTTGGGAATAGGATGCTTTTTCTTTCACACATGACCCTGTGCTCCCGCCGTGTTGAGAACACCAAGTACTGTGGCTGCAGGGAGGCTCTCATTGGCAACCCATCCACATAGAGCCATAGCCTCCCCCTCCATCAGCCGCAGCTCCCAGGATAGACGCATGCACCCCTCAGCAGAGGTGGGGGCACTTGGCCACCTCCTGCAGGCTTGCCCCCTGTCATCACCCGGTGGGGCCCACCTTCCACATATCACCCTCTTGTTCCTACTCCCAGGCCTTTCCATGCACTTCCTCTCACCCAGCCCCCTCCCTCCTCCCATCATGTCCGGAGCCCCAGGTGCTGTCCCTGCGAGGTCTGTGACACTCCCTACCAGACCGTTTCATCTCATTCTTCCATGGCGTCCAGTGTTTCTTCTGCCTCGTTAACTTGGTTGGAATCAGAACGGAAATGGCTCCATCTTCTAATCCATTTGTGTCCTTCCCACCCCTAAGTTAATGCCGTGTCCTTAGTATGTGGCTATGAGATGTCTCTATGACTGAGCTAGGAAACCTTTCATGTTTCTCTTTCCTTTTCTTTCATCTCAGGATAACTGAGCTCTGTGGTTTGTGTGGGACCAAAGGCCCTGGAATGCAATGCTGAGCCCTCTGAACTCATTTTATTCTTTATTGTGTTATTTGATTCCTGGGGTTGAATTAAACAGGAAAACAGAAGAAAATATACCCTTAGATATACAATCTGAGTTATTACCCGGAGATTTCCACGGGAGCTGACACTGAGGCATGAGACGCATGTGTTTATTGGTCAGTTTCCTCACCTGTGGGACGAAGGTTGAACCCACCCCTCGGATCCTTTGGAGGCTGGATATGATGCATCCAGAGGGATTAACTGGCGGCTCAGAGAGTAAGATCAGAAGTCAACAGACACTTGTTTCCTTTACCTGGACAGAGTTAGAAAAAAACAACTCCTTTTATCATAACACCTGGAAGGGCTATGCCTGTGGGAGGGCGTGCAGGGAACCGGGGCTGCCCCCTTGCTCCTGCCCCGCCCACCCTCCCTCCATCCCTGCACTGGCCCAGCGTCCTGGCTCGGCTCCTCCCCCATCAGGGAACCACTCAACTCAGGCTCTGGCCCCGCCCATCCCTCAGGGAGGAGCATGCACAGTTTCTTGTGGCTGTGGAGGGGAAGGTGGTGGGTTCTTCCTGAGGAGGGTGTTTGTGCTTTACAGCTGATGCTCTCAGTCCACCTCTCAGCAGGGAAGGCTGAGGGGCGCTGCAGGCGCTGAAGGCCTTGTTGAAGTCTTCGCTCAGGAGCCTCTCACGGAGGTGAGTCCTCGTCCCGGGAGGCTGCGCAATGGAGGCACCATGTTCCTTTCAGAAGAAACTGAGGATAGATCAGAAGCTGCCGGCTGGGGAGAGGGACCAGGAGGTATGCCTTGTGCCTGCTTGCCAATCACCAGTCCTGCCCCATGCCACCCAGCCCAGTTCCCCGTGGTTCCCCGTTGGCCATCCAGTGATGGGAGCCTGCGGCCCTGGGGGGGTGGGGACCAAGAGGTCTTCCATGCACCTCCTGGTGACCAATCTTTTGGTCATTTATGGTCGTGACGCTTCTTGGCCTTTTATTATTATGACTAGAGGTCCAGTTCACGAAATTCGTGTACGGGGGGGAGGGGGGAGGGGGGAGGGGGGAGGGGCTGTCTTTCAGCCCGGCCTGCACCCTCTCCAATCCTGGACCTCTTAAGGGATGTCCGACTGCTGGTTTAAACTGGCAGTTGGACATCCCTCTCACAATCCAGGACCACTAGCTCCAAACCACTCTCCTGTCTGCCTGCCTAATGCCCCCAACTGCTTCCCCTGACAGCCTGGTAGCCCCCAACTGCCCTACCCTGCTCGCCTGCTTGCCCCCAACTGCCCTACCCTACCAGCCTGGATGCCCCCAACTGCCCTCCCCTGCTGACCTGGTCAACCCCAATGGCCCTCCCCTGCTGGCCTGGTCACCCCCAACTTCCCTCCCCTGCTGGCCTGGTCGCCCCTAAACCCCTGCCAGCCTGGTCGCCCCTAACTGCCTCTGCCAGCCTGATCACCCCTAACTGCCTCTGCCAGCCTGATCGCCCCTAACTGCCCCACCACCATGGCTTTGTCCGGAAGGAAGTCGGATGTCCGGAAGATGGCCAGTCGACCCGGTCTAATTAGCATATTACCCTTTTATTAGTATAGATAGATTATATAGGGTAGGATTGCTTAAATAGGGGGGGAGCCTTTTTCAGTAGGAGGAGATGCTTTTGGCAGACAAAAGTGCATAACCCCTATATCTGGACTGATAGCCAGCCATATGCACTATACTGCCAAACTGGTCATTAAAAAATTGAACCACTTTCTTACACCTTACACCAAACAGCTATTGCCCTTAAAACCCCTCCTTAGCCCCCACCTTAGGTTCTGCCTTTGCAGTTCACCCAGAGTAGGTTCTGATTGGTCGGTTTCTATGCCAGTCAGCGTCAAAAACTCTGCCTCCTAGGCAGTCATTGGCTCCTCGCATTTCACCCAGATTTGGTTCTGATTGGTTGATTTCTATGTCAGTCAGGGCCAAAAGCTCCACCTCCTAGGCAGCCATTGGCTCCTCACAGTTCACCCAGATTTGGTTCTGATTGGTTAATTTCTATGCCAGTCAGGGCCAAAAGCTCCACCTCCTAGGCAGCCATTGGGTCCTCTGGGAAATCCATAATGGCCCCACCTTTATATCAGCACCAGCCCTTCAGTCACGCCCCCAGTCTGCTACTGGGTGTATCTCTGGCCGCTCTGAGAAGCAGCACCTCAGGTCTGTGCTGGTGGCAATTTTGAATTCTCATCCCTGACCTAACCTTCATACAGTGCAAGCTCCTTGAAGGCAAGCATTTGTCTTGTTCATTCTTATTTCACTCATAGACTTTGCATCTATGCTAGCACCACATGGTGACTGGTCGAATGGTTGGTTTGGTCGTCATGTTCACTGCCTTTTTATATATATAGATTGCATCTAATGTAGATAACATACTATTTTGAAAACTAATTTTTCCACAAAAGTATTTAGTGAGAAAGTGGGAATGTTACAGCTTTGCAAATCTCTTCACTGCCTGGCCTGACAGGACAGCTGGGTGCTCACATGCACTCCCACGCTCAGCCACAGAGGCATGTGGCTTGTGGGGGTGTGAGAAGGACACCAGCCTCATGCAGACCTGCTGCTGGAAGAGGGCCAGGGTGGATAGAACAGCGCTTTCTGATCACTGTGGGTCACGCTCACTGAGAGTTCACGACAACCAGACAAGGCAGTTTCTGCAGGTAAGTTGCAATGTACAATAACAATAACTTTTGTTCTGAAATCTTATCAATAACTTCCCATATTCTGTTGTTACAATAAATCTGTGGTCCTACCTTAATATACTCTAAATGGATGTGTTACCCATGCATGGTTTTCTCACTCAATTCTGCAGATGTTCCAAATGACCGCACATTTCATTATACAATATCAAAAAGTGTATTAATACAGCATTGATTTTGTCAGTAAAACAGGTGGTTTTGTTTCTGTTTGTTTTTTATTGAGAGCCCATGTGGCAGGGAAGTAGTCCATGAGTTAACCGCTGCGTGAGATACACGGCCTCGTTTTGGGCTAAGACAAGCAGGGCAGCTTACCCACAGCTGGTGTTTCATCAGTTGCAAAGATCAGCCCAACACTGTCTTCAGGTTATCATAAGAAATGTTTTGACCTCACAGACACCCTGAATGGGTTTGGGGGTCCCCAGCGCACACTTTGAGGCGCACTTCTCCAGGATGACACTGAAAAGATAGCCTGTCATCTTTTTGCCTTGTTTGTGAGTTTTTGATCATTTTTCTTAACACCTCTGATTTTCACAAAAATCAACAGATCGTTTGAACGGAGCTGGAAGCAGGGGAGAGGGTGGAAAGGTGAGCAGGGCTAGTGAGGGGGGGTTTCAGGCCACTGCCTGATGCATTTGTGAGCAAGACCCCAGGAGGGAGAGAGTGTGCACTGGGAAGCAGGCATTGAGGCGGGAAATCTCTGAAAGCAGACGAACCAGAGCAAGTGGGGGGGGGGGGGCTTACAGGTTTCAAATGCAGCCCAGTATCTGGTTACCTTGTCTCATCCAAGTTAAATAGCATAATCACTGCAGGGTATATGCTCCTGGAAGCTCTCAGTAGATAAATTAAACTTCAAAAGAAACAACTGCTTAGAAATCCTTGTAAATATAGTCCTTTGCACCCAGCTTGTGAGTACTCACTGAGTACTTCCCCTGGAGGACGTCTGGCTCCCGAGAGCTTGTGCCCATGTTTCTTATGGATGATGGAGTGGGGCAGGGAGGAGTCAGCCACTCAGCCATTCCACCTAATGCCCTGTGCCCACCCTGTGCCAGGAGAGGGACAAAGTGCTGAGCCAAATCCAACCCAGCCCTCCTCACAGTCCAGGAGGAGGGAGAGCCACACAACTGAATACACAATACAAACAGACTGCATGCCCTTGGGGATAGGAATGTGGTACCATGAGAACATAAAATAAAGCTGCCCTGGGCTGGGGACTGAAACACTTCTGGGAAATAAAATCTGCTCCGTGATCTATGGACTCAGGTTGAGCTCATGGTCACGGGCTTTGGGGGCTGAGGGCACGTGTGAAGAGGCCCTATAACGCAGAGCATGCCATGCCAGCAGTGCTCAGAGGCACGGCAGTGAGGAGTGGGGAGGCCATACCGGCCTCGGAGCCCATCAAAGAGTGGGGGTCACTGCTACCTCTGACTCTCCCTTCCCGAATTCCCTTCTGCTGTGGAGGCAATGGCTCGGCTTCACCAAGCTCTGGAAGAGAAGAACAGACCTTTAACCCCTGAACGTGGTCACTGGGTGTGGGCTGTCCTCCCAATTCGCACACAGCTGGAGTATGTCTGGCGCTCCTGAGGGGTCTGCACGCACAGCCCGGCACCCCCCATACCCACCTTGTATGCCAGCGAGACCCACTTCTATGGCAAATGCGGGGGCAGTTCCTCCAGGAAAAAGTCCGGAGGGAGCAGTTAGTGAGAGTGTGAGAAGAAACAAGTCATCTTTTCTGTCAAAGAACAGTTTAGACAGCTGCCATTTTAGACTGTGTGAGTTGGCAGCTGCCATGTTGGCCGCATGGTTTGCAGCTCCCCTGGGGGCCACCATCTTGAAACAGCAAAGGCCAGCCCTCCCTTTGCATTAGCCAATCAGGAAAGACTGTGTGCCTGAGCTTCAATCAAGAGCAAGGGACAGGTCACATGCATCAGGGATTATAAAGCCGAGCAGACCTGCTCGGTGTGCCTGCACTTCCAGACCATGTGTGCGCACCCTTCTACGTAGAAGTAAAGATGTTTGCCTGCTGCCTGGCTCCTGAGTATGTTTTGTGTTCTACCAGGACCCCTGACTTGGGGGGCTCGCCTTATTTCTAACAAGAGGAACAGCCACAGAGGCTGGTCGCGATGTGAACTGCGTCATCCCCTCCCGATTAACCCTCCCAGGCTCCCCTTCCCAGCCAGCTCCTCTCTGGCCTCGTGCTCATGCTTGGCTGGTGGCACAGCCTTGCTGTCCTTTGGGGGAATGGGAGGAGGTGGGGGGGCTGAAACCCTGATCACCTTCCACTCAGGCAGGGCGAGGCACCTGTCTGATCCATTCACTGATAAAATTGGGCAAAGGAACACCAAGAGACACCAATGAATAGCCTGGATGCCAAAATTCCCCCAGCCCCCAGCTATGTCACAGCAGCCCTTTCTTCTCCTAATGACCAAGGTTCATTGCCCGACCTAGGTGGTGACCCCGCCTCCTGCCTGGAGTGTTTTCACACAGTAGCCTAAAGTGCTCAGCCTGTAGCCATAGCTCCCACTCACGGGAATGCACTCGCACTCCATCCCGTGGCAGGCATTCCTTCTTCGGAAACCAGGGCCTTCAGCCCAGAGGCCAAAGCTGCAGACACAAGAAGCCCACGAGGTCACTGGGTTGTGTAAGAGAGGCCACCACCCTCCATGCCCAGGGGCCTCTCCGCTGAGGCCATGCGAGGGACAGACAGCAGAGTCCTCTGCAAGCAGCACCCAGGAGCTGGCTGGCAAGTGCTTCGCTGCTGGAAGGGTGCTGAGGGCTGGGCTGAGTGTGACAGCGACCACCACAAGCAAGCAGCAGCTAGCACAGAAGCAAAGGAAGACAGAACGAGCACAGGGAGGGAGAGTCTGGTGACTTGTAAAGAAGCAACATTCTCACTAAAGTGGGGGAGGGGGTCGTGGTCGAGTGATTGTCCTGAGGGCTCGGGACCAGAATGTATGGTAACATGCGTTTCCTCGCTGGGGAAGCACGTCCACTCACTTGCAGGTGGAAACAGACTGAACTTCCATGCAGGCTTGGGATTTGCCAGGTGAGCTAAGAGGTTTCAGAGAGATGCGAAGTCCAAGCTCTGTGAGAAGAGAGCTGATGGTGGTGAAACAGGAACTTTAGGGGAATGTAGGCAGGCTTAGGGAATTTTTAGAATTGGGGTCCATGGACAAGCACAGGGCTACAGACTGGGAGAAGGTACAACTCCACAACACAAGGAAGCCAGGTGCAGCTACATTTCCATAAGGCAAAGGGGCTGGAAGTAGCCAAACAAGGTCTATATTTACAAAATAGAGGAGGAGGAAAGCCCAGAAGGAACGGAAGGACTATGAGGGAGGCGGGCTTAGGAATCACTATAGTAACCAATTTGAAGGGAATATTGACCAATCAGAGGGGACACAGGAACTGCAGCCTTTATAAACCATGGAAACAGGAAGTCGGTGGGACCCTTCCCCCTCCCGACCTGGGACTCATCCATTCTGTGGGACACTTTCCCTCTCCCCACGTGGGAGTCTGTACTTGTTCTTCAATAAATCTCCACCTTTGCTATACTACCCCCTCTGTCCATGGATTCATTCTTCGACTCTGGTGGACAAAGAATCCGGGTTCCATTCCAAAAATTTCGTATCAGTGGGGAGGCTGAAATGGTCAGCCACGAGGGACTCATAGGACTGAAGAGCCTGCACAGAGGGCATCTATGAACGAGCACCCAGAGGCTGGGAAGCTGGGATCGGAGCCAGGCCCGGGGACCGGCACCTCTGCAGGTGGCACGGTTGGGGTGAGCTCCCCTGTGTGAGCGCCATGGCGCCCAGGTGGAGTGGGCAGTGGTTACAGGAGGGTCGAACTAAGAGACCGGCCTCTTGGAAGACCACCTGTGTAGATGGACGGCTCCCACCAGATCTTGGCAGGCCAAGGGCCAGAGGGCAGACAGGAGCCACAGGCAGCTTCTGAGACAAAGGTAAGTGGCCAGCGGAATAGTGCTCTTCTCATTTCCTAACAAGAAACATAAGGTACACAAGCCTGACTGAGCTTCCAAGGACTGGGCCTCAACACATAATCGGAGCCCTGACCTCCAGCTCCCTCCAGGCCCCTCGCTCCCCGCACTGCCCTCCAGCTCCCTCCCAGGCCCCTCGCTCCCCGCACTAACCTTCTAGCTCCCTCCCAGGCCCCTCACTCCCCGCACTGCCCTCCAGCTCCCTCCCAGGCCCCTCGCTCCCCGCACTGCCCTCCAGCTCCCTCCCAGGCCCCTCGCTCCCTGCCCAGCCTCAGCATCACCCCTGGCACAGGCCTCAGACCTGGCCCTGCCTCCGGGACACAGCCCCACCTCACCTCGCCTGGGCCGCTCTGCCCTCACTTCCTTGCTCTAGTCACAGACTCAGGTTTTGTGCCTCAGGACCTTGGCATGTGTTGTTGCATCAAAAATCAGCGAGCTGGACAAGACGCCTTAATGAGCCAGTTCGTTAGGAGTCATCTTTATTGTGCACAGGTTCAGAGCAGATTACCTCTGTCACGTTCTGAACATCCAGAGGAGGAAGCATTCTCTTTTTATATCTTTTAGGTCCTTGTGTAAGTTATTTTTACAGACCATTTGTAACCTTGAGTACATATCATATCTAACAAACACCTGTAACCTCGAGTTCATATCATATTTATACAGACACCTGGCATGGGAGTATTATCAGTCTCAGCATATCAGCCCTTTAAGGAGGATGGCTAGCTTGCAAGGTCAGACAGTTAGGTTTATCTTTTCTATTATTTAAGCTAAAAAACCACAAAGTTATTTTCCAGAGTAAGAGACTATCTAAAAATAGCAGAGTTGACCTACAGAGTAAGAGACTGTCTAAGAATAACAGAGTAGTTCAAGCAGCAGTTTTCCAAAGGTGGGATCACTATGCTTCAGTGTAACCGCAAAGAAACCGTTCCTTTGATGCACCCTTCCCTCCTTTCCGCCCCTTGTTCACCCCGGCCTCACCCCGCACCCGCCTCACCCACCTCCTTCCTCGGCATCCACTCGCTCATCACTCGACGCTCAGGGCCGTGAGCTAATAACCTTAGGGAACAAAGCCTCAGGTGAGAGGCAGTTTCAAGCAAACTGAGGTCACATCTGGGCCTCAGCTGTCTCCACTGCAGGCCCGGGAAAGCTGGCCCAGCACCCCTCCCACCCCCTCCTGCAGAGCTCTTCCCGGACACCCCAGCTCAGTGGGCACCTGGGTCCCCGGCTTTCTTGTTTGGAAGGCACAGCTAGTCTTACTTCCTGCCTGTGTTCTCCTTGCAGCCCCCCCCCCCCCCCCCCCCGCCATCCCCGCACACACTGGGCTCGAGCACTCCCCAGCCTCCTGGTACTGGGCTCATCCATCGCACCTTCCAAGCTGATTGTGCCCCGTTGTCCTGGGCCAGTCACACCACAGTTGTGATTTCCAGCATTGTCACTGCAGTTACGACCGTAGGTCCTCCACACGACGGTTCTTCCCCGGGCCCAGCTCCAGGTGCTCAGAGCAGCAGTCACCAGCCGGTGGTCCCGTGGTCCTCGGGCCACTGCTTTTCCGTGAGATCCGAAAGGTTGGCGGCCGCTGCTCCAGAGCACAGCCTGCGGAGCACCAGGCCGAGGCCCCTCCCCCTGTGCCACCCCTGCCAGGCAGCCTGTTGTGCAGCTGGGCAGGGGAGGGACACGTCCACTGGCCCCAGCAGTGGCCCCCAGTCCCGGTGACCAGCCTCCTGTGCTGCCCAGGCCAGTGGCCCGTTTGGAGAGAGCAGCTGGGAATGGAAAGCCTGCAAGTAGTCCCCGCCAGCCCCGTCCCCGGAGAGGCTGGGAAGGGTGGGCACATTTTGCCTGAAACACCTGCCCCCCTTTTGTGCAGCTCACCCCCTAAGGAAGCCCCTGACTCGGCTTTAGAAGCCCATTTCTTTGTCATTTGTCTGCTTTGCATTTATTTGCACACAGGACAGGAGATAAAATGTCGTGAGAACACAGACTGGCGCGCGGAGGCCTCCTCTCCACCAGCCGCTGCTGACGCTGCTCCGCATGAGGCGCCCGAGTCCTTGGAACACCCTGACTGTCCCCATAAGAAACTCGAATTGCAAGGAAAGGGCAAGTGAAACAGGAAGTGCACGGGGGACAGGAGGCAGGGACAGGCCACGCCATTTCGGAACTGGCTCCGCTGAACAGTCACAGGCCCGCACCCAGCTGCCAGGGGTCCTGTCCCCCAGCAGCTGCCACCAGCTCCTCCGAACCCCTCTGCCCCCACTCTCAGCTCCCCGCCTCGACCCTCCTCACCTCTTGCCTCCTAACTGACCTGCTCACTTCCGACCTTGTCTGCCCTCGGACTCTCGTAGCAGGAAGAGGTAGGTACTGCACAGGCAGAGCAGGTAAAGTCACACTTCCTCTTTAAAGACTAAAAGCTCCCAATGCCTGCACCCCCTCCCAGCTAACTGCCCCAGGGTCTGCTTCCCGGCAGCCCGGCCAGAGCGCAGAGCCAGGCACTCAGTGCCGTGCCAGGGCAGTGCCACGACAGAGGAGGCACACGCTCTGGGCCCAGAGGAAGGGTCTACCCCAGCCTCGAGGTGACCAGCCAGGTAGAAGCACCAGAGAAACTTCCTGAAGGAAGTGCCACTTAAGGAACAAGGGTGAGTAAGCCCAGAGGACTCGGGGCAGGGCATGCTGCACAGAGGCTGGGAGATGCAGCTGGGGAGGCGGGCAGGGGAGGGGAGGCGGGCAGGGGAGCGGGAGGCCTGTAGGGAAGGCGAAGGCAAGCCAGGAGCCCTAGGGAACCGGATGGAGGCCCCACCCAAACCCACATGCCCTGTGAGGTCACAGAGGGCACTGGGCTTCCCACTGTGGGCCGGGAATGTCTGTGCCAGCTGAGCTGCGCTGCGCTGCGCGGTGGGCTGCAGACAGCGGCTGGCTGACCTGGGCCCGCAGGCCCTGATGGACCATCCTCTGTGTCTGCTCCGAATCCCACATCCCACCACCTGCCGCTCCTCGGGCCCCTGCTCTTTCCAAGTTTGTTCATCATGAGTCCTCGTCACCAATGACAGTCTGCAGCTCAAATCCAAGTGTGACCATCCTGCTGGAGCCAGCGCTCACACTTCCACATTCCCATCCCACTTACACGGTCTGCCCATGACCCGCGTCCGAGTGACCCGTGTCCTGGTGACCCGCGTCCCGTGACCCACATCCGGTGGCCTGTGTCCTCATGACCCGCGTCCTGGTAACCCGCATCCTGGTGACAGGGGTCCTGGTGACCTGTGTCCTGGTGACCCACGTCTTGATGACCCACATCCTGGTGACCGGCATCCCAGTACCCACCGGTGCTGCCATGCTGGCTGATTAAAGCCCCCTCAGGCTTGACATGTGGAAGGATGGGTGGCTTCTTAGAGAACACACTTCATAAACACCTGGAGAACTCCACCGCCTGGGAGAATTTCCTTTTGACCCTGGCCTGTTTTTTTCTTCCTTTCTCTCTCTTTATTCCCTCACCCCGCACCCCCCCTCCCCACTTTTTTTGCGGAGGAGGGGGGTAGAAGGAAAGGGGCCGAGAGAATAGGCTGGGGATTCAGGTTTTGTTGTATTAGTTCACTTTTTTTTTTTTTTTTTTTTTTGGTTAGTTCCCTTCATTTCCTGGCTTATGAGAGCTATCAGGGTAACTGATACTTTCATTCTGAAAGCGTTTCCATCTACACGGGACCATGGCTCAGTTTTAGCTGGTTTAACTTGTGAAACAAGAAAGTGGATAACAGCTCATCCCAGGGTGCAGGTTGGAGTGATTCTGCTCACCCCGTCCCCCAGGGGTTGCACATGGGCTGCCGAGGGCTGTCCCGCTACCCCCACCCCTGCACAGCTGAGGGCAGGAGGGGGCTGGACTGTGACGTCTGCAGGAGAGGTGGGATCAGGGCCAGACCCCACAGGACCTACTAAGAGTTTATATCAGACTAGGAAGTCTGATGTTTGAAACCCAATACTTCACTGCTTGTTTTTATGTTTAGAACTAGAGGCCTGGTGCACGAAATTCATGCACTTGGTGGGGCAGTCCCTCAGCCCAGCCTGCACCCTCTTGCAGTCTGGGAACCCTCAGGGGATGTCCTACTGATGGCTTAGGCCTACCAGTCAGACATCCTTAGCACTGCCGCAGACGCGGAGAGGCTCCCACCACTGCTGCTGGGTTCACCAGCTGTGAGCCCGGCTTCTGGCTGAGCAGCCCTCCCCCTGTGGGAGCACACTGACCACCAGTGGGCAGCTCTTGTATTGAGCATCTGCCCCTTGGTGGTCAGTGCATGTCATAGCAACCACTCGTTCCGCTGTTTGGTTGATTTGCATATTAGCCTTTTATTATATAGTATATCCCCCATCTTTTTATTGGATGTTGCCCACAGGTGACCTAGGAATGACTGGAGGGCTTTGACACTCCAGGCTGGGGATTGCATTTAAATCAACATTCAGAAATTACAGAGGGGATTGGCTAATATTAGAACCATGGTTACTTTTTATGAATCAAATGTGTGAGATGCTTGGTAACAATGATTCCTGCTTAGCAGCCATGTGTGCCAGATGCTGTCTAGATGCTATTTCTCTTTCTCAGAACAGCTTTTCCAAGCAGGCGGATTGTCCCCACGCCTGAGAGGAGCCACCATTCTGGGTAGCTGAGCTTCAAGGTCAGAGCAAGTCACCACAGCTTTGCATCTGTGTCCATTGGTTCTGGATCCCTGCTGTGCCTGTGGAGGTGGGCTGAGGGAAGCAGGCACCTGAGTGGAGGGAGGGCTGAGGGAAGCCAGGGAAGAGGAGAGGAGGGAAAGGTCTGCAGGCCCGGCCAGGCCAGCCCCCAGCTACCAGGAGATGTTTGCTCCCCTTCGTTCTACAGTTGAAGTTCTGTTACTTCTCGTGATAACTGTTTCCATCATCAAGGTAAGAGAGCTAAGAATGGCCCACATTCCCTGTTCCCCAGGGTTCAGATGCTCCTGGCATCTGTTTATTCTGCTGATATGACCACACGGGAGGGCACATGAACCCGAGTGGCATCTTGATGCCAGGAAGCAGAGGGCACAGACCCATATGCAAACACGTGAATGCTCTGGACGGGCACTGAATGTCACACATGGACTGAGACACAAATGACAAGCACCCTCAGGTCGGTGTCAGAGGTCACTCTAGCTGCCTCATTTCGCTCAGTGAGCTTTGAAAGGAAGCATGCCAGCATTTCTAAGAAAATAGTGGGGAAGTGAGGTTGAATGCTACCAGATATTTAAATATGTTTCAAAGCCACTGTAATTTATTAATACTACTACTTGTGCAGAAATAGAAAAGAATAAATAAAATGAAGAATAAAGTAATATCTAAATGCATATTTTACAAATGAAAATTTAGGAGTTGATAAAGGTAGCTTTTCATATTAATAAGAAAAATAAAATGGTGATGTACAGCAAACCAACAATCAGCAAATATAAATAGGTAAACTTACTTCAATTCCTATATAAATAAATTTCAGATAAATCAATTAAAATGTAAGAAATAAAAACATGATCACTAGGAAAATAAGGAAATATATTTATAATCTTAGAGGAAAGAAAGCCTTTATGAGCATGACATGAAATTGTGGAGCCATAAAGAAAATATTAATAAATCTGATCATATAAATATTTAAAAACATCTAAATATATCCAAAAGACAAAATTGGAAAATTATAACTTTTGGCAGATGAAAGGCTCATTTCCTTAATATAGAAGAGTGCTTATAAATCAATAGAAGAAAATGAATCCAATAGAAAAAAAAAAGTTGTCAAGGCAAATTGAAGAAAATGAAATGCATTTGGTCATCACATAAGAACAAATGACCAGCCTCGCTCAAAATTAAATAAATGTGAATTACAGCAATATAAGAGCTAACACAACAATCTTTTCAAAGAACAAATCTGATTATGTCTATCCCCTGTTTAAACCTCTTCAGTGGTTTTCCATTCCTCCTGGGAAAGAGTATAAACTTTAGTAGGTCCTGTGGGGCCTGGCCCTGATCCCATCTCTCCCGTCAACTTCTCCCCACCTGGGTTTTTATGGGGAAAAACTTCGTCCATGGTACGTTCCCTCTGCTGGCAATGTTCTTTCCCTTTCCTCTTTCTTTCTTCACTTCAGGAGTTTCTACTCATTCTTCAGGTTGCAGCTCTATTGTCCCGTCTAGGGGAAAGCTTGTCCTGGGTACCCAGCCATTCCCTAATTAAAGCAGCTCTCTCTTGTATATGTTTCCCTAACTACTGTGTATTTATCTTCATAGCACTTATAAAAGTGGTAATTCTCATTTACATATGTGACTATTGAATTAGTATTAGTCCCCCCATCTGTACCATGACCCCACTAGGAAAGGGTCCTGCCATTTGCCTTCTTTTTTCATTGTATTCCCAGAACTAACACACATATTTGGCATATAGTGGTATTACAGTAAGAAATTAGTTGGATATTAATGAAAGGGAAGGGAGCCAGATACCTGATTAGTAAGCTAGATTAACTAGGAAGGGGCAGTTTCACAGTCACTCCAGGGAATAGCTGCCATTGCTCAGCCAAAGGGATTAACATCTGAATGGGCAGGAGAGACCTATTTCCCAAGGATCCCAGGGAACAACTGGCCCTGTTCCCCAGGTTAACAGGGCAGGGCAGGGAGAAGATTGTGCAGGGGAAGTCCCTTTGAAACCAAATCTGAGTTTGGCTGCATGACCAAAAAGGAAACTCATGAGATAAGTGCTGGTGAGAAGGAAAGTGGTTGATTCAATTGTCAGCGGCTTGAGAAAATGGGAATTCCTGTCCCAAAGCCCATCTTAACAGCTCTTGAGAAGCCTGCTAATTATATAGGATAAAAAGGAAGTGGTAGTTGAGTTAAGGGGAGCAACAGAGGATTTTTCTGCAGATGTGCAGTTTGACTTGTCTGGTCCTCCTGTTCCTGATCTAACTTTGTTCTCCTGTGGTCAGCTGGTGAACCCGCACATCTGGTGATAACGAAACAGGAACACTGTGCTCTACCAAGACACTTAAGAAAAATATGTAATTTCTCAAGTATAGAAATTTTTACTTGTTTGTTCACTCCTGCCAGAATTTCAAGGTTAGCTCAGCAGTAGCACTTTCAATAGGTGCATGCACAGTAGAAACCAAAATGGCAACATTAAGAGGAGGAGATAAATTTGGGAAAATCTGGGGGAAAATCATATAGGATAAGGATACAAGCCCCAGAAAAGAGACTGGATAGTTTGAAAAAAGCCTGCTCTCTCCCAAGCCCAGGGAAATATAGGGAAGCTTAACAAAGGCCCAGTCTTCTTTTGGCAGCAGTGTTGAGCCAAAGCATAGCTGGGATTAGAGACTGTGCTGGACTACCAGAGCCCTAGGTACAGGTGCTGATGGCACTGCAGCTCTGGGCCTGGCCTTTCAGGCCCTAATGGGCACAAGTGTGGACCTGCACCCCCTGCAGCTGGCCTCCTGCAGCGAGACAGAGCTAATGCAAATCAACCTGGTCTCAGATGAGACATCAGGCCTGGTGAACCTGTGGGCAGACCGACAACATTGACCAGCTTCTGCTGCTAGACTTGCCAGGGAAGTGCCATGGAGGGCAGCAGCCTTTTCAAGGGCATCTGTGCCCTGTGTACCCTTCTAATAAATCTTGCCTCTATCATCAAATCTTCCTTGGCAAGTATCCTTGAAATGCCTTTCCCATGATGCTACAAGACCCTATTTCCAGAATGGTCCACCTCCGGTAACAGTGGGTGCTCATTAATATATTTGAGTGACTGAACAAACGAAATAAATTTTTTCTCCTGTGATTTTTGGCAAATATTAGAAAGGTCTAGAAAGAATCAGGGATTTTCATACACTACTGGCAAGAAAAAAATGCATAGGAAATTTCTGGACAGATAAATAGTAAGTGATTAATTGTGGTAATTTTGGGGTGAGAGGATTAGAAGAAGACATACTCTTCACCTTATACCTTCTGCACCATTTTAATTTAGCCATAATATGTCTTGCAATTTTAATGCTATGAACCAGTTATTTTCATAAAATGACTGTGTAATAATAAGTCATCCCAAAACAGGTTCATAGCACCACTTTATTACAGAGCCCCATTTTTTTCATTTATCTTCCTTCCTCAGTTTTCTTAAAGTTTGGAAGTTCTTAGCCTGAACTCTCACATTCTTTGCCCTGTTTGTGCATTTTCAGCATCATCGGTGACTTGTCAGCACTAGAGAAGCTTCAGTTTAAGAAGATGTCTTCATAAAGCAAAACCCCTCTAAGATTCAAGTGTCCCTAGGTGGTCAGTGTTCTTTGGGTTTTCGTACACAGAGGCTTGCCTGAACCAAGGTGGTCCCCAGGAAGTCCCTGGACTTCACATCTCTTTGAATGGCCTGCTTATGGAAAGTCTATCTAAATAGAACCCCAGTCTAGGTCTGCCTGAGCTGGTTCTCCCTTACCTCTCTGTAGCGTGCTGAATGAATTTTCAGGTTGAGCTGCCCAAAGCTAGCTACTCAAGAAATAAACATAGACCTAAAGTACAACCAATCTGCCTGTAATCAGATTGTGGTGCACAACACACTGAGCAGAGGAGAAAGGCATTATGTGGGTGCACACTGTGATGGAGTGGAGATTGTTTCCATGACCCTATCGATGATGAAACCACCAGGCGCTGCCTTAGGGATCTGGGAAGGATCCTTGGCTTCCTGCAATGCTGTTGGTTGTCTACTTTCTGTTATGCTTGCCGGGGTTCTTGTTCCAGCATTACAAAGGGTTCAGCAATTTGGAGAAAGGCTGTGTGTAGGTTAAATAAGAGTCCAGAGACGAAAGATAATTTTGAAAGGCATTGGGGGTCAGAGGAGCTTCAGCTAAAGTTCTAAGTTCTCCTTGTATCAGGACCCTTGCTTTTTATTAACACAATTTGTCCTAAGGCAAGGTGGAGATAATACACTTCAAAGGGTAGGGTACAGAAGCATTGTCAGGTTGGGGAATAGCCTACAGCTGTTCAGGTGTTTGGCCAACAGGAGGCAATAACATGTAGATTGAGATGCCCTGAGCTGTCTGGCAGCAAACAATCATCCTATTCAGGTTTGGGGGAAGTGCCTTCCAGCCACTCCAACAGGTAATTACATATGTGACTCAGCCCTTGTTGAGCCCCCAAGTTTCATCAACCTTTTGATAAAACTCTTGTAATTATGACATGCTGGAATTGGCTTCCAGCAGTGCTAATAATGCCGCTAAAGGCAGCACTGACACCGTTAAAAGCCGCTTCCAGATTCTGTCTTTCCCTGTGTGCTCCTCAGACAGGCACAGCTGAAGAGGAGGTCTGGCCATGCACATGTAGAATTACTCTAGGACCCCATTTCCTGCTCTGTCCCCTCCCTCCCCCACACTTCCTCACTGCAGGTGCTCGTGTACTGACCCCCTGGCTGGCCCAACCACACTCTAATGAGAGGGAGGGGAACATGGAGAAAACAGGACAGGCCCAGGTGGTGACCCTAAAACCAAGATGCCAGGACCAAGTGGAGTTGTACGCTGAGCCCCAGCTTGGGCTCTCCCACAGGTGGAATCCTCAACCAGTCGATCAGGAACCATCTGAGCAGCACTAGTTGGTGCTGCCCTCCACCCTGCCACCCTCGAAGATCCACCTTTTGTCTCAAAATGACCATTTATCATGTTAGGGTCCTTTTGGGGTGCTTTGCAAATAAGTAGGTGAAACCACAAATATTAAATCAGCCACTATTAAGGGTATAAAGTCACCCTAACTCCAAAATTTCCCACACTCTTATTGCGCTCTCTCTCTCTCTCTCTCTCTCTCTCTCTCTCTCTCTCATTCCCTCCCTCCCCCCAGCCTCAGAAGAAAAAATGCAGACATTAAAATCCCGAGCAATAGCCAAAACCGGTTTGGCTCAGTGGATAGAGCGTCGGCCTGCAAACTGAAAGGTCCCAGGTTCGATTCCGGTTAAGGGCATGTATCTTGGTTGTGGGCACATCCCCCGTGGGGGGTGTGCAGGAGGCAGCTGATCAATGTTTCTCTCTCATCGATGTTTCTAGCTCTCTATCCCTCTCCCTTCCTCTCTGTAAAAAATCAATAAAATATATAAAATAAAATAAAAATCCCGAGCAATAGCCTTAATACTGCTGGAGAAGTGAGAGCCTCAAAAAGGTACTAAAAACAGCATCAAAAATACTAAATCAGAATACCAATCACAATTATTTTTTCCAAATTATCAGAATAACTCATCTCTCACTAATATCATTTGTTTCTTCATTAACTTTAAAGTTTACCTCATTTTACTTCCTTTTCTCCCCTCAAATACTTCTATGCTGCTCTGTCAGTAAAGTTTGACATGAAGGAAAAGTCAGACTTTCAACACTGAATCTGCACTTCGCAAACAGAGTAGTCATGGAGGTCCAACAGAAACCCTTTGTAATAATTGACTCAGACAAAAATAACCCACCATCGCCTATGACAGTGATGGCGAACCTATGACATGCGTGTCAGCACTGACACGCGTAGCCATTTCTGATGACACGCGGCCGCTGAGGCGGCCGCATGCCGAGGATGAAACATTTGCTGCTCCTGAGGATGAAACATTTGCGAAATAATGTTTTTTCCTCAAAGTGACACACTGCCCGAGTTATGCTCAGTTTTTTGGCGAAGTTTGACACACCAAGCTCAAAAGGTTGCCCATCACTGGCCTATGAGAACATCTGCCTTGCTCCCACAGGGCACGCCCGCCGAGGCCTGGGGCTGGTGGCTGGGGCTCTGTGTGCAGCCTGGACCAGCATGGCGTCTGAAAGCCCCTCTGGGAGCAGGACCTAGTCCACGTCAGCGCCCTTCTCCTGCCCGCTCCCTGCTCACCCCTGTAATCACTTTCTTCCCGAGCCTGCTCTGCAGGCGGTGCATGGACTCTGGCCTGGTGCCTGCTGCTCTGAAAGTGTCACCTGAGATGGGTGCCTTCCCCTTACAGAGAAGGCCTCCTGAGGCTGGGACCTGCGGGCCCACGGGATCGCTGCAGGAACATAAGTATGTTTGCAGAATGTGCTGTATTACTAGTTTGTGCTGCATACAGTGAACCTGACAAGTTAACAAACTTCATTAATTTATTTAAAATTCTGGTTTAGCCCTGGTCGGTTTGTCTCAGTGGAGAGAGCATTGGCCCACGCACAGAAGGGCTCCCAGGTTCAATTCCAATCAAGGGCATGTACCTTGTTTAAAGGATCGATCCCCAGGTGCGTGTGGGAGGCAACCAATGTATATGCCTCTCTCACATGGATGTTTCTCTCGCTCTGTCTTTCCCCCTCCTTTCCACTCTCTCTAAAATATCAATGGAAAAATACCCTCCGGTGAGGATCAACAAAAACAAAAAAAATCTGCTTTAGAACAGCACTGTCCAATGGAAATAAAATTTCAGCCACATGTTTACTTTTCAATTTTCTAATAGCCACATAACAAGTGAAAAGAAACAGGTGAAATTAATCTTTAAAACATTTTTATTTAATCCAATATGTCCAAAATATTAGACCTCAACATTTGTCAATACACCTCCAAATCTGGGTGTTTTATACTTCAGGTGTCTCAGCCGAGACAGCTGTTTGCCTCGGAAACACTTAACCTGTCTTTAGGAATTGTCACATGTATGGTTAAAAGAGCAGTTCACATGCCAAGTTGTTCCAAACACACGTGAAAGTTCTCCAGTAACTGAATGGAGCATCGGTTTCTAATTTTAAATTTAAATTAATTACAATTCCAGAAAGGTGAAAGCGAGCTCAGTCACACCAGCCACACTCTGTACCCGAGACTCATGGGCACGCAGCTGCGTACAGGCAGGCTGGTTCCGAGCCGCTGCCCGTGGGCGCATCTAGGGAGTGGTGCTTCCAGTCCATCCAATCGAGATGGAAATGCTACTGGCACACACTCTCTGGGTGACCTTGGGCAAGTCACTTACCCTCTCTGGGTCTCCTGTTCTCCTCTAGAAATCGGAGCTAACAATGCCCACCTCACAGATTTGTGAGGTAAAGTCCTAGTTATAAGAGGGCCCCTGCTATAGGTACTTAATAAATGCTACCTCCCATCAACCCACTGAAAACTCCTTTCTCCAAAAACTGACTTTGTAGATAAGGATTTACCATATAAATTAAATGTAATCAAGCAGAAAGACGTTTCCACCAAAGACTGTGAGCTTCTACTCAGTCTGTGAGCCCCAGGAGCCCGAGCACAGCAGGCCTCAGAGTCCCCCTGAAGGAGGGCCACTGACACTGGGATTGCTGCTAACACATCCGCTCTCTTTTCCTCCAGGAACAATCACCTCCAGGATCCATCACCTCCAGGAGCCATCACATCCAGGAACCATCACCTCCAGGAACTATCACCTCCAGGAGCCATCACATCCAGGAACCATCACATCCAGGAACCATCACCTCCAGGAGCCATCACCTCCAGGAACCATCACATCCAGGAACCATCACCTCCAGGAACCATCACCTCCAGGAACCATCACCTCCAGGAACCACCACATCCAGGAACCACCACATCCAGGAACCATCACCTCCAGGAGCCATCACCTCCAGGAACCATCACCTCCAGGAACCATCACCTCCAGGAACTATCTCCTCCAGGAACCACCACATCCAGGAACCATCACATCCAGGAACCATCACCTCCAGGAACCATCACCTCCAGGAACCATCACATCCAGGAACCACCACATCCAGGAACCATCACATCCAGGAACCATCACCTCCAGGAACCATCACCTCCAGGAACCATCACATCCACTCTCTTCACATCCAGGAGCCATCACCTCCAGGAACCATCACATCCACTCTCTTCACATCCAGGAACCATCACCTCCAGGAACCATCAACTCCAGGAAACATCACCTCCAGGAACCATCACCTCCAGGAACCATCACCTCCAGGAACTATCTCCTCCAGGAACCACCACATCCAGGAACCATCACATCCAGGAACCATCACCTCCAGGAACCACCACATCCAGAAACCATCACATCCAGGAACCACCACATCCAGGAACCATCACCTCCAGGAGCCATCACATCCAGGAACCATCACATCCAGGAACCATCACCTCCAGGAGCCATCACATCCGCTCTCCTCACCTCCAGGAACCATCATGTCCAGGAACCATCACATCCAGGAGCCATCACCTCCAGGAACCACCACATCCAGGAACCATCACCTCCAGGAGCCATCACCTCCAGGAGCCATCACCTCCAGGAGCCATCACCTCCGCTCTCTTCACATCCAGGAGCCATCACCTCCAGGAACCACCACCTCCAGGACCCATCACATCCACTCTCACACATGGCCCACAGTGTGCTCAACGACCTAAAGTCCAGGGAATTCTTCATTCAAGGCCATGTAATTGTTCTCCAGGCCTCCCTATTAGCTGCACCACTCTCCATGTCTCTCTCTGGTTCCTGTGCTGGACAAGCCTCTTCCCCTTTCTTTCCTACCAGGTACACCCCAATTAGTCCCTCAATGTTCATCTCTCTCATTACTTCCCTAAGCAGCGTCACCTGCACCTTGCCTTCTGCCCGTCCAATTTTCACTGTCACTTTGGGGCTGGTCTAGGTCTATGTTGCACGTAAGGGTCGATCTTTCAAACTGTTCACTGAAATGTCTGCCCCTTCTCACGGGACCTGAGTGTGAGCATTGTGACACAGGAGCTAGGCACCCCAGGCCCAGCTCTGTGCCAGATGCAGGGGTATAGGGTCTGTGTTTGGAGAACTGAATGGAATTCAAATTTTACAATTCTTGTGTGTGAAATCTTAAATGACTGAGGTTCAGAGAACTGAGTTTTATAGTTTTATTTACAGTTTTCTAGGATTCCATTTTCTGGCACTTCATCTCTCCAGGAATTAGTACCCCAGCAGGTGTGATCTGACCCCAAGGGAAAGGCAGAGATAAAAATGGGAGTGACTGAAGGTCGGAAAAGATGGTGGCACAGAGAAGGTGCTGGGCTCGCGGTTCCCCCCCTCCCCGCCCCGCCCCAAGCACTGACATATACACTGTGGGGAGAACAGGTGCTCCAGGGAGACAGCTGTGTGCTGACTGAACAGCTGCTGAACCACAAACGAGAGACAATGCTTGAATGGAGAAGCATGGGAGCCCACACCATCTGGGAACTGTGAGAACTCCCCTGACTGGAGATGCCCGTGGATATCCTGTTTACCTTCACCTCCCCTTCAACACAACCAGCGGGAGCTCTGCACCTGCAAGATCACCACAGCACACTCACCCACAGCACACACTCACCCACAGCACACACTCAGCCACAGCACACTCAGCCACAGCACACACTCAGCCACAGCACACTCAGCCACAGCACACACTCACCCACAGCACACACTCACCCACAGCACACACTCACCCACAGCACACTCAGCCACTGCACACTCAGCCACAGCACACACTCAGCCACAGCACACTCAGCCACAGCACACACTCAGCCACAGCAAACACTCACCCACAGCACACACTCACCCACAGCACACACTCACCCACAGCACACACTCAGCCACAGCACACTCAGCCACTGCACACTCAGCCACAGCACACACTCAGCCACAGCACACACTCAGCCACAGCACACACTCACCCACAGCACACTCAGCCACAGCACACACTCAGCCATAGCACACTCAGCCACAGCACACACTCAGCCACAGCACACACTCAGCCACAGCACACACTCACCCACAGCACACTCAGCCACAGCACACACTCAGCCATAGCACACTCAGCCACAGCACATACTCAGCCACAGCACACACTCACCCACAGCACACACTCAGCCACAGCACACACTCAGCCACAGCACACACTCACCCACAGCACACACTCAGGCACTGCACACACTCAGCCACAGCACACACTCAGGCACTGCACACACTCAGCCACAGCACACACTCAGCCACAGCACACACTCACCCACAGCACACACTCAGCCACAGCACACACTCACCCACAGCACACACTCAGCCACAGCACACACTCACCCACAGCACACACTCACCCACAGCACACTCAGCCACAGCACACACTCAGCCACAGCACACTCAGCCACAGCACACACTCAGCCATAGCACACTCAGCCACAGCATACACTGAGCCACAGCACACACTCAGCCACTGCACACTCAGCCACAGCACACACTCAGGCACAGCACACACTCAGCCACAGCACACTCAGCCACAGCACACACTCAGCCACAGCAAACACTCACCCACAGCACACACTCACCCACAGCACACACTCACCCACAGCACACACTCAGCCACAGCACACTCAGCCACTGCACACTCAGCCACAGCACACACTCAGCCACAGCACACACTCAGCCACAGCACACTCAGCCACAGCACACACTCAGCCATAGCACACTCAGCCACAGCACACACTCAGCCACAGCACACACTCAGCCACAGCACACTCAGCCACTGCACACTCAGCCACAGCACACACTCAGCCACAGCACACACTCAGCCACAGCACACACTCACCCACAGCACACTCAGCCACAGCACACACTCAGCCACAGCACATACTCAGCCACAGCACACACTCAGCCATAGCACACTCAGCCACAGCATACACTGAGCCACAGCACACACTCAGCCACTGCACACTCAGCCACAGCACACACTCAGGCACAGCACACACTCAGCCACAGCACACACTCACCCACAGCACACACTCAGGCACAGCACACTCTCAGCCACAGCACACACTCAGGCACAGCACACACTCAGCCACAGCACACACTCAGGCACAGCACACTCAGCCACAGCACACACTCAGGCACAGCACACACTCAGCCACAGCACACACTCAGCCATAGCACACTCAGCCACAGCACACACTGAGCCACAGCACACTCAGCCACTGCACACTCAGCCACAGCACACACTCAGCCACAGCACACACTCACCCACAGCACACTCAGCCACAGCACACACTCAGCCACAGCACATACTCAGCCATAGCACACTCAGCCACAGCACACACTGAGCCACAGCACACACTCAGCCACAGCACACTCAGCCACTGCACACTCAGCCACAGCACACACTCAGCCACAGCACACTCAGCCACTGCACACTCAGCCACAGCACACACTCAGCCACAGCACACACTCAGCCACAGCACACACTCACCCACAGCACACACTCAGGCACAGCACACTCTCAGCCACAGCACACACTCAGCCACAGCACACACTCAGCCACAGCACACACTCAGCCACAGCACACTCAGCCACAGCACACACTCAGCCATAGCACACTCAGCCACAGCACACACTGAGCCACAGCACACACTCAGCCACAGCACACTCAGCCACAGCACACACTCAGCCACAGCACACACTCAGCCACAGCACACACTCACCCACAGCACACTCAGCCACAGCACACACTCAGCCACAGCACATACTCAGCCACAGCACACACTCAGCCATAGCACACTCAGCCACAGCACACACTGAGCCACAGCACACACTCAGCCACAGCACACTCAGCCACTGCACACTCAGCCACAGCACACACTCAGCCACAGCACACACTCAGCCACAGCACACACTCACCCACAGCACACACTCAGGCACAGCACACTCTCAGCCACAGCACACACTCAGGCACAGCACACACTCAGCCACAGCACACACTCAGGCACAGCACACTCAGCCACAGCACACACTCAGGCACAGCACACACTCAGCCACAGCACACACTCAGCCACTGCACACACTCAGCCACAGCACACACTCAGGCACAGCACACTCAGCCACAGCACACACTCAGCCACAGCACACACTCACCCATAGCACACTCACCCATAGCACATTCAGCCACAGCCACACTCAGCCACAGCACACACTCACCCATAGCACACTCACCCATAGCACACTCAGCCACAGCACACTCAGCCACAGCACACACTCACCCATAGCACACTCACCCATAGCACACTCAGCCACAGCACACTCAGCCACAGCACACACTCACCCATAGCACACTCAGCCACAGCACACTCAGCCACAGCACACACTCAGCCACAGCACACTCACCCATAGAACATTCAGCCACAGCCACACTCAGCCACAGCACACACTCAGCCACAGCACACACTCACCCATAGCACACTTACCCATAGCACACTCAGCCACAGCACACAATCAGCCACAACACACACTCACCCATAGCACATTGACTTTGCCAGAGGACATGGGCTCAAATTAAGTCTCTGCAAACAAAAGGAAGGAAAGGTCACACATATTCATTCATCTTTTTTCATAGTAGAGAAAAGCAAACTTTCTAAAAAATCTGTCAGGCGTCCATTTTTGAGAATCAGTATCAGTGTAGATGGGGCATATGGCAGGAGTTTGGGCGGGGGAAGTAAGGGGGGAGGAGGGCAAAGGAGAAAGGAGAGGGGGAGGGAAGGGAAAGTGAGAAATGGCGGAGGGGTGGGGGGCAGGCCACTGTGTAGTGTCCGGGAGGCCCACGTGTGCGGCCCCAGCCCCAGTGGCGGGGCAGACAGGTGCCGCTGGGACCTCCTCCTGTCCTGTTCCTGTCAGAGTCCCCACAGCAGGACCTCGGAGGGGAGGAAGGCGCTGCAGGCAGCGAGAGGGGGGCCAGGCCCGGGGAACAGAAAACAGCCTCAGAGGTGGCCCTGCTGGGTCCCGCCTCACTCCCTCCCACGGGCCCTGCAGAGAAAGAATCCGCTCAAAGTGAATTGGGGCTCCAAGGCCACGCCTGGGGGGGGTTGACCTGGCCACACGCGCTCCCTGCCCAGGGTCAGGCCCTTCTCTCCGCCGGCTCTGGCTTCCCTCCCAGCTGCTCCTGCCCAGCCATCCCTAAGAGCTGGCTTTGGCACTTGCTGTCCGGCCTCCAAGCCCACCTTCCTCCTCCCACACTCTTCTCTGACCCTCCTCATATTCCGCCTATGAGCGGCCCCTCCCAGGCCGGCCTCCCCCAGGCGCGCCTCAGCTCTTCCCTGGAGCACTGCGGAGGGAAAGGACTGCACCCGGGAGGGGATCTGATCCCCAATCCCACATGGGCCCCAGGCACCTATCTGCTTTGTTAAAGGCTTTGTGGTTGCCTCAAGCCAGCGCGGCCCATCGCTTCTGCGCATCTGAGTTAACACACCTTTGAAATGACTTTTCAGACTCCTCTTTCTCAAGTGTGACCGCCCTCCAGAGAGCAGTCTGACCTCTCCCCTGACCCAAGGCCCTGCTCGCTCTCTCCCCCTTCCAGGTGAGCTCTCCCTTCCCTCTCACCTTCCAGGCGAGAGAAACTGGGGAGCGGCTCTTCCTGGCCGAGACCTTGCGTCCTCCCTGGGGCAGGCCACCGCAAAGCCTCTGCAGGCTCGGGCATTGCTTGCATCATCACAGAGCCCGCAGCTCCTCGGAAATCAGTCTCCCCTGAGGTCAGACTCCCCATTGCCGGGCAGAGGTCAGTGACCGTGCACTTGACTATTGCCCGTTCCGCCGCGGTGCCGGGCTCAGCCCTGTCCCTCCTGGGCTGGCGTGGCTGAGGAAACGTCCACGCGTATTCACTCTAAATTGGGGAGTCTGACGGGGTAGTCACGAGGGGTGTGGAAAGGGCCACAGAGAACACAGAGATTACAATCTGGCAGAGGTATCAGTCCCACAGACAGAGTCAGAAGGGACAGACAGTGTCAAAGCTCAGTGTCCAGATTTGGTCCCTGCACCCAAGCTCCCTCATGGACCGGCCGCCAGCCCTGCTTCTGGGCTCCCGGTGGGAGGGCAGTGTCTCTGCTCCTTGAGTCTCGTGAGGCTGGGTTTGCGGTGCTCCGTGGTCAGCTGGGGGTTCAGCCGCCAACGGCGCCCGCTCACACCTCTGGGACCCGCTGGGGCCGGTGGTGTCTGGGAGCTGTTGTTATCCCTGAAAGTCACTTAAAATAGAAGGAACTTGAGGGTCTGGTTTCGGTGTTAGGGCCCATTTGCCTTATTATTGCCCTTGGTGCTGTCACTGGTGCTGCCAAGTAGAAACAAGCGCCTTGGCCTGTGTGAACTCAGAGCCCAGTAGCAGAGACAACCACGTGAACTCAGGAGTGCGCGTGGCACAGCCACCATGATCAGGCCTGCAGCAAGCACCCCCACGCAAGGCTCGCTCCTGAGTCAGACCAGCCTGTTTCAACCTTTCCTTCTCATCCCCCTCCACCATGAGATGCCCTAGAAGTGATTTGGGTCCCTTTCTGCATCACCACTGAGAACTGTGCTCCATGGTCCTCCACACGCACAGAGGACGGTTCCTATAGGAAGTGCCCACCCAGGTGCGGCGCTCCGACCCCTGCCCGCAGAGGGGACGAGGGACCACCCCCCAAGGCTGGGAACGGGCCCTTCAGGAAGCTCACTCGCTCCGGTGTGCCGGTGAGTCCCTGACTTAGTGCCATGCAGGATACACGGTCATTAAACCAGCAGAATGGGCGCCCGAGTGGCGTCGGTTCCGAGCGACACAGATAGCTGTTTCCTTTTTACCCCAACAGTGCTGAGACTCACGGCTTTAGGATCACTGAGTCCATTTGGGGGTCTTGCATGGGAAGACTGCCTACTCATTCTTGATCTGCTTTTCTCCAGAATACTTTGTACGCAGCTTTTCCCATTGCCTTGGTCAGCATGCCCGCCCTTGCTGTGAGCAATGCCATTTGGCTTGCGCAGTCCCCAAAACACAGAGAAACCAGTGCAGCCAAGGTGCGGGCCGCTCCACGAAAGCCTGGAGCTAAGGGACGGTCAGTGGTGTCCTGCCCCGCCAGGAGAGCGCGCAAACTGCTAACGAAACCAGGCATTCGCATCCTCGGCTTGTACTTCCTAGACAAAGGGCAGCCTTTACCTGCAGCGAGCCCTCGACTGTCTGCGTGGAAGATAGCATGCCTTTGAGAAGGCAGGTGACTTTTCTGGACTTCTGGAGGCACAACCACAGGCACTGAGCTGAACCCCACTGTCATCTTGTTGCCCACACACCACTGCTGTGCGCTGTTAGCTACCCTGCGCCCACCAACGGGAAAGAAGTGTGTGTCTCCATTTTGCTTTTTCTCCAGTCCCAGCGATTCCCCAGCTTGGCTTCCTCCTGCCCACTTACTCTACCACCAGTGGATTCTCTGTAACCCTCCTAAGTCTCCTCCTTTCATTCTAATGTATAAAATAAGCTGTAAAAGAGCCATTCTGTGGAGCATTTTCTCAATTTATTGAGTTTTTATCCTGGCAATTGTCATCACGTTGGCTCAAATAAACTCTTACAGTACTCTTCTTAGGCTGAGACTACTTTCATCAACTTGGTGTAGTTGGAAGGGTTCCGTAGGAGCCCACCCAAGACTACCACAGACCAGAACCAGTAGCAGGCACCAGCAGGGGCCCCGTGAGCCCCCAGCTCTCTGCTTCACATGGGGTGAACATAAGAAGTTTTCTCTTTGAATCTAGGACCTCCCCTTTGCTTGTGGAGCAGGTCTGACTTTATTTGAGCTATTGTTAGAACATTCTTGAGGTGGCATTGAAGTATAGAAGTTCTAATACGTGGCTGGTTTTATTCTGACTTTTCAATTAGAACTACTCAATAAGAGTCTAACCAAAACGTTATGCTAAAAAAAAAAAAAAAAAAAAAAAAAAAAAAAAAAAAAAAAACAGGGAGAGAGTCTGAACTCATTCATCTCCAAAGATAAAGAGCATTGATTTCCCCAGCTTGAATTTCCAGTAATCTTAGGTGACTAAGAACATTTGTAGAGGTGTCTGGAGGAACCCCTCAAAACAAGTACTGGCCCCACAGAAAATTCCAACAAAAATGTTGCCAGGGTTCTTTTCCCAGCCTTACAAAGGGTTCAGCATTCTGGAGAAAGGGGCTGCACGTATATGATTAAAGAGTCTGGAGACGAAAGATAATTTTGAAAGGCATTGGGGGTCAGAGGATCTTCAGCTGAAGGAGCTAAAGACTCTCTCCTTGTCTAGGACCCCGTGCTTTTATTATAACACAATTTGTCCCAAGGCAAGGTGGAAATATACACTTCAAAGGGTAAGGTATCAAAGGGTAGAATACAGAAGCATTATCAGTTTGGGGAATAGCCTACAGCTGTTCAGGTGTTTGGCCAACAGGAGGCAATAAAATGCCCTAAGCTGTCTGGCAGTTAACAATCCTATTCAGGTTTGGGGGAAGTGCCGTTTAGCCATTTCCAACAGGTAAACTACATATGTGGCTCACCCTTGTTGAGCCGCCTAAGCTTCACCAACCTTTTGGTGAAACTCTTGTAATTATTACATGCTGGAATTGGTTCTCAGCAAAATGTAATCAAATAATTGACTTGTCCAGGAAACACACATAAAGGCCTGTTAGCTAGAGCTCTGAGTCCAGCAGTTGTGCTAACAGGCAGAGAAACCGAGGTGTGTAAGAGGGTTGAATAGACCCAGGAGGTAACAGCTCCTTGGACCTCAACCCACAAGCAGCACACTTCAACCCCCCTTACACTATCTCAAGAAATTTGTGCCGACTCTGTACATCTCTAAAGAAAAGGGGAACATGCATGAGAAATCATGCTTCTAAGGCCAATAAGCCCCAAGAACCCCAGTCCCCTGTTAATAATCCCAATGGATATATAGATGTATACTTTGTAGAGAGAGCTTCAGGTTGCAAGTACCTACAGAAATAGAAGAATTTAACTAAAGATGATATCAGCTTGAAATAGACAAATTGGAAACTTTTAACACCTTCAAATTGATTTTTCTGTGCACTCAAGAAAAAGTTGTAAGATTAAACTGAATGAATGGAAAGCTTACCTTGATTAGAAGTTACAAGCTTCTAGATGGAGCACAGCTAAATTCTCTTCTCTACAGAAAGTTTACAGAAAACCTAGAGACTGTCTCTGAGCTAAAGAAGGCTTCTGAAACTGATAAATGCCAATATTTTATTCCACCCCCTTCCAGGTGCTCCAATATACCCTTTGCTTTCTGAGCTTCCTTGTCCAGATTTGCCCTCCCTCCTTCATTCCCCTTCTATATCCTTTATATCTCCTCCACCATCACTTCCTTACTGACCTAGAGGAAACTGAGACTAAAGAGCCAGACCAAGGTAGACCAGAACAAAAAAATAAACAAACAAAAAACAACACAGAAATTCTGGCAGCCCCCTGTAGGGAGAAGTCATCTCAGGCAAAGGAGAAACAGCAATTGTATACATTCCTTGGACGAGAAAAGAATTCAGAAATCTAACTAAAAATTTCCCTAGCCCTCGCCAAGACCCTCCTAAGTTCCCAAAGGAATTTGATTTAACTATAACAACATTTAATCCTGGCTATTCTAACCTGCTCCAATTAATACAACTACTGGTTTCTGAGAGCAAAGTAACAAAATAACTAAATAGAATTTGCTGAAAAACTCTTGTCTCTCTTTAAAACAGAGAGACAGACGGTAAAAAGTGCAGGGAATTAATTAACCCACCAGCTTTACCAAGCCATCCCTGAGACTTATTCCCAGGAAGATAGACTGGACCAGGATCCAGCCATATAAGAGAAAACCTGATGAACCAGGACTTGATTTCTTTGAATTCTTTTTTCAATTTAAACATTACTTGGGTCTGTCTCCAGAGAGTTACAAGGATCATCAAAATGATCCCTTATTAAATTGGGAATTTTGAGAGGATTGATGAAGTGTGTAACTCTGATTAAACAGCATAAATTAAACTGCCTGAACACAGTTCAATTTTGTGCAGTGATAAACTAGCAATTATGACTGATGAACTATCTAAAACTCTTCAAAAGAGAAGAAAAGATAAAGCAACAAAATCATGAACTTACAGCCCCAGTGATAAAGCAGCCGCCGAGCTCCCAGGCCTCTCGGACAGGGGGAGAGAGGAGTCTGCTTACTTTGGTGCACTGACGGATCTGATCTGAAAGATGAACAGGGACATTACCCAGCTGGATATGCAGGAACTTCCATGGTGGGTGTAACTGAAGCTCTTATCTACCTGGAATAAGATCTGCCCAGCAAGCTAACGTAATTGCTCTAACTCGAGTCTGTCAATTGGCCAAAGATCAAGTAGCCAATATTCACACTGATGGTCACTATGCATTCGGTGCAGCTCATGACTGAAATGTTCTGGAAGCAGCGGGGCTTCCCACTTCCTCAGGGCAGCCGTGAAAAATGGGAAACATGTTTCATAATCATTAGGTGCCATGGAGCGACCAACTGGCAATTATCCAAATTCCAGGACATTCTAAAGCTGCCACTGTGGACGCAAACTGCCATCATTTAGCTGACACTGACGCTAACCAGGAGTGCTAAATGGGTTACCCAGAGCCAAGGGTGCTCCTTGATTCCTGTCAGGCCAGGAAAAGGCTCTCTGCTGCGGTCCCCAGAAGAGAGAAGAAATAAGGAAATCGCAAAAAGGGGGAGCAGTGAGAACATCCAGCCCAGACAAACAGCCATGGCCCAGACCCGCTCACAGACGGTCCTGCCTGCAGGGGCTCAACTGCCTGCTCTTCAACACGTGCATGAGCCAACATCCTGGGTCCTGGAAAGGTTATATGACAAAGAGAAAAAAGGAAAGAGAGACTCAGATCCTGATGGCTCAAAGATTAGGAATGATTCAGAATAGTCATAATAAAGACATAAGGACCCGACTGCCTCAGATATACTCACTTTTCCTTTTGAAAATGTGGCCTTGACTTTCATCAAGTTACAGTGCTGCCCCACCCCAGAATGGTCCATGGTTTCAGCAAGGCAAAAATCGACACTAGTGCTTCCTAGGAATGACCTCCTAGCGCTGTGGTACCGCATTATCCACCCAAAAGGCTGGTCGTCAATGCGTCCTGCGGATGGACTTATGACCAATCCAAAAGGAGAACTGTGGGTGAAAAGGGGCCAAGGACCAAACCCAAGAAGCTCAGCAGACGCCCACATGGCGAGTCCTGAAATTCAGAGGCCAAAAGTAACCACACAAGATGTTCTGAACTTAAAAACTCCGAACTAAAAGCGGTCCGTGGTGGGTAGTCACATCGAGCCAGTAGTTCCTGACAAAGATCAATCTTTACTTTAAGTGAGCCTGTTTGTTGTCTCTGTGAATCTAAGATAACGCATCTTTGAAATGTCAGGGAAATTTTCTTTTCCAGAACCCTCAAAGCACCAGGCGTAGCACCACAGCAAGAGACCACAGAACCCCTCATTGTTACTTTGTTGCCCACATACCATCTCTATGTGCTGTAAAGGTTAACCTGCACCCACCAATGCAAAAACAGTGTCTCTTCATTTTGTTTTTCATCCACTCTTACCTTTGTAATCTACCACCAATGGTTTTCCTTTAACCTTCCTTATGTAGCCTCCTTTGATTCTAATAATCCTATATAATAAAAGCCTAATATGCTAAGTGTCCAACCGTTTGACTGTTCAACCAGTCGCTATGATGCGCACTGACCACCAGGGGGAAGATGCTCTGACTGGTAGGTTAGCTTGCTGCTGGGGTCTGACCAATCAGGACTGAGCAAGACGGGCCAGACACACCCTGGAGCCCTCCCATGGTCCCTCCCTGGCCCCCATTGTGCACCAGTGGGGTCCCTCAGCCCAGCCTGCACCATCTCACAATCCGGGATCCCTTGGGGGATATTGGAGGGCCAGTTTTGGCCCGATCCCCGCAGGCCAGGCCGAGGGACCTCACCAGTGCACGGGGCCTCTAGTGTATAAAATAATCTGCAAAACTGCCATTTGGGGAGCATTTTCTAAATTCATTGGGATTTTGCTTCCCAGTGATTGTCATCAGTTTAGCTCAAATCAACTCTAAGATTTGTCTCAGGCTGGGTGCTCTTTTGTCCACAGTCCTATAAAACTGCTCCCACTTCAGATGCCAATCACAATTCAGGTTGTCTCCTGGGCTTCTGACCCACTGCCTAGAGATCGGGTGTTCCAAAGACCCCCTCCTGGGTTTATTAATTTGCTAGAGCAACTCACATAACTCAGAGGATCATTTTACTTGCTAGAGCACGTTATATAAAAGGATATAACTTAGAAACAGACAGATGGAAGAAATGCTTAGGGCAGAATACAGGGAAAGGAGGAGGCAGAGCTTATGTTACTGGGAAGACAAAGAGACCCAGTTCTTGTCTTCTTGAGGAAAGATTTCAATCAAGACACAAAGTGTAGAAAAGCGAGTAAGAATTTATTGGCCGCAGCAAAATCATACTCCAGGCAGCGAGACAAGGAAGGGCATCGAAGCAGAGGAGAGCCCAGGCTGGCTGCTCCTGCTCGCTGGGAAGCCCGAGGAAAGGGGGAAGGGGCCTTGGAGACAGGTTCAGGGGGGCCTTGGAGACAGGTTCAGGGGGGCCTTGGAGACAGGTTCAGGGGGGCCTTGGAGACAGGTTCAGGGGGGCCTTGGAGACAGGCTCAGGGGGGCCTTGGAGACAGGTTCAGGGGGGCCTTGGAGACAGGCTCAAGGGGGCCTTGGAGACAGGTTCAGGGGGGCCTTGGAGACAGGTTCAGGGGGGCCTTGGAGACAGGTGGGGGTAGCCGGATTAACTGCCGCTGCCCATTGCTCCCCTGCGAGCAAGTCTCCTGGGGTCCCTTAGAGGAAAACGGAGCGGGGAATGGCCCAGTGTGCTCTCTCCTGGGGGAGAGAGAGCATTGGCTCCCTCGCCGTGAGCACGTTTATCTGTTTCTCCTGCAGGTGGGAATCGCAGGGGAGGGCCTCTATAGAAATCCATCACCTTCCCAGGGGTGCTCTTTCAGGCCCGAGGTCTCCACTGATTGGTGGAGCCGGGGAAGGGTCGTTAGTCAATGCAGCTGGTCCCGAGGCAGCCACGGCAGCACTTGTCTGGTTTTTGATGCTTTTCTTGGCCTGGAGGTGAAATACAACTGAGACCTAGATATTATCTCTATGGCTTGGGGGCCTAAACCGTATGACTAGTGATGTGCTAGGGAAGTCAGGGGGCCCAAACCGCATGACCAGTGATGTGCTAGGGAAGAAGGTTACCTGGGGACAAGGTTCTTGTTCCCCAGTCTTGCCTTCTGCCCTGGGGGTTTCTGCACCTGGCCCACCGTCCTTGCTCTGCTGGGTGTGTCTGACTGCTGTCCTCTGTGGGCGTTCTGAGGCTCCCCGACATTTCTACATGATCACCAACTGGAGGTTCTCCAAAGCCCCCCTTTTGGGAATTCGGTGGAGGCTAAGGATGCATCCGGGAGTGGTTCGATCCTTGGGTTGGTGATTGGATTCCGTCCCCAGGGTCAGGATGAAGCTGGCAGGTCCCGGCCTCTAATCATGTGGTGCTTGCCTGCACTGGCCCCATCCTTAGGTGTGGGCCGGGAGTCTCCTCGCTGACACAAAAACGACACCTTTATTGCTCTCAACACTTGGGAAATTCCAAGAGTTTTAGGAGCTTTATGAAAGAAACAAGACACAGACCAAACATACATTTCTTATTATAAATCACAAAGTCATAACGAGGCTAAGTACCCAGTTGAGCAAACGCCGGTGCAGATGTGCTGTGGGGGTCTTCCCAGGTGCTGTGAACCTTCAGTGAGTGGACGTGGCGGAGCAGGTGACTGCGATGTGGGTGGGCATCATGCCTAAGAGCACAGACTAGGGTTCCAAAGAAGAAAGAGTTCGCTGGAGACGAACATAGCATCCCTCCCTGAGCTTCCAGCCTGCTGGCCTGCCCTGGGATTCCAGCCTCGCCAGCCTCAATCCCCTGAGTCAGTCCCTTAAAACCAAGTCATCTCTCTCTTTCTCGCTCTCAGCTCTCAGCTAATGCATGGACTCTGGGCCTCTCCCTAGTTTTCTCAAAGGGAATTCTCCAGGGAAAAGAAATAGATTTCTTCACATCGATAGATAAAACATCACCTCCTGCAGCGTCTGACAGCCTATATTGGAGTTTTTCTGCATCGTGGCCATGCACGGGGCCTCCGGGTTCAGCTGCCCATACACGGGCCCCGCTCCTGAGAGGCCTGGAGCGGATCCCATGCTTCTCTCCTTGTTTTCTCCCGGCCCAGGGAGCCCGGAGCATTCCATGCACCTGCACGTGGAGCGGGTAGGAGCGGCCTGACGTGAGTTTTCCGTGAAGGGCGCCGCTGTCAGTGCTGCTGTCGCTGACAGCAATCGCAGGCACTCACCGGCCCGCAGGCCCGGGAGCAGGCTGCCCGGGACCCTTCCGGAGGCTGGCCCAGTCAACAGAGGCGCCGTCCCTGGTCCCGGGTGAGCAGAGCGGCGCCCACTGCAGCCGGCATCCTGCCTCTTTGAATATGGTTGTACCTTCCACCTTCTTCTCCTTTGTCCTGCATGCCAGCTTGTTCTCAGGCAAGCTCTACGCCTCTGGGTCCCAGAGGCCACCAGCAGCCCAGGCTACTTTCTCTGTCCAAGTCCTTCCAGCAAGTCTCAGTATTGCGTTCTCCTGGTCCTGCATGGGATTGCATGTTCTCCTGGTCCTGCATGGGGCTGCATGTTCTCCTGGTCCTGCATGGGGCTGCATGTTCTCCTGGTCCTGCATGGGGCTTCATGTTCTCCTGGTCCTGCATGGGGCTGCATGTTCTCCTGGTCCTGCATGGGGCTGCATGTTCTCCTGGTCCTGCATGGGGCTGCATGTTCTCCTGGTCCTGCATGGGGCTGCATGTTCTCCTGGTCCCGCATGGGGTTGCATGCCCAGCCCTGAGCCAGATCCCTGACTGATCGGCCAGGCCCCGGCGACATGCTGCTGGAGGGGGTGGCAGAGCAGGAACTGGGGAGCGGCTGGTGTGTGAGCAGGAGAGGAGTGCGGGCAGGCAGGGGCAGCTGTGGCCACGCCCTGGCCCAGGACTGTGCTCCCAGCCTCACACCCGCACCCGCAGGCAGGCCGCCTTCAAGCAGCCCCAGGACGCAAAACAGCTGAGAGTGTTGGCGCCACGTGCCACGTTCCCGCAGCAAGAACTGGACGGAACAGGATGGAGACGCAAGTCTTACTTCCCAAAATGAACCAAAGTCCCTCAGTGGTTCCTCCACAGCCTTTGGTAAAGTCTGGCTCTCCCAGCACAAAGCAGCTAGACACTGCCTAAAGGGAAGCATGAGCTCTTGAGTGCACACGCATGTGCACACACATACACACACACACACACAGAGGCAGGAGCAAGTGGTGAACAGACAGGTAAATCAGTCTAGGAGAAGGCATAAAAAAGTACATAATGATGCATATGTGTGTGTTAGGTATATATATATATGCATATTTACATCTTACATATAGTTATATATACACTGAGTGGCCAGATTATTATGATTTCTGAACGCATAATAATCTGGCCACTCAGTATATATATACTAGAGGCCCTTTGCACGAAGAGATTCGTGCAATAGGCCTTCCTTCCCTTGGCTTCCAGCACTGGTTTTCCTCCAGCACCTGGGACTCAGGCCTTTGATCCAGCCGGAGTCTGCCTTCTTCATCTTTGCTGCAGGCTCCAGCGAGAGTCTGCCGTCTTCAAGTCTTCGTCTTCACTGTGGCCAGAGTGCTGCTCCTATAGATCCCTTTGCCGCCTGCCCTCCCTCTCATAGCAGGCATCCTGCCCCGCCCAGCCACTCCGCACCTGGAGCAGCTGGGTGTTGGCCATCTAATTTGCATATTCCCTCCTGATTGGCTGGTGGATGTAGCGGAGTGATGGTTAATTTCCATGTTTCTCTTTTATTAGTGTGTGTGTGTGTGTGTGTGTGTGTGTGTGTATATATATATATATATATATATATATATATATATATATATGAGGCCCAGTGCATGAATTTGTGCATGGGTGGGGTCCGGCCAGCCTGGCCAGGAGGAGGGGACATGGGCAGTTGGCCGGCCAGTCTGCTGGTCCAACTCCTGGTCGAGGGGACAATTTGCATATTAGCCTTTTATTATATAGGATATACACTGAGTGGCCAGATTATTATGCATTCCAAGATCATAATAATCTGGTCACTCAGTGTATATATCAACATATGTGTGTTATATCATATATTCAAATATTATATATTCTCAAATAACATGTATTCTCAGGGAAGGCAAGAGGATTTAGAAAAGCAGAGAAGTGGTCATTTGAGACCAAGTGGTTGGGACAAGCCTCTCTGAGGAAGAAATTTGAACAAAAATTTGAATAAAGGGAAGGATGCAGCCATGCACAGATCTGGGCTAATTTTTTTTAATGCCCTTTCTTTCTGCATCAGTAACCTGTAGGCAAAATAATTGACCTGTCTTCTTGCTCACCCCAACCTCTGCACCGAATTCTGCCTTTATCCCGGTCCACTTCACCCTCCCCTGCCCCCACCCCTCAGCTCCAGCCACACCCCAGCAGCCACCCTACAGCTCAAGGGTGAAGAGCCATGAGCAGCCGCAGCCGTAGCCATTCTAGTTGACTCCAAAAGCCAGCTGTTAACCATTATATTTATTTTAACTCAGGATGCAGGGAATATTATCATTCAGCAGAAAATGTGTGAGGATGGAGAGAGAAGATTTAAATGTGTAAAAAGAAAGTCACCACAGGAAAAAGCTGGCAAACACAGCTGGATTTGTTATAAATGGTCAAATTAAAAATTCAAATTTCTGGCACCTTCTTTGACTGTGAAAATACTCTCACCAGAACCAGGAGAAATTTGTTCTGGAATGTCACTTCAAAGGCATTGTTCCCTTCAACTCAAGAAGATGTTAAAGACCCTCTTTCAGGACATTATTTTTTGAGATAATCAACGTAATTGTGAAAAGTAAGGTGTTTCCAAATGTTTGCCATGATATAGCCATCAATGAGATATAGAGAAGTGTCTGTTGGAAAAATACCTGTGAGCCATGGCTTTCTTGACACACTTTACCGCCTCCTTTGTTGAGGCGCCGCACCCCTGGTCTCTCCCTGTAAGAACTGCAATCCTCTGAACAAAGCTCAGGTGGCCGCACACATTGTGAACGTAGCTTCACGCCATCGGTAAAGAGGAGCTAACTGACCATGCAACCTAGGAAGTGAGTCAGGGAGAACTACGTTATGGAATCCTGGCCCCTGGAGGCTCACAAGTCTCTTAGACACAGAATTCCAGACCCACGCTGTGTCTGCTGAGTGCTCACCATATGGCTAGCCTGCATGGCCAGGTCCTCTCTGTGCAAAACACACACCCCAGTTCTAAGACTAAGGATAAAAATGGGAAGACCTCATCATTAAATATTTTAGTCATTACTCGATAGGTTAAATCACGTATATTAATAGTAGTAATCCCCTTGTTTCTCTCTTTGGATGTTGCTACTAGAAAAATTAAGATGACATAGGTGGCTCCCATTCTGTTTATTTTGGATAGCCCTAGTCTAGACACTGCGAGGGTCCTGGGTCTTGTTAAGGCCTCAACAAAGCAGCATGTGATTCTGTATCTTCTTCCAACAGTGCTTGCTGGCCGCACATGCAAAGCCCACCCAGCCCCCATTCTCTCCCTTTCTACTGCTCTCTTTCCCAACAGAGGCGCAGAGTGTGGGGCGTTTAACCAGGCCGGGAGCCCCGCAGAGAAAGGCAGCCATTCATGGCAGGAGCGCGAGCTTGGGGAAGCCAACTCCGGCTTGAACCCTGATTTCCAGCCCTGGAGAGAGCGGTGGCGGGGTGGGGGCCAATGGGGAGAAGGGGGGACATATGTAATACTTTCAACCATAAAGATAAATTTAAAAAATAAAAAATAAGTGTGAATTTGGAAGTTATCTCTGTGCTTCAAAAATTTTTCATGGTAAAGCAAAAATATTTACTTTACTGAGGCAGATAAAATGCATGTAAATGTTTACATGTATTTGTATGCCTTCAACAGGTCTTACTTAACATCTGTGGGCTCAAGGCCAAGGACAAATGGAAGCCCACATATCATCTCTGGGCTTCAACATGTGAGTTTGGGGAAGACACAGTTCAGTCATAACACCCACAACCAAATGTTTAAAATATAAATCAACCTAACAAGCTGCTTGATAAAATGTGTTCTATCTTGACAAATACTCTTTTTCTGCAATAAAATTTAACATTATGTGCAATTCTTTGCTTACTAAAAGTTACCAAAATATCACAGGCAAGTGAAAGTAATTATTGTGTCTTCTTGGGTATTCTACTGATGAGTGAATGAGTAATAATAAAAAATAAACTGATAATTGTTTTATTCCATAAAATGTATTATCCTTTACTTCATTTCATTGAAATCATTATGTTAAAGGTTTATATATATTTGTGTTCTATTCTTAGTAATGATACAAGGAATTAAAAAACAAAATAAAATTACATTCAATGTGTACAAAATTTGGCTCTACTTTCTTCAAAAGTGTAAATGAGAAATAAAAATTACTACTCTTACATTTTTCAAAAAGTTATTTTTATTCGAAAATAGGCAAAATTACTTATTAAAGTATAAAAATTTAATTAATGAATACCAACTTTAAAATCAAATGTACTTAAAGTCTTTTATAAGACTTTGAAACTTTAATTAAATCTTTTACAGTCCTTATCTAAAAATAAAATTACCTATGATTCTGGCATCCACTGCCTATCTCAATGCCAATTAAAGAATAGGTATCACGCTTCCCCGGGTGGTGTCCAGACCTACATACATAATTTTACAAGATGTTCCTCAGCCATCGTGTGCAACGTTTGTGACTGGCGCCCTAACTGGTGAGTACCTTCTGCTGGTGTGTGAAAAGAAGAAAGAACGTGAATGTTGACACTGGTGGAGAATGACACTATTTTGCAAGGCTCTACTGCATTAATGAGTTCTGCATTTGACAATTTAATTAGTCTGTCTTCAAGGGAAAATTTGACATCAATTAGCTTATCTTTATCTTTACCTAAGTGCTTCTGCACTCAGAGCTTCGGTCTCCTGAAGCTGGGCTCACCGCCAAGCTGCAGGGGCTCAGCCTACAAACCTTTGTCACCTGCCAACACAGTTGTCTGTTATTCGGAGGACATAGGTGAGAGCTGTGAAGAGGCGTTTCCTGGGCTGAATGGCGTGAGCCACCAGAGTGGATGTTTAAGGATACAGTCACTGGGTATCTTTACTGAGCTCCAAGAGGCAGGGGGTACCACGTTTTCTCAAATAAATTGTGTCAGTAATATGCAAGAGTCTCCAAAACATAGGACCCAGAGTAAGGTGCCCCTTGCCAGTGTCTTAGGCCTGTCAGATGTAGACAGTCATCCTGGACCTGAGGCCGCTCACTGAGCGCCGCCACTTTTAGCTGTGCTCTTGGGTGAAACAGGAAGCTTATCACCCCCTGGACTGCAGCCTCCTCCCCTAGGCTCTGGGTTTCAGGCAGCCAACAACTGGGCCCGACTTTCCCCCCTAAATCCGCAGCACCTGGAGCTGCAGTGTGGTCTCAGTAATTCCTGGACTAGTTATCTAAGTTCCTAAACTCACTGAGAGTCGTACTTTTTACATCTGTGAAAGAGGAACGGAGGACACTGAGAGGAGTCAGAGCAGAATTAGGTGGACAGGGAAGGGGTGGGAGAAGGAGGAATCGTGGAGCTAGCTGAAACCCCAAGATGTTTTTCAGAAAAACAGGGTGTTTTGAAACAAGGATGTTTTTCTTGCAAGTGCAAAATTAAATGTTGCAAAAAGGCCAGGAACCAATCAGAGAGCTGCGCAGATAGACAAAGAGGGCCTTTAGCAGAAATAAGGGGAGAGCAGGATGCTTCGGGGCAGCCCATTTGAATCCCTCCCTGAGGGGGAGCCTGTGTATATTTGCAATAAACTCCTGCCTTATTGAGCTCCTCTGGTCCTCGACCTCATTCTTGATTCCCGGAGACACACACCAGGAAGAATTCCTGCTCACCGGTTCCGGTATCAATGCCTGACCTCATTAAGACTGTTTTGAGAATTACATGTGATAAAATTTGCAGAACCCCCAAATACTCTATTAATATTTGATGAGTATGCAAATTAACCCCATCCAAGATGGCTACAGCCACAGAGAGCAAGGTTTCCCAGGTAACAGAGCAAGCCAAGCTTTCCATAGCCATTGCAGGCCTAAGCCTCCACTCAAGCTACAAAGTTTCAATTATAGAAGGTAAACAAATTCAAACAAATGGCGGCAGAATGGAGCTTGAGAGAGCAGGCCAGGGTTGCCGCTGGCAACAGGGGAAGCAAAGCTTTCCGCACACCCTGGCCGGGCTCACCCGCTTAAGGCTACAAAGTTTCTATTATAACCCCAACACAAATGGCTGCCAGCCTCAGAGGGAGTCCCAGGCTTGGCTCCGCTCCAGGCTACAAAGTTTCAATTGTAGAAGGAAAATAAATTCCAGATACCAGGGCCTCCACTTGGGTTGACAGGGGGGGTGGCTGGCCTGCAAACCACCACAGCCCCTTGCTCAGGCCGCCCCACGCCCCAAGGGAACCCCCACCAGATCCGGGACACCCTTCAGGGCAAACCAGCTGGCCCCCACCCGTGCACCAGGCCTCTATCCTATCTAATAAAAGAGTAACATACAGATTGATCATCACTGCAACACACAATATAGCTGCCCCCATGTGGTCAAAGATCCTGCCCCCATGTGGACACAAGATGGCCACTACAAGATGGCCAGCAGGAGAGGGCAGTTGGGAGGCACCCGGCCTGCAAGGGAGGGCAGTTGAGAGGGACCAGGCTTGCAAGGGAGGGCAGTTGGAGGTGATCAACCCTGCAGGAGAGGGCAGTTAGGGGTGACCAGGCTGGCAGAGGAGGGAAGTTGGGGACAAACAGACTGGCAGGGGAGCAGTTAAGCATCAACCAGGCTGGCAGCAGAGTGGTTAGGGGGTGATCAGGCTGGCAGGCAGAAGCGGTTAGGGGCAATCAGGAAGGCAGGCAGGCAAGCAGTTGGGAGCCAGCAGTCCTGGATTGTGAGAGGGATGTCCGACTGCCCGTTTAGGCCCGATCCCACCAGGATCGGGCCTAAACGGGCAGTCGGACATACCTCCAGGAGTCCCAGATTGGAGAGGGTACAGGCTGGGCTGAGCGACAACCCCCCCGCCGTGCACGAATTTCGTGCACCGGGCTTCTAGTTAATTATAATAAGTAAAGTTAGCAAGCTGTTGGAGGCCTGTATTCTCATGTACAAAATAGAAGAAGTGATGAAGTTGCCGGTGGAACTAGTGAGAAGGCTAAAAGGCTAATTCCAATGTAACCCTGATGTTTGGGGGAATAGCAATCTGAATCTGTGCAATAACCTAATGTACATTCTTGATAACCTATAATTAAGTCATTGCCCCTTTCCTCCACAATCTGGTCTTGCAAGACCTGTTACCTAAATGCTCACATTTTACAGAGGCCATAAACCATGAATCCCCAGAGGGGGTTATCAGCACTGGCACTAGGCCAGGCCCTTAGATATGATCTCAAGACCCCCATCCCAACCCATGGGGCTTTTTGCAAAGCCCACGGAAGGTCTGGAAGGCCCCATCCATATTTGGGAGACAAACAAACCAAAGGGATAAAAGAAGGGCTTCTTCCATATTGGTTGGCTCAGACTCTGGAGGCAACTCCTCTGAGACCGCCGGAGTAACAAAGCTGTGTAACTCCATTTCTCTAAGGGTCGCTTGGGTTTCTTCGGTCTTCTACTGTTGTATCATAAACCAGCTAGACACAAGACGCCTTAACAAGCCAATTAATTAGGAGTCTTTATTAAGCATGGGCTCAGAGCAGAATATCTCTGTCAAATTCTGAGCAAACACATAGAGGAAGTTTTCCTTATTTATACCCTTTTGAGCTCTTTGTCTGCAGATTTTACAAAAAGCTCTGTGTAAGTTATTTTTGCAGGTAGTTTGTGACCTTGGATATATAATGAACAAACACCTGGCATGAGAATATGGGAATATTATTGGTATTAGTCTATTACTTTAGATGGATAGCTTGCAAGGCCAGACAGTTAAGTTTTTATCTTTTTCTATTATTCAAATTAAAACAGTTATTTTACAGAATAAGGAACTATCTAAAAATAACAGAGTTGACCTGTAGAACAAGGGACTGTCTAAGAATAACAGAGTAGTTCAAAGAGCAGTTTCAAATAGCAGTTTTCCAAAGGAGGGATTACTATGCTTCATTCCCCACTGGTTTTATGTAAATGAGTAAAATCATTGACTCTTGTGGGTCATTGTTGGACAGGAGGTTGTTAACATTGTTAACCTATTTAGCTTTGAAGTTTCTTTTATTAAGTTCTATAAAGAGAAGTAATAACAAGATGTGTGTGAGAGTCTTATTTCAGAGGATCCAACAAGTCCTGGATTCTCTATTCTGCCTGTGCTGCCTTAAGCCGGGTGTGATGAAGTCACATTGGGATCCTGTCAACCTTGACTGCCATGGGGGTGGTCAGGATGATGGTGTGTGGTCCTGTCCAGGTAGGAGTTAGTCTTTGGGTGGTAAATTTCTTTACCCAAACAGAGTCATCAAGGTGGAAGGGATGAACTGGATCAGAAGTTGGTATAGGCAGAGCGTCTCAGGTGTGCTTCTGGATTGCTTTCTGCATAGACATGAGTAAAGATTGGTTATGGATTTCAGCTTTTCTAGATTGGGTATAGAGTACTTATCTCTTAGAAGCTCTGCAAGCTTAGTATGGTTCCATGTAAACTGGTGAGGTAGGTAGGTCAGGGTCTGGAAGAGTCACTAGAATCTGTAGAGGCCCTACTGGTTTTAGGGCAGCCTCCTGGGCTGCTTCGTCTGCTTCCTTGACAAGTATAGTAGCGGCTGCTACTGCCTGGAAGCAAGTGAGCTACCTAGACGAAATGAGGTCAAGTCTTTTGGATAAGTAGGCTACCGGCCTTGGCTAGGGGCTGAGACTTTGGGTGAGAACCCCGTTGGCTATGCCCCTTGTCCTATATATGTAGAGGTGGAAAGACTTAGTTGCATCTGGTAGCACCAGTTGGCCCATCGTCCTTGCTCTGCTCATGTCTGTCTTACTGCCTAATATATTACCTCAAGATCCTGGCTCTGAATTCTTTTAGGGGAAATGGATGTCGGTGGGACTCCTCTGGTTACTTCCATGCTGAAGAGGGACGGAGTTTTCTTTCAGAGCCAAGAGATCCTTGCTGTTTGTCAGAGGGATGATGAGGCCTGGGCACAGAAGGAGGTGGGCTTGTGACCTGGTGGAGTCAAATTGCCTTATAAAATTTAGTATTATTGAGCAATTAGAATAGCAAGAGTTACAACAAATGATCTGGTGGGAGGGAAAGAAAGTATTTCAGTTCTAATAACTTCTATATAAATAGAATTTTTCTCCTTAAAATTACCCTTATGTTTATTAAAAGAGCTAATTCAAGACTAATTTATCTATTGCATTCAATTTGGCCTGATTGTTTGCATAAACATAATAAGAATGGTAACTGACTACCTTTGCCAGAATTTCATGATTGAATCTTAATGTGACCTGTAAGGCCGGGAAGCCAAGCCATACAGCTGCCGTCAGGACTGCCTGTAGTATCTGCTGAGTTAGGTGAATCCTCACCTGCAGTGGCTCCACCCGGGCCCATACCCTAGGCTTCAAGGCCCATCTCAGTAGCCCTCCTACTAATTGTGGCCTAGAGTGTGTGGGGGTCTGCAGGGGCGCCCTCGTTGCTCCCCTTCTACTCTGACCAACCGCCAGTGATGGTAGGGTATGGGCCTGACTCTCCAGTGCCATCTATTTTCAGGGCTACCAAGCAGGATACCAGGCTTTCTCCGTAGCACTTTATTGGCTTCAAGTCTTCAGAGTTCAGACAGGGCTCTTTTAAACATGATACTCCAGTCAGAGTTTTCAGTCAATAAAACTGCTATTGGAAATCAGTCTTATTGAATTTATGCAAAGAAATACATTGTCATGATTTATTTATTAAGAATTGCCAAATTTTGGAGGAATTGTATAAGGAGAAAAATATACTGACCTGCTTTAAGATCTTTTGATTTTCCTTGCCCATTTGTGCACCTGCCCTTTTGGCAGCTAGGTACCCTTTACTTCTTTTGGGATACAACCCTCTATAACCCTCTTCCAGGACAGTTAACATACGGCCATAACAATGACACTCGCCAGCTACTCCCAAAGACTACCAAGGTCTGTAGACTAGCACAGGTCTATAGTCATTGGTGGCAGCTGTATTCAAATCTGCAAGAGAATCAAAGGTTAATATAACATATTGTCATAATGAAGTACAATATTGGTACTGTGGCCATATCAGACAGCCAAATCTTATGCCATTAATGATGATACATGGTAGGGTGATATAGACATTTCTGAGAGGATGACTAAAGTTCACTGTTGACCCTTTTATGTAAAAGTAAACTGTTCTTGACTCTCTGAAGTCATGTCCATGGAGAAGGCACCAATTAAGTTCATCATGTAGTTTTCTGTAAGTCACAGTTATCTATTAAGTGCCATTGGCTCCTCTTCACTGACCGTACTGGACATCCGTAGGGCTGTGTGCGGGGGACTATCCTTCTTCACTCTAGCCGCAAACAGTCTGTTCAATCTCCCTAGCATGTATTCTGGCATGGGAGAAAGTGGTTTTGCTGTACACAGGCAGCTTTACCCCCATACAACTGGGCTTGGACATCTGCCCAGAAAGCTGTAGTCCATACACTTAACATGCAGCCTCAGGTCCTCCTAACTCAGCCAGTCCTGCAGTCAGACTCCTTCTTTCCCAGAGAATTTCAAAGTCCTGAAGGCTCTCCAGTCCAGGGAGAGTGCCTTCCCTTTACCCTCTCCTGCCTTGCCATCCCTTTGGCTCTAAGCAGTAAGCTAAACACAGCCTGGGCTGCAGGGAGAGACAAGTTTGCACATAGCAAAGTGCTCCTGTGGCAGTGGCTTGGGCATCAGGCCTCTGCCTTCCCACCTGTCCTCTTTCCTGGCAGAGACCGGGGCCTCCTCAGCGGGCTCCCTTGCCGGAATGTGGCATCTAGCGCCCCCCACCCCCCACCCCCCCCCCCCCCCCCGCCGCCGCCCTCAACCGGATGTCTTTCCCACCCCTTGGTCTAAGGGGTTAACTTTCTCCACTTCCCCAGGAGAGTTTAAAGTCCTGAGTCCTTTAACTCAAAGGAGTTTCTTCTCTCCTGTTAACTCCTTGCTGTACCAGCAGCTGTTGTTGAAGCTTTAACCCTTTCAGTACATTTGCAACCAGGAAACTTTTACCAGCTCTATCACCGGCTCCTTTCACAGATCCCAGGGCCCGTTGCTTGTCATTTTTACTTTTAACTAGTAAGTCAAACGCTTAAGTTTTTGTTTTGTTTTTTTATTGTGTGCTGTAAAACACTCATAATTCATTGGGCAGCAGCTCAGGTGTCAGGTCATTGCTGGCACCCCCCACTTTCTCTCTTCTGCTTCTCCAGGTGGCTGCAGGCGACTCAGGCATCTAGCCCCTCTGCCTTCTTTTACCTGGTTTCCCGGGGGCTCAGTCTCTTGTCTGGCTGGCAACCAGCTCTAAATCACCAAGGCGGCTGTGGACTTCAGCTCCTTCTCTTCTCTGCCTGGCTCCTGTTCTGACTGCTTCCTCCCTGCCTGCTACTAACTCTGTTCCTTCTTATCACATACATAACCTTTATAAATTTTATACTTCAAATTAGCCTTTAAACCTTCTTTCTATGTCCTTCATATCTATACACTGAGTGGCCAGATTATTATGATCTCTGAACGCATAATAATCTGGCCACTCAGTGTGTGTATATATGTATTAGAGGCCCGGTGCATGAATTTGTGCATGGATGGAGTCCAGCCAGCCTGGCCAGAGGGAGGAGACATGGGCGGTTGGCTGGCCTGCCTGCTGGTCGAACTCCTGGTCGAGGGGACAGTTTGCATATTAGCCTTTTATTATATAGGATATACACTGAGTGGCCAGATTATTATGCATTTAGAGATCATAATAATCTGGCCACTCAGTGTGTGTGTGTGTGTGTGTGTGTGTGTGTGTGTGTGTGTGTGTATAAAACCATCCGTCAGACCTTCTATTAAGTATTTTTATTTTCAGTAACTTGTGCTGGCCTTCTCTTTCTTTTTTCTTTAAATTGTATTAGAATTCCTTATTCTTAGAAACTTTAATTCTTTAATGATTACCAAAAAATAAACAGTCAGAATTTCTTAGATTAACATTTATGAACACACTTTAAATATACTTTTTCTTTCAAGAAAATATACCTTTAACAAACTAAGAGCAAGCAAATTAAAACGTGTAACATTTTATATTATGTTAGTTTTCTGTTTTTGCCTTCTTTTTATGTACATAGATTTTCTGAGCCTTTTTAATAGTTTTATTTAAATTCTTTATTATACCTTAATAACATTGAGATTTGGTCTTGACTATAGAATGAATTCTTTTCTAGTAAGGCCAATAAAATATTATATCTTAAAGTTCCTTTGCTGAACATTCCGTCGCAGCCGAAGAAGCACCCACCCAGTAACCCCGCCCTGCCAGGCTCAGAGACAGAAACCTTTTTAATCAGGCTGGACAATGAGATTTTCTCTATATGTATTAGAGGGGTTAAAGAGAATAAAATGGGGCAGAGGAAGATTTATTGTGCTTTGCAGGAAGCTTGTGGCCTTGAGTTCAGCATAGCTCACATAAGCAAAAATTAACAAAAACCTATCTCTTCCTGCTCTCCCCACCGACGCCCCCTGCCCCTTTCTGCATTAACTATTTACTCTGTCCTTACAGGGAAAACAAGGCAAGTGGTCTGAGATCCTGTATATTTAGGCTTTTTACACTTAAGGACACATTCTTCTCTCTGTAACCATTGCTCTCCTTCACAGATTTTTCCTTCTTTACTCTAAGCCCCGAGAAGATCTCAAATCCTCCTTCTCCTTACTACTTTTGATCTCTCCGATCATCCCCCGGTCTCCTAGTCTAGGGCTCCTCCATCTCAGCAGGCCAAGAGCCCACTACCCTACCCAGCGAATCCCACCACCACCACCCTATCGCATACCCACTCCAGAGCAGTTTTCGGCTTTCTTCCTCCCCCAGTCAGAGCTGATGCTGTCCCTAATAGAGACCCACTGTAAATCTATCAAGAAGGCCAGGCAGGTCGCAAGTCTTGGGACCACATGATTCTCTGCTTGCTAGAAGGGCTGAAAAAGGCAGCCAATAAAGCAGTTAATTATGAGAAGTTAACAGACATCACCCAGGAAAGTCATAAAAAATCTGGCAGTTTTTCTTTCTCGCCTTACACAAGCTGTGAGAAAATGTACTAATCTTAACCCAACAAACTTTAGTTCCACCTCGACTGGCCCACGCAGGACTATGATGTCACAGGCAGGGGGAGGGCCCTGTAAATCTCTCCGCCCTGCGAGTTTAGCAAGTCCTGCCTCTCTTTGTGCCCTTGGAAACCTCCGTCAGCCAGAGGAGATAAGAAAGCTGTAAATAACCATTCCTTTGTTCCTTGAAATTTTTATGCCTTTTTACTACGTTGTTGCAAATAGTTAATTTGAAAGACTTTTCTCTTGCTTTTCCTTACAACTAATCTTGGAACTTAGCCAGCCTTTGTTTTAAACTTCTCTGGGCTACAATCTTCACAAATTTATACCTTTAAATTAACCCCAGAATTCTAAAATTTTAACCTAATACAGCAAAATCATAAATCAGAGAAGAGCAAACCAAAACCCCTGTTCCGCTTCCTTCTCCTTCTTGAACTCCTAGCTGCTGTGCTAACCTGTGTTAAGACCACTTTGAGAACTCTATATAACATATCTGTGCTAGTGAGGGGTCACCTAACAGGGGATGGGGGCAGGCGGAGGGTAGCCTGTTGATTTCAAGATGATGATGCCAAGCACACCTCACTGCGCTCCCTTATTACACCACGGGGCCCTCGGAGGGGGGGGGCACATGACCAGGGCCCTCCACATGGTGCAGACGTAATATTTTTAAATGACTCTTGTTCTCATCATTATCAGTCAGTCACCAAGTATTTATGTAACATTCACTAATGCAAGAGTGGGCACAGAGAAGCAAAACTCTAGATTTCCTTCCCATGAAGCATATGTTGTCCCACTGAGAAGATGACTTTAAAATACAGGAAATCGGTTTTTTAAATTGCATAGGACAGTGCACGAGGGAAGTCAGATGCGGCACTGTATAGTGCTGACCACCTGAGGCAGGAATGGCTGGAGCAGGCACACAGTTTACAAATGAATGACAAGAAAGGAAAAGAAAAAAGCCGGGAAGGAGAGAGGGAAAAAGATGGGAGGCTGAAAGAAAGAGAGAGAGGAAGGGAGGGAAGGAGGGAGGGAGGGGAAGGAAAGAAAAATAAAGGTACCGGAGTTGGGTGGACAGCAGAGAAGGGAAGCTACAGTGCACGGGTCAATGTCGGAGAGAATGGAACCCAATATATCAAGATGGACATTCTCCTTCTCATTAGGTCTAGCGCCTCATTCTTTCAGATTTGAAGGCTGCGGCCCTGTCTTTTGATGTTAAATGATGCTGATAACCGGAAGCAGATGGTCCTCGTGTAGCAGAAATAACCACTGCAACACTCCTGGATGCTGTGGGAACGTCAGTTACACAGCTTCTGACACACCTACTTGTCCGTCTTCCTTTCCCAATGTTACTGAGTCTGCTCGCTGCAGCTCCCGGCCGGGGGTGCCATCAGTTAGCACTCTAATCGCCACTCACTGTTAATCCGCGGCACCCGTGCCACAGCAGGTATTAACCATCTGGCGCCTCCTTCCACGTTTGCATGTTGCTCACATATGGCAGTTATCCAACCTAATTTGGCCATTTAGATAGCCAGGCTCTCACTCATTTCCAAAACACAGTTACAAGGATAGTATGTTGTCAGTATTTTTTTTAATATATTTTATTGATTTTTTACAGAGAGGAAGGGAGAGGGATAGAGAGCTAGAAACATCGATGAGAGAGAAACATCAACCAGCTGCCTCCTGCACAGCCTCTTCTGGGGATGTGCCCGCAACCAATGTACATGCCCTTGACCGGAATTGAACCTGGGACCCTGCAGTCTGTAGACCGACGCTCTATCCACTGGGCCAAACCGGTTTTGGCAATATGTTGTCAGTATTAAGCAAAGCATTTTTTTAAAATATATTTCATTGTTTTTTTACAGAGAGGAAGAGAGAGGGATAGAGAGTTAGAAATATCGATGAGAGAGAAACATCGATCAGCCGCCTCCCGCACACTCCCCACCGGGGATGCACCCGCAACCAAAGTACATGCCCTTGACCGGAATCGAACCTGGGACCCTTGAGTCCGCAGGCCGACGCTCTATCCACTGAGCCACACCGGCCCGGGCAAGCAAAGCATTTTAACCCCATCTCCTGATTTTCCATTTAACCTCCCATTTCCGGGCCAGAAGGTGTCCAGGCCATGACCCCTTTAACAAGACAATAGACTTAAAAGTCAGACATTGTGAAAAGGAGAAAAAAATCGCTAAGCTTTTTTGGAATCTATTAGCTATTTCATTGTCCAGGACTAGGAAACGTCAGACTGTAACATTTTTCTACAAGGAAAAGAACCAAATGAAAAAGAAAGGGGAAAGCACCTCTCCTGGCCAGACCACTATGAGGAGGCCAAAGACGAAGGTGGGAGCAGGACACGGGAGTGGGTGCTGGACGCCGAAGGGGCCCAAAGTCAGAGGGGCTGCCCACACCCATCAAGAGGGATTCTTGTAAGGAGCCCCCTCAGCACCCTGCCACGGATCTGTCCGCTTCCCTCACCCAGGCTACCAGGGGCCACCTTGGAGAGGAGGTGGAAGAGATGTGGGAATAAAAAGACTGCGTTTTTTGCCTAAAAGATTTAAACAGATTACCTAATGACTTAATCAGGTAAGACCATTTTAAACCTTGTAGGACTTAAAAGTTAATTTAGAGGAAAGCTAGATTCACGGGAAGCATAAAGAAACTACCCTTCATCTACACATCTGCGTACATTTGCTCCTGCAGCATCAGTTACTGCGGTCGGTGCGGATTCTCCTCCCCAGAGCTGGGTCCCTGTGAATTAGATGCACAAAATGGATGCCTCCATCTAGCAACAACGGAATTTACTCAGCTCCTCTAACAGAGTAAGTCAAGTTATGGGAGAAATATTTACCGACTTGAGAGAAGAAAACTATTAAACATCTCAGAAGCACGATTCGCCCACAGAGACTGTGCTTTCAGCGAAACCAGTGGGCTGTGTGTGACACGCAGGCCAGCGCTTGCTGTGCTCGTGGTGCCAGGCATGTAACATGAAGTAATTCCTGATGTCAGCCAGCGTCGCTGCTCCGTCCGTGTGCTGAGCGCTCACATTCGTTGCCGCCCTGGGAGGGGTGCTGCCATCCCCCTTCCTAATATAGGGTCAAACTAGGGGACCATCTGTTGTAGAACTTACTGTACAAAATGTTTATACTTTAGGAGGATGTTACTGGCTGGCAACAGTCAAATCCATATAATAACAAAGGACATGTAATAAAGGTCGCCAGTCTGAGGGCCTTTTATTTGGGGAATACAATGACCACAGGAGTAATTTTGGAGTAAGCAGCCTGAAGGAGCTGTTTTCAGACCTTTTCTCCCTCTTCTGTAGAATGAGCAGCCCTTGACCCATGCACAGTAATGAGTCTGGTTTTGCCAAAACCCTAGTATAGGCCAGGGTTACAGATGTTACTGCTTTTCTTGACTAGTTTTTAAACGCAAAATGTAGGAAACTCCCGCCTCAGTAAGACAATCCGTTTTTGTTTATCCCGAAGTCTTGGCTGAAACCTTCCTCACACTGCCTCTCCGGGTGCCCCAGAAACAGTCTGCGGGCTCCCCTCCCTCTGCCCCACGCAGCCCCCGCCTCACCTCTGCTTTGTGCCAGGAGCAGGCCCCACGGCTCTTTCCTTCCACCCATTCAGTCTTGACTCAAATGCCGCCTTCTCGGTGAGGCCTTTTAAAACAGAAACCCCCACTCATCCACACACACCCTTGGTGTTCCCCATCTTTTTAAATGGATCTGTTTTCTCCCCATCACACGTTTACCCACTGACATGCCATCAAACTCTTTTCCCTCTGGGATGTAAGCGTCATGAAGAGGGCACGGTTTTCTGTGTTTAGTTCACTGATACATTCCCAGGGCCTGGGCTACACACAGGAAATAAAGAGCTGATTAACTGAATTGTATTTTTAGTCACTTAATAGAGCACAAAGGCAGTCCCTCCACCATTAAATATCATTCCATCTTCATTTTCATGGCGGTGTGGTTTGTCACCTGTACATCAGAGTTACAGATGCTGTACATCTTTATTCCACCAACCTAATTGTGAAAATTATGGAGTTTGAGGCAATTAAGGCACATTTTCCTATGGAGTAATACAACATCTGAGATCATGGCAAACCAACGTGTGAATTGTGAATGGCATTTTCACAGGCATGCCATAAAGAGTATAATTGGACCCATTAAGTATGAAGCACATGAAGTTCAAAGGTTACTGAATAAATGATGTTATTGAACAAAATAACTGAAATTGAATACAAATTGACTAAAATTAGTGTTCATTTCCCTTCTGAAAAGTCCATCCATGGACCCTGAGGAAAAAGATTAATTTGATGTGAACCCTGAGAAGAAATTTCTCTGCTGAGATGAACTCACATGGCCAGTCAACTGAGAGCCCACATTTTATGAATAATACTAGTGGCCTGGTGCACAAATTTATGCACATTGAAAGGAAATTAATTAGAAGAAATATTTTAATATTGTTACTCGCCCTTTCTCTATAATAGAAGTGTCAACCAAATTCACGATCGACAATGACAAATCGAAACATACACATGTCATTGGCACCAGCGAGAGCTTTACATGTATAACACATGCATAAATCAACTTACCGTACTTTCCGGCATATAAGACGACTGGGCGTATAAGATTTTCCTGGGTTAAAAAGTCATTTTATACCCTGGAAAATACGGTATATTGGACTATATTGATGGGATTAGATATAATGGATTAGATATATTGGACTACCATATTTTCCGGCGTATAAGACGACTTTTTAACCCAGGAAAATCTTATACCCCCATTCGTCTTATACTCCGGAAAATACAGTAGCCTTTTATCCTATACTAGAGGCCCGATGCACGAAATTCATGCATGGGGGGGTGGGGGTCCCTCAGCCCGGCCTGCACCCTCTCGCAATCCAGGACCCCTTGGGGGATGTTCAATCAAGCCTAAACCAGCAGTTGGACAACCCTCTTGCAACCCAGGACCCCTCACTCCTAATCGCCCGCCAGGCCAAGGGACCCCCCTGGGGAAGGACCACAGGAAGGCTCCCAAGTGTGTCCGGCAGGTCTTGCCCAGTCCCAATCAGCTGGACCCCAACAGCAAGCTAACCTACCAGTCAGAGCATCTTCCCCCTGGTGGTCAGTGTGCGTCATAGCAACTGGTTGAATGGTCATACACTTAGCATATCAGGCTTTTATCCTATATAATAAAAGGCTAATATGCAAATTGACTGAATGACAGAATAACTGGCCGCTATGACGCTCACTGACCACCAGGGGGCAGATGCTTAATGCAGGAGCTGCCCCTTGGTGGTCAGTGTGCTCCCACAGGGGGAGCGCCATTCAGCCAGGAGCCCTGAACCAGGCTCATGGCTGATGAGTGCAGCGGCAGTGGCAGGAGCCTCTCCTGCCTCCGTGGCATCCCCCAAGGGCTCCTGAACTGTGAGAGGGCGCAGGCCAGGATGAGGGACCCCCTCCAAGTGCATGAATTTCATGCACTGGGCCCCTAGTTTTCTATATATATAAAAACCACCCATCTGCTCACTCCTAACCGCCCACTTGCTGGCTCCTTACCGCCCACCTGCTCACTCCTAACCACTCGCCTGCTCACTCCTTACTGCTTGGCTCGCAGCTCCTTAGCACTGACACAGAGGCGGGAGAGGCTCCCGCCACTGCTGCTGCGCTCACCAACCATGAGCCTGACTTCTGGCTGAGCAGCGCTCCCGCTGTGAGAGCACACTGACCACCAGGGGGCAGCTCCTGGTGGTCATCTGCCCCCTGGTGGTCAGTGTGCATCATGGCAACTGGTCGTTCTGGTCGTTTCGTCATAATGGTCACTTAGGCTTTTATATATCCTATCCTATATAATAAAGAGGTAATATGCAAATTGACCCTCATGCCCTTGCACAAGATGGCCGCCCCCATGTGGTCAAAGATGGCCGCCACAGGGGAGAGCAGTTGGGGGTTACCAGGCCAGCAGGGGAGGGCAGTTGGGGGCAATCGGGCCAGCAGGGGAGCAGTTAGGCGTCAATCAGGCTGGCAGGGGAGTGGTTAGGGGGTGATCAGGCTGGCAGGCAGGTGTGCGGTTGGGAGCCAGCAGTCGGGCATCCCCTGAGGGGTCCTAGATTAGAGAGGGTGCAGGCTGGGCTGAGGGACACTCCCCACCCCTCCTCCTCCGCCCAGTGCATGAATTTCATGCACCGGGCCTCTAGTATAATAATAGAGGAATACGCAAATTATCCGAGACACCCTCACAGGTAATGACCGGCAGGAGCGGGTGGGCGTGGCTGTGTGCCGTACAAGGCCCGGGGACGTGAGGCTGCGTCAAATAAAATAAAATGCGTCCACATGCCCTAAAGCACAAATATCCCAGCAGATAACTCAATGCGGGTTATTGTGTAATCAAAATGATTACACAATAAATCACAATGATTACACAACATTGATTACACAATAAACTTATTTTCACTGGAAAAAAAAATATCTTCATTTAAAGATGCCCCAGTAAGGCTGCTGAGGCTTTCATCTGTCCCTTTCTACACCGAAGACGACAGGGTTTCGTTTTCTCAGCACCCAACTAGGAGGCCTCCCTGGGGCGGCTCTCCCCTCCAAGCCCTGCGCAGGACGGGTGCTCCGCTCCGGCCCGGGGTGCCCCAAAGGGAGGGGAGCGAAGTGCTTTCCCTCCGGGACCCCGCTCTCCCTGGGAGTCCAGTGCGGAGGGCGCTGGGGATGGGTGTTTGTTTGTTTGTTCATTTTGGTTAATCCTCAGCTGAGGACATTTTTGCATTGATATTTTTTTAGAGAGAGTAGAAGGGAGGAAGAAAGACAGAAACTAATGTAAGAGACATCAATTGGTTGCCTCTTGCTGAATCCCCGACCAGGGCCCAGGATTGCAACCCAGGTACATGCCCTTGATCAGAATCCAACCCGGTACCCTTCAGTCTGCCTGAGAAGCACTATCCACTGAACCAAACCAGCATTTTTTTTCTTTTTAAGTCCTCCTCTAAGGATTTTTTTTTTCATTGATTCTAGAGAGAGAGGAAGGGAGAGGGAAAGAGAAAGAGAAACACTGATTAGTTGCTCAAGCAATCCAACAGGAATGGAACCCACAACCTGTGTATATGCCCTCACCTGGAATCAAACCCATGACCCTTTGGTACATGGGAGGACACTCTAACTACTGACCCACTCTGACCAGGGCCTGAAGGTACATTTAAAATTTTTTTCAGATCTGCCCTGGCCAGGTGGCTCAATTGGTTGGAGTCTCAGCCTGTACACCAAAGGATTTCCTGCTGGATTCTAGGTTAGGGCACACACTTAGGTTTAGGTCAGATCTCGGTGGGTCAGCAGGTGCAGAGGCAGCCTACCAGTATTTCTCTGTCACATGGATGTTTCTCTCTCTAAAAATCAATTTTAAAAACATCCTCAGGTGAGAATTAAATATATATATATATATATATATATATATATATATATATATATAAATTTTCAGATCTAAAATTTTATTTGGTTCTTTTTAAAGTTTTATTTTTCATTTACAGTTCACAATCAATATCCTATCCTATATAATAAAACCCTAATATGCAAATCAACTGAACAGTGGAATGACTGGTCACTATGAACTGACCACCAGGGGGCAGACGCTCAACATACAAGTTGCCCCCTGGTAGTCAGTGCACTCCCACAGGGGGAGCACCGCTCAACCAGAAGCCGGGCTCACAGGTGGCGAGTGCAGCAGCGGTGGTGGGAGTCTCCGCGGCAGAACTAAGGAGCAGCGAGCCAAGCGGTAGGGAGCAGCAAGCAGGCGGGCGGTAAGAAGCGAGGGGTCCTGGACTGCGAGAGACCTCAGGCCTGGCTGAGGAACCCTCCCCACCCCCAGTGCACGGATTTCATGCACTGGGCCTCTAGTCATATCTAATAAAAGAGTAATATGCAAATTGACCATCACTCCAACACACAAGATGGCTGCCCCCTTGTGGTCAAAGATGGCTGCCCCCATGTGAACACAAGATGGCCACCACAAGATGGCCAGCAGGGGAGGGCTGTTGGGAGGGACCAGGCCTGCAAGGGAGGGCAGTTGTGGGTGGCAATCAGGCCAGCAAGGGAGGGAAGTTGGGAGGGACAAGGCCTGCAAGGGAGGGCAGTTAGGGGCTATCAAGCCTGAAGGGGAGGGCAGTTAGGGGTGACCAGGCTGGCAGAGGAGGGGAGTTGGGGGCGACTGGGCCTGCAGGGAAGGGCAGTTTGGGGGGACCCAGGCCTGTGGGGGAGAGCAGTTGGGGGGGACCAGGCCTGCAGGGGAGGGCAGTTAGGGGTGACAAGACCTGCAGGGGAGAGCAGTTAGGGGTGACAAGGCCTGCAGGGGAGGGCAGTTAGGGGTGACCAGGCTGGCAGGGAGGGCAGGGAGTGGCAATCAGGCTGGCAGGGAGGGCAGGTAGTGGCAATCAGGCTGGCAGGGGAGCAGTTAGGCATCAATCAGGCTGGCAGGGAGTGGTTAGGGGGTGGTCAGGCTGGCAGGCAGAAGTGGTTAGGGGCAATCAGGAAGGCAGGCAGGCAAGCAGTTGGGAGCCAGCAGTCCTGGATTGTGAGAGGGATGTCCGACTACCCATTTAGGCCTGATCCCGGTAGGATAGGGCCTAAATGGGCAGTCGGACATCCCTTGAGGGGTCCCAGATTGGAGAGGGTTCAGGCTGGGCTGAGGGACACACTGCCCCCCCCATGCACGAATTTCGTGCACCAGGCCTCTAGTATAGATAATAAAAACCTGATATGCTAAGTGTCTGACCATTCGGCCAGTCACTATGACACATACTGACCACCAGGAGGCAGACGCTCTGACTTGTAGGTTAGCTTGCTGCTGGGGTTCAGCTGATCAGGACTGGGCGAGATGGGCTGGGCACACTCGGGAGCCTTCCTGTGGTCCCTCCCTGGGCCCGATTGTGCACCAGTGGGGTCCCTTGGCCTGGTCCGCACCCTCTCACAATCTGGGACCCCTCGGGGGATGTCAGAGAGCCAGTTTTGGCCCGATCCCCGCAGGCCAGGCCATTGGACCCCACCGGTGCACAACTTCGCGCACCAGGCCTCTAGTATATATAGAATAAACTTGCTTAATTAGACCTGTTTCCTGATTTAGCTAAACTTTTTCCAGCCCAGTGAAGCACCTCAACTTCTCTTCCAGGTAATTGTCACCAACACAGCAGTAAATATCAACATGAAGCAGATTATTATTATAGATCTCGCAGGAAGACTAAAGGGTAAAATATTTAACTGCAGTGGTGTTTGACTATATTCTGTGCAGTGAGAAAACCTGAAGTCATTTTCAAGGTCCACCATTTCTTACTTCTTTTCAGTCAGGTCAAGTTTCTAAGCTTTCTAAATCTCCATTTCCTGGCTAATGAAAAGAAAATAGGATTCCACCAAGTCTCCTATCTACCTACTCCAGGACTTCAGTGAGGATCAAATGAGATGAGGCACAGGAAAATGCTTTACAGACATTTGGTTAAAATATAAAATGTTTGCACCTGGCTATAAAGCAAGTCGTGTTCCTGGGCTGAAGAAATTGCAAGGAGGCTAGTCGGTAGGGAGAGGAAGCTGGGCATTGCTATGTGACATCATTACCCAGACGGACACTTAGCATATTAGCCTTTTATATATATAGATAAGAGCCTGGTGGCCATGTGCTGACAGGTCTCTCACCTGCTCTATGCCAGGGAGAGCCTCAGATGGAACCCTGGACCTTCAACACTATGCTCGCTTGTTTATGCCTCTGAATCAACATCTGCAGGAAACCCTGGTTTCCTCTTTTGATCAATGGACTGTGATCTGCCCCATCCAGTCAGAACTGTTCTAAACCAAGCAATCATAATTCAAGCCTGTATGGACTTGAAAACCTCATTTACATAAAATGACCCAATTGGAAACCTGAGCTGGAAATGTCCGTTTAAAAGATGTCCCTCCGCTGTCTTAAGGACCTGGAGACTGCATTTCCCAGTTTGCAAGCTTTCACCTGCACAGTCCCTCCTTTGGGAATTTGGTTTACTCACCCTTTCTTTCGTTTGTGAGCCGATGGGAGCATTCTCTCCAGCCTGGCCCTCCTTCCTCATTTGAGTTGGCCTTGGCAGTAGCCCTCTCCTGCACGCATGCTGGTTCAGAAACATTTATTTAATGCCTAACATGCAGAAAGTCCTATGTTTGGCACTATGCTGAGGGCGGGAAGAACAGGGAGGATGAGGGTTTAAATAATGACTTTTTAAACACAGGTCTAGCATCAGAAGATTGCAGTCTAGTTAGGGTAACAAGTGCACACACGTGTGCACGTGCGTGCACACACACACAGACACACACACACATGCCTGACAATAGAAAAAGAATTATAAAATTACTAGAGGCCCAGTGCACGAAATTCATGCATGGGGGGGGTGTCCCTCAGGCCAGCCTGCACCCTCTCCAGTCTGGGACCCCTCGAGGGATGTCCGACTGTCCATTTAGGCCCAATCTTGGTAGGATCAGGCCTAAATGGACAGTCAGACATCCCTCTCACAATCCAGGACTGCTGGCTCCCAACTGCTCGCCTGCCTGCCTTCCTGATTGCCCCTAACCGTTTCTGCCTGCCAGCCTGATCACCCTCTAACCACTCCCCTGCCAGCCTGATTGATGCCTAACTGCTCCCCTGCCAGCCTGATTGCCCCTAACTGCCCTCCCCTGTAGGCCTGGTCACCCTTAACTGCCCTCCCCTACAGGCCTGGTCACCCCCAACTGCCCTCCCCTGCAGGCCTGGTAGGTACCCCCTACTGCCCTGCCCTGCAGGCCTGGACCCCTCCAACTGCTCTCCCCTGCAGGCCCTGGGTCCCCCCCAACTGCCCCTCCCTGCCCCCAACTTCCCTCCTCTTCCACCCTGGTCACCCCTAACTACCCTCCCCTGCAGGCCTGGTTCCCCCCAACTGCTCTCCCTTGCAGGCTTGATCACTCCCAACTGCCCTCCCTTGCAGTCCTGGTCCCTCCCAACTGCCCTCCCCTGCTGGTCATCTTGTGGCAGCCATCTTGTGTCTACATAGGGGCAGCCATCTTGTGTCCACAGAGGGGCAGCCATCTTGTGTGTTGGAGTGATGGTCAATTTGCATATTACCCTTTTATTAGATAGGATAGGCATTCCCTGCTATTTGGACTTACTTGTGTCCCTCCCACAAAATCTGTAGGGTAAAGCCCCAACCCACAATGTGGTTTGGAAATAGGGCCTTTAAGGGAGTAATTAAGGTTAAATGAGATCGTCCAATAGGACTGGTGTCTTTGTAAGATAAGGAAGAGGTGACAGGAGTGTGCCTGCGAGAGGAAAGGTCACGTGAGGGCACACTGAGAGACAGTGTCTGCATGCCAAGAGGAGATATGACAGAAAACCAACCCTCCCAGCACCTTGGACTCCCAACTTTCAAAACTGTAAGGGAAAAAATAGATTCCTGTTGTTTAAGCACCCAGTCTCCCAGGCTCTGTTATTCTGTTATGGCAGCTTGAGCTAACACACCGGTAACTCACATTCTTCACTTTTATGCAAATCTTTACTCTTCAGTAACGGCCACTCCATCTAGGGGCCAGCAGTGGCCCTGGAAACTCATTTGCCTGCCTCCTTGTGGGATCCCCTTCCAAATGTACCGCGTCTGGAATGCCCAAACCCAGGAGCACAGCCGGCTCAAGTAGAGACCAGGCCCCCGACTGAGTCAGCCCATCCCTGGGGAGTGCAGCAAGGTGGGGGGGGGGGGGGAGGTGACAGTACACACAGGACAATCACAAAATGGTGCCCTCCCTCTGTGCAGACTCAGCCCATGCCAAGTGCACAGCATCCCCCCCACACCTCCTAAGCTGCACAAGGACTGCCCCGAAGCAATGAAGCGGCCTGTGGCCGGCTGGGTGGAGAAAGGAAGGAAGAGAGGCCTCTTTTCCCCAGATCCTGTCTCCCGTTGAGCTGCTCCGACACTCTCTACCGGAAATCAGCGGAGGCTTCTGAGCCATCCCTGCGTCGGGCACCCACAGAGGATCCAGTGCCTGCCCACTGACCGCGACCCCTGGGCTGCCTGTCTCTGGCTGCCTCGGCACCTGTGCGCAGGCCGCCAGGGGAGGAAGGGAAGTCAGCAGGCACCACCTTTCTGCTCCCTTCCTGTGGGAGCGGAGAGCTCGTTTTCAGAGAAGCTGCTGCAAAGGACCTTCTAGACTCCTCACAGGGCCTTACTTCATGTGGCCTTCTTTTCTGCCCTTTCTGGTCCTGAAGAAGGAGCCATTTTCAATGCTGGTTTCTCCTGCTCCCTACTGCATCCTCCATGCTCATGAGCTGAGCCTTCTCCAGATCCACGTGGCTGCTGATGGCAATATATGATCTGGGACCCCCGCCATTGGCTAGATGAGTATTTTGGGGGCAAGAAAAAGCACCTGGAGGGAAAATGAAGGTAGGCAAACCAGCCATGATGGGGGACACGTGGATTTTGAGTATCAGCTCCTGTGAGGACCGCTTATCACAGGAAGGAATTTTTCTTCAGAGATAGTGGTGAGTGGTGTGGCACCAAACAGGTAGTTTTGCGCATAATGCACCATCATCCCAGGCCTGTCCAGACCATGGCCGCCTGAGGGCGGCTGCTTTGGTACCATGGCACTGAGTTTGGGGCCTCTTCCTTTTCTTGGAGGTCTCCAGTGCATTGGGATGGTTTTCCAGAAGAGGCGCCCGGCCGACCCCTTCCGAGTCTCCGCTCTCCCAGGGAGCAGTCTTCCATCATGCAGGATGTTGTCTTCCAGGAGCTGCCCCTGTGGCGTGGGGCCGCCGGCCAGCCTTGTCTCTCAACAATCATGTCGTGTGTATGCAAGGAAGCCAGGAATACAGGTTTTCTTGATGATTCGGGTTTTAATTTTGTTTTTATTGTGCCTGACAAAATACAGTTATCTGATGGTTCCTCAATTATGTTATTTTAATAAGGTAAATGTAAAAAAAGAATGAGTCAAAAGTCAATAATATAATATCTGAAATGAATAATACACTAGAAGGAATAAACAGTAGGTTAGATGAAGCAGAGAATTGAATTTGGAAGAAAAGGAAGCAGAAAACACCCAATCAGAGTAGCAAAAAAAAAAATTTTTTTAATGAGTATAGTTTAAAAGACCTTTGAGACATGAAGCATGACAATATCCACTTCATATGGGGACTAGAAGTAGAAGAGAGAGAGAGCAAGAGATTGAGACCCTATTTGAAGAAATAATGACTGAAATCTTCCCTAATCTGGTGAAGGAAAAAGACACACACAAATCCAGGAAGAACAGAAAGTCCCAAACAAGATGAACCCTGAAAGATCCACACCAAGACAAATCATAATTAAAATGGCAAAGCTTAAAGACAAAGAAAGAATTTTAAAAGTCACAAGAGAAAGACAGTTCATTACCTAAAAGGGAGTTCCAATAAGACTACAAGTTGACTTCATAACAGAGAAATCTCTTCAGCCAGAAGAGATTTGCATGAAATGTTCAAAGTGATGAAAAGCAAAGATCTACAACCAAGACTAAAATGGGAGGAGATGGCTCTGGCCAGGTAGCTGAGTTAGTTAGAGCATCATCCTGATACACCAAGGTTGTGGGTTCAATCCCAGGCAGGGTACATACAAAAATCAACTAATTGATGCATAAATAAATAAATGAAACAAAAAATCAATGCTTCTCTCTCTTTCTCCCTTCCTCTCTCTATAATCAACCAATAAATAAATAAAATTTAAACTATAAATTTTATGGAGAAATTAAGATCTTCCCAGACAAGAAAAAGCTTTTAAAGAAGTTCATTATCACCAAATCAGTATTACAAGAAATGTTAAAGGGTCTTCTTTTAAAAGAAAGGGGAGCCCTGACCGGTTTGGCTCAGTGGATAGAGCATTGGGCCACGGACTAAAAGGTCCTGGGCTCATTCTGGTCGAAGGCATGTACCTTGGTTGCAGGCTCGATCCCCAGTGGGGGGCATGCAGGAGGCAGCTGATCGATGTTTCTCTCTCATCGATGTTTCTAACTCTCTATCCCTCTCCTTTCCTCTCTGTAAAAAATAAATTTAAAAAATCTATTAAAAAGAAAGGGGGAAAAAAGAAGATGAACATAGTTATAAAGAATAAAATAGCAATAAATCATACCTATCAGTGATTGTTTTAAGTATAAATGGTTTGAATGCTCCAATCAAAAGGCATAGGGAAGCTGAATGAATAATAAAACAAGATCCATATACATGCTGTCTACAAGAGACGCACTTCAGAACAGAAGATACACACAAACTAAAAGTAAAGGGATGAAAAATGATATTTTGTGCAAATAAAAATGGAGAAAAAAGCAATACTTATGTTAGACAAAATAGATTTTAAGATAAAGGCTAAATAAGAGATAAAGAAGGACACTACATATTGATAAAAGGGGCAATCCAGCAGGAGGATGTAACTCTTGTAAACATTTATGCACCCAACATAGGATCACCTAAATATGTAAAGCAAATCTTGATGGACATAAAGGGAGAGATCAACAGTAATACAGTCATAGTGGGGGACTTTAACACCCCATTGACATCCCTGGATAGATCTTCCAGACAGAAAATCAACAAGGAAACAGCAGCTTTAAATGACACACTCGATCAGATGAATTTAATTGATATCTTCACAGCATTTCACCCCCAAGCATCAGAATATACGTTCTTGTCAAGTGCACATGGAACATTTTCTAGGATAGACTACATATTAGGACACAAAACAAGTCTCAATTAATTTCAGAAAACTGAAACCATATCAAGTATTTTCTCTGACCACAATGGTCTGAAACTCGAAATCAATCACAAGAAAAAAACATGAAAAACACACAAACACATGGAGGCTAAACAATGAATGGGTTAACAATGAGATCAAGGGAGAAATCAAAAGATTCCTTGAAACAAATAAAAATCAGAACAGGATAACTGAAAATCCGTGGAACACAGTGAAAGCAGTCCAAGGAGGGAATTTCATAGCATTACAGGCCTACCTCAAGAAACAAGACAAATCTCAGATAACACAAAGCAAACTTGGGGCAAAATCTATAAACCTGACCCTCTTAAAGTCCCAGCAAAACAAATAAACAATATTGACTTTCTGATTCCACAGAAATTAGCCTTATCTTGGACTAGTATAAATAATAACCCTTCCGAAGGACCGAGTTTTCCCTTGCCCCCAGTGCATAGCTACTTCCTAAGTGGACACAGACCTTGGCAAGAGGCCTGGAGACAGAGCCACAGAGCCCATGTGCGGTGGTTGCAGTGCCCTCCCCTGGGGAAGCCTGGCTTCCCTCTGATCCATGGGGCTCGGGCCAGCAGTTGCCTGGGGGGTGGGAGGGCTGTGATTTCCTCACCACACGTCGGGGAATTTTTATCGTTTACTTATAGATAGAGTCGACGCTTAGTGAGATGACTGTCCACTGTAATTCTGGAGTACCTAAAATTAACTGGCCCCCAACATGGGCCAGACTTTCTAATTACTGCTCTTGCTACATGCTCTCCATCATTTGGTAATCATTTTCATTCTCTTAAAAGTAGTTCTTTGGCCTCTGCCATTCCAGAACCCTCTCACCGTAAATTAAATCAGAAGAAACCTATTTCAGCTGCAATGTCTCCTACCAACAGAAGAAGCCCAGCACAGTGCTTTGCAAGGACTCTAACACTCCCTCTCGCCCGCCCATCAAGGAAGAGCGCTGTCTCGGCTCTCTTGAAGAGCTTTTCCGTGCCACCCTTGTCTCAGGAAGCCAGGCCCTTGTGCTAGACTCTTTAGCCTAGAGGCCCCATTCGAGTCCTCCTCTGGCTGTTCCTGCCCAGCGGAGTGAGGTCTTTCTTGCCAATCCAAGTTGCAGTTTGATCTAGGCTCAGCTGGGTGGTGTGGGGCGGGTCTGCCTCCAGGCTGACTTACACGGCTGCGGCAGGCCTCTGCCCCTCAGGACCTGGGTCTGCAGGAGATGTTTACTTCAACGTGAACTGAGAGCAAAGGGCACTTTGGGGACATGGTGTAATTTATCTCAAGTCTGGGCCCCACCCCTTCAGCTCCATGCCCTCCTAGACACAGCTTCCAGATCCTGCCCACAGTCTTCCCTGAATCCGAGAAGCAGAATACAGACTCCCTGCCTCCTTGTGAGCTTACTTGTAGCACCTGGAACCCAGAAGGGCGTTTCCCTATAAAGAACCACAAATGGGAAGCAGGAAAAGGGACCCCTGCCTGAGTGATTGCCTTGCCCGAAAGAGCCCGGATACAGGCGCCTCTTGGTGACATCCATGGACATCAGGTGTGTTTTAAATTGGGCTGAATAATTCGTCAAATGTTTAACATCTCACTAGAGCCAGGCAGAAAGCCTGGTGAAACTTTCCTCTCTGCTATTGCAAGGTGAGTGGAACGGGAGGCACCCTGGGCAAGGCTGCGCTCCAGAGGCCGGTCCGCCCACCGCCAGCCAGGCAGGCAGGTTACACCCCTCCGGCCACTCCCAGGGGCGCCCCCCCAGAGGTCCTGTGAACGCAGGAGACCTGGACGCCAGGGCCAGTTTGGTTGACATCAAGACCTGTTTATGGGGTGGTGTCACTAGGGCAAACCTCTCCCTTATCCCCGCAATCTCCTTACCGGGCTTTTTTATGCCTGAAACACCCATCCTTGGGACAGATTCATTTCCTGTGAGAGAATCAGCACCCACAGGAAGCATAGTCCATGATTAATAACAGCCAATCTGACTCACTGGTCTGCATGTTTTATAGGGACAATTCATTAATTTCTCACAACAATCTCGTGAGATAGGAGCTCTCATCATTTGACAGATGAGGAAACCGAGGCACAGCGCGAGGAGGTGATCTGCTCAGGGTCATGCAAGTGTAACGAGCTAGAGGGTGGACGCAGGCAGCCTTGCTCCAGAGTCTGTATTCTTAACAATCACACACGATTTTTCTCTAAATACAAGCCAAATCAACGAACAGCTTGTTGCATCTTTACCATGTCAGGGCTCTGGGCCCCACGCCTGGAGGAGATGACAAGTGAGACTTGTCTGAGTGAGGCACTGAATGGCTCCCTCTGACGGTGGCAGGAACTCTGGGCCTCCCTGTCAGCTCAGGGACCCTGGGCCAGGCACCCCATCATTCTGAGACTCAAAAATAATGCCTCCTCAGGTTTACTGTGAAACCAAAGCAGGTAGACTTTTTAAAAGTGTACTGGAGCATGGTTGGCCATCTATGGCCAGTGGGCAGAACTGGCTCTGCCAGCAGTTTTTTATGTGTGTTACGTGAAGTGAGGCACAATTTACCCACTTACAGTGTGCAATTCAGTGGTTTTCAGTGTCTTCACAGACATGTGCAACCATTGCCACAGTCCATTTAGAACATTCATCACGTCAAAGAGAAACTTGTACCTTTTGTTATTACTCCATCCATGAGCACTCTCCATTTTCCCTGCCCCCGGAAGCAACCACTAATCTACTTTCTGTCTCTGTAGATTTCTCTGTTCTAGACATTTCATTCGTATGAGTGGAACTATATAATATATGGTCTTTTGTAACTGGCTTCTTTCACTAGCATCATGTTTTCTAGGTTTATGCATATGGTAGTATGTACATCAGTAATGTATCTCATTTCTTTTTGTGGCTGAATAGATTTCATTGATGGATATAGTGCATGTTGCTCATCCATTCTTCAGTTGATGGACCTTTGGGGCTGTTTCCACCATTTGCTGTTATGATGCTGACAGTTTGCAACGCAGCCACATCCTAGGCTGGGGTGAGGTGGGACGAGCAAGGTGCCCAGGGTGCCAAGATGAGGAAGCTGCTCGCTCCCTGGGTCCTGGAAGAGCAGGGCCGGCATTGGCCACGCCCCTTTGCTGGCCCAGGGCCTGTGACCCCTGCCTTGGAGCAGGAGAGTTGAAGAGTGTGACACAGCCAACTCCGACCGCCAGCTCTGAAAGATTTACCCTTCTCAGAGAAAGCGTGCCCACCTTTGTCCTTAGGCTGCAGACTCGGGGCTCTCCACTCTCCAGTTTGGAAGAGAGGACAAAAACAAGCACTTAGTGAGTCGTCTGAAACTCATGGCTGCCGGGTCCCGCCCTCTCGGCTGTGCCTGGATGAGCCCTGAAAGCGATGGAGGCCTTTCAGGCTCGAAGCACTGCTGCTGGCATGGAGACCTCCCCTCCAGCAGCTGTGGCTCCCAGCGCTCCCACAGCCGCTAGCTTGGCGGGGCCCTCCAGAGCGACCCTGGAAGGGCCAGTCGGCCACGATGAGACCAGGGGACAGGACAGCGTGGGTGACGGTGAGAGGGCGGCAGGTCATTCCTGCAGAGGCGGCACAGACAGGGCGGATCAGGCCTCAGAAGAAGCTGTGAAGCCCAGAGACCGAGTACCCTGCAGGGCGTCCAGACAGCCTGAGGTCCCATCCACCTCCCAGGACCCAGGGCTGCACCTCCCCCTCCCACCCCCTCCTTCGCTGCCACTTCCCCCAGGAAGCCCTCCTGGTTTCCCGTGTCTCCTTCATGCCTCCTCCTACCCTCCTCTCAGTCTGTTTCTCTAACTTCCTGTCCTGTCTTTGTACGTGTGTGTCTGTTTATAATGTACTAGAGGCCCGTTGTACCAAGAGATTTGTGCAATAGGCCTTCCTTCCCTTGGCTTCCAGCACCGGTTTTCCTCTGGCGCCGGGACCCAGGCCTTTGCTCCAGCCTTCTTTGTCTTTGCTGTAGGCTCTGACCAGAGTCTGCCATCTTCATCTTCGCTGCGGCCGGAGTGCCGCTCCTGTAGATCCCTTTGCCCCCCACCCTCCCTCTCATAGCAGGCATCCTGCCCTGCCCGGCCACTCCGCACCTGGAGCAGCTGGGTGGCCGCCATCTTTATCCTTCTAATTTGCATATTCCCTCCTGATTGGCTGGTGGGTGTAGCGGAGTGATGTTCAATTTGCATGTTTCTCTTTTATTAATGTAGATTTCATAATCAGGTTAGCACCCTACCCAGCAGAGGAAGGGTGTGATGCTGGGAACGATTCACCTGTAAATGACAGAGCTCTAACCACGTGGCTGAGCACCGGCCACGTCTGTGCTTCTCACGCGCTCAAGGAGCTGGGCACGGAGCCAGTCCTCGTTCCAACACGCTGTCTTTATCTCTTAGTGCGATTTTCTCTCCATGGCCTCCCAGTAGCATCAGCACAGGCGGCTGACTTCAGTCCTTAAATAGACAGAGCCTGCCTGCTCCAGGAGAAGCCCAGGTGTGTGCAGGGCCAGCATCGTTTCACTGCTCACCGGCGCACGATGTCCATGCCTCCACGTGCCCATCTCCACGTCACTGCCCGCTCCTGGCAGCAGCCCGGCTGCCTTCGAGGTAGGAGGGGTGTGGCCGAGCCCGCAGGCGTCCCCTTTGGCAGAAGCAAGGACATAAGTCCTGAGGTGCCCAGGTCTCTGTCCGCAGCCCAGGCCTCCCTCTGGTGACCCAAACCCACCTCAGGCGTCCACTGGCCATCCCCTGGATTCCCACAGGCACCTGGGAAAACCAAACCTGGCTTTGAGCCCAAACTCTGCCACCAGCTGGCGACCTTGGGGAAGGCGCTGACTTCTCTGAGTCTCCGCGTCCAACCCGTGTTGGGAGGACACGCCCCGCACACCCCATAGAGCCACGTGCCCCCACACCCCACAGAGCCACGTGCACCCCACACCCCACAGAGCCACGTGCCCCCACACCCCACAGAGCCACGTGCCCCCACACCCCACAGAGCCACGTGCCCCGCACACCCCACAGAGCCACATGCACCCCACACCCCACAGAGCCACATGCACTCCACACCCCACAGAGCCACGTGCCCCCACACCCTACAGAGTCACGTGCCCCCGACACCCCACAGAGCCACATGCCCCACACCCCACAGAGCCACATGCACTCCACACCCCACAGAGCCATGTGCCCCGCACACCCCACAGAGCCATGTGCCCCCGACACCTCACAGAGCCACGTACCCCCACACCCTACAGAGCCACGTGCCGCCGACACCCCACATGCACTCCACACCCCACAGAGCCACATGCACTCCACACCCCACAGAGCCATGTGCCCCCACACCCTACAGAGCCACGTGCCGCCGACACCCCACATGCACTCCACACCCCACAGAGCCACATGCACTCCACACCCCACAGAGCCATGTGCCCCCATACCCCACAGAGCCACGTGCCCCCACACCCCACAGAGCCACATGCCCCCACACCCCACAGAGCCACGTGCCCCCCATAGCCCACAGAGCCACGTGCCCCCACACCCCACAGAGCCACGTGCCCCCACACCCCACAGAGTCACGTGCCCCCACACCCCACAGAGCCACGTGCCCCCACACCCCACAGAGCCACGTGCCCCCGACACCCCACAGAGCCACGTGCCCCCACACCCCACATGCACTCCACACCCCGCAGAGCCACGTGCCTCCCACACCCCACAGAGCCATGTGCCCCCCACACCCCAGGAGCCACGTGCCCCCACACCCCACAGAGCCACATGCACTCCACACCCCACAGAGCCACGTGCCCCCACACCCCACAGAGCCACATGCACTCCACACCCCACAGAGCCATGTGCCCCGCACACCCCACAGAGCCATGTGCCCCCGACACCTCACAGAGCCACGTACCCCCACACCCTACAGAGCCACGTGCCGCCGACACCCCACATGCACTCCACACCCCACAGAGCCACATGCACTCCACACCCCACAGAGCCATGTGCCCCCACACCCTACAGAGCCACGTGCCGCCGACACCCCACATGCACTCCACACCCCACAGAGCCACATGCACTCCACACCCCACAGAGCCATGTGCCCCCATACCCCACAGAGCCACGTGCCCCCACACCACACAGAGCCATGTGCCCCCGACACCCCACAGAGCCACGTGCCCCCACACCCCACAGAGCCACGTGCCCCGCACACCCCACAGAGCCACATGCACCCCACACCCCACAGAGCCACATGCACTCCACACCCCACAGAGCCACGTGCCCCCACACCCTACAGAGTCACGTGCCCCCGACACCCCACAGAGCCACATGCCCCCACACCCCACAGAGCCACATGCACTCCACACCCCACAGAGCCATGTGCCCCGCACACCCCACAGAGCCACGTGCCCCCGACACCTCACAGAGCCACGTACCCCCCACACCCCACAGAGCCACGTGCCCCCACACCGCACAGAGCCACATGCACTCCACACCCCACAGAGCCACATGCACTCCACACCCCACAGAGCCACGTGCCCCCACACCCTACAGAGCCACGTGCTCCCGACACCCCACATGCACTCCACACCCCACAGAGCCACATGCACTCCACACCCCACAGAGCCACGTGCCCCCATACCCCACAGAGCCACGTGCCCCCACACCCCACAGAGCCACGTGCCCCCGACACCCCACAGAGCCACGTGCCCCCACACCCCACATGCACTCCACACCCCACAGAGCCACATGCACTCCACACCCCACAGAGCCATGTGCCCCGCACACCCTACAGAGCCACGTGCCCCCGACACCCCGCAGAGCCACGTGCCTCCCACACCCCACAGAGCCATGTGCCCCCCACACCCCAGGAGCCACGTGCCCCCACACCCCACAGAGCCACATGCACTCCACACCCCACAGAGCCACGTGCCCCCACACCCCACAGAGCCACGTGCCCCCACACCCCACAGAGCCACATGCCCCCACACCCCACAGAGCCACGTGCCCCCCATAGCCCACAGAGCCACGTGCCCCCACACCCCACAGAGCCACGTGCCCCCACACCCCACAGAGTCACGTGCCCCCACACCCCACAGAGCCACATGCCCCCACACCCCACCGAGCCACATGCCCCCACACCCCACAGAGCCACGTGCCCCCCCACAGCCCACAGAGCCACCTGATGCTCCGCCTGGCCATTCAAGTGGGAACCCCTGAAGCCTGGCAGCACGTGTCCTGGCCTGTGTGCCAAGACAACACAACAGGATGTCTATGTGCAGTCACCCCACTGTCACACACACGCACACACACGCACGCACACGCACGCACACGCACACACACGCACACACGCCCCACCTCCTCTACAGCTGGCACTCCAGAGGAAAGCAGTCTGTCCAGTCAGACCTCAGGCTGCCCCGAGTGAAGAGGCCACAGCTGAGATCTGGGGAAGGGGAGGTGGGAGGGGTTAGCTCAGGGGCCAGAAGGACGTACCACGAGCTTGAACACCAGCATGTGTTGCCTCACAGTCTGCAGCCCAGAGCCTGAAACCAAGGCATGAGCCCTCCCTGATGGCAGTGATGGCCTCTCCTTGCATGTCCACACTGCCCCCTGTGCACATGTGTGTCCTCCCTCCTGCCTCATCAGCGGCTCAGGGCCCACACAAAGGCCTCCTTCTACCACTCACCTCCTCAATGACCCTGCCCCCAAGCAGAGGCATCGGGGTGCAGGGAGGGGACTTCAGCAGGAGCGGGAGAGGCAGCCTTGAGGTGCACAGAGGCCCTGGGGCGGCCTGGATGCGGGAAATCCCATCACTCAGCTCCACCTGCCTATCCCCCCAGACCCACCGCCACCATCCACTTCCCTGTGCCCACCCCCACCATCCCCACCCCACCATCCACTTCCCTGTGCCCACCCCCACCATCCCCACCCCACCATCCACTTCCCTGTGCCCACCCCCACCATCCCCACCATCCCCACCCCACCATCCACTTCCCTGTGCCCACCCCCACCATCCCCACCCCACCATCCACTTCCCTGTGCCCACCCCCACCATCCCCACCATCCCCACCATCCACTTCCCTGTGCCCACCCCCACCATCCCCACCATCCCCACCATCCACTTCCCTGTGCCCATCCCCACCATCCCCACCCCACCATCCACTTCCCTGTGCCCACCCCCACCATCCCCACCATCCCCACCATCCACTTCCCTGTGCCCACCCCCACCATCCCCACCCCACCATCCACTTCCCTGTGCCCACCCCCACCATCCCCACCATCCCCACCATCCACTTCCCTGTGCCCACCCCCACCATCCCCACCCCACCATCCACTTCCCTGTGCCCACCCCCACCATCCCCACCATCCCCACCCCACCATCCACTTCCCTGTGCCCACCCCCACCATCCCCACCCCACCATCCACTTCCCTGTGCCCACCCCCACCATCCCCACCACACCATCCACTTCCCTGTGCCCACCCCCACCATCCCCACCCCACCATCCACTTCCCTGTGCCCATCCCCACCATCCCCACCATCCCCACCATCCACTTCCCTGTGCCCACCCCACCATCCCCACCCCACCATCCACTTCCCTGTGCCCACCCCCACCATCCCCACCATCCCCACCATCCACTTCCCTGTGCCCACCCCACCATCCCCACCCCACCATCCACTTCCCTGTGCCCATCCCCACCATCCCCACCATCCCCACCATCCACTTCCCTGTGCCCATCCCCACCATCCCCACCCCCACTATCCCCACCCCACCATCCACTTCCCTGTGCCCACCCCCACCATCCCCACCCCCACCATCCACTTCCCTGTGCCCACCCCCACCATCCCCACCATCCCCACCATCCACTTCCCTGTGCCCACCCCCACCATCCCCACCCCACCATCCACTTCCCTGTGCCCACCCCCACCATCCCCACCATCCCCACCCCACCATCCACTTCCCTGTGCCCACCCCCACCATCCCCACCCCACCATCCACTTCCCTGTGCCCACCCCCACCATCCCCACCCCACCATCCACTTCCCTGTGCCCATCCCCACCATCCCCACCATCCCCACCATCCACTTCCCTGTGCCCACCCCACCATCCCCACCCCACCATCCACTTCCCTGTGCCCACCCCCACCATCCCCACCATCCCCACCATCCACTTCCCTGTGCCCATCCCCACCATCCCCACCATCCCCACCATCCCCACCATCCCCACCCCACCATCCACTTCCCTGTGCCCATCCCCACCATCCCCACCATCCCCACCATCCCCACCATCCCCACCCCACCATCCACTTCCCTGTGCCCACCCCCACCATCCCCACCCCACCATCCACTTCCCTGTGCCCACCCCCACCATCCCCACCATCCCCACCATCCACTTCCCTGTGCCCACCCCCACCATCCCCACCCCACCATCCACTTCCCTGTGCCTATCCCCACCATCCCCACGATCCCCACCATCCACTTCCCTGTGCCCACCCCACCATCCCCACCCCACCATCCACTTCCCTGTGCCCAACCCCACCATCCCCACCATCCCCACCATCCACTTCCCTGTGCCCATCCCCACCATCCCCACCATCCCCACCATCCCCACCATCCCCACCCCACCATCCACTTCCCTGTGCCCACCCCCACCATCCCCACCCCACCATCCACTTCCCTGTGCCCACCCCCACCATCCCCACCATCCCCACCATCCACTTCCCTGTGCCCATCCCCACCATCCCCACCATCCCCACCATCCCCACCCCACCATCCACTTCCCTGTGCCCACCCCCACCATCCCCACCATCCCCACCATCCACTTCCCTGTGCCCATCCCCACCATCCCCACCCCCACCATCCCCACCCCACCATCCACTTCCCTGTGCCCACCCCCACCATCCCCACCCCCACCATCCACTTCCCTGTGCCCATCCCCACCATCCCCATCCCCACCATCCACTTCCCTGTGCCCATCCCCACCATCCCCACCCCACCATCCACTTCCCTGTGCCCACCCCCACCATCCCCACCCCACCATCCACTTCCCTGTGCCCACCCCCACCATCCCCACCCCCACCATCCCCACCCCACCATCCACTTCCCTGTGCCCACCCCCACCATCCCCACCCCCACCATCCACTTCCCTGTGCCCATCTCCACCATCCCCACCCCACCATCCACTTCCCTGTGCCCATCCCCACCATCCCCACCCCCACCATCCCCACCCCACCATCCACTTCCCTGTGCCCATCCCCACCATCCCCACCCCCACCATCCCCACCCCCACCATCCACTTCCCTGTGCCCATCCCCACCATCCCCACCCCACCATCCACTTCCCTGTGCCCACCCCCACCATCCCCACCCCCACCATCCACTTCCCTGTGCCCATCCCCACCATCCCCACCATCCCCACCATCCACTTCCCTGTGCCTATCCCCACCATCCCCACCCCCACCATCCACTTCCCTGTGCCCATCCCCACCATCCCCATCCCCACCATCCACTTCCCTGTGCCCATCCCCACCATCCCCACCCCCACCATCCCCACCCCACCATCCACTTCCCTGTGCCTATCCCCACCATCCCCACCCCACCATCCACTTCCCTGTGCCCACCCCCACCATCCCCACCCCACCATCCCCACCCCCACCATCCCCACCCCACCATCCACTTCCCTGTGCCCATCCCCACCATCCCCACCCCACCATCCACTTCCCTGTGCCCATCCCCACCATCCCCACCCCCACCATCCCCACCCCACCATCCACTTCCCTGTGCCCATCCCCACCATCCCCACCCCACCATCCACTTCCCTGTGCCCACCCCCACCATCCCCACCATCCCCACCATCCACTCCCCTGTGCCCACCCCCACCACCCCCACCATCCACTTCCCTGTGCCCACCCCCACCATCCCCACCCCACCATCCACTTCCCTGTGCCCATCCCCACCATCCCCACCCCACCATCCACTTCCCTGTGCCCATCCCCACCATCCCCACCCCCACCATCCCCACCCCACCATCCACTTCCCTGTGCCCACCCCCACCATCCCCACCATCCACTTCCCTGTGCCCACCATCCCCACCCCCACCATCCACTTCCCTGTGCCCACCCCCACCATCCCCACCCCAACCATCCACTTCCCTGTGCCCACCCCCACCATCCCCACCCCCACCATCCACTTCCCTGTGCCCACCCCCACCATCCCCACCCCACCATCCACTCCCCTGTGCCCACCCCCACCACCCCCACCATCCACTTCCCTGTGCCCACCCCCACCATCCCCACCCCCACCATCCACTTCCCTGTGCCCACCCCCACCATCCCCACCCCCACCATCCACTTCCCTGTGCCCACCCCCACCATCCCCACCCCCACCATCCACTTCCCTGTGCCCACCCCCACCATCCCCACCCCCACCATCCACTTCCCTGTGCCCACCCCCACCATCCCCACCCCCACCATCCCCACCCCCACCATCCACTTCCCTGTGCCCACCCCCACCATCCCCACCCCCACCATCCACTTCCCTGTGCCCACCCCCACCATCCCCACCCCCACCATCCCCACCCCCACCATCCACTTCCCTGTGCCCACCCCCACCATCCCCACCCCCACCATCCCCACCCCCACCATCCACTTCCCTGTGCCCACCCCCACCATCCCCACCCCCACCATCCCCACCCCCACCATCCACTTCCCTGTGCCCACCCCCACCCCCACCCCACCATCCCCACCCCACCATCCACTTCCCTGTGCCCACCCCCACCATCCCCACCCCCACCATCCACTTCCCTGTGCCCACTCCCACCATCCCCACCCCCACCATCCACTTCCCTGTGCCCACCCCCACCATCCCCACCCCACCATCCACTCCCCTGTGCCCACCCCCACCATCCCCACCATCCACTTCCCTGTGCCCACCCCCACCACCCCCACCATCCACTTCCCTGTGCCCACCCCCACCATCCCCACCCCCACCATCCACTTCCCTGTGCCCACCCCCACCATCCCCACCCCCACCATCCACTTCCCTGTGCCCACCCCCACCATCCCCACCCCCACCATCCACTTCCCTGTGCCCACCCCCACCATCCCCACCCCCACCATCCACTTCCCTGTGCCCACCCCCACCATCCCCACCCCCACCATCCCCACCCCCACCATCCACTTCCCTGTGCCCACCCCCACCATCCCCACCCCCACCATCCACTTCCCTGTGCCCACCCCCACCATCCCCACCCCCACCATCCCCACCCCCACCATCCACTTCCCTGTGCCCACCCCCACCATCCCCACCCCCACCATCCCCACCCCCACCATCCACTTCCCTGTGCCCACCCCCACCATCCCCACCCCCACCATCCACTTCCCTGTGCCCACCCCCACCATCCCCACCCCCACCATCCACTTCCCTGTGCCCATCCCCACCATCCCCACCCCCACCATCCACTTCCCTGTGCCCATCCCCACCATCCCCACCCCACCATCCACTTCCCTGTGCCCACCCCCACCATCCCCACCATCCCCACCATCCACTTCCCTGTGCCCATCCCCACCATCCCCACCATCCCCACCATCCCCACCCCACCATCCACTTCCCTGTGCCCACCCCCACCATCCCCACCATCCCCACCATCCACTTCCCTGTGCCCATCCCCACCATCCCCACCCCCACCATCCCCACCCCACCATCCACTTCCCTGTGCCCACCCCCACCATTCCCACCCCCACCATCCACTTCCCTGTGCCCATCCCCACCATCCCCATCCCCACCATCCACTTCCCTGTGCCCATCCCCACCATCCCCACCCCACCATCCACTTCCCTGTGCCCACCCCCACCATCCCCACCCCACCATCCACTTCCCTGTGCCCATCCCCACCATCCCCACCCCCACCATCCCCACCCCACCATCCACTTCCCTGTGCCCATCCCCACCATCCCCACCCCCACCATCCCCACCCCACCATCCACTTCCCTGTGCCCATCCCCACCATCCCCACCCCCACCATCCCCACCCCACCATCCACTTCCCTGTGCCCATCCCCACCATCCCCACCCCCACCATCCCCACTCCCACCATCCACTTCCCTGTGCCCATCCCCACCATCCCCACCCCACCATCCACTTCCCTGTGCCCACCCCCACCATCCCCACCCCCACCATCCACTTCCCTGTGCCCATCCCCACCATCCCCACCATCCCCACCATCCACTTCCCTGTGCCTATCCCCACCATCCCCACCCCCACCATCCACTTCCCTGTGCCCATCCCCACCATCCCCATCCCCACCATCCACTTCCCTGTGCCCATCCCCACCATCCCCACCCCCACCATCCCCACCCCACCATCCACTTCCCTGTGCCTATCCCCACCATCCCCACCCCACCATCCACTTCCCTGTGCCCACCCCCACCATCCCCACCCCACCATCCCCACCCCCACCATCCCCACCCCACCATCCACTTCCCTGTGCCCATCCCCACCATCCCCACCCCACCATCCACTTCCCTGTGCCCATCCCCACCATCCCCACCCCCACCATCCCCACCCCACCATCCACTTCCCTGTGCCCATCCCCACCATCCCCACCCCACCATCCACTTCCCTGTGCCCACCCCCACCATCCCCACCCCACCATCCACTTCCCTGTGCCCACCCCCACCATCCCCACCATCCCCACCATCCACTCCCCTGTGCCCACCCCCACCACCCCCACCATCCACTTCCCTGTGCCCACCCCCACCATCCCCACCCCACCATCCACTTCCCTGTGCCCATCCCCACCATCCCCACCCCACCATCCACTTCCCTGTGCCCATCCCCACCATCCCCACCCCCACCATCCCCACCCCACCATCCACTTCCCTGTGCCCACCCCCACCATCCACTTCCCTGTGCCCACCATCCCCACCCCCACCATCCACTTCCCTGTGCCCACCCCCACCATCCCCACCCCAACCATCCACTTCCCTGTGCCCACCCCCACCATCCCCACCCCCACCATCCACTTCCCTGTGCCCACCCCCACCATCCCCACCCCACCATCCACTCCCCTGTGCCCACCCCCACCACCCCCACCATCCACTTCCCTGTGCCCACCCCCACCATCCCCACCCCCACCATCCACTTCCCTGTGCCCACCCCCACCATCCCCACCCCCACCATCCACTTCCCTGTGCCCACCCCCACCATCCCCACCCCCACCATCCACTTCCCTGTGCCCACCCCCACCATCCCCACCCCCACCATCCACTTCCCTGTGCCCACCCCCACCATCCCCACCCCCACCATCCCCACCCCCACCATCCACTTCCCTGTGCCCACCCCCACCATCCCCACCCCCACCATCCCCACCCCCACCATCCACTTCCCTGTGCCCACCCCCACCATCCCCACCCCCACCATCCCCACCCCCACCATCCACTTCCCTGTGCCCACCCCCACCATCCCCACCCCACCATCCACTCCCCTGTGCCCACCCCCACCACCCCCACCATCCACTTCCCTGTGCCCACCCCCACCATCCCCACCCCCACCATCCACTTCCCTGTGCCCACCCCCACCATCCCCACCCCCACCATCCACTTCCCTGTGCCCACCCCCACCATCCCCACCCCCACCATCCACTTCCCTGTGCCCACCCCCACCATCCCCACCCCCACCATCCACTTCCCTGTGCCCACCCCCACCATCCCCACCCCCACCATCCCCACCCCCACCATCCACTTCCCTGTGCCCACCCCCACCATCCCCACCCCCACCATCCCCACCCCCACCATCCACTTCCCTGTGCCCACCCCCACCATCCCCACCCCCACCATCCCCACCCCCACCATCCACTTCCCTGTGCCCACCCCCACCATCCCCACCCCCACCATCCCCACCCCCACCATCCACTTCCCTGTGCCCACCCCCACCCCCACCCCACCATCCCCACCCCACCATCCACTTCCCTGTGCCCACCCCCACCATCCCCACCCCCACCATCCACTTCCCTGTGCCCACCCCCACCATCCCCACCCCCACCATCCACTTCCCTGTGCCCACCCCCACCATCCCCACCCCACCATCCACTCCCCTGTGCCCACCCCCACCATCCCCACCATCCACTTCCCTGTGCCCACCCCCACCACCCCCACCATCCACTTCCCTGTGCCCACCCCCACCATCCCCACCCCCACCATCCACTTCCCTGTGCCCACCCCCACCATCCCCACCCCCACCATCCACTTCCCTGTGCCCACCCCCACCATCCCCACCCCCACCATCCACTTCCCTGTGCCCACCCCCACCATCCCCACCCCCACCATCCACTTCCCTGTGCCCACCCCCACCATCCCCACCCCCACCATCCCCACCCCCACCATCCACTTCCCTGTGCCCACCCCCACCATCCCCACCCCCACCATCCACTTCCCTGTGCCCACCCCCACCATCCCCACCCCCACCATCCCCACCCCACCATCCACTTCCCTGTGCCCACCCCTACCATCCCCACCCCCACCATCCACTTCCCTGTGCCCACCCCCACCATCCCCACCCCCACCATCCCCACCCCCACCATCCACTTCCCTGTGCCCACCCCCACCATCCCCACCCCCACCATCCCCACCCCCACCATCCACTTCCCTGTGCCCACCCCCACCATCCCCACCCCCACCATCCACTTCCCTGTGCCCACCCCCACCCCCACCCCACCATCCACTTCCCTGTGCCCATCCCCACCATCCACTTCCCTGTGCCCACCCCCACCATCCACTTCCCTGTGCCCATCCCCACCATCCCCACCCCACCATCCACTTCCCTGTGCCCACCCCCACCATCCCCATCCCCACCATCCACTTCCCTGTGCCCATCCCCACCATCCCCACCCCACCATCCACTTCCCTGTGCCCATCCCCACCATCCCCACCCCACCATCCACTTCCCTGTGCCCACCCCCACCATCCCCATCCCCACCATCCACTTCCCTGTGCCCATCCCCACCATCCCCACCCCCACTATCCACTTTCCCTGTGCCCACACCCACCCCCACCATCCCTCTTTCTCTGTGCCTAGTGTGTGTGTGCGTGCATTTGTGTGTGTGTTGTGTGTGTGTGTGTGTGTGTGTGTGTGTGTGGCCTCCCAGCTTCTACTGCACCCATGGCCTAACCCAGTGATGGCGAACCTCTGACACGTGTGTCAGTGCCATTTCTGATGACACGCGGCCGCTGAGGCCGCCGCATGACGAGGATGAAACATTTATGTTATTTAAACTATAAATATCGCGAAATAATGTTTTTCCTCAAAGTGACACACTACCCGAGTTATGCTCAGTTTTTTGGCGAAGTTTGACACACCAAGCTCAAAAGGTTGCCCATCACTGGCCTAATCCCTTGGGGAACTTTCCTCGAGGGCCAGTGTGAGTGCCTTTCTGCCTGGTGTGTCCATAACATCCTGTACTTTCTCACTGCAGATACCAGAGGCCCCTGCTGGAACCTGGAGACCTCCCCCAACATTGCCTCCTGTGTAGAGGGGGCCGGGCCTGTGCAGGGGGGCCACAGGAGCCTGTGAAATGTACGCTTCTCAGATGGCACTGAGAGATACTTGACTGCAATTTGCCCCTCCTCCCCCCCTCCCCCGCACTATAGAGTGTTCCCAGATTGCCTCCTGTGTAGAGGGGGCCGGGCCTGTGCTGGGGGACCTGGGCCTGTGCTGGGGGACCTGGGTCTGTGCTGGGGGGCCTGGGCCTGTGTGTGCGATGGGCCTGTGCTGGGGACCTGGGCCTGTGCTGGGGGACCTGGGCCTGTGCTGGGGGACCTGGGTCTGTGCTGGGGGGCCAGGCCTGTGTGTGCGATGGGCCTTTGCCAAGAGCCTCTGGAGAAAGGTGCAGGTGTTCAGCTGAGCACTTGGAGTGCTGGGACAAGCCAGCAAGGACAGATGACAGATGCTGACTGCTCCTTCTCCCCTAGGAGCCTATGGAAGATCCGAGGAAACACAGACGTCCCCGAGGTGACAGCTGAGTGGCAGGTGGCCCTTGAAGATTCTCAGTGAGAAGTTGGTTCAAAGGAGAAAAATCTTCAGTTTATAGTAGTAGCTTTTTTTTTTAATAATTGACCCTTTCTCCCCTCATTACAAAGGATTATGAATGAAGAATATAGAGCTCCTTAGTAAGGCCGAATCCCTGGGAGGAGTCCATAGAATGAAGTAAAAGACCCCAGAGTATTAACCACGGGCCCTGGCGCCAGACCTGACGAAGGCAGAACGAGGGACCAGAGGCCTTCCGTGGAGGTCCGAGCCAGCGGCACACACCTCAGGACTTGTCTTACTCCCGACTAGCATATCACCTGGCACAGAGGAGGAGTTTCTTCCACCTATTAGCTAAAGTAATTCATACATGGTGTTTGCATGTCTACCTACTTCACCTATAAATAAAGCCATTTCTGGTGGTAGGCAATGAGACGAGGAGACGGGTGGACACTGCGGCTAGCTTGGCGATGGAGGGCCACTCTAACTATTTTCTCTCTTTTCTGCATCCAGCGCAGCTAGAGAGTGGATCCAATTCCTGAGTAGAGGTGGCTGGGGATTGAGAAATAAAAGAAAGAGACAAGACACAGAGATAGAAAGAAAAGCTGGGGCCGGGTGGACCGCTGCCCTCTTCTGATGGAGAGACAGTGACCCAGAGCCTATGCAGCGTGTTTATTTTATACCCCCAAATATCAGGAAGTTTCACCAAAAGGTCAAGACAAAGGAGATTATTTGCATTCTTGAGTAGGCCCTGAGAATTCCTGGTGCTAGGCTGGATTTAGATAGCAAAACCCACTTCCCCACACCACGGGCTGAAATGAAGGTCAAGCTGACAACACCCTTGCCCTTTTGGCAAGGCGTGTTTCCAGGGCGTGGCTTTGCTGATGCCACTGGTTCAGCTGACAATAATTAAAGAATGCCCATGTGCCTTCCCAGGGGCCCTCTACATCTCCCTCATTTTTCATTTTTAAATGTAGCTTGTGGACATCTAGTTGAAGCCTTCAGACTTGAGATTGCAGGAGCTTGCTGATGACTTAAAAAAAGCAGGATAAGATTAGTAGTACACAAAGGAATCCAATTAGGTACCAGGTGGTGTTTTTTTAACATATTCCATGGATTAAATTCTTTTAGATCATCCAGCAATTCTTTTGCCAGTTTTGCCAGAGATATAATTTCATCATGACTATTCTGAATGGCTTGCACATGTGTAGCCACACTAGGTCTATACTGATATTATTATGATGCCATATTCCCTGTAGGTGCATCTTGATTTTATTCCAATCCCATAGAGAACTGTCATAGCGGGCTGAAGTCACACAAATATATGTAAAAGCAGCATGGCATTTCAGCTGCTGTCTAATCTTGATACTTTCTAATTGATAACCTAGTCCTATCACTGCAGCTTCCAAAGCATTTAGCTTTGTTTCTAGCCTTTTGTCTATATCTTCTTGATCATGAAATGTAGTTGAGGTGTTCTGAGCAAATTCATTGACAAACTTTGCATTCTGGATGCTTTGGGTCAAAGCAAGAGAAGCAGTCACAGCAGATGCAATAACAGTAACTAGGGTAACAATACCAAAAATAATAAGTCCCAAAGCACGCTTTTCCCGGGACAGTTGATTGTGTAATTCCTGCAATGCCTGGAGGCCCGCATCATGATACCATTTTCCTGTTATGTTGGTAGGAAGCATAATAAAAGAAGGCTGCTTTAAAATTAATATATCTTCATTCAGGTTATGCCTGGAAACACAGCTGGTAAGGTTACAGTAATGGCATTGGACAGCATAATGGGTGTCCAATCTGGTGATGTTCACATTTTCAGTCACCAATACATATGGGGGCTAGACACAGGCTCGTAAGCCATAACAAGGGCTCAATGTACATGCTCCTTTACTATTAGCTAAGAAAGAGCCAATAAAATTAAGAAAGTCAAGAGCAGCGGCTAAACGCCACAGATCTTTCTGTAAATTTCCTGTTTTTGTGGTTAGGGCATTACCTACAAAACCTCCTGGTGACATAGGCTCGTGATAGGGATATTTAGCATCAAGCCTGTGGGACCAATCTAATACATACAAGTCAGAGCCAGAAATACCATGTCTCATTGGTACAGTGTTGGCACAATCTTGCCATTGAGGAAATGCTCCCAACTCAGTAGTGGTGCTATTAGGGCAGGAGGGGAGCAGAGGATGCTCATCAGACAGCCATCGGGTGGTCGTAGGGAATCCTAGTTTAGTAACTGTCTGAACACATTTTCCCATATCCCAGGGGCCTTCAATGTTAGCAATGTTTGTACCACCATAGGATGTCTTATTTTCTTGGCCAAGCTGTAAACATCCTGAAGTTCCCTTTTTGATAAACAAATAGGGAGCTCCCCACTAAAGCCATTATAAGTATAATCACCTTGGGAAGAAGGAGTTATATGCTTGTCGGAGCTACCCCCGACCACATTGGTGTTGTTAGTAAACACTGGTACTGATTCCCCGGTCCAGGTGGCTGGATTGATCATAGGGGGATATGGAACATAAGTCCAGTAAGTTTATGCTGCAGCCATACTTTCCTGGCAGCTGACAAGTGCCATCATATCAAGAAAAAGGTTGGAGGGAGTTACCTGAACCCCCTGTTCTTTCACCAGTTGCTGAGCATCAGTGGACAGCTTCTTCAGTTGACCCTATATTGGAACCTCAGTCCCTTGCATAGCCTTCAGTTTTCTTCTTCTTCCGCTTTGCTGTCACTAGGGCAACTCTCAGTCCTTTTGAGTGAAGGGACAAGAAGCTTCTCTGGGTCTATTGTGGTGAGGCACATAATGCTCTGGCACCCAAATTGGCTGCATTGTTCCTTCTGGAAAGATATAAAACACAAACTCTTCCCCACATTATTAATCTGATAAAAACTCTTGTCTGGTTTGTGCTTCCTTCCACCTAGCTAACTCGGTAGAGGCTATTGTACAGGAGGCCTGATACCTTTCGGCTGCTGTACAATCCTCTGCATCACAATTCAAAAATTTTAAAGTATAAAGAGCATGACTGAGTTTGTTTTGAGGTGACACATAACATCTGTCTCCCCCTTTTTGTTTTAGTATTGCATTTTAAGAATACGATTGGCTCTTTCCACTATTGAGTGACATCCATTTTGCCAGATTTGATCAGGTTTAAGTCCTCGGGGATTTACCCCTAAAGTTGGCACAGAGAGGTGGATAACACACTGAGGACATTGCTTCCAATAAAACATGGAAATTGTCATTCTCAAATAACATTTTGAAGACTGAAAAATAAATGAAAAAGTTCCTCTGAATTAGTGTGCCCTATAGTAGCTGTTTCAATAATTTTGCCATACTTGCCACATAAGCACTATCACTATAGGTTGATGGGCTCCATAGCAAAATCTGTTAAGGCATAAATAAGAGCTTGTATTTCTACTGAAATATAAGAGGTTTGAAGGACCTTTGCTCCCCTGATGCAGTAGATCCAGCCTTTCCAGAACTGGATCCATCTGTAAAAATGGTTAATGCCTGAGCTAATTTTACTTTTTGCACAGAAATATGACTGCTTTGGATTCATTGCATGTTAAGCAATTTTACTATGAGATGAACTATCAATAAAAATTATAGTTAATACTTCAGAAACAGGTTTTTTTGTCCAGTACAATTAAATTTTCTTGAATATTCACTTATTTCAAGTAGCCAATTTTAAATAATTTGAAATAAGGTTTATTTTTTAACTTCACTTGTAAACTTCTACAATTAGTCTTTAAATAACTTTAACATAAACTTTATCAGGGAGGCAAAAACACAAATTATTTACTTTCGTTTAAGAGGCCAAATATATAGACTTTTAATTAGTTCTTAAGATGTTTGAAGGAAACCTATCTTTATTTCCTTCCAAAATAATTTTCAGGCTACAGAGAGTTTTACTTAAAAACCTTTGTCTTTACACCAGCCTACAGGGCTGCTGCTTAAAACTGGCAGATATTGCCAAATAGCCATACTACAAGAAATCTCATTACAATTAAGTTGACTACTATTTTACTGTAAGATTTAATACTTTAACAACAATCTTAGTTTATACTGTAAATATTAGTGGAAGAGATTTCAAAATTTTCAAATTTCTCCTTTTTATTAAGCTAGAATTTTATTTTTAAAGAGTATCCCCTTTGGCTTATTTGCATACAGAGAGATTATGGGAGGTCTCAGTAACTTTCTTGGAAGACTTAATCAAATTGCTTACAAAGACATTGGCTTATTCAAAGGAAGGGGGTTGGCCTTTGCTGTTTCAATATGGCGGCCCCCATGGGAGCAGCAAGCCATGAGGCCAACATGGCGGCTGTCAAGCCAGGCAGTCTTCATGGTGGCTTCTAATATGTTCTTAGATTTTACTTGGATTCAATTACTTATAAAAACATTGGCTTCTCATGTAACTTAATTTATATGAGACCTTGATTATATTTTAAAAAACTAATTTATAAAGTAATTTAAGTAGGTATTTTTATTAAAAAACAAAGCAAGCAAATTTAGTAAACTTATAGGTCTGATTCACAAAGCACAAACACTGTCCCACAACCAACCTATTTAAAATGCAGGTGGCTACGGGCATTTTGTTACTTTAAATTCCGTCTTAAAATTTTGCTATTGGATTTTAAGAAATATTTTGCCCTCCTTACAGGCCAAAACCTTCATAGCATTTAATATATGTATATAAGTAAAATATATTGATTAATTCCATGCAATTTCAAGTATCAATCAGTTTAATTTAAAAATATTTCTTTTAAGAGAGAAGAGACTTTTGAAAACATTTCAGGGCCCATGAAATGTCTTAAAGTTATTCTCAAAGTCTTGAAATAACTTGGAAAGATTATATATATATATATATATATATATATATATATATATATATATGATTTAAAGATTATATACTTAAATTATCTTAAAGAATATCAATTACATTTAAACTGGTTCACAGAATAATCTTTTTTAATTAGACCAATAAGTAACATATTTTGAATTCCTAATTATCAGAGAAAACACAAAAATTATTTTCTCAAAAATAAATTGCTATACTCTAGGCATTTAGTTACCACAATTATATAATTTCTCCCAATTCAATCTGAACCTTAAACTTTCAGAGCTTCAAATTTTAGGTAGCAAATTAAATACTTAGCATTTCTCAAATCAATAATACTTTTAAAATTTTAAGGATACATTTCAAATAAAATACAAGGCATATTCAATTAATAGATTAAATTCTATCCTCTAGACTTCATACGAGGCATACTCAGATCAACATTTCAGTATTATATCATTTCAATATATTTTGATATAAGTTTTTATCATTTGATTTAGTAAACTTACAAGTTTTTAAGTTTCCAGCTGACAGGCCTGGCACAGAAGCTTGACTTTTATTTTTTCCCAGGTCAAATCCGCCATCTTTAAGCATGGCAAAGATGAGACCTTTTAAAATGGCTTTCTCAGGGAGTGGGCGTCCATATTGGATCGCCACGTGTCTCCCTTCCCCCACCTCCTTCTTGCTTTGGGGGGAAATTCAGTAATAGTCTGGCGTCTACTGTTCTTATTTTCATTATTATTTCAATTTTTATTTATTTTTATTTTTATTTTTTAAGGAAAGAAAAAGATTTATTTAAGAAAAAGAATCATTGGCAGTTGCTTTAATCCTTTAATCCTTTCTACTTGGTTCAGCCTAATACAAGTAGTTTGAGCCTCCAACAAAATGAAATGTGAAGTCACTTTCGGCCAAGTGCCAGCATCCAGCCATAAAGGCTGGGCAGCTGTGAGCAAAGCCTTTCTTATCCCGCTCACAGGGACGCTTGTCCCGCTCTGCCTCAAACTTTAGCTCCTGCTCATGATTATGAGATAAATCTTTATCAGGTGGGCTTTTGACTGCGGTTGCAGGAGCGACATGTGGAGGCGGAGGAGGTGCAGAGTGGGGAGGTGGTATTCTTAGAGATTCGCACCCCTCCACTGTAGGCTGTAAGGCTGTGGCCACATCCCGCTTAGACATTCTTAAACTCTCCCGTGCTGGATCAAGGCCATCATGAATTAAAGTAGGAATAGGAATCTTCTCTGGACCTTCTTCTGTGTATTGGTCACACAACTGCTTTCTGACCTTTTCCCACGTTTCATCAACAAAACTTAAGAAATCAAGAATCTGACTACGCTTAACAGAGCATCCTTGAGGGGGAATTACCCATGTTTTACACCCAACTAATACAACTTACAACAATCCGCTCCTTACCTTATTCTGTGGTGCGCACACTTCTTGGAGCAACCCCCTCAACTCTTGCCTCTGTACTCAGCCAGACTACATGGGTGCCAGATGTAACTATTTTCTCTCTTTTCCACATCCAGTACGGCTAGAGAGCGGGTCCAATTCCTGAGTAGAGGCGGCTGGGGATTGAGAAATAAAGAGACAAGACACAGAGATAGAAAGAAAAGCTGGGGCTGGGTGGACCGCTGCCCTCTTCTGATGGAGAGACAGTGACCCAGAGCCCATGCAGCGTGTTTATTTTATACCCCCAAATATCAGGAAGTTTCACCAAAAGGTCAAGACAAAGGAGATTATTTGCATTCTTGAGTAGGCCCTGAGAATTCCTGGTGCTAGGCTGGATTTAGATAGCAAAACCCACTTCCCCACACCACGGGCTGAAATGAAGGTCAAGCTGACAACACCCTTGCCCTTTTGGCAAGGCGTGTTCCCAGGGCGTGGCTTTGCTGACGCCACTGGTTCAGCTGACAATAATTAAAGAATGCCCATGTGTCTTCCCAGGGGGCCCTCTACAGGCCACTAATGAAAAGCCCTGTGGGATGGAACCCCATGGCCTGGTCCAATAGGAGGCTCTCCACACCTCGTGGCTCAGACCTGGACACAGCTGAGCGCCTGCCTAGTGCCCAGCCCCACCAGGTCAGAACAAGGCCAGGTTCTGCGAGGCAGAGAAGAGGGGAAAAAATATTCCAAATTGAGAAAGGGGCCCGTCTCTAAGTTTATACTGTGACAACTTTAGAGCAACAGCACCCTTTCTGAATTTTTGATCAGAGAACTGATCAAAGAACACTACCTCCTAATATAAAACACCAAGAAATGCTAGAGGAATACAATAACACCATTTTACATCATGACAGAACCTCTAAAGGAGGAATGGAACAACTCCCCAGCGGCCAGGAGGGGCATGAGCTGCTGCTGTGACAACTCGGTCAGGAGGACAGAGCAAGGGAAGGGGGTGAGCTATCAAAACCTAGAGGGATTGGGATCTGGTGTCTGCATGGGGTAGAGAGCTGGAAAAGACAAAGTAGGCACTAGGGAGAAATTCTTATCAATTAGGTCGATGATTAAAAAATCTTAGCTTAGACTTAAGATGAACAAAAAAATACATCATGATGATAGACGATGATGATAGATAGATAGATGATAGATAGATAGATAGATAGATAGATAGATAGATAGATAGATAGAGATAGATAGATGGATAGATAGATGATAGATAGCTTTCCCTGGGAACTCATCATTAGAAACCCCCCTTTGCATAGATTTGAGGGTCAAATCTATACAACTGAAGTTGACTAAGGAACCCCCAAAATAAACAGGCAACACAAAGTTTGGTTCTCGGGGACTTGGCGTACACCAATGCCCTGGAGTGAGATACATTATTGAAAGACCTAATGTCCATTATCGCCGAGTGAAACCAAAGATTCAACACAGTTCTAACAAAACTGGAGCAGGAGTGTTTGTGAAAACTGCTAAGTTGATTATAAAATGCGTGTGGAAATGCAGAGCTAAAAATAAACAAAACCCTTTCCAAAAGAAGAGCAAAGCTGGGACCCCGCACAACAGAGACCAGGACCGTGAGAGGCACAGCGTGTGACAGCGCTGCGCCCGCCACTCCAATTGGCTCCAGCCAAGCTCCAGCCAAGTTTCAGACACACAAGGAAATGCCTTACCATTTCCAAGAGTCAGAAGATGACACAGAACCCCCAAGGCAGGACTAGGCCTCCAGGCACCCGGGATGACAGAGCTAGCAGGTAGACCGGCGTGCTGGCCGTGGTTCTGACCGCGTCTCCAGGCCAGCGGCACCGCCTTCCCCCAGGGATTCCAACACTGGAATGCTGACACTCAGCAAGGCTTGATTTTGTGTGCAAGTGTTTTATCCTTAGATTTTTTTTAACTTTTTTTCTGATTACATGGAACTCACAGAGAGATTTTAGGAAATACAAAAATGTGTGATAAGAAAAATAATTGTCACCCATTTTCCTACCGCTCCGAGATTACAGGAATACTTCTGAAGGTATGTTTTGAAAGTGGTCGCACCTCCCATCCGCCCACCCGATCTAACGGAGGGTCTTATCCTGTTTCCTGCCCTATGAGTGAGTCTGGTCTCCTGACGAAGCCTGTTCGCTTCTGGACAGCAAGGCCTGCGTCAGCATCACCTCTTCATCCTAAAGAGCCGGGGCCAGAGCTCCTCCCAGCACCGTCCAGGCGGGACGCCCAGCCAGCGCGGCACCTGCTGCAGGGTCCTGGCTGTCTGCTGGGGCGTTGTGGGCCACAGGAACGGCGCCAGGTGTCTGACCGGTGGGTCCGACTGGACCTGGGTTCAGCCACCTCGGTACTTGGGTTCTGGCTGGGAAAGAATTCAGAGCACATTTATTTGGAAAATCACAGAGGTGGGAGCAGTAATTCCCAGAAGAAATGGGCTCAGGAAACAGGTACAGAAGCAAAGGAAGAGCCCTTGGAGCTGGGGAGTGAGGAGGCTGATGGTGACATGCCGTGGGGGGCGGGGAGAAAGGGAGAGGCATGGGCCTGCTCCCAGGAGCCAGGCACTGGGTCCTCCTTCCTAAGGGCTTTAGCGGGGAGATGTTAGGGGAGGTCTCAGGGGAGGATCTCAATCGAATATTCAGCAGCTTCCCAGGTGTGTCCTTTCAGGGTCTAGGTCGCCACTGATTGATTGGCAGCACCAGGGCAGGGGCCATTATCCACATGACCCAGTGCAGCAGGTCCTGAGGGCAGCGGTAGTGTTGCTGGTCTGGTTTCGCTGCTTTTCTGGGCCTGGAGCTGAAATACAACTGAGGCCCAGATGTTATCTCCAGGGAGGAAAGCGCAGGGTCCAGCCACAGGCCCAGTGAGTGAGGTGCTAGGGAGGACAGGCCACCGGGGGGCGAGGTCCCACCCGCAGTTGTCCTCTGCTGGGCACCTGGGGCTCCCCACCTGGTCACCTCAGCCCTGGCCCATCGTCCTTGCTCTGCTCGTGTCTGTCTGACTGCCCCCCACAGAGTCACGGGCTCTGTTCCTCTCTTGCTGCTGGACATCCCAGCCCTCCCAGGCGGTCACACCATCCACTGGCCGGTGGTGTTCGCACCTCCATCCCGACCAAGCCGTCCAGCCACGCTGTCGCTGAGCAGTGCTTCCCAGGGTGTTAGGCAGCGGTCTGCTCCTCGGACAGGGGGACAGGGATGACTCCGGCTGAGGGTGAGGTGAGTGGAAGCAGAGAACAGCCTGCAGGTGTTTCATTCCATTTACAGTTGTTGGTGCTACAAGACCCTGGGGGGAGTTTAATGTGTCTTGATTGGGAGCGGTTGGGTTTAAAGGATTTTAACTGCTCTGGGCTTCAGTGAAAGACGCCATTGTTTTCTTCTGCGGAATTCTGAGGGGCTGTCAGAGTGGGTGGGAAATAGGCCATTAGAAAAACTGGGCTCCGTACCAGGAAGCTCTGTAAGGCCTCGTCCTGCCTTGGGGGTTCTGTGCATGCACTGCATTCCTGATGGAGAGCTCGTTTTCAGCTTGGAACCCCATCAGAGGTGAGCTCCTCCCGCCACCGGAGAAATTTTAACCCTCCCACATCCACCACGCTGACACTGACCATACTGGGGCCGGAGCCTTAGACACAGGCAGAGACGGAACCGTGGACAGTGCGGAGCGAGAGCATCAGGCCAGTAGGGAGGCACGCCCCCCTCAGAAGCCTTCCCAAGCACCCCACCACTCCTCCTGCATCCCAGCACCCAGCTCGCTAGATGGACAGTTGGCTTGAATGTGCCCCACAGTGACGGTGACCGTGACTGTGAGCTCCCCCATAGTCTCAGGGACACACTGCAGCTGGAAGAGAACATGGCATCGAAAGGGAGCCGAGCCCGGCCCCAGCCCCAGCCCCAGCTCCGGGGTAAGTGCCGTCCTTGGCGACGGAAGGGGGATCCCGCTGGCTGCCTGGTAGGCTGACGTGAAAGACACTATTGTAAGAGCACCTGGCACGCTGGCTGGCCCGTAGCGAGCGCTCGGTAATGTGACCAGTTAGCAATAGGAGGTATCAGAAGCCCAGTGCGTGTTTGTTGTCTTGGCTGCTGCCGTGGCTGAGAAATCCACAGGCGCCAACCTCCACAGGAACCAAGATCCCCCTCAGAGCAATGTTTGAGCTCCCCCAGCAGGAGCGTGGTGCGAACTGAAAGGTTCCCACAAGACTCTCCAAGGCCACCTGCCAAGATGGTTAGAGGAACCTGGGATGTGCCATGCTGGGGGGTCCAGGCGGAGTGGCCACGGCCGGTCCGCAGCGGGGGAGCACGGCCAGGGCCTCTGAGAGGCTGCCCACGGCAGACAAGAGACCGGGCAGGGGAGAGCAGGGGCCTGGCCCTGACTCAGCCGCCCCCTCCCTGTGAGAAACTGGATGGTCTACTGGGGTGATGTGCCTTCCGGGGAGTAAGAGACAAAGGCACGGCCGCGGCATGGAGCCTGTGCATTGGGAATTCCCTCACCAAGTACTTTATGCATTTCCCTCCTTAGGAAAATAGAAGCAGGAAATTTCTGGTTCTGGGGAAATGGTGAAATAAGCTACCACAAACCCTCCCACCACAAATACAGAGATTCTAGATAAACTAATGCTAAAATACACTTCAATAAACTGCTTTAACTTTTTTCATATGTCAGATCCAGTCAGTACAACCTCACTCCCACGTGGCGCTGGGCGGAGACACCGTGTGCCTGAGAATCGGGATGCGGGCGTCTCGCAGGCCTGTTGCTAGGCAGACCCCCAAGACCTGGGCCCCCCGCGCCAGCACTGCAGTCTGCTCAGGGGCTCAGGACGGTGTCTGTGGGCACAGCCCCCTAGACAGGGAGTGGAGGGTGTCTGTGGGCACAGCCCCCTAGACAGGGAGTGGACGGTGTCTGTGGGCACAGCCCCCTAGACAGGGAGTGGACGGTGTCTGTGGGCACAGCCCCCTAGTCAGGGAGTGGACGGTGTCTGTGGGCACAGCCCCCTAGTCAGGGAGTGGACGGTGTCTGTGGGCACAGCCCCCCAGACAGGGAGTGGACGGTGTCTGTGGGCACAGCCCCCCAGTCAGGGAGTGGACGGTGTCTGTGGGCACAGCCCCCCAGTCAGGGAGTGGACGGTGTCTGTGGGCACAGCCCCCTAGTCAGGGAGTAGAGGGTGTCTGTGGGCACAGCCCCCCAGTCAGGGAGTGGAGGGTGTCTGTGGGCACAGCCCCCCAGACAGGGAGTGGAGGGGGTCTGTGGGCACAGCCCCCCAGTCAGGGAGTGGAGGGTGTCTGTGGGCACAGCCCCCCAGACAGGGAGTGGACGGTGTCTGTGGGCACAGCCCCCCAGTCAGGGAGTGGACGGTGTCTGTGGGCACAGCCCCCTAGTCAGGGAGTAGAGGGTGTCTGTGGGCACAGCCCCCCAGTCAGGGAGTGGACGGTGTCTGTGGGCACAGCCCCCTAGTCAGGGAGTGGACGGTGTCTGTGGGCACAGCCCCCTAGTCAGGGAGTGGACGGTGTCTGTGGGCACAGCCCCCCAGTCAGGGAGTGGACGGTGTCTGTGGGCACAGCCCCCTAGACAGGGAGTGGAGGGGGTCTGTGGGCACAGCCCCCTAGACAGGGAGTGGACGGTGTCTGTGGGCACAGCCCCCTAGTCAGGGAGTGGACGGTGTCTGTGGGCACAGCCCCCTAGACAGGGAGTGGACGGTGTCTGTGGGCACAGCCCCCTAGACAGGGAGTGGAGGGTGTCTGTGGGCACAGCCCCCTAGACAGGGAGTGGACGGTGTCTGTGGGCACAGCCCCCTAGACAGGGAGTGGACGGTGTCTGTGGGCACAGCCCCCTAGTCAGGGAGTGGACGGTGTCTGTGGGCACAGCCCCCTAGTCAGGGAGTGGACAGTGTCTGTGGGCACAGCCCCCTAGACAGGGAGTGGACGGTGTCTGTGGGCACAGCCCCCTGCACCCAGGAGCCGGCAGGAGCTGTGGCTGGAGCGGGCCGGTTGCATGGGCAGCCCCCCTCAGACGCGCTGGTGGCATTGCTCTACTCCTTTGCATGGTTTTATTTGCTGGCTTGCTTCCAGTCTGTTCCTTTCCCATTTTTGGCTTCTTTGCTGCCATCCAGCTCTACTAAGAATTACTAATAGGCGCTTCAGAAGCTCAGGAAGAGGCCAGGAAGCTTGGGCAAGACCTGGGTGTGGCGTCAGCTGGGAGCACCGTGGCCTTTAAACCTGGAAGAATCTGTTTCTAGTGCCCTCTTGGGGCCACTTCTGAGAACTGCAATGGAAGCCGCTAAATCATGAGCCTGCTTGCCTGGATGCGGAAGACTCCCTTTTCTTTACCGCTAGCTTAGGGAGAAGACCATCTCTTTTCTGAATGAAACAATGGTTTTAAAATTTTCAGGAGCGTACGTAGCAGTTACAGGGCCCGAGCCGCAGCCAGGAAACAAGTTCTTGGTGGGTGAGATTAGCAACTAGCTCAGTCCTTGTTTTAGCCAGTATCTGGATAAAATCAGTTTTACAGTGAAAATAATTCTGGTGTTTGCCCTTAAGAAGAACTCAACGTCCATTTTCTCCGGCCAGCCAGGCCCGCGCCCACCATCCAGCATGTGCTGCCTCCTCTCCAGGCTGCGCGCTCCTGTGCCTCTACCCCACGTGACTGCTGGCAAGTCTGGGTGCCGGTCTGTCTCTAGGTGTATAGAGCCCAGGAGTTTCTCCTGCAAAAGGCCCATGGCCCACAGTAGTGTGAACACAGATGGTCAAACCCAACAATGTCACTTCTAGGAATATATCTTCCTGAGAAACACACTAGTGTGAAATTCTAGTTGAATACAGGTTCTTATATAGTGTTTTTAATAGCAAAATATAGGCAATAATATGACTGCCTCTCAACAAGAGAATCCTATATAATAAAAGTGTAGTATGGAAATTGTCCCCAGACTGGCTAGGGGAGGGGAGAGAGGCCCCGGCCGGCAGCTGGCAGCCGCTAGGGACCATACCAGTGCACGAATTTCATGCACTGGGCCCCTAGTAGAAAATAAATTGTGCTACAATACAATGAAATACCTAGTAGCCAACAAAAGAGAATGATGTGGAAAATCTCCAGGATATATTGTTATGTAAAGAAAGTGCAGCCCTAGCTGGTTTGCTCAGTGGATAGAGCATCAGCCTGCAGACTGAAGGGTCCCAGGTTCGATTCTGGCCAAGGGCATGTACTTCGGTTGCAGGTTCTTCCCTCCCAGGCCCTGATCTGGCTCCTGTAGTAAGTAACTAATCGATGTGTTTCTCTGACATCAATATTTCTCTCTCTTTCCCTCTCCCTTCCACTATCTCTAAAAATCAATGGAAAAACATCCTAGAGTGAGAATTTAAAAAAAAAAAAGTGCACATAGTATGCTAGCATAGGTGTGTGTGTGTGTGTGTGTGTGTGTGTGTGTGTGTGTGTGTAATGTATGCAATTGAATATTCCTAGAAGAGTATATAAGCAACCAATAATATTGGAGCCTTAGAGGAGGGGAACTGAGTGGCTTTGGGTAGGAGGAAGAGGGAGGCTTTGTAAGTTTTAATTTTGCACCTATTTATTTTCAGTAAGTGAGTTTGCTTTGTCAGACATACATAATGAAAAGAACGGTCTCTGCCACGTGGACTGACTGGAAGCTGGAAGGGCAGCGTCCGCGTGAACCAGGAGCAGAAGGTGTAGGTTGGTCAGCAAATGTCATGCATTTCTCTGTATTTGTTTCTTTCATTATTCCAGGGCTTTCAGTCAAGTGCATATGATAACCTCAGTGTTTTTGAGTTAAATTTTTCAAAGTATTTCCTTTATTTTTATATATAAAAAGTTAGAAAGGTGACCCAGAGCGGGAGCTGTAGATATTCTTTAGAGATTTTACAACTTGTTTCCCTGCTGAGCTGCACTGAATTGGACCAGGGAAGTAGACTTTAATAGGACATATAGAGCTGTGCTCTAACCCCACATGACTGCTGGCAAGTCTGGGTGCCGGTTTGTCTCTGGGTGTATCAAAAGGCCCACGGCCAACTTTTTAATGAAAAATTTGGAACCCAATTGCAACAATATCTAGTCAAATCCAGGACTCCTCTGAGCTGCTTTCGTGTCTTTGGAGAGGGAAAGATGGGATTCCTCTGTGTCTCGATGGGTAGCCCATCTTTAGATATGAGAGGGCCAGGGCATTTTACTTGAGGTAGGCAAAATTGAAGCTTATATTTTGAGCTCTTATGTCCTTTTATAGCTAACTGGTGCAATAAGACTATTGCATCTTCTTGGGAGTCTAATATGTCCTAGAGCATAAAAATAAAGCATCTACACATTGGATTAGAGCAGAATATCTGAAAAATTCAACACCATTCAAATCAGTTTTTAGTATCAAAAGCAATAGGTGGGGCTCTCTGTATATCCCTGGGGCATTACTGTCCAAGTAAACTTGTAATCCTTCCAAGTGAAAGCAAAGAGGTTTCTCTCCTCTCTCTCTCTCTCTCTCTCTCTCTCTCTCTCTCTCTCTCTTCTCTCTGTCTCTTTCTCTCTTTCAGAAATGTGCAAAAGGCACTACATAAATCTATCACTGAAAAATATTGACAGTTCACAGGCATGGCTGATAATAGGTTCTGTGGATTTGGAACCTCAGGATGTTTGGGAATAACTATCTTATTTATAGCTCTGAGATCCTGTACATCATTGTGTTGTAGGTGGCTGTAAACAGCACCAGGAACTAGACTAGTGGAGTCAGATTAGACCTGGGTTCAGCAACCTCAGTACTTAAGTTCTGGCTAGGAAAGAATTCAGAGGCAAGACTCAAACTATAAGAGAACATGTATATATATATAAAAAGCTAGAGACTGTAATGACCTAACGACCAGTCGCTATGACACCCACTGCAGCCAGCAAACCTGCCTGATTCTGGCCGGATCGCCCCCAACACCCCAATCAGGGTGGGGCCAGCTGGCCAACCACCTTGACTGGCAGAAATTTGGGGTCCAGGGACCTTGGAGTTGCTCAGTCTCAGTCTTGGGCAGCTTTGCATGGGCAAAGCTCTCCTTTGGTGGAAGTGGACCTGGGATCAGGGCGCTGGAGTTGGGGATGGGGTGGGGAGGCTTTCCTGGTGGCCACAACAATCCCCACAGGCCATGTGCAGCAGGTGGGCATCTGGCCTTGGTCAGACAGTGGCAGGAATAGGGGCCGTGGGGCGCAGGGGCAGCAGCACACAGGAGCCAGGAGGTGCAAGGCCTGACCTGGGCTCTTACCTTGCCCACTGGGCCCAACAGCACCAGCAGGTGAGCCATGATGTACAGTGAGGAGGGAAAGCAAGCCAGGAGAGCAAGGCCCCACGCAAGACAGAGCCCCGAGCGGCATGGGCAGAGCCGGAGCTGGAAACCCTGGCGGGGTGGGAGGGGCTGCAGCCCTGCACCTGTTTGGCCTTGGCCTTGGAATTCAGAGGTCAGCCCCACTTCAAGAGAGAGGACGTGGTGGAAAGTGGCCAGGCCACAGGAGGGATAGGAAATGTTGTGGCCATCTTCGGGAAACACAGCTGCCATGGTCTTCAGTAACTATGAACTGATCATCTTTGGTCTCAATTCTCCAGAAGAAGAAGCTGAGACTCAAGGAAGGGAGCCTTCCACAACACCTCACCCCCTTCTCAGCCCTGACCCTGTGCAGCATTGTTTTCGTTGAAAGTAGAGGATCCAAAATGTTTTCAGATCTTTGCTATTTTAGGCTGGAAAGAATTTAGCACAGGGAATTGGTGCTTGGGAAATCATCGGAGAGCTGAAGGAGTGGGTATTAGCCTGGGCCCCCAGGAAAGACTCCCTGCCCAGCGGGAGGAACTGCCTCCTCAGCCACATCTGAATTCTAGGACACTATGGTGCAGCTGTGACCCGGGGATCGGGAAACTGCTGCCCCCGCAAGTGCCCTCCAGCTCCCACAAAACAGGTCACTGGGCACTGCCTCTGCCACAACTGCCTGTGCACAGCCTGAATTCCACTGCAGGAAACCTCCACATCTCTGCAAACATGACACCAGCAGCAAACAGCCCAAACTGCGGGAAGATGCCTCTGCCCCACTTCTGCCGTCAAAATATTGTGCAAGCACATCCAATCAGCGGAAATGAATTCATATCCAGAAACCTCACTGCAAAGGAGTTTGGGTAATTTCAAACTTTCATCTAGGAGTGAGATCTTGCCAATGTACCTCATGTGCCTGGTATTGATAAAAATGGGGCCCAGCTGGTGGGGCTCAGTGGTTGAGCATCAATCTATGAACCAGGAGGTCACAATATGATTCCTGGTCAAATTTCGGGCTTGATCCTCAGTAGGGGCATGCAGGAGGCAGCTGATCAATGATTTTCATCATTGATGTTTCTCTCTATCTCTCCTTCTTCCTTTCTCTGAAATCAATAAATATTTTTTAATGGGGCCATGCTGTATATATGTGTTATAACAAGTTTTTCACTTCATAGATCACTAATGTCTTTCCTGTTAAAACCATACTTAGAGAACATTATTTATTTATCATTCATTTTAATTTATTTCAAATAGAAGAAGGGAAAGAGAGAGAAACATCGTTCCATTGTTTCCTGCATTCACTGGACGGGGTATTGAATCTGCAATCTGGCATAGATTGGCAATCGATCCACCACTTTCTGGTGTATGGGACGATGCTATGCTGGTACCCTGACCCCAAATTCCAGCCTCCAGAACTGTGAGAAAAATAAATTTCTGTTGTTTAAGCCACTCAAATTTATGATATTTTGTTATGGCTGTCTGAGCTGACTAATCTATACTAATAAAAGGGTAATATGCTAATTAGACCAAGTTGATCGGACATCTTCCAGTCATCCTTCTGGAAAAAGCCACAGTAGTGGGGGCCAAGGCAGAGGCAGTTAGGGGCACCCATCTTGGCCTGGCGCCGCCTGCTCACCTGCTCCACCATCCCGCCATGGTCCCACAGGTTGAGAACCGCTAGCAGGGTCACCTAAGACCATCGGACAACACAGATATTTACATTACAATTCATAATGTAGCAAAATTACAGTTATAAAGTAGCAACGAAAATAATTTTATGGTTGGGGGTCACCACAACATGAGGAACTATATTAAAGGGTTGCGGCATTAAAAAGGTTGAGAACCATTGTCCTAGAGGGTAAGTGAAATAAGCGAACCTATGCTGAGTGAAATAAGTCAGAGAAAGACAAATACCATATGATTTCACTTATATGTGAAACCTAAAAAACAAAATAAATGAACAAACAAAACAGAAGCAAACTCTCAGATACTTAAAGTGACAGTTGCCAGATGAGGGGTGGTGGGGGGCTGGGTGAAAAAGGTGAAGAGACTGAGAAGTACAAATTGGCAGTTGCAGGAGAGTCACAGGTATGTGAAGCAGAGCATTCTAATATATAAAAACCCTGGGTCCATCACGACTGGAGGCTCGACCAACCAGAAGTCAGTCCTGCAGTCAGCGCTGGGTTGCCGTGATGACCCAGCACTGACTGCTGCGGCTGCAGGCACAGTGACCCAGCACTGACTGCTGAGGGGACTGCAAATCAGGCCCAGAGAGAGGCCTGAAGAGAGAAGCAGGGTCTGATCCGTAGTCTCTGTGGCAGCTGTTGATCAGCACTTGTCTCTCTCTTTCTCTCTGGGTCTGGCCAGCAGCCCCACCTCCATTTCTCTCCAGGCCTCTACCAGGGCTGCTGATCAGCCCCGCCTTTCTGATCAGGCCCCATTGATAGGCCCAGAGACGCTGACTGGCATAGAAACCGACCAATCAGAACCAAATTGACCAGCAGAGGAGGGCAGTTAGGGGTGATCAGGCAGGCAGAGGCAGTTAGGGGTGATGAGGCCAGCAGGGAAGGGCAGTTGGGGGTGAGATCAGGCCAGCAGGGGAGCAGTTAGGTGTTAATCAGGCTGGCAGGAGAGTGGTTAGGGGGTGATCAGGCTGGCAGGCAGAAGCGGTTAGGGGCTGATGAAATTTCATCACTAATCTAAACATAATTGTTAAGAGCAAATGAATTAAGTAAATGTAAATAGGGTAAAATGTTTTCTTTTAGGCGAACTCTTTAGCAATAATTACATTTAAGAGTTCGAGGGTAGAAAATACCACAGAACATACCTGAACAGACAGACTGGTGCAAGTGGAGACTATGAGCCCTTATTTAAAAATAACTACCCTGGGACAAGTGGCAAGTTTACCCACTCAGATGGTTCGGGCTGTACGGGATAGATTTTGGTCAAGGGTGCTTCTAAAGCCAATTGTATATTTTAAAAAAAAAACAATATTTTTTTTCAATCTTAGAAATTGGATCTGGTGAAGATAGAGCAGCATTTCTGATTGCACAAAGATTTATAAGATAAGAACAACTGCTTTCAAAATTAGGTTGTAACTTAAGGGACATCATAGAGAGGCCTAACTACATAGAAAGGTCTAAATACATAATCCCCGACTTGCTTCTCTCCCTCTGGGTGTACAGTTTTATTTTAGCTTAAGGGAAGAGGTCTAAAAAATTCCTATGGAATTCTAAAACATCAGCTACCAATTTCACAAAATTTCTAATCAAAAAGTCGTTAAATCCTTTCAAACACCTTGTCGGGTGTCAGCAGGACAACAGTAAGACCCCTGGCAGTACCGAGCAGCCCTAGACTCCGGAAGGTGCCCAGGCCCCTGCCTCGGTCACTCTCCCTGAGAGTCATCGAGGAGCAGGCAGCCTGCAGGCCCCGCAGGGAAGCCGGCCAGGTGCCTGGGACACAGGCAGAAACTACCCTGGGAGAAAAGGTCAATCGCTAGTTGGTCGGCTTTGGGACAGAAGGAACATGAATTTTATTTCCCCCTCTCACTGGGCTCAGGAGATGATCCATTTATAAAAACCCTTGAGGACCCTCCCTGCTTTTAATAAATCCTCTAATGATGGCCCTTAGATAGTCCTTGACCAAGAAATATTTTAGAGAAGACTCGAATAAAGGAGGACAAAGGGGGCAGGAAGAGATGTTGGTCTTCGTTCTTATTTTATCTGCCTTTTACCTCTTTAATTTTTCATTAGCCCATCACAACAAATTCTTCAATGAAGGTATTAATTTTTTCCTAGTATGTCTAATTAATATTGCTTGAAGGGTGGATTTATATGCCTTCTGGTTTACAATATTAGGCCGGGAATGTTCCCAGCGAGACGGCGTTTATTTCCACAGTGCGATCAGGTCAGAGGGATGCCGCCACTTCACATCGAGCCTGTTCAGAACGCACCAGCTGCCTGTAAACGTCTACCTCCATCCCACCAGCTCCTGCGTGCTGGCCAGCACGCCGCAGGACTGTGAGCAGGTGCGGCCATGCAGTCCTGAGCAGAGTTCCTGGCCATACGTAATAACTCACTTTAAAGCCTGTTTCAACTGCCAATTTTTTAATCTTGCCAGTCCTCACATTTCTATATTCTTTTATCCAATCGTAGCCTGAGTCAGGGCTTCACCAACAGGCTTGGCGCCTCCGTTCCTGGAATTCCATATCCAGGCACCTGGAAATTTCTCTTTCTACCCCCGACCATTTGCCCCTGTGGCTGCAGGTCAGGCTTCCCATTGTCATCTCTGCCTTCCAGCTTTTGGAAGTGCTGTTGTAAATAAAGCAGACTTGCTGGGGTCCTTCAATGTTGGGGGACCGACAGTGGGCCCCTTCGGGACCATTCAGCCCTTGATGGTGTTGTATTAAAACCTTCGTTTTGACGGCATCAATGACCATTTTATTTATCCCGGTTTTCTTATAACCATCTACAGATGTCCACCTGCTGGGACAAGGGCTGTGACTTTCCTTTCTCTTTCCTCTTTATTTTCTCTTTCCTCAATATTTTTTTACATATATTTTTTTTCTATGTCCAACAGTTGTTTATGTGTACATAACAGCATTGATATTTCAGTTCTGGATGGTGGACAAATGGTGGTAATGCAGGTCCGACCCTCTCTGGTTTGGTCCTGGGTTTACATATATTTTTGTTGATTTCAGAGAGGAAGGCAGAGGGAGAGAGAGGTTGAAACATCAATGATGAGAGAGAATCATTGGCTGCCTCCTGCCTGCCCCCTACTGGGGATGGAGCCCCTAACCCGAGCATGTGTCTTTGACCAAAATCGAACCCGGGAGCCTTCAGTCGCAGGCCAAGACTCTATCCACTGAGCCAAACTGGCTAGGGCTCCCTTATCAATATTTTTAAATGGGTATCTCATTCTGTCTAGTTGATTTTGGAAGCACTAGTACTTATTGCACCTTAAAGGCCCTAATCTAATTGGAACATCCCTCGTAATTGCCTCTGTCATTTAGGTCTAATCCCGTGGGCTGGCGGCAGGTGGGGGGACCCGAGCTGTCCCTCAGCTGCGCCTGCGCTTCTGACGGACGATGGTGGGAGCTTCTGGAGCAGTTACTGCGCCGAGTTCTTAGGTTATAAAAATGTTAGGTTATCTTTCAGCAGGACGTGGTGCCAGACCATTGTACCTCCTCGTCCTTGTGCTTTCCAGCATCTTCAGGACAATAAGGAGGGTCTGAGTGGGCTTTGAGTTTTGTTCTAATTTCTGTCCTTCCATCATATTAAGGGAATCTTCATGACTGGCCATTACAGCAATGTGAGAGCTCTCTTGAAAATCAAAACCTTTCTTTTTGATTTAAAAGTTTTTCAATTCAAAACTTTTTGATTTGGGTATTTTCCCATCATCTGGCCTTGATGAGTAAAATCTTAATAACGACTCAAGCCAGTAGGAGCTGGTGGACACAAGAGGGATTCCCAGAGGGTAGTACACAGATCCCACCTCAACAGGTAGGTCACTCCCAGTCAGAGACCCAGGGAGTCCGGTGCCCTCCCCTTTGGAATGAGGTGTTCGGGTTCCCTCCGCTCAGACCACAGCCCACTGGCTGCCACCAGATGCAGAGGCACCCTCCGACTAGCAGGAAGCAAGAACGAGGGCTGTTTTTCCGTCTCTGGGAGGAAATGGAGAGACAGAGAACTCCCTTGAGAGCTTGGCGGGCCTGAGCAAGGTGGCAAGGTGCCCGGCTAGCGCACTCTGGGTGGTGAAGGCCAGAGAGAAAGTGCGCTCACAGGTGGTAAGGCCAAGGTCTCGGGACATATAATAAGATGGAAACACAGGCGCCAGACAGAGGCGAGAAAAACAGAAAGACCCGTGAGTACCCACCCCGAGCAGCCAGCAGTGTAAGCACCCGAAGGCGGTTACAGTCTTTTCTCCCGCTCATCTCCACGGAGAGAAGGCAGACCCGGCTGGGCACTGCCTCCCAGCTCCGCTCCGCAGGGGCCTGGACGCTCTGAGGGAGGCCAGGACCTTCACGCAGCAGCTTCGGGGCAGCGCCCAGCTGGTGAGTGTCCTGCTCACATGCCAGCTGTGGAGGAGCAGGCTGACATCTGCCCTCTATTTGGTGTGATAACCAGACAGGCATGAGGCAGATTAACAACAGAAAATCACCACAGGCGGGAGGGGTTCAGAGACAGCAGGGAAATTTGGGCCCACGCAGTCTGGGTGGGATGAGAGGACTGGGTCTGGGGGGAGGATGAGGGCCCTGGGCCTGGGCCTGGGGGGGGAGGATGAGGGCCCTGGACCGGGGGGGGGGGGGGGAGGATGAGGGCCCTGGACCTATGAGGGAGGATGAGGGCCCTGGGGGGGGGAGGATGAGGGCCCTGGGCCTGGGTCTGGGGGGGAGGATGAGGGCCCTGGGCCTGGGGGTGGGGGGGAGGATGAGGGCCCTGGGCCTGGGAGGGAGGATGAGAGCCCTGGAGGGGAGGATGAGGGCCCTGGGCCTGGGTCTGGGGGGAAGATGAGGGCCCTGGGCCTGGGGGTGGGGGGGAGGATGAGGGCCCTGGGCCTGGGGGGAGGATGAGGGCCCTGGGCCTGGGCCTGGGGGGGAGGATGAGGGCCCTGGGCCTGGGCCTGGGCCTGCAGGGGGAGGATGAGGGCCCTGGGCCTGGGGGTGGGGGGGAGGATGAGGGCCCTGGGCCTGGGCCTGCAGGGGGAGGATGAGGGCCCTGGGCCTGGCGGGAAGAGGGGGTGCGTCCTAGCCCTACGGGAGCAGATGCTCATGCAGGAACCTAGTTGGCAGCACGGCACCTGGCTCACAGGATGTTTGCTGGTGGTCACTTGCTATGGCCAGCTCCTAATTTAAATTCCTTAAGGGGAGTGAAAGTTTCTGGTGAGTGTTCAGCGTCTCTGTTGCCCTTCACTCAAAATAATCCTCATTCCCAAGAGGCCCCACACCAGGACCGGCGGGCAAGCCCGCATGCAGACTGACTTCTCGGCAGAGCAGGGTCTGCTTTGGGTCTGCTTTTCACTCCGGATGCCATGTAGGGAGTTGGGAGCCATCCCCAAGCCCTGATACCCAAAAGCCTCCTTGTGCCCAGGCACACACTGCAGGCACAAGCCATGCCCCGGCCCGCAGCTGCGTGCCTCCCGGGCCTCCCTGCAGCCAGGGCTGTGCGGGCACAGGATGCCTGGCTCCCCGAGGGCGGGCACAGGCCTGTGCCTGATGAACAGGCTCACCCACACAGACGGGCATTCCCCCTGCGGGCTGACTGGTACAGGCCGGGCCAGGGACAGGCCATGTGGACCAGCCACGGTTCCCCTCAGTGAGACACCTGGCCACCCGGCAGGCTGGACCCATGACATTTCCTTTTAAAGGGCTCCCGATCCTAAAAAACAGTGTAAGCGAAGCAGCAGCTCAAATAAAGATGGAAAATATTGATAATTACCCAAGTTGGGGGATGGTTACATAAAATTGTTCATTACATTATCCTCTTTATTTTCAATTAAAACTTTCCAATTAAAAACTCTTTCATTGTTTTCAAGTTAAAAACAATGGGTTAAGGACATGAAAATCAATTTACCAAATTAAAAGTGGCTAATAAACTTACAAAAATTAGATAGTCAATAACAATTAAAGAAATCAAATTAAACCTGGTGAAATATTAGTTTTAAACATGTTTTAAACCGTTGCAGTCTGATGACAGGGACACACATACTCTGCTGGCTGAATTATAAATGGGGAGCTCTTCTGGCAAATACTTTAGCAATATGTATGAAGGTCCCTTAGGAGCGTATGCCCTGGCTTTGGGGAGAAACGCTGGCTCTGGGAGTGGAGCGGGAAGCACTCAGTGGACCTACAGCACCTGGCAGGGCCGGAGACTAGAGCAGCGTCAGGAAAAGACCCGCACCGACGGGTTATGGCAAAGGGACCGGGCGTCACGGGAAGAGCGCCCGCTGACCCAAGCTGGACATGGGAGCACCCAGATAAAGAGCATCTCATGGTCCCCAGCTTAACATGTACGCACAGCCACGAGTCCCTTCCGATCAGGTGAGCCAAGCCGGAGCGCGCTGCCCCTCCCTCCGTGGGAGCGGCCCAGCCCACTGGCCCCCAAGACCTTGGAGAGCAGCCGGAAGCCTCCGAGCACACACCCTGGATGCGCTGGGCTGAAAGGCCCCCCGGCCTCTGTCTGCAGCTGCTAAACACACACCCTGCAGTCAGGAGAGAAGTGTCAGGCGATCCAGTGAGGAGCGTCCCACAAAACACCTGGCCCTAGGGCCTAGGATCTGGCAGCCGGACGTGATGTGAGAAAATCTAAACCAGCAGGGTGGGCGCTCAGGCCTCGCCTGGTGCTGGCTGCAGGGGCTGTGCCGGCCATCCGGGGGGGGGCGGGGGGACGCTGTGCATCTGCAGACACTGAGCCCCACAGAGGCGCTGCCCTGCTCAGGCTGCGCCCAGGAATCCCGTCCAGGAGGCCCCGCGCCGCGCCCAGTTCTCACACGGCTGCCTGCAGCACCCCACGGATCCTGGTTAATTAAATAAAATGTGCCGCTTTTCTGGTTCTATGGCATGTACATATGGTTTTACCTTTTTAGAAATACGCTGCAATACTTCTTATTCACGGGAGAACCATGCCCATGGACTGTGGTCACCACTGTTTGACAGGAAACAGCGTCCAGGGCAATGCTGCACCGTAACAGCTGGGTGGGTCAGGGGCCAGAGCCCAGTGCTTACAGCCCAGCGCCGGCCTACAGGGGCCCCACTCCCACCAGTCCCCTGCCTGGCCATGACCAGCCTCTGCCTTTCCTTCATCCAGGGGAAATGGGTCACTGTTCCTTCCACCAATTTGGAAAACGTCATTTCCTACTCTGCTGCCCACTAGGACCATTGCTGGGATCTGGGGAGAGGGCAGGGCCTGGGAGCTGCGTGGGGAGAGGGCAGGGCCTGGGGGCTCTGTGGGGAGAGGGCAGTGCCTGGGGGCTCTGTGGGGAGAGGGCAGGGCCTGGGGGCTCTGTGGGGAGAGGGCAGTGCCTGGGGGCTCTGTGGGGAGAGGGCAGTGCCTGGGGGCTGTGTGGGGGAGAGGGCAGTGCCTGGGGGCTGTGTGGGGGAGAGGGCAGGGCCTGGGGGCTGTGTGGGGGAGAGGGCAGGGCCTGGGGGCTCTGTGGGAAGAGGGCAGGGCCTGGGGGGCTGTGTGGGGAGAGGGCAGTGCCTGGGGGCTCTGTGGGGAGAGGGCAGGGCCTGGGGGCTCTGTGGGGAGAGGGCAGTGCCTGGGGGCTCTGTGGGGAGAGGGCAGTGCCTGGGGGCTGTGTGGGGGAGAGGGCAGGGCCTGGGGGCTGTGTGGGGGAGAGGGCAGGGCCTGGGGGCTCTGTGGGAAGAGGGCAGGGCCTGGGGGGCTGTGTGGGGAGAGGGCAGTGCCTGGGGGGCTGTGTGGAGAGAGGGCAGGGCCTGGGGGCTCTGTGGGAAGAGGGCAGGGCCTGGGGGCTGTGTGGGGAGAGGGCAGTGCCTGGGGGCTCTGTGGGGGGAGGGCAGGGCCTGGGGGCTCTGTGGGGAGAGGGCAGGGCCTGGGGGGCTGTGTGGAGAGAGGGCAGGGCCTGGGGGCTCTGTGGGAAGAGGGCAGGGCCTGGGGGCTGTGTGGGGAGAGGGCAGTGCCTGGGGGCTCTGTGGGGGGAGGGCAGGGCCTGGGGGCTCTGTGGGGAGAGGGCAGGGCCTGGGGGCTGTGTGGGGAGAGGGCAGTGCCTGGGGGCTCTGTGGGGAGAGGGCAGTGTCTGGGGGCTCTGTGGGGAGAGGGCAGTGTCTGGGGGCTCTGTGGGGAGAGGGCAGTGCCTGGGGGCTCTGTGGGGAGAGGGCAGTGCCTGGGGGCTCTGTGGGGAGAGGGCAGTGCCTGGGGGCTCTGTGGGGAGAGGGCAGTGCCTGGGGGCTGTGTGGGGAGAGGGCAGGGCCTGGGGGCTCTGTGGGGGGAGGGCAGGGCCTGGGGGGCTGTGTGGAGAGAGGGCAGGGCCTGGGGGCTGTGTGGGGAGAGGGCAGGGCCTGGGGGCTGTGTGGGGAGAGGGCAGGGCCTGGGGGGCTGTGTGGGGAGAGGGCAGGGCCTGGGGGCTCTGTGGGGAGAGGGCAGGGCCTGGGGGCTCTGTGGGGAGAGGGCAGGGCCTGGGGGCTCTGTGGGGAGAGGGCAGGGCCTGGGGGCTCTGTGGGGAGAGGGCAGGGCCTGGGGGGCTCTGTAGGGGGAGGGCAGGGCCTGGGGGGCTGTGTGGGGAGAGGGCAGGGCCTGGGGGGCTGTGTGGGGAGAGGGCAGTGCCTGGGGGCTCTGTGGGGAGAGGGCAGTGCCTGGGGGGCTGTGTGGGGGGAGGGCAGGGCCTGGGGGGCTGTGTGGAGAGAGGGCAGGGCCTGGGGGCTCTGTGGGGAGAGGGCAGGGCCTGGGGGCTGTGTGGGGAGAGGGCAGGGCCTGGGGGGCTGTGTGGGGAGAGGGCAGGGCCTGGGGGCTCTGTGGGGAGAGGGCAGGGCCTGGGGGCTCTGTGGGGAGAGGGCAGGGCCTGGGGGCTCTGTGGGGAGAGGGCAGGGCCTGGGGGCTCTGTGGGGAGAGGGCAGGGCCTGGGGGGCTCTGTAGGGGGAGGGCAGGGCCTGGGGGGCTGTGTGGGGAGAGGGCAGGGCCTGGGGGGCTGTGTGGGGAGAGGGCAGTGCCTGGGGGCTCTGTGGGGAGAGGGCAGTGCCTGGGGGGCTGTGTGGGGGGAGGGCAGGGCCTGGGGGGCTGTGTGGAGAGAGGGCAGCGCCTGGGGGCTCTGTGGGGAGAGGGCAGGGCCTGGGGGCTGTGTGGGGAGAGGGCAGTGCCTGGGGGCTCTGTGGGGAGAGGGCAGTGTCTGGGGGCTCTGTGGGGGGAGGGCAGGGCCTGGGGGGCTGTGTGGGGGGAGGGCAGGGCCTGGGGGGCTGTGTGGAGAGAGGGCAGGGCCTGGGGGCTCTGTGGGGAGAGGGCAGGGCCTGGGGGCTGTGTGGGGAGAGGGCAGTGCCTGGGGGCTCTGTGGGGAGAGGGCAGTGCCTGGGGGCTCTGTGGGGAGAGGGCAGTGCCTGGGGGCTCTGTGGGGGGAGGGCAGGGCCTGGGGGGCTGTGTGGAGAGAGGGCAGGGCCTGGGGGCTCTGTGGGGAGAGGGCAGGGCCTGGGGGCTGTGTGGGGAGAGGGCAGTGTCTGGGGGGCTCTGTGGGGAGAGGGCAGTGTCTGGGGGCCTCTGTGGGGAGAGGGCAGGGCCTGGGGGCTCTGTGGGGAGAGGGCAGTGCCTGGGGGGCTCTGTGGGGAGAGGGCAGGGCCTGGGGGGCTCTGTGGGGAGAGGGCAGGGCCTGGGGAGAGGGCAGGGCCTGGGGGGGCTCTCTGGGGAGAGGGCAGGGCCTGGGGGCTGTGTGGGGAGAGGGCAGGGCCTGGGGGGCTGTGTGAGGAGAGGGCAGGGCCTTAGGAAGGCTTTGCCGTTTCATTCGGGAAGCAATGCCCGCCCTCGCGTCGCTGGCTGGACTGTGCTGTAGGCTGGGACGAGTGGAACCCGTGGCACCTGAAGCAGTGGCATCAGGGGGCTCCCAGCATCCAGGGGGTGGCAGCCTCAGGCACATGAGGTGCCACTGGCATCGGGAATTGGGGCAGGTGAGGACCCCTACCTGAGGCCATAGATGCGAGGTCACCAGCTCACAGCCCGGCCCCGCCCATCGCAGCTGCCTTCGCCCTGGGACGATTTCTGGGCATAAACCTGGGCCCGTGAGCTTCTCACCTCCTCGGGGAGGAGCCGGCCCCACCTGGTCACCTGGCAGTTTGCACGGGGCAGGCACTTCCAGGACGTGAGCTAAACGCTTGGGGGTGGCAGACTGGGGACAAGGCCTCGCCCACACGGGATCTCGGGCTTCCCCGTGGGGCTCCGGCGCTGACCGGGCCGACGGCGGAGAGCGGCCCGGCTGCCCAGCAGTGCGGTCCGGCCGGAAGCAGGGTCAGAAGGCTGTGCTCACGGTTACTCATCCTCCCGTTTCACTGAGGGGCCTCCTCAGGGATGTCCGCAGGACGGCCTGCGACGTCAGAGCCCGCCTCGCCCTCCTGGCCACCCTCTCCCCCGCCACCCCAGCCCCGGACCCGCCCTGGAGGCTTCAGCCCAGCCTCAGGCACAAAGCCTCCGCCTCCGCCTGTCCCTGGCCTGGGTCTCCCTCTCCCGAGCGGGCCCCTCAGCGGGAGCCAGAAGCCCCACAGGCCTCTGCAACTCAACGTGACCTCCCGCCAGACTAGCCTACTCCTCCCTGCTTCTCTGCCCACAGAGAGCCTCCCGGGACCCCACTGACGCTGAGCCTCCCGGAACCCCACTGACGCTGAGCCTCCCGGGACCCCACTGACGCTGAGCCTCCCGGGACCCCACTGACGCTGAGCCTCCCGGAACCCCACTGACGCTGAGCCTCCCGGGACCCCACTGACGCTGAGCCTCCCGGGACCCCACTGATGCTGAGCCTCCCGGGACCCCACTGACGCTGACAGCTCAGCAGACACCTCCTCCCGGTGAGGCCGGAGGCTCTCCCTCCAGAGCCTCCTGCACACGCAGGTCACAGCTGCTGCAGCCGGAACGGCTCGCTCCCCAGCGGCGGCCCAGGGGAACCACTTCCATCCCCGCCAGCCCTGGCTTCTGGGAAAAGGGCGGGAATGAGCGTGGGAGCCTGAACTTACAGGGGCCTCCTCCACAAGCCTCCACGTGGCTGAGGAGGCTGGGAACCAGTGGTGGGACAGGCTCTGAGGAGGGAGGCGGCGGGGACAGGGAGGGCGGGGTGTCCCTCTGGGACCTGGGCCGTGTCCCCGGCACACTGACCTTGGCGTCGGCCCTGCACGGACTGGACGGAGAAGCTGGGGCCGAGCGTGGGCCCCACGCACCAGGCTCAGGCTTTCCCTGTGCACCCAGCCCAGGCTCAGACCCACCCACCGCTCACCTGGGAGCCACAAACCAGCCTCTTCGGGCCTGCTCCCTCACCTGACACAGAACCCTGGCCCGACCCCGTTCTCACGTCTATTAAATCACATCACTCAGGGCGGCACCTAGCAAACTGCTTTTTATTAATCCTCACCTGAGCTTATTCTTTCATTGATCTTTAGAGAGTGGAGGGGGGAGAGAGAGAAAAACATCGATGTGAGAGACACATCAACTGGTGCCTTCCGCCCGCCCCCCAAACCTGCAACCGAGGGATGTGCCCTTGACCAGAAATCGCACCGAAGACCCTTCGGTCCCTGGGCGACACTAACCACTGACCACCGGCCAGGGCCCTAGCAGACTTCTTGGCACACAGCTGGTTCTGCAAGCCCGTCTCCCCTCCCTGTCCCCTGGTTCCTGCCATCTGCATCCCATCCAGCCTCCAGCAGGACCACCCGTCAGGGGCGAGGGGCGAGGGGCGAGGGGCGAGGGGCGAGGGGCGAGGGGCGAGGGGCGGAGCCTCTGTGGGCTCTGGGCCCAGCGAACCAGGAACCAGCCTGCTGCCCAGCACCGCCCAGGCGGGGGAAGCACAGGTAACCGTGACAACGCACAGGAGACAGGAATGGAGAGGAACACGCACACTTTCCGAGCGCTTCTGCCGGGTTTGGTTTCACTGTTTTGAACACTAAGATTTATTTTCAAACAGCACACAGACATCTGCGGGGCAGGGCTAGGCCAGACAGTGGTCTGGGTCCGAAGGTGTCTAGGAGACTGGCCCCCACCCCCAGCAGCGGCAGGAAAGGAGGACCCTTGCCCAGGTGGCTCAGCCAAAGCTTCAGGCAAGCACGGCGGCTCTGCAGCCCCGGGCCCGCCCTGGGCCGGGTACATGGCGGCTGCGGACCCCAAAGGGCGCTGGCGGGTGGCGGCAGCCAGGAACTCAACTAGGGGCACAGCAGCATCGGAACGCTGGCGAGTCAGCCCCACCTGCCGGAACCGGCTCTTCGGAAAACCTCCTCCTCTTCGGGAGACACCTCTCGGCTCAGGTCTCTCCTCTCGATTCCCTTTGCTTTCCAAAAAGTTCAAAAACGAAAACAGAAAGAAAAACACACACACTTTTTGGGAGAAGGCGTTCACACACCAGAGCCGCCCGGGCCCTGCGGCCTCACTGAACCCGCTCCGTGAAGTTCTCGGGGAAGACGCCCTGGCACTTGTCCAGCTCCTTGTGCTGGTTCCAGTCGCTCTCCTTCACGCCCATGAGCCAGCCTTCGTCCTGAGGGAGCAGAGCGCAGGCTGACCGCGTGGCCAAGGAGGGTGCTTGGACCCTGCAGGGTGTGTGTGGCTGGGGACCTGCTGGGAAGATGTCCCCTCCTCTAGCTGTCAGCCCCCGAAAGAACGCCTCCTCCAGGCAGCATCCCTGCCACCCTCCCAGACCTCCCCGAACAGCTCCAGGACCATACACTGAGCTGGCCCAGTAACAGCTTCCAGAGTGACCTGAGGCCACCCCACCAGCCTCTGCCCTGGTCCTGACCCCTCCCAGGTCCTGACAGCCTCCCGGGCCCAGACCCTGGCCCCCACCCACATCCTTATCACTTCGCTCTGTCGTTTGTCCTATCTGAGCCACTTCCGTTGGCCCAGACGGCCAGGCAGGGGCCAGAGGCCAGGACTCTGCTTCTGAAAACCCCGCTCAGCCCAGGGCGGGCCCACGAGGGACACCTGAGGTTCAGGAGAACCAGCTGACCCGGCACCAGGCCCGGGAAACCCGTTACTCACTCCCAGCCGTGTGGCTGTCAGTACCTGGTGCCCTAAAGCCCGCCCAGGACCCCCACCCAAGTTGGCCTCCTTCCAAACCAGCCCTCCTCCCACCCTCAGCCACCTGCCAATTAAACCCCACGGACGTAGGTCAGTCCAACCAGGACCCCTGGGCACCGCAGATGTTACCTGGATATCAACAGGGCACCCCCAACCCCCTACCGACACCGCGCAAAGGGCCACTCGACGCCCACAGTGCGAGTCCTGCTGCGGCCAGAGCCAGTGCACACAGCAGCCGTCCCAGCCCAGGAGGCAGTGCGCCTCGCTCGCCGGCCCGGCCCCACGGAGCTCTCCCGCCCCCCGTCCCCCGTCCCCTGCCCCCCTCCCCGGGGGACAGGCAGACAAGGAGAAGCCACGCAGGAGGCGGCTCTGACAGGCATCGGGTGAGAAATGCTGGGGCGCAGCGGGTGCTCAGGGGTCCTGCAGAGAACACACGCTGCCCTGTGGGCCCGAGTCCCATGTGGATGGGCGAGCCAGCCTGGAGGGGGCGGCACGCAGGGCCACGGGCAGGCCACGGGCAGGCCACAGAGAGGGCCCCTTAGTGGCAGGAAGCGGAGCAGGAGGGTTCATGGAGGGAGGGCCAGGGGCCCTGCCCAGGAGGAGGAAGAACGCGGGGCGGGGCAGGGAAGCGTGGAGAAGGAGCCTGCAGAGCTGAGGCGGACGGAGCCTGAGGGAGACCAGGAGGAGCAGGCCCCGTGCGTGCGAGGAAGAGTGGGGAAAGAGGAGAGACACGGGGGACCAGGAGGAGGGCAGGGACGGAGGAAGGGAGCAGGCGGGGAAGGGGGAGTGATGAGGACAGGTGAGGATGGGAGCCCGCCCGCCGAACCCCGGCCCACCTGCTCCTCAGGGTTCTGGAAGGGGATCACCAGCACCACGTCCCCCGCCTTGAGCTGCAGCTCATCCGTGTCGGTGGCCGCGTAGTCATGCTGGGCCTGCACCTGCAGGGGTGGCGGGAAGCTGCACACCCTCCCTCGAAGGGCCTGTGCCGGACCAGGCCTTGGGGGCTCCCGTGGGCCGCGGTGGCCAGGAGCTCGGGGACGCTGTGCTAGCTCGCCAGTGGGTGGCAGGCGTTGTAGGAGCCAGGCGGCTTCGGGCCAACTACATAGCCTGCCTTCCCATCTGGACAGGGGTGCCCCCACCCCCAGGACGCCTCTGGCAGTGGCCGGCAAGCTGGGGGTCAGGCCGGGGCTTACCTTGAACATGAACCCCGGGGGCAGGTCCACGCGCGCAGCCCCGCTGCTGCCCTCCACCGTGCCGTTCACTGCGGAGAAGGTCTCCACCACCACGGCCGGCAGGGAGTTCTGGGAGGGAGCACGGTCCGTGAGCAGGAGGTGGGCGGGGGAGGGGGGCGCGAGCCCAACCTGCCTCCGTCTCCCCCACGGGAACTGCAGCACACAGAGCTGGGCACAGGCAGGCGGGCAGCAGACAGACAGACAGACAGCGGGAGGAGAGGCGGGGCCCGGCCCCGGGGCTCACCGAGGCTGCTTCGCCGGCTGCTGTGTCCCCGGGCTCCTGGGCTCCGGCCGCAAGTTGGGTGCCCCCCACCACCTCCGAGGCCTCTGCTGGCTGCAACATAAACGCGGCCGGGTCAGACACGGGCCCCTGTGGACAGGCCGGGCCACGGGGCAGCACCGCGTGGCGCCTAGGGTTGGCCAGTGTCACTGCACAGCACAGGGAGCCCCTGGAGGAGAGCCAGGTCCTGGGCTTGGGGAGCAGCAGTCCCCGACGTCGCCCTCACAGGCCCGCCCTTAGGCCCAGCCTCGGCTTCCGCGGCCCTGCCTGGCCACCTGCCTCAGGCTGCGCCCGGAAGAGGACGCAGCACAGGCTGGGCACCGGGATGGGGGCCTGGGCAAGGTGGGGGATGCCACCTGGCTGCAGCCAGGCCGCCCTGGGCCAGCTCCCACACTCGGCCACTTCCCGCTCGGGGAGCAATCCGCACCTCCTCGCTCTTCAGGGGGAACGGGCAGTGCAGGGAGAGTGAGCGAGGAAATTCTGACAAGTTCTCACCCTACACCGGTGGGTGCTCTCCATGCTCCTCCCTCCCCTGGGAGAGGCCTGCGGGGGCTGGGACGGGGAAGGGCTGCTCTGAGCCAGCCACCCCGAACACAGTGACAAGCCCCATCCCGGGCCACGGGCTCGTGGCCCCGGCTTCACCCTCTGGCTCACGCAGCGTGTCCATCCTGTGCTCCCTCCTCTAGGCTCCTCTTCCATGCTACACCCCAGATTCTGGGGGCAGATGGGGGCTGGCAGGTGGCACTTACTTGGGCAGGCCCCGGCTCGGCCGCCTGGCTGGGCCAGGCCACAGCAAAGGTGCCCTCGGCAGCGCTGGGCTCCCTGGAAGGTAAGCTGCCAGCTGGACCCTCTGTGGGCTGGTGACGGCCACCAAGGAGAATGGGTGGGAGGGCGGGAGGCAGGGAGGGAAGGTGGTGGGCAGGGCACGAGACAGAGACAGGCATGAGCCGCCAGTGCTGGCAGAGGGCGCGGGCGCTGGCCAGAGCCCGGACAGATGCCGACCCTGTGGGGCACCTGCCTCCATGTCCTGGGTCCCCCCGACAGCGGCAGGCAGGTGGGAACGCACCACACTCGGCACTCCCTGGAACCTGCTCGTCAGAACGGCCCTCCGAGGTCAGCCCTCCTGTGGGGCTGTCCCAGCTGCCCGAGCCTGGGCCGCGGCACTGTCGCCAGCCCCTTCCACGGGCGGTCCCTGCCCTCGGAGCCTCCTGCCAGAGCCGCCAGGTTATGGTACCACGTGCACGGCAACCTCCTTCCCCTCCCACCCACCTGTCCCCGAAGCCCCGATGCGGCCCGTGTGGCCCCTGTGGACAGAAAGCCTGTCAAAGGCAAAGACCCCACCCCAGGCCTCCCGACGGGAAGTCCAGCCCAGCCTAAGGGCAGCATGTCCCTCCTGGACGCCCCGCTGGTGGGGTGGAGGCCGCTCACAGCCCTGACGCCGGGCCATGCCGGGAGGACCCTTCTCAAGTGAAACCAAGGAGCCCTTTCCCATTGGGGCTGGCCGGGGCAGGAGCCCCCGGAGAGAAGGAGCAGCTGGAGACGCAGCTGCGGCCAGCGCACAGGAGCGCGGCTGTGCGTGCACACGTGAGGGGCCCCACGCGGAGGAGCGGCCCGGGACCAGCGCCGAGCAAGCAGGCTTACCTCCCAGAGGTCCCAGGGGATGGGCTGAGCGCACAGAGGGAGAAGCACAGAGTTAGCACAGGAGTTAGGGGGACAGGCCAGCAGTCCCGGTGACCCCACCCCATGCCCACCCAGGGCCCTCGAGCCAGCAGGCACAGGTCAGCCTGAGCCGGGCTGGGTCCCCAGAAGGCTGAGTCCTGGACAGCTCTCAGGAGACTGCAACCCCAGGCCAGGGAACACCCCAACAGGGCTGCGCCAGGAGAGGCGCGGGTGCTGGGAGAAGCCGTCCGCTGCCAGGTGAGGCCAGCTGCCCTCCCCCAGGGCCCGCCCAGCCCTGCTCCCTGCCATTCCCCGCGGCCGGGACCAGCAGAGGTGGCGAGGACGCGGCAGAGTGGGAGTGGGAGCAGAGCCTGGGCCCACATGGCCCACACGGCCGGTGGGCAGACGTGAGCCCAGGGCCCAGCGGCCCAGACGCCGGTGGGCACACAGGTGGTGGCGGATCGGACCAACCTGACCGGAGGGCGTGGGCGCCTTCACCGGGCTCGCCACGGGCGGCAGGGGGTCAAAGTCCAGGTCCAGCAGGCTGGCCTGCTCCGAGAACGGCCCCGGGGCCTCGAACTGGGCGGCAGCGGCAGCGGCAGAGGAGGAAGCAATTAGTGACGGAGAAAGCACAGCACAGGCGGGCGCGGCCGGCACGGGCACACGGGCGCCCGCGCACACAGGGCCCTCACAGGGGCAGCGCGTCCTCGCAGACACCCTGGCGCACGTTCCCACCCACAGGCCCGGCCCCACCTCAGGCCCAGCCGCAGGCCACCACCTGCCAGGCCGCGCCAGCCCGCTCGCCGCGGGCTCTGCCTCTCGCTCCTGCACCACCAGCTCCCGGGACCTCACCACATACCCCGCAGCCCAGGCAGCACGCCGGGCTGGGCAGGGCCACAGGGCCCCTCGGACGGGCTCGGTCTCCCTCGCGGCCCCAGACGGACGTCCACCTGTGTGACACCTCCCACCAGCCAGCTCCAGGGAGTGAGGACAGGGCCGAGCCAGACTCACTGCCGCGGAGCCCAACCATGAAGGTGGGTCCCCAACACCCGCGGCACCTGTTTCAAATGGAAGACCCACCCCAGCCACCCCGAGATGACCATGAGGGGTCTGGGCGCAGCTCAGGAATGGGCATGTGACAGGCACAGCCGGAGACGGGAACACGGTGGCCCCCGCGTGCTGGAGGCCCAGCCCCACTGTAAGGGGGGGGCTCACAGCCCCAGAGCCGCCTGCAGAAGACGGCCCCCCAGCACCGGGCCCGGGGGACATGCGCCCTCCATCCGTGTGAGGGTCTCCCCTGGCCTCACCCTCTGGGGGCCGCAGGCCCCGGAGCCCAGCCCAGCTCTGCCTCTCTTGATGGGCACGAGCACTGACGGGGAGCGCCCTCCAGCCCTGCCTTCGAGGTCCTCCGAGACCTGGGGTATGCGGAAGGGCTCCCCAGAGAAGCCTGCTCAGCTGAGGTGTGGCCTCAGGAGAGCTCTTCAGGCCTGAGAGCACCTGGTGCCGCTGCCCCACAGCTCAGGGGACAAGGCCCCCCTCGCCCAGCGCCCAGGCCACGAGACTCACGTCCTGGACAGGAGGGCCTGCCCGGCTCAGCCCAGCCCCTGCCTCTTCCTGCAGGTCAAACCCTGCCCGAGGAGCCTGGGGCGGGGGGTGTCACTGCTGTCCCCACAACCCTGCCTCTGAGGGAACCCATGCCCAGGACACGCCAGGTGCGGCCTCTGGGTGCTCCCACTGGCTGGCGGGAGCCACTTCCCTCCCCTGGAGCCCCACACCCGCCCTTTCTCAGAAGTCACCCAGGCCCCAGCAGCTGCTGCCACATGCTCCAGGGACCCGGTGGCCAGGCCAAGGGCAGCCCACGTCCTCCCGCCCATTAGCCCAGCACCCCTGGCACCCCGCCACGCACAACCAGGACTAGCCCTGCCCCAGGCAACAGCCCCCCACCCCCGTGTACACTCCCCTCCCGCCGGGCAGGCCCCGCGTCCCTGCAGAGAGCGAGGGGCAGCAGGGCAGTGTGCCGTGAGCATGCAGACCGACGCGCCGGGGCAGGCGGTCTGGCTGCAGGGCAGGCCCGCAGCTCACCTGGCACTTGGACACCCTCAGAGGGCGGCTGGGACTGACCAGGGTGGTTATGGAAGTGGGGGCACTGCCCGGCCGGGTGCACAGTGCTGGGCACGGGCAGCACACGCCAGCGGCCAGCGGCCCGGCACCTGCTCCCTGCGCTCAGGAGGGCCCGGCCGGCGTCCCCACCTCCACGGACCGGCCGCCACGCCGCCGCGGCCCCGGCCAGGCACTCCCCTGTACCCACATAGCACCCATACTGAACGGTCCTACTTCTGACCTCAAGTCCTCCCTGGGGACTCGCCGAGAGCCTGCCAGCAGAGAGCACGGGCCTCAGACCCACCCCCTCTCCCGTGCTCACCCCGCTCTGCCCAGCGCCCGGCCTGGGTCCTCAGACCCACCCCCTCTCCCGTGCTCACCCCGCTCTGCCCAGCGTCCGGCCTGGGTCCTCAGACCCACCCCCTCTCCCGTGCTCACCCCGCTCTGCCCAGCGCCCGGCCTGGGTCCTCAGACCCACCCCCTCTCCCGTGCTCACCCCGCTCTGCCCAGCGCCCAGCCTGGGTCCTCAGACCCACCCCCTCTCCCGTGCTCACCCCGCTCTGTCCAGCCCCCCGCCTGGGTCCTCAGACCCACCCCCTCTCCCGTGCTCACCCCGCTCTGCCCAGCGCCCGGCCTCTGAGAGCTGCTACGGAGTCCGAGCAAGTGCCCCAGGCAGGGCCACCGCAGCAGCACCCCAACCCGGCCCACCACAGCCTGGGACCGGAAGCCCACACAGAACCAGGCCTCGCCCAGGACCCAGGCTCGGAGCAGGCGGCTCCCTGGCCACGTTGCGTGTGGTGTAGGCCGCTCCAGAGCGACCCTCCGCTCGGCCCTCCTGCTGTCCTGCTGGGCACGCACCCAGCACACGAGCTCCAGTCCCGGCCCACCACTGAGCCTCCTGGCTGTCTCTGCCTGCAGCCCCTGGCAGTCACCTGCCCCAGGAAGGACCCCCCCACCCCACTGGCAAGGCCTCCATGCTCCCACCCGTTCAGCCGTAGCATCAATGGCGCCAGGAGCACTGCTGAGATGATCACCCGCTAGGACCACCTGCTTCCGTGCCTGAGGTGGCCACAGGGCATGCTCAGAGATGGATGAGGGGTGACGGATGAAAGCACGGGTGAACGAATGAGTGAGTGAAGGGCGGCGCAGGGCCAGTCTCTCTGGCCTAATGCCTGGCTCCTGAGGCAGAGGCACAGGGTGTGGGATGGAGGGAAGGCCATGCACGCCCCCGAGAGCAAGAGGAGGGAGAACTGGGCCGCGGCGGCCGCGGCTGACCTGGGAGGGGGTGGTCACGCTGATCTCAGGGATAAAGGTGTCACCAAACAGGCTGAGGATCTGCTCCTGCTTGACCTCCTTGGATGGGGTGTGTTTGGGAGGCGGAGGGACGGGTGGGCCTTTCCGGAGCTGAGTCCACAGCGGGTGAGGGGCCGTGCAGGGAGGCGCAGGGAGCACAGGGGTTGGGGGAGACAGACAGAGACAAAGCCGAGGTTAGTCACACACGGGCCATGGCCCCACCCAGGCAACTGGGGAAGATGAAGCGAGGAGTCACTGCTCCCCAAGACAGACCCCAGGACCCGCCACCCTCCACCACCCTCCCAAGGGAGGAGGTCCGACACGCTGTGCAGAGAGAAAGAGAAAAGGGAGGGGAGAGAAGGAAGGGGGAAGGAGGTGAGAGGAGAGAAGACGAGGGAAGAGAAAGGGAGTGGCCCAGGAGGGCTCGCCAGGTGAGGGGCTGGGAAGCAGCCCCCAGCCTCCTCGCCCCGCGGCCTCGCCCAGCCTCCTCGCCCTGCACTGCTCCCTGCAGAGCTCAGCTCAGCTGGGCCTCCAGGCACGCGCGGCCCAGGGCAGGCCCGGAGGAGGCCACAGAAGGCAGTCACACCCCGGCCACCGGAGCCTCGGGCACCTCAGAGCGCAGCGGGGCCGCCAGGCTGCCTCGATGCAGGCGACGCGGAAGTCGTCACTGTTACCGTCTGTGTCCTCGTCACTGTCGGGTGGGGGGAGGCACAGGCCCAGCAGAGCTGCTGCCAGGTGTGGAGGGCGGGACAGCCCACGGAGACACTGCGCCCTCCCTCCCCTTCCAACTCCTGCAGAAACCCACTGGAGCCTGGTGGGCAGGGGCAGGGCAGGGCCAGGCTTCTCTGAGGGGCCGAGCGGGCCTGGCCCCGCCCACTCGCAGAGCCCTCCCTGGGCCCTTCCTCTGGCCCATGCAGGAGAGAGAGGCCAGACAGCGCGGCGGCCGCCTCCCAGGACCTGGTGCTCTGGTCGAGGGCCTGACCTGTGTCTTACATGGAAGGGAAGATGGAGGAAGTAAAGCCACCCAAAACCGAGGGGCGGGGGTGGGGGGCGCTCAGTGGGCCAGGGCACAGTGAGGAGGAAAGAAACAGTACAGATGCCCCTGCAAGGGCCAGGTCATTAAGGTGAGCCTGGGCCAGGCAGGGCCAGAGGGAGAACAATGCCAGGCTCAGCCCGCTCTGGGCAAAGCCTCTGGCTCCAAACCTGCCCAGGCCCGGGCAGGAAGCAGAACTAGGAAAGGGGGGGACCACAGTGCAGCAGGAAGACAAGCAGGAGAAGGGACAGGCCACCGAGACCACGCCTACCTGAGACGGGGACTTGGGCAGGGCAGCCCCGGGGGTGGCCGCACTGGCCAGTTCGGGCTCATGGTTGACTCTGACCTCAGGGGTGGCCGCAGGGGAGCCGTCCGGCGGAGGCGAAGGGCTCTTGTTCTCTTTTGCAGGGGCACTGTCACTGCGGAGGGAAGACAGCGTGTCCAGTGGAGGGAGGTCCTAGCGCCGAAGAGGACGTGTGCAAATCTGCAGGTGTGTGTGGGAGGGGTGTGCAATGCGGATGCCCTGGGTCCCTGTGCATGAGAACATGTGTGCGTGTGAGCATGTAGAGTAGTGTGCGGGAGGGGTATGCATGTGAGGATGCCCTGGGGTCCCTGTGCATGAGAACATGTGTGTGTGTGTGCATGTAGAGCAGTGTGTGGGACGAGTGTGCATGTGAGGATGCCCTGGGGTCCCTGTGCACAAGAACACATGTGTGTGTGAGCATGTGCAGCAGTGTGCAGGACAAATGTGCATGTGCAGATACCCTGGGTCCACGTGCAAGAAAACACGTATGTGTGTGTGTGCATGTAGAGCAGTGTGTGAACCCGAGTGTGAGGAGTGTCCACATGGACTCACTAGGAACATGTGATGTGCCCACGTGTGAGCTGCGTGTCCCTGTACCTGAGGACTGGAAGCAGCCCCTGGGGGAGCCCTGAGCGGGGGGCCTGTGGTCCCCAGGGGTGGGGGCAGCCCAGTGGCCTCACAGGCCCGAGCTCGCCAGCAGGAGAAAGCCAAACACCCCAGAGGCAAAGTGAGTCCCCACCAGCCGCACATCAGCTCCTGTGCCCCGGCTGGGCCGCTGAGCTGGACCCAGAGCCTCGCTGCCTCCCGCCTGCCCCCACTCACACCCGAATGCCTGGCTCCCCGCCCGCCCGCGCCCCTCTGCCCACACCACGCCTCCACCCACACCACACATCACTGTCTCCGAACCTTGGCTCCCACGGGCCCTTCCGGGAAGACCTGGGACACCCCCAAGGCCATGGCGGTGGGAGAGCAGAGGGTGCCCTACAGCCCAGGGGTGGGGCTGGGGGTGAGGTCTCTGAGCCACATTGTTCAGCACGAGAACCAGGCAGCTGTGTGCACAGGCCTCTGCGTGGGTGCCGAGGGCCGAGAGCAAACCCTGTGTTTGTGCTCAGACACGCTGAGGCAGGGCTGACCGACACTAGCCACTAGCCCGGTGGCTGTGCACGTTTACATTCAAGTGGAATCAATTAAGAATCCAGCTCCTTGCCCTGACCGGGTTGGCTCAGTGGATAGAGTGTCGGCCTGCGGACTGGAGGGTCCCAGGTTCAATTCCGGTCAAGGGCATGTACCTCGGTTGCGGGCACATCCGCAGTGGGGGGTGTGCAGGAGGCAGCTGGTCAATGTTTCTCTCATCGATGTTTCTAACTCTCTATCCCTCTCCCTTCCTCTCTGTAAAAAATCAATAAAATATATTTTAAAAAAAGAAAAAAGACTCCAGCTCCTCAGGCACCCTGGCCGGACCCAGATGCAGCCACACGCGGTGCGCGGCCGCCTGCGCAGGGGGCTCCAGAAGGGCACAGAGAAGCTGGTCACCGGGGAGGCGCCCGGGCGCGGACGGCCCGAGACACGGCTGGCACGCCCGTCAGCGAGTGCGTGTCCTGGGCGGTGTGTGCTCCTGGAAGAACGGTGTGCGCGCAGAGGCAGGCGCACGCACGTCAGCACTACCCTGCCCGCGCCCCCCGGCCCCTTTCTGCCACTGTTAAAGGCCAGCCAGCGCACACACCGGGCCGCCTGCCCGCCACCCCCCCTCCCCCCGGTGCCCCGCCGCACTCCACACGGCACAGCGCGCTCCGCCCGCGGGCAGCACCCCTCGGCGGGCAGGTCAGGGTTAGTGGCGCCCTCGGAGCAGGCAGGAGGCATGCACGGGCCCCAGCCGGGCGCCGGCCTCGGCCCCACAGCACGCGTGCGGTACCTGGGCTTCTTCCTGCGCAGCCGGGAGAACAGTTTAGCTTTCTTTCTGTGGGACGGACGGGACGGAGGCCTTCACCCGGGGGAAGGCGGGCTGTGGGCTGGCCTGTCCTCCGCCCTCCTCAGAGCCACTAACACGGGGGTGCAGACAACCGAGTCTCCCCTCCCACCCAGGGGCCAGGAGCCCGGCTGCCCTGGCCGCCACCGATGTGCTGACAGATGAACCCAGGCTGGTGAGCTGCAGGGCACCCGGGCTGGGCCGTGTCCGGAGGGGGGCCCGTGTCCGGAAGGGGGGCCGTGTCCGGAGGGGGGGGCAGTATACGGAGGGGGGGCCGTGTCCGGAGGGGGGGCCGTGTCCAGAGGGGGGGCCATGTCCGGAGGGGGGGCCGTGTCCGGAGGGGGGGGCAGTATACGGAGGGGGGGGCCGTGTCCGGAGGGGGGCTGTGTCCGGAGGGGGGCCGTGTCCAGAGGGGGGGGTAGTATACGGAGGGCTGGGCCGTGTCCGGAGGGGGGGCCGTGTCCGGAGGGGGGGCCGTGTCCGGAGGGGGGCCGTGTCCGGAGGGGGGCCATGTCCGGAGGGGGGGCCGTGTCCGGAGGGGGGGGGCCGTGTCCGGAGGGGGGGCCGTGTCTGGAGGGGGGGCCGTGTCTGGAGGGGGGGGCCGTGTCCGGAGGGGGGGGCCGTGTCCGGAGGGGGGGGGCCGTGTCCGGAGGGGGGGGGCCGTGTCCGGAGGGGGGCCATGTCTGGAGTGGGGGCCCGCTGCCGGTGCAGCCCTGGGCCTGAGCAGGCCCCGTGGGGAAGCGGCTCACAGCCTCCAGCCCGCCTTCCCCTCGGGTGACCAGGGTGGTGACCAGGGTGGTGACCAGGGTGGTGACCAGGGTGGCCACTGCCCGCCCCGCCCCCACTCCACCTGGCCGCCGCACAGCCCCTTGGCCAGCAGCGCAGCAGGGAGGCACCTGGGGGTCCCCTTGGCCTTCATTCCGCCGCCGCCCCCCAGCGCTGCTCAGCCAGGCCCGTGTGTGTTCCTGTCAGGGGAGGGCAGCAGTACGCACTGAACCCTCCTTGGTCCCAGGTCCCCGACCACCCAGGAAGCAGAGCCGGCCCCTCCTACGGACAGGAAAGCCAGGCTCCTTGTGGCTCCCACACGGTGGCCACCCGGCAGGAAGGAAACTCCCAGAGGCACTGCTGTTTCCCAAGGGCCGCCCTCCCACCCCTCCCGCCCCCTCCTCGCTCGCTCGCGCTTGCCCCTCAGCAAACTGTCTCCTCGGAGGCGGTGTGGCGGGACAAGGCTACCCTGGCTGGGGTGTGGAATGCCAGCCCAGGACATGGGCTTCCCGGGAGGGGGGGGGGAGGGCGTCCCCGCTCTAAGAGGGCTGCTCACTTCCCAGAAGCCCCACACCTGGGGGTCAGTTACCCCCCACACCCTCCCACCTCCCCGCACAGCCCCAGGCGCCTGCCCCGCAGACGAGGGCGTCGGCGGGCTCAGGTGGTGTGCAGACTGCCCTGCGAGGGCTCCTCCCCATGGGAGGCACGGGGATGGCAGTGCCCTCACCTGCTGCCTGAGCACAGGCAGGCCAAGCCGGGAAGGCCAAACCCGGGGGACCACAGAAGCAGCCTCGCCCGAGTTCTGAGCCACAGAGCCCGCCCACGGCCACGGCCACGCCCCTGCCCCAGCCGCCGGAGCACGGCGCCTCACGCACCTGGGCTGGGCCTTGACCGTGAAGGTGTTGCTCCCGTGCTGCTTCTCCAGGCCGACCAGCACGTCGTTGAGGCTCTGGTTGAGCTGCAGAGGGAGAGCACCAGGTAGGGGGCCTCTGGAGCCGCCCACAGCCACTCCCCAGCGCCCTCTGCCTCTCCCTCGAAGCCCTCCCGCACCCGTCCTGCCGGAAGCAGCTCCGCTCTCCCATCAGTGGGCGCGGCGAACCCACACCCACACCAGGAAGCCAAGGGGCGAGGTGGAGGAAGCGGCTGCCCTGCCCACAGCTACCGTTTCCAGGGACCATCTTTCCTTTCCTTTCTACTCGTAGGGATTTCTCAAATCGCCCCACAGAGCTGGCACTGTTGGAAACGTTTAGCTGCCCTTCAAACTGACTGTGGGTCTGAACCGTTAGGTCATCCTGCCGAGATGCTCCCAGGCCACGGCCCCCTGCCAGGGGAGGCCCCGGCACACCCAGTCTCTGCCGAGAACCCGTCCCTCTGGGCTGCTGATAGGAAGCTCCGAGATCCACCTCCTCCTGCTTCCATTTTCCTAGGCTGCCCCAGGTCTCTGAAGGGGAAGGGGAAAGAAGGCGGAAAGGGGGCGGCTACACGGCGGGAAGTCCACTGGGCGTGACGCGGGGACTCGGGGAAGCCCAGGCGGGCTGCTCCCTCTGCCGGGCCTGGGCCCCAGCATCCCCGCCCAGGGCACGGGGGGAGGAGGCTCCAGTCGGGGTTCCCTCAGCTCTGCCCTCTAACTCCTAGTCAAACTAACGCGAAAACAACACAACATGGCCGTGGGGCCATAGACCCTCTCACACCGGGTTCGGAAAGATAAAACAGCCCTGGTTCAACGTCTAAGACACGGAAAGGGTATTAAACACTGAGAAAATTCTAGCCATTTACTTATTTGCCTACAAACTGGGAAGCCGTTTTCTGACACAGCTCCCTGGGCCAAAGCTGCCTGGGAACGGGACAGTGTGAGCGGGCTGGCTCTGCGCAGCAGCGCGGGGAGCGGGCCGGGGCGTGGGACCTGGCGCTCCGCCCACAGCCCCCTCCACACACACACACACACACACACACACACCGCAGCTGGGGGGGGGCGGGGAGCGGGCATGGGGAGCTCCTCCCAGGGTCAGAGGGCCTGCGGGACCTCGGTGGGGAAGCGGGAGCCCGGGCGGCACGTGCACCCACCTTACTCATCTCCCGGTGGAAGTTCTCCTCCAGGCCTGCGATGCTCTGGAACGTGTTGACGTAGAAACCGACACGGCTGGGGGGGAGGGCGGAGACAAAACGAACCCGCCGGTCAGGGTGGGCAACCAGGAGAGCCGGTGCACGCCGCCCATGCCACCCTCGCCTGAGGCACGGCCCTGAGGGGCATGCCCCCCCCCCCCGCAGGAGGCACCGCGGTGGGTGCAGCGTGGGAAGGAGGCGAGGGGCAGGCGCCACCCCGCCCTCACCTGTTCCACAGGGACGGCAGCTCCTCCTGCAGGTCCACGTTCATCTCCTCGAACACCTTCTGCGCTTTGACCAGCTCCTCCTCGGCCTGCAGGCAGGACCAGTCATGGCTCTGCCGCCTGTCCCAGCGCGCGAGCCAGGCCAGGCCACCCCAAGACCTGCTCCAACCTCCCGCCCAGCGAGCTCAGACAGGGCTCTGGGCAAGGGGGGTGGGGCCGGGCAGCCCCTGGGACCCTGCGCCAGGCCCTCCGAGGGGGCGGAGCAGCCATGGCAAAGGGAACCCTCTCCTGGAGGTGGCCCAGGAGGGGACGAGGGGTGGGCAGGCACAATAAGAAGGTGCAGGCATGGGCCGGGGCCGAGCACAGGACCCAGCCACGGGACCCTGCCCGCCTGTGAGCCCCGGCTCGGTGTCAGCCTGCTGCCAGCCCTCTGGGCCCTGCTGTCCCGTCACAGGACCCCTGCCCGCCCCCCGCCCCGTCTCAAGGCACCTCTACTCAGTCTCAGCCACCAGCCTGCATTCACCTCCCCACAGTCTTTCCCAGCCCCCCCACCTCCTCTCCTCAGGGCCCCGGGGCATGGAGCTGGGCAGCTGGCAGGGTGCCTGAGCCTGCTCCAGCCCCCCGTGCCCTGGGCAAGCCGGTGCCCTCCAGCCGCTTCCACCCCCGCCGTGGTGCTGGGGCCCAGGCAGAGCCGAATGGGGGAAAGCTGCAGCAGCGCCCCCCCCCCCCCCCAGGTGCAGGGCCATCACCAGACCCCGCCTGGAGGGCTCGGCCAGCTCTCCTGGAGGCACGGCTGGAAACAGTGACTCAGGGGGTGACGGACTCGGTCTGAGTCACCGCCCCAGGAGCTTGGCAGGCTCCACCCAGGACCACTTCCCCAGAGCCTCTGTTCTCAGGCCTCTGACAAAGGCAGCATCTGGCCGGGATGCCGCATCGCCACAAAGCACCAGGGTCCCGAGCCCACAGGCCCGCCCGCCCGCCTCAGGCACCAGGACCAGCCGCGCTGGCCCTCTCTGCACGGTGCCAGGCTGACCCTGCGGCTTGGGGGGCAGCGGGAGGGGAGAGGGACCGCCATCTCTCCTGACCACAAGTCCCTTCAGGCTGCTGGAACTTGCTCAAGTGAGCGTGCCCTGGCCCAAGCTTTAAAAACCTAATTTAAAAGCTAAAGGGAGAAAGGGAGGGAAAGAAACGCATGCCCGGCTGCTCCTGGGCGGAGCGGCTCTGGCCTGGGCAGCCTGCGCTGCCGGGGCTGCTGAAGATGGTCTGCAAAACCGCAACACGAGGGGCCCGCACGCTGGGCGCGAGCGCCTGGCACTGCCCCGCACGCCTCCCTCGCGACAACCAGGATCTGGCTCTAGGCCCTGTCCCAGGCACCGGCCTTGACCCTCCCAGCCTCGGTGCCTTTGGAGCCCGCCTCCACCCCACAACGCTGGCCTCACTCCCCAATAAACAGTCGCGACCAGGACGATGGCAACGGCACGGGTCTCGGCGCTGTGTGCCGGCACGGTCCCGCGTCCCAGCAATCCTGCGAAGAACAGCGCTACTCCGTTTAAGTCCCGAAGGTCAGGGCCTGAGTCTTACTCCTGAGTCACCTTCACCCCCTGGGTCTCTGAGCGGCAGGGGGTGCAGGACAGCTACCCGCTGTGGGGAGGGCTTGTCGCCCAGCGGCTCTGCTACGTGCGGACCAATGGACGTGAGCCGCGGACCCAAAACGGGCCGGCTTGCCACGCGCCAGGCACCAGGGCCCTGCAGGCAGGTGTCGGGGGACTGGCAAGCGTGACAAGCTCAGACCAGCCCTGGGCACAGCTGGAGCTGGTCAGCTCGGGAGGGCACAGCCCCGCCAACTCGCACTGCGTCTGCAGTCAGGCCAGCCGTCAGGGCAGCTGCAGGCCCCCAGCACCCAGCTCCCAGGCAGCCAGCCCCCGGGACCCTAAGGCTGCCCCACCCCAGCCAGGCGTGAGGCAGGGGGCGAGCCAAAGGAAGAATGCTCAAAGTTGAATCCAAACGGGAAAGCCAATTTGGCTGAAAGGCGAACATCTGCAGCCAACACCAACGATGACATCACCCGCTTTAGCTTCCCCTGCTGCACCCCAAGGGTCGGGGTGTGGGCCCTCCCAGCAGGCTCTCCAACCACACCCATCCCAGGAGCCCCAAAGCTGCTACAGGCCTCACCCCAGGCCCCACAGTCTCTCAGGGAGACTCCTGCCCCACAGCAATGTTCGCCTGGCCTCCGGCCAAACCTGCCTCAGGAAAATGGCAGAGAACCCAGTCTCTGGGCCAGTGGCCCAGCCCCTCTGGCCAGTCCCCAGCTCTGCAGAGGCCCGCTCGCGCTCCCGCAGCCCCGCAGCCGGGGAGACAGCGGCCTGTCACAGACCCTGGGCCTCTTCCTCAGACCCTGGAGTTCCTGGGCACTCTCCCCAGTGAGCCCCCGCTCTGGCCTAAAAGAAATCAGGCAGCGGGTCAAGTAAGAGGCTGGCCACCATCCCTGCTGACCCGGCGCCCGCCACACCAGAGGCACCGATACACGTGGCCGGGACGATGCCATCAGGAGGGGGCCCAGCAGCAACGGGCAGCTGCCCAGAGAGAAACCCAACCTCCTGGGTTGGGACTGTCGCCTGCCCCCACCCCAAGACCATGAGGGGTTCAGGTTCCAGGTCACGTCAGTTCCTCTGGAGAGAAAGCCGTCCGGCCGCCTCTCCCAGGGCCCTGCACCCAGCGGCCTGCACACTGCGCCCGAGGAGGGCAGAACTGCCGTCTAGCACCCCTCCTTCAGGAAGCCCCGGGACCACTGTGTGCAGGCCGTCCCCCGAAACTCCCCAAGGGCCGCCCCGCCTCAGCCCACTAGCCCGGCTGAGGAGCCCTCCACGTCCCCTCCAGGGCTTCATGGGCTCACATTCCCCACGGGTCCCCAGGAGTCTATGCAGGACCACCCACCTGGAGCCTGGGCAGGACACTAAGAAATGGCCCCACTCAGCCACTAAGCAGCTCTGGGACCCCGGGCAGGAGACTCTGCCTCCCTCAGGCTTTCTCCTCAGAAAATGCAGACCACCTCACAGTTCCGAGGCCCGAAGGGCAGCCCGCGCCAGGCCAGAGCCCTGGGCCTGCAGCCCCTCCCTGCAGGAGCCTCAGAGGACAGAGGGCTCCAGGCTCTCCTGGCCTTCCGGACGCTAGGGTGTCAGTCTCAGGACTGCCAGAGCCCCGACGCTGAGCCCACCCTGGCCACCCAGAGCGCCCAGTCTCTGTCCCTGCGGGACCCCAGGGCTCGTCCGCGGCAGGAGCTCCCAGCACAGGCCTCTGAAACCAGCCCTGCCTCCAGCCTGGGAAAGGCCTCCCACCCGCCCCCTCCGCCCCCCAAGCCAGGGCAGTGCAGACAGGACAGGGCCACAGACCGGAAGGCGCCAGCACGTGCAAGGTTAGAAGCCAGTGTCACCTGATTTCGGAGCAGGTTAGTTTGAGCTACGAGATGAGCCTGCAGTTTGCCTTGGCACCACTGGGGGGCGGCTTTCTCAAGCAGCGAGACAGGCTGGGGAGGGAAGTCAGGTGAAGGAGAGTGGAAAACAGGAGGGAGACGGAGAGAAACAGAGATAGACGTTAAACACCAAGTCCAAAGGCCTGGAAGGCTGACAAACAAGCTGCTGCCCTCCAGGGACCCGGCCCCTCAGAGGCCGAGAGAATTAGGGGAGCCCCCAGCAGGCGCCGAAGGGGTGAACTCCAACTGCAAAGCAAAATGTGAGAACTGTTAGCTGGGGCGGGAGTGCGGCAAGCAGGGCCTGCTCGGGGCGGGGCTCTCCCTCAGGCTCGGTGGAAAATGGGATCCACCAAGTCCTGCGCCCCCCCACCCACCCACTCCATCCCACCGCCTGGCTTGTTCCAGCAGACGCAGGCTCGCATTGGATCCCGGGGCGTCCACTCAGACACCGGCTGGGTGAGGGCCTCGCCCCTGCAACCCAAGCCTCTCCTTCAAGAAAGTGCCACAGGGAGCCGGGGGGGGGGGGGCGGGGAGGGGGCCGAGGACCAGGGGCTGGACAGGTGCCACTGAATGAGCCAGAGGGGCCAACCTGGGGACCACCCCGAGACCATGAGGACCTGTCACCCACCACCCAGCTCTGGGACAGGGGCCAGGGTGCAAAGGGGCAGGCGAGCACAGCCCGGGCAGGTTCCTGGGCCTGCACACAGCCCTCCCCCACTGTCTCCCAACACTGCCCTGGCCCCTCACCTTGGCAATTTTGGCTTCGTCCTTCTTTTTGGCAGTTTGGAGGGACTCGTAATGGTGCCGGGCGCTGTCGTAGTCCACCAGCTTCCGGCCTCGCTTAGCGATGCGCGACTGGGAGAGAGCGGAGGAGAGGGCTGAGCAGGCCTGGCCGTGGCTGCCAACCGCTGACCCGGCAAAGCGGGACCGGGAGGAAGCCCAAGCGCCGCGCAGTAGACCCCGCCCGGCAAGGCTGTTCATGCCTCTGCGCCCTCTGCGCCCTTCCTTACGCACGGGGCACACCACCGCCTGGCACACATCAACCCACGTGCGCCCACCAGCCATCGAGGCTGAGCCTCCTCCCGCCTGGCCCTCGGGCCCAGGACCACGCCTCTGGCCCGGCTTCCCTTCTCCAGGGCCACGCCGTCAGCCCTCCACACTCCCACCAGACGCCTCTGGGAGCCCGAGGCAGCAGCATGGGGGGGGAGGGGCCCACGTGGAGCATGACCCCCGTGGGTCCGGTCCAGCTCCGTGGTCACCACCTGGCTCCAGACGCCTCTTCTCCCCGGCGGAAGCACCGGGTCCGGCCTCGGTGGGGACACTGGCTCACTGACAACGCAGCACAGCCCACGCCAGTGGGCAGCTGGCCTTCTGAACAGTCGCACAACTACAGCGGATGAGGGGCGATGCACAAGCACACACCGCCTAACAGGCGGACATCCCTGACACATCGTGTACCGTCCACAGACTCCAGGCACCGCCACACACAGCACGCGCACTGCGGGGCCTCTTCCCCTCGCCGAGACCCAGGGAACAGGGCCCCCAGCTCCCAGCCCAGAAAGGCCCGTCTGGGTGGCGGGCTGGCAGGCTGGCTGCGGCAGGAGCAGCCCTGGAGGGACCAAGCGCCAGTGGCAGGGACGCCGGCCTCCGGGCAGGTCACTGCGGTGCCTGAGCCAGCCCCGGCCTGCCCCCGCCCGGTCCCTCTCTCCCTCTCGTTCCCCGGCATGGCGCAGACGGCAGCCTCTCACCTTGATGTCAGGGAACTGGCCCAGGTACGTGTCCATGGTGAGCAGCGCCTGGTCCACCAGCTTCTGGTGGTAATCCATCCAGAGCAGGTCGTTGTTCTGAAGGAGCGACAGCAGGTGAGTGCACCCCAGGGCGCCAGCCACCCCAGCCCACAGCTCTCGCCTCCCAGGAACCTTGGAGCTCAGCTCTTGCCCCATCACTTCAAGGTTTGGTGGCTTCTCAAAACCTCCGTTTCTTCATCTGTAAAATGGGCCAGCAGCAGAGGCCAGCAAGGCCCCATGGGAGGGCTGAGCCACCTGCCCTACTCACCTCGGCGATCTTGTTCGCTTCGTCCCTGCCAGGCCAGTCGGGCTCATACACCTCCTGCAGACACTCGTTCAGCTTCTTGGAGGCCTCGTGCATGGCTGGGGGGCAGAGGGCCATGCTGCAGCCAGGGCCACGGGGACCTGGGATGGCGGGTCCCCAGAGGCCCAGGAGGTATGTGGGCCTCCACACTAGTCCTTGCCCTTTCCCCTCAGGCCGTGACGCCTTCCAAGCTCTTTACACATCAGCTCCACGTGGGAAGGCCCCGCCCTGCATCCGTGAAGTCTGGCCCACCCAGGCCAAGTCTGCCCCTTACCTTTGACGGAGGCCAGGTAGGTCCGGAGATCCTTCTGGAGCCGGGTGCCCTCATTCTGCAAAGAAAAAGATGAAACAGGTGAGGGCCTGGGGCCACGCCCTGTACCCCACCCTCTCCTTCCTGCACTCCTGCACTCCGCAAATGAAGGCTGTCCTCATCAGGACACGGGTAGGGCGAGAGAAGAGAGACGTGTCAACGCCCAGGCCAGGCCTGGCCCCCAGCTCAGCCCAGCACAGCAGCAGCGCCTCCGGCCACCAACAGGTACTGAGCAGCCAGGGCGCTCTCGGCTCCACCCGGCTGTGGGCCCGGAGGTCGTGCATCCTGAGTTGTCAGCACCTGTCTCTCCAGCACTGCTCTCAGCCCTGTAAGGGCGTCAGGAAGACAGACGTCCTGGATGGGACACTGGGGCGTGGCCAGTGACACGCACACGGCCCAGCACGCGTGTATGGTGGAACTGCTGTGCGGCAGGCCTGCCCTCAGACAACCATGGACCGGTGACCGATGTACAGACAGGTGGGCGAGGGCGGGGGCACCTTGTTCTAAAAGCTCAGATGGTGCCCAAGACCAGCAGCTCCACTGCATTGTGCCAGGATGGAGGGCGGCCCTGGGGAGAAGAGGCTCTAGAAGGGGTGGCCTTGCCCGGGGACGGAGAAGTGGGGTCGTGTCCAGGCCTCTCGGGACGCTGGCCAGCTGAGAGGGAGGGTGTAGGGTGTGAGAGAAAGGGTCACCAGGGGAGTGGGCCAGGAGTGAAGCTACCATCATGCTGGGCCTGATCCGCTGGGTCCCCTCCAAACCCAGCTTCTCCCTGCCAGGCCTCCACTTCCCACTCCCTGCAACAGCCCCAGCGACCGCGGACTCACCCCCAGGGAGGGGTGGCCCATGGCCTAGGTGCTGTGCTTGCCTGGGCACCAGGATGTACCAGGGCCCCTTGTGCCTCCCAAACAAGGCCACACTGTGAACAGGCACGTGGGGCACAGCTGTGCAGGGGCCGCCCACGTGCAGCTGCAGCCGGGCCCCTAAGCCATTCGCAGCCCGCCTCCATTCGGGCAGCCCCGCCCCGTCGAGCTGCTTCCGAGCAGGGCAGGGCCCGGCCAGCACGGAATCTGTGAGCTCCCTTCCACACGGGCTCCTCCCCTGCGGGGCCTGGGAAAGTCTGCAGCTCCTGGAGCTCTGACGCTCCAGATGAGCAGCGGGAGGACGAAGTTCTGGACCCGCTGCCCGGGGCCTGCTCTCCAGGCTCGAGTCAAACAGCACCACAGCCCAGGACCCGCGCCCGGTGCAGCTGTACGGCGGCAGCTTGGCCAGCACCCCATGTCTCCGCTGTACCTCCCTCCAAAGGGTGCTCCCACCGCCCCTGAAGACTGAGCCCCTATCTTCCCAGTGGGCCCCGGGGGGCCTCCCCTCCTGCACGGAACCCGCTGGCTCCAGCGGCCTCTTGCCACTCCACACCAGGGCCAGCAGGGATGCCCGCTTGGAGCAGAGCCCGGTGGGCCCTGGGCGGGAAGGACAAACACAGCAATGACGAGGCCTGGGCTGCAGGCTACAGGGGGCCCCAGGACCCCGGGTGCTTCGGGGTTGCCTGAGCTAGGTTCATGGGGCACAGAGGGAGGGACAGGAGGCCTCCAGGACTCGGAGCAGGGAGGGCGGACAGGTGCGCTGTGACGGGTGTCGAGGGGGCCCAGTGGGGGATGTGAGAACAAGTGACGCAAGGTGACCTACACCCGCTCCTAGGACCCACCTCCTAGGAAGGGCTAGAATTTGCTTCCTTGAGCCCTGACTAGCCTCAGCCCTGCGCCAGTGCTCACAGGGAACGAGCAGACGCCCGCTGCCAGCGCCCAGCGGCCTCCACCCACCTCTCCCAGGTCCTGCCAGCCCGAGGCCGCTGACCTCACTCCCTCCAGACAGTGCCCTACACTTTCTAAATGCTGGCACCCCACCCCCCAGGGCTCAGTCACCCCCACACCTGTCAGACCCAGAACGGCCTGGTCGCCTAAGCCCCCCAGGGAGGTTACCCCAAGTCTCGAGTGAGGACTCAAGTTTGCCCCTCCAGCTCCCACCCTTGGCCCCTGCAAAGCCAGTCCCCCACCCACCTGAGGCGGGAAGAGGGCCAGCTTAAGTGGCCACTGCACGTGCCCGCCAGGGCACCACAGCACCAGCTCCCTGCCCGGCCCCTCGGCCTGGAGGTCAGCGCAGCTCCGTGCCCACAGCCAGGGACCCCGAGTCGTGACTCTGAGCAACAAACGGGAAGGGCAGCCCTCCTGTCCCGACCCTGGGCCAGGCCACAGGAGCCTCGCTCCCAGGCGCTCTCCTCACCTTCGGCCAAGCCGCCCGCCTGCTCAGGGCAGCCCCCAGCCCCCAGCCCCCAGCCCAGGCCGCTCAGCAGCTAGCTGGCCCCAACACTTCCCTCCAGGCCAGCCTGCTGCCCTGCAACCCGGCTCAGCTCCAGTGCAGGACCTGGGAGTGGAAGGTCTGCCTTTAAAACCCCAAGCCCCGCATCAGCTGCGTGGCCGTGGAACCCCTCACTCGCTCTGAGCCTCAGTGCCTCGTCCGTAAAACACAGCGGACGTTAGCAGCCATCTCACAGACACAGGCGAGCCCGGCCAGCGTGCCTCCATGACGGAGCGTTCACCTAGGACCAGGAGGTCACGGTTCGATTCCGGTCAGGGCACAGGCCCGGGTTGCGGGCTCGATCCCTGTGTGGGGCGTGCAGGAGGCAGCCGACCCATGATTCTCTCTCACACTGATGTTTCTCTCTCTCTCCCTCCCCTTCCTCTCTGAGATGAATAAAAACGTACTTTTTTAAATTAAAGAACAAGAGACGGAAGGCCGTGTCCGAGGCGGCACACAGCTGGCCGCGGACGTCCTCCAGGCGCACACCACAGGGCTCCCAGAGAAGCACCACGCCGAGGCCAGCGGACGGCGCTGCCCGGGCGCCCCGCAGACAGAGCCAGAGGCAAGCACTTCCGGCTTCTGGTTCATGTCCATTTCACAGAGAGAAGCCAGGCCCGAGGGCAGGGCTCGGCCAGGGCCACAGAGCCCTTCTCTGCCATGCTGTCCACCAGGGCCCTGAACACCTCCCACTGATGGTCTAGCAGACAGGCAGCCACGGGGCTCCGCTCCCTGCCTGAGAGTCAGCTAGCTCCTCAGCCCTCTCCCTGCAGGCTCTGAGCCCTCCCCCTCCCCCTGCCCCTCCCCCTCCCCCTCCGCCTGCCCCTCCCCCTCCCTCTCTCCCTCCCTCTCCCTCTCCCTCTCCCTGCCTCCCTCTCCCTCTCCCTGTAGGTTCCCAGCCCTCTCCCCCTCCCCCTCCCCCTCCCCCTCCCCCTCTCCCTGCAGGCTCCGGGGCCCTGGCTGTCAGTTCTCAGAAGGAAAATGGCCTTCCCCTGGCTTCCATTCCAGCTGTAGGGCTGGTGGTGCCTTCAGTGCTTCTGAGACCTCAGACGGGACAAGGAGGAGAGGCCTGGTCCCTCCAACCGTCCGCCGGGCCAGCACTCCCTCCTCCAGGCAGTCTCCTGTGGCCTGCTTACCCTCCTCTGCGCTCCCTGCTCCACAAATCGGCTCTGGACAGTTTCCACCCACAGCCACAGGCCCGCCCGTTCCACCAGCCCCCCGGCCCGGCCACCCCACTCACCAGCTGCTTGTTGAAGTTCTGGACACACTGTTCGAACTGCTCGTCCTTCGTCTCATCGGCCTTGCCCAGTTTCTGGAGGACCTACCGGGGCAGAGGGAGGGAGAGCCCCTGAGAATGAGACCAGCCCAAGCAACAGCGCCCTGAGCCACACCACAGCCCCGCCCACCCCAGCCAGCGTCCCGGAGGCCTGGCCAGTACCACCAGCCCAGGCGCTGGGACCATCTGGCCTCCTGGCTGCTCTGATCCCAAGGGCAGGACGGAGCCCACCAAGGCTCAGACCCACCCTCTCTCCAGGGCTTGCCCATCACCACCAGGAGGACCTAGGACAGGCCAGCCCTGGTGCCTGAACCAGGAGGAGGGAGCTTCAAAGACAGGGTGCAGAATCAGGTGCCCCTCATTGCTGACCTCACACACACCCCTGGGTGCTCCACCCCACCTGGTGGCGAAAAGTGAGCTAATCACGAGGGGCGAGGGGCGAGGGGCGGCCCCACCTGCCCACAGGGCTCCCCACGGAGCTCCCCACTGCACTCAGTCCCTGGGCTGGAGGCCGCCACCCAGGAGGAAGGGCAGAAAGGTGCCAGGAGTCAGGCTCTGTGTCCCTAGCAGTCAGCTCCCAACCTGAGTAGGTTTCCAGATATGACCCACCCCAGGCACCTGCTCCCACCTCCACAGCCCAGCAGGCGTGCTCGCGCGCACGTGCACACACACACAGCCACATTCTGGGGAGGAGGTGGAGGGCAGAGGTGAGTAAAGGCAGAGAGAGAGAGAGAGAGAGAGACACCAGCCAGGAGAGGAGCCTGAGAGGAAGCCAGAAGGGCTGGCCCATCAGGTTCTCCCAGACTTCCCTCTTAGGTCCTGCTCCCCACCCCCAACCCCCTACCCCACCCCAGTTCTCCAGGAGAGAGAGGAGGGGGAGAGAAGGAAGGGGAGGGAAGAAGGAGGGGGAGGGCCATGGGAGAAGAGCTGAGAAGGATGAGCTGGGAGCAGAGAGGGGATGCGGAGGCAGAGATGGGGGAGGGTCTGCAAGAAGAGGGAAGCCGAGACCACAATGGAGCCAGAGACTGCCATCCGCAGCCCTGGGCAGGCACCTCCATTAAGAGCAGGAAGAACACTGACATGCTCAGGAGAGGCAGTGGCCCGAACTCAACAAGAGAAGAGGAAACAGGCGGCAAGCAGAGGGGAAAGCGGGTACCCAACGGGCTGGGCCGCACAGGACCCGGGGCCAGCCCGCAGCTGCCCGAGACCACAGGCCACCACCTTCCCACCCTTCAGCCACCTTCTCCCTTTGGAGACCCTGACGTGGGCCTCGAGCACCAGCTTCACCCACCCAAGCCCCAGGCCGGGGTCCGAAGGGGTCGCAGCCCCGGGCCGGGGGCCAGAGGGGTGTGCAGCCCCGGGCCGGGGTCTGGAGGGGTCGCAGCCCCGGGCCGGGGTCCGGAGGGGTGTGCAGCCCCGGGCCGGGGGCCGGAGGGGTCGCAGCCCCGGGCCGGGGTCCGGAGGGGTCGCAGCCCCGGGCCGGGTCCGGAGGGGTCGCAGTCCCAAGGCAGAGCCCAGGAGCCACAGCAGCCATCAGCGCTCAGGCTGTCTGACCACACAGCACATTCGGCATCTCCTGCCGAGTGCCTGCTCAGATCCAGCACCTCTGCTGGGGCTGACACCGGTCCAGCCCCAGTGAGAGGGAGGCCCGTGGGCCTGTGGGAGAGCCAGGACAGAAAGCCCATCTAGCCTGGGCAGCCAAGGAGGACTTCCTGGGAAGCTACAGCTCAGACAGAGAGCTCACACAAAGGCGAGGAGACCAGAAAATGGTGCATCCCCAAGGAACTTCCCCCACTCAAGGCGACGGGAGGTCGCAGAGGACAGTGAGCAGCAGGAAGGCAGGGATGGGCGCTGGGGAGCGGCCCGTGGACCATGAGGTACCACAGGTCAGGGCACAGACTACTGGCCAGGGCTGCTGACACCGAGCGCCGACACTAAGGTGAGAGGAGGCAACGAAAGCAACCCACCGCCACCCCGGACAGCCACCCCACCCCACCCCCGGACAGCCACCCCACCCCCAACAGCCACCCCACCCCCGGGCAGCCACCACCACCCCCGGGCAGCCACCCCACCCCCGGGCAGCCACCCCACCCCCGGGCAGCCACCGCCACCCCCGGACAGCCACCCCACCCCCGGGCAGCCACCCCACCCCCGGGCAGCCACCCCACCCCCGGGCAGCCACCCCACCCCCAGGCAGGCACCCCACCCCCGGGCAGGCACCCTACCCCCGGGCAGCCACCCCACCCCACCCCCGGACAGCCACCCCACCCCCCGACAGCCACCCCACCCCCGGGCAGCCACCCCACCCCACCCCCGGACAGCCACCCCACCCCCCGACAGCCACCCCACCCCCGGGCAGCCACCCCACCCCCGGGCAGCCACCGCCACCCCCGGACAGCCACCCCACCCCCGGGCAGCCACCCCACCCCCGGACAGCCACCCCACCCCCGGGCAGCCACCCCACCCCCGGGCAGGCACCCTACCCCCGGGCAGCCACCCCACCCCCGGGCAGGCACCCTACCCCCGGGCAGCCACCCCACCCCACCCCCGGACAGCCACCCCACCCCCCGACAGCCACCCCACCCCCGGGCAGGCACCCTACCCCCGGGCAGCCACCCCACCCCCGGGCAGGCACCCTACCCCCGGGCAGCCACCCCACCCTACCCCCGGGCAGCCACCCCACCCCCGGGCAGGCACCCTACCCCCGGGCAGCCACCCCACCCCCGGGCAGCCACCCCACCCCCGGACAGCCACCCCACCCCCGGACAGGCACCCCACCCCACCCCCGGGCAGCCACCCCACCCCACCCCCGGGCAGCCACCCCACCCCCGGGCAGCCACCCCACCCCCGGGCAGCCACCCCACCCCCGGGCAGCCACCGCCCTCTGGTCCCGTGGAAGGGCCTGCGCTTAGGCAGGTGCCTCACCCTCTCAGAGGCCCACCGCCTCCAAAGAGAGAAATGGACGCGTGGGTCCAGAAATTCGTGGGGCCACCAAGGAAGCCAGAGGCTCCCAGGGAGCAGGAGCAGGGCCTGGGCAGCCACCCTCAAGCCTGGAGGACCAGGTAGGTGGCCCTGTCGTGCCCTGCCCTCCCCTTCTCCCGAGGACATGCCCTGAATCACCAGAGTCACCCCCGCCCTGGGACGCGCGGTGCGCAGGCAGCCGAGTGCTCCGGCCGCCCCACAGCGGCCGCCCCACAGCCGCCGGGCGGGCTCCAGGACTGACCCGGCAGGCACACACCACGCCGGGCGGGCAGAGGCCCGGACAGCAGGGCTCGTCCTGCGCTCTCGGCCTCACGTGCCTGGTCTGAAGATGGAGAACACGGGCACCCACCTTGGGCCCATGTCTGCAAAACAGCCTCTGGGCCTGGCCCTCGCACACCGGGCCAGCCCAACACCAACCCACCCTCACACCAGGTCCAGACAGATGGCGTCGCAAGATGTGGCCACACACACACTGATCACGTGTGCGCGGGAACGCATGTACACACAGCCAACGCCTCCTCCTCCCACACCTTGCGCCCTGCCGCACACCAGCCTGCACCACTCAGGGCCGAGACCCACCCCGCGTGCCTGCCGCCGGCCCTGCCCCGGCCAGCAAACAGCCTGAGGTCAGGGACGCGCCAGCTCTGTCCCCGGCTCCTGCACAGGACTAGGCACAGGTCAGACACACACGTTCCTGGTGACCGCTGGCTAAGCTGAGCCGTGGGCACAAAATCCCATCCCTCAACTCGTCTCCCTCAGCCCCCGGCGGTCACGGAGGGAAGCGCGTGCCTGGCGCACAGGGAGCTCGCAGGGGAGGGACCCCAGGGCCAGGAGGTGGCCCTCCTGCGGACCGAGGTCTGGCCGTGGGGACCCGGCTGGCTCCGGGGGTCCCGCCGAAGCAGCAGCCGCGTGGCCAGGCCGGGAGGCTGGGAGAAGCGGGCTAGCTGCTGCCCCTCTCCACCCCCCAGCGCCACCTGAGAGGGAGGCTTGTCTACCCCCCATCTACCCCCCTTAGAGATGAGGGAGGGGGACACTTGGTCCGGGTGTCTGACCACAAGGAGCTCCCAGTGTGGCAACTGGAAGCAAAACCGACCTGAACCCACCTGCCCAAGGCAGGGGCCAGGACACAGTTCAGTCCCAAACCCCACAGCCCCCCTGCCACTCGCTCCCACTCCGTGCCCTCCACTGGACGCTGCCCTGCCCAGCAGCCGGGCCCAGCAAGCCAGCCCTCCCGCCACCCACAAGCTGCTCAGCCTTCGGGGCTGTGCCCATCCCCATGGGAGGCCCCAAGGCTGCAGTCTCCAGCCCCGCCAGGCCTTCCCCTACTACACACAGACCCTCCACGTGCAGGATGGCATGGGGGGGGGGGGGGCGGAGAGGAGAAGGCTGCGCTGGAGGGAGGAGAGGGCGCAGGAGGGAGGAGGGAATTGCATAAGGGAGGAGGGGGCGCAGGAGGGAGGAGGGAGGAGGGGGCGCAGGAGGGAGGAGGGGGCACAGGAGGGAGGAGGGGGTTGGAAGGATGAGCAGAGCAGGGTGAGGAGGAGGCCTGATGGCGAGTGGTCAGGATCCCACTCTGCCCGGGGCTGAGTATTTGGGGGGTGGGGGTCAGGGCCACACTCTCATGCACTTATCACAAGGGTCTCCCTTTGCAACAAACAAAGGAGCCTTTTGATGAGGGGCTGAGAGCCGCACACAGGCCCCCACCCAGGTGCTGCCCGGCAGGACGCCCGCGGCCCAGGACGCCGCCGCCTCCTCCGTGTCACCGGCTCCTCTCACCACCTCAGCTCGGCCTCTCACCACCTCCTCGGAGCAGCAGATAGCGGCGCCTGTGAAGGGCACTCTGGTGACATTCCCAAGTGAGAGCAGCGCTGGGGAAGGGAGGAAGCTGCCCGTGGCCGCCTGGAGGAGCGCGGGCTCCCCGGCCTCCGCGCCTTCCTCAGCCGGAGCGAGCCCCTCCTCTGCTCCTCCACCCGACACAGCTGGGGACAGCGGTGCTGCAGGGCCTCCCACCCACAGGGCAGGGGCCAGCTTCTGGAACTAGCGCAGTCCCCGCCCAGCACGTCTCCCTCCTGCCAGGTAAGTGTCCACCTCCGTGAGCAGACACGGGGACACCAGCTAAGGCCCTGGAGCCAGGTCAGCGCCGCGGCCACCCCGCCCACGCTGCAAAGGGAGCTCGCAGGCTCCCCGCGGCACTGAGCCCTGAGCCCGAGCCCGGGCCATCCTCCTGGGGCCTTGACGCCCAGAAGGGCCGAACCCCCACACTGGTGGGGACACACGCCCCCTCTGAATGGCATGGCACAGGGCAGCAGTAAGTACTTTCTAGAACCTCGGGCTGGGGAGGAGGAGGGAAGGCCGTGGGAGCAGGGCCCACATTCCCAGTCAGCCCTGCTCCCAGGTGCTGGGCCCGGTCCTGTCACGGCCGCCGCAGGCCCCATCCCCCCTTCCCCCGCCTCCCTTCCCCCACCCCCCGCCCCCGAGTGTCTGCAGAACCCAACCCACACCCACACACACTCACACGCCCGAGGGCTTCATCCCACTCCCCCAAGAGACCCACCACCCAGCCGCCGACCCCCCGAGGCCGAGGCCGTCACCTTCCGCATCCTGCAGCCCTGCCGCCCGGCAGCCTGGCTCTCTGTGAGCCTGCCCGAGGGGTGGCACCACCGGCTGCTTCCTCCCGCAGAGCTGTGGTCGGGACCACAGGGCAGGACGCACATCCTGGAGCCCTCACGCGGGCTCCCGACAGGCAGGTGGAGGGCCAGGTTTCCCCACAGCTGGGCCCGTTCTGGGGGTGACACCCCAAGAGGGAAAAGTGAGGCAGGGCCACTGGAATTGGGCCAAAAGCCACCAGTGACCCGCCCCCCCCCCCCCCCGACATGCCCAGATGGGATATTCCGCCCACAGCCCCTGTGAGTGTCCGCCAGGCCGGAGGGCGCTGACAGGCAGAGCCCATATCCAAATATCCCTCGCTGCCCCCCAATACTCCTTATGTCTCTGTTGTTTTTAGATCTGGGATCCAACACGGTTCCCACGCTGCTTTTGCATGCCATGTCTCTGTCTCCTTTCCTCCAGAATATTCCCCGCACACCTACGGGTTACTGGTTACCGTACATTCTCCTCTCGCGTGATACTAACAATTTTACGGGTACAAACGAGTCACACAGAGAATGCGCCACTCTGGGTTCATCTGATGACTTCTTTGTGACTAAATTCAGGTTCAACCCTGTTCTGGCGAGAAGACTACAGAGGCGCTGCTGTGTGCTTCCTGCCACATCACGAGGGACGCCGCGTGCTGAGCTGACCCGGGGCGGCCTGGCCAGGTCTCTCTGTGAAGGCAGCGCTCCTCTTGCTGACGGATGAGGCATCTGAGGGGCGAGGCACTGTCACCGTGGACGTGTGAGGCCGATGACGCTTCACACAGCGCCTCACCGTCCAGTCACACTCTGTTCCTCCAAGCGGTCCCGGACCAGCATCAGTCATCGGGGACCAGCATCAGTCATCGGGGACCAGCATCAGTCATCGGGGACCAGCATCAGACATCGGGGACCAGCATCAGTTATCGGGGACCAGCATCAGACATCGGGGACCAGCATCAGTTATCGGGGACCAGCATCAGTCATCGGGGACCAGCATCAGTCATCGGAGCCCGGCGCCCAGGCACAGGCCGTGGCCCCTCCCGCCCAGACCTGCTGCCTGAGGCCTGCATCTCAGCAAGGCCCCGCTCGGTGCGCCCGCGTCCCGGGCCGTGCACTCTCTGAGCCTGCCAGTTCCCAGTGCTGCCACCATGCCCTCCACCCTGCCTGGCATTCTACGAAGGACAGCCTCCCCCGCGCCCCGTGGGGAGGGCGGGCATGCTCACGGACTCAGGTCTCCAGTTTGCATCAGTGAGTTAGAACCGCCTACCTTCATTATTCTCTTTTACACTCGAACTCTTATATTCAAACGGCCACGGGATCCTCTGGACGTGGCCCGGTCTCGAGCACTTCCTCACCTCCTCCCACTACAGACATGCCGGCTCCGCCATTGCTCTAAGGAGCCCTGGGGCCCTGTCGGGGGTGGTGTGCCCCTGGCATCTCATGTAATCCCTAGGCCATGCCCAGGGCTGTGAGCTCACCCCCACTTTAGAGATACTGAGGAAATGCTGAGACATTAAGTAATGTGGACTCTTTAATGCCTGAAGCAGCAAAGGCAGGGCTCTGTGGTTTGTGGTGGTGAACAAGTGTGGCTCGGAGCTCATGTGCACTGCACACCAGCCCGACTGCCGGCCCAGCCGCCGCCCTCTGGCCCGCCGCTGCGTCCTGTTCAGGCCCCAGCCAGCGCCTGCACTCTGGCGGGGCCCCAGCGCGCTGCAGCCTGCAGCCCTCACAGCGCCTGCCCTCCTCGGCCTCTTCTAAGTGGCTGGCACCCGCTGAGCGAGCGGAGCGCTGGGTGCCCTGGGGGCTGGCCAGGACCAGACCCGGGGATTCTGGCTCCTGGTCCTTTCACCAGGTGCCTCTCTGGGATGTGGCTCTTGATCCTGAGCAGGTGGGTGACTGCAGGAGGGAGCAGCTTTGTCTTCTGACCCAGCCCAGAAACTGCCTCTCCCTCCGGGCCAGCGAACGCACTCCGAGGGGAGCAGCAATCTGCCTTCGGAGCCGCAGCGCTCCTCCAGGCTGGTCATCTCCAGTGGCCAGAGCTGCTGCTGGGCCCTTGGCTTGAGAGGGGACCGTGGAGAGAGGGGCTGGAGAGAGAGGCCTGGCCCCCCTGGGAGGTGCAAGCCCGTGGACCCCTTGGCCCGGCTCCAGCCGAGCTGGAGAGAGTAGCAGCTCAGGGTCCAGAGAGGAACTTTAGGACACGTGGCTGAGAAGCTTTGGCCAAAATCGCTCCTTAGCCTCCTGCAGCACCAAAAGACTGCCTTACAGCTTCCCAAAGGCTCGATGACTTTTTAAGAAGATAAATATTAAACACTAGAGGCCTGGTTCACGGATTCGTGCACCAGTGGGGTCCCTCAGCCTGGCCTGTACCCTCTCACAATCCGGGACCCCTCAGGGGATGTTGGAGTGCTGGTCCCAGCCCAATTCCCGCAGGCCAGGCTGAGAGACCTGCAGGGATCGGGCCAAAACCGGCAGTCCGACATCCCCGAAGGGATGTAGTGTGTGAAGCGGCAGGCGGCCAGGGAGGAGCCTGAGCCCAGGCCGGGTACCGCTCCTGCTCATCCCAGCCCCACTGCGCCTGCCGCCACCGCTGCCCAGTAAGCTCGCTGAGCAGAGCTCCCGCTGTGGGAGCGCACTGACCACCAGGGGGCAGCTCCTGCATTGAGCATCTGCCCCCTAGAGGTCAATGCACATCATAGCGACCGGCCGACAGGTCGTTCAGTCGTTTAGGCTTTTATATATATAGACTGGAGGCCTGGTGCACAAAATTTGTGCACTGGGGGGGCGGGTTCCCCTCAGCCCAGCCTGTGCCCTCTCGCAGTCCAGGACCCCCCAGGGGATGTCCGAAGCCAGCAGTCAGACATCCCTCTCACAGTCTGGGACCCTCGCTCCTTACCGCCTGCCTGCTCACTGCTCCTTAGTGCTGCCACTGAGGCAGAAGAGGCTCCCGCCACCGCCAATGCACTCGCCAGCCATGAGCCCGGCTTCTGGCTGAGCGGCACTCCCCCTGTGGGAGCGCACTGACCACCAGTGTGCATCATAGCGCCCCGTCATTCTGGTCGTTCCACTGTAACAGTCACGTAGGCTTTTATTATTATAGATTGGCCTTGGTCAAGAGCCAGGAACTGCACTCCATCCCTAGGAGCCCAAAATGCTCCTCAGCACTCTAGGCCCCATGAAGCTCCCCTCTGCACACAGCCAGCTCCCCTCTGCACACACACAGCTCCCCTCTGCACACGCACGGCTCCCCTCTGCACACACACAGCTCCCCTCTGCACACGCACGGCTCCCCTCTGCACACGCACAGGTCCCCTCTGCACACGCACAGGTCCCCTCTGCACACGCACAGTCCCCTCTGCACACGCACGGCTCCCCTCTGCACACGCACGGCTCCCCTCTGCACACGCACAGGTCCCCATGCCCACACAGCAGGCACACACAGCACTCACATGTTCACATGCTGATGCTTGCCACCTGTCAGTGCACACACACATGCTCCCCAACAGGGCTCCTGCCCAAGGCCCTCTGGCGGCCTCCAGGCACAGCAGGTAGGTGGGGGGAGCACAGGGCCAGGCAGGAAGCAGAGCAGAGGCCAGGAGCTGTGCGAGGAGAACCAGATGGTGGAGGAGACTGCGGAACACAGAGAGGAAGCCGACAGCAGCCCCGGCAGGAGGGCCCAGGTGGGCGGCCGGCTCTGGGCACATTCGCGGTGCACAGGCTGCCCCGAGAGTCAGGCCTGGCTCAGGTCTCTCTGCCCGCCCCTCACTTGGGTCCTCTGTTCCCCCGCTGGCTGCCATCCCCCTTCCTCCCAGGGCAAACACCGTGAGCTCAGCTCACACTGCAGAGGGGACCCCGAACCAGCATATTCCATCTCTCAGCCCAACAAGCTCTCCGTGGACACCAGGGGCAGGCATGTACCTGCCCCTCCTTCTGAGCTCCAAGGAGCTGCACTGGAATCACACACAAGGCCTGACCCAGCGAGCCAGGTCCAGGTCCCACCCTGAGGGGCCACAGCCCCTGACACCCTGACAGGTGCTGCCATGTCCCAGGGCAACCTGAGATGCTGACAGTCGGTCCCATTTTACAGATGAAGAAACAGGCTCCGAGAAGTCACTCAGCTAACGAGTGGCAGAACCAGGACCCCAAACCTGAGGATCCCAAAGCCCCAAATCAACGTGTGATTCTCAAACAGGGAATAAAAGGCAGCCTGCCCAGGGTTTCTTGCAAAAGATTCCCATTCCATCTTGCTGCGTTCCAAAAGTTTTACTGGTAAAGATAACACTTTGGGGACATAACCAACACAGTGAGAGACTGTGCAGCAGAATCCCAAGTCTGCCAAGACGAGCAATGACATGTAAAACCAGAAAACATTTCCAGGTTCCTCTGCCCCCCAAAGCTCCAGGGCTCCCCCACTCGGTGATCTGCTTTTAAGTCTGTGTCCTGGAAGTCGCTGGGCCAGACACCAGTGCTGGCTGAACAGCTGACTGACCAGGAAGCCACTGGTCTTCCTGGGGAGAGTGCACCCTGGAGCCTTAGACTGCGAGCTGTCGGCAGAGAGCAAGTTCCCTCCTTCCTCTTTCAGGGACTTTCTCTTTCCTTCCTGAGATGCTAGCGAGAGTGAAAAGTGATGTCTGGGTTCCTCTTTTACGTCCTCAGCAGGACACAGAAAAGCTCGGCCAGCCCCACACCAGTGGCTTGAAATGGGACTGCTTGGTCAGAGCCCCAGTGCAGAGTGGCCTCCCAGCCCAGCCCTTCCCATGACGTCCCAGGGGCAGAGGGAGGGGTCCCTCCTCCACACCCATCTCAGGGAGAAAGGAAGCCTTGCCCCAGGTGGGGAGTTTCCAGCCGCTCCAGGCGGCAGGACTCCCTCCCCTCCCCGCCCAGCCCCTCCCTGGGCCTGAAATTCCACCTGGGCAGCAGATAAGCCGGTGGCAGCGGGGGCTGGGCTGGGCCAGCCGGGAACAGAGCGCAGGGAGCAGAGGCAGCAGAGGCCCAGGCAGGCGGGTGACGGGGCGGGCGCCTGTGAGGACCAGCTGGGCTGGGGCGGGGGAGGCCACAGAACAGCAGCAGCCACTCACCAAAGGCGCCGAAAGCCTCACGAGTGGCCTGGACATCCCGTGAGGAGATAGAGGGGTTCTCCAGGAAAAGAAACTGAGGCTCAAAGCCCTGATCTCGAGGCTGAGGGAGAAGCTGGAATGTGAACACCGCTGTCAGCCCACCTCCCTGGGGGGTCTGCCCAGAGGAGGTGGGGCTAGGGCCGCACTGGAGCCCAGGGCGTGCTGGGGGCCCTGGCTGGCGGGACAGGCTCCCCTCCCCTCAGGGACCCCCCCCCCAGGCTGGGCCCATTCCTAGCCTCACAGGACCAGGAGCCCACAGGCGACAGGAGGGCTCCTGAAGGGCCGAGACCACCCGATGAAGGCCGCCCCTTACAGAACCGAGGCCAGCAGCCCCCCGCCTGCCCTCCGCCCCACCCAGCGACACTCCAGGGAGGAAAGGGTGCTCACCCGTGCCCCTCCCTCCGTGGTGCCCCACCTGGCTTCACCCTCACAGCTCGGACCCAGCGGCCCTCCCCCGAGGAGCCCGCACCCTGACACTGGGCCTTGCCGGCTCTCCTAGGATGCCCTCCCCAGGCTGCCCAGCTCTGATCTGCAGGCAGGAAAGCACGGCCCTGCCTGGAGGGTAGTGCCCCGAGGGACAGCTCTATGTCCACCAAGGAGAACCCTGCAGGGCACCCGGGGGGGGGGGGGGGGGCAAGGGAGGTGCTGCTCTTAGGAAGGAGCTCAGGGACGTGACGCCTGAGGAGGGAGGGCAGGCCAGGCCAGCGCCGAGGCCCGGGACCAGGGCCGACGTGTCTGAAGAGAGGGCTGTAAACAGAAGGGGTTTTATGGAAGTAGCCTCCCCGGGTGCACTGGGCAGGCCGCCGTGGGCTCTCACACCCGGCACAGTTCTTCCGGGAAAGGCTGGCCCGCGCTGTGAGCCAGCCCTCGCCACCGCGCCTGCGTCTAGGCTCACACACCTTCGCTACAGGGCAGAGACCCGGGCATCGGCCCAGAGAGCACCCGCGGGCCACCTTCAGGAGTCTTCCTCTCGCTCCCTCCCCGCGGGACTTCAAGGGCGAGGAAGGAGGGCCAGCCAGCACTGTGCTTCTCGGAACACATGCGCCTGCTCCCTGCACATGCCATCGCCATCAGTCTGTCAAATAAACTCATCAATTCTCCACAGGCCTGGACATTTCACACTGACACTGAGCCCTGCGGCCTGCCCTGCAGTCTTAAAGAGCTCAGGCTGCCGGGGGGGGGGGGGGGGGGGGGCGCCCTGCGGGGCAGGACGCACAGAGCGGCTCCGGAGGTGCGGGACGCAGAGGCGAGAGCGGGAAAGGGTGAGAAGTGGTCAGAGAAGGGGTGACGGAGAAGAGAAAGGGACTCCAGGGGGGAGCCATGGGAAGGAAGGAGCTGCCATCATCTGAGGCAGGGACACCTGGGGATCCCGGTGAGTCTGCGGCACCTACAGATGTCAGGGAGGGAGGGGGGGACACACCAGCCAGGGGCCCTGGGTGTCAGGACACACCCCACCGTCAGACTCCTGCCGCTCCCCAGTCCCAGCCCACCTGCCTCGGTCACACCCCGGGCGGTGACCAGCTCAGTGTCGGCTCTGGGCAGCTCTACAAAAAGGGGGTGCGTCGGGTGGGTGTGTGGGAGGGGCCTGGGAGGCAGGGGCAGGGAGAGGCCCACGCGCACAGCGCTGGCTGGGACGCGCATCTCTGAGCCCTGGCCACAGTGTCGCAGAGCCGCGTCGGGTGTGTGGGTGGACAGCTGTGGGTGTATAGGAAGAGGGCACAGCAGAGGGGTGCCTGGCTTCCGTCCCCCCATTATGTATCTACCCAAGACTCCTCCCACTCAAGCCAGAACCTCTGGCAGCCCCGCCCACCGGGCCCCACCTGCCCCTCGCACCGCGGGCTGGGGCTGGGGTGCAGCCAGCACACCTGCTCCCACGCTCACTCGCTCACAGGACATTCCTCACGGTGGGAGACAGCACTGGCCACCCACCTCCCTCTCCTGGCCCAACACCCCCAGCAGCCTCCTCACCCTCAGCTGGGCAGGCCCTCCACACACCCGGCCCCTTTGGCCCATGGGAGCCACGCAGCGGCAGGAAGGACTGGCTCCTTCCCACCACCAGAGCCACCGGCAGCGACGGCCCCTGGCACTCGGCATCCCAGCGCCAAGCGGACGAGAGGCTCAGAGCGGGCCGCGGCCGGGCCTCCGCCGCCTGTCACGCGGGCCGTCAGGGACAGGCACGCCCCGGGCCCAGCACTCCTCACCACCTGTTCAGAGATGTCAGCACAGCCACCCAGCCGCCGCCCACCTGTCCCCTCCACCCAAGTGTGAGCTATTCTCGGCCAGGCTGGAAGCTGCCATCAGCACGGTGGACGCCGCCCCAGGCGGCCCGCCGCCCCTCATCAGCTGCTTCCTGAGCTCAGGGAGAGAACAGCCTGTCCGAGGGGCAGCAGGCGTGGCCCAGCCCACACAGAGCACAGGCGGGGGCCGGTGGGGGGCGCGGGGGGGGGGGGGAGACAAAGCCCTGCCCACACCCACCTGCCTTGCCTGGGGGCCAAGCAGATGTCTGACCAGTGGGGGGCCACGGAACCCCACAGTCTTCACCAGGAAACCTGCTTCCCTCCTAATGCCCGACCATGCTGGCCCTCTGGGTCACCTCCTCCAGGCAGCCTTCCCTGACCCCACCCGAGGCACAGAGATTCACTTGTCCCTCCAGAAGCCCTCAGCCCTTTGCATGTCTGTTCCTGTCTGAGCTCAACCTAAATGTACAACCAGGTTATTCACTCACTTTCCCAATCCGAATCCTCCATTTCCAGGTCTGTGTAGCTGGAACTATTAAACAGTACGGTAAGGAGGAAGATATGCAGTACTGTTTTCAAACACTTTATCACTGTTATTTTGGTTGTTGTTATTCTTGTTATTCTAAGGAGTCGCTTGATGCCCAGTCAGCTTTCAACAGCTCCCACCCAGTCCTGCCCGCCGAGGGTGCAACAGGACACGCAGCAGGCCCGGGAGCAGTGCTGGTGGCTCCCCAAGTCCCCAGTGCCTGGGAGGCACCACAGGGACTCCCCACTTTGTGGACGGAGAATCAGGGGGTAGGGACTTGCTGGTTCTGGGTGGCCATGCTCCCAGCCCAGCCCCGGGCTGACTCCACGGCAGGTCGCCAGAGCCAAGGCCGGAGGAAGGTGGGGAGGGACTGGAAGAGGAGGGGGTGTTTGATCAACTTACAGGTCAAGGGTCAAGGTTGGGGGAAATGGAGCAGAGGGGACCCCGAACCCACGAGGGGAGTCATGTGGCTGCCCCAGCCCTGCCGGGGGGGGGGGGGGGGGGGGGCGGGCACAGGACGGGCTTCCCGGGCTCCTCCTGCTAGCCCTGCACCCACTATGCTGGTGCTGGCGGGGAACGGAGAGGTAGGCGGAACAGTGCAGAGCGGGGACCGACAGGAAGGCACTGTCCTCCAACCCCAGCAGGTGCCGAGGTCAGCACACAGTGAGCGAGCAGGGGCTCCCCGTCTCCCCCGGAGGCCGTGTGCCTCAGGTCCATGCCCAGGCGCCAGAGCGGGGCAGGTCCCGGCCCACCTCTACCCTGGAGGAGGGAGAGAGGCTCTAGCTCCCCAGACTCTGCAGTGTCCGCGAGCCCAGCTCACCATCGAAGCCTGAGATCCTAAGGGTTCCGGGCCTGGCCCACATCCTTCCTCTCAACACTGCCAGGCTCCCTCCAGGCTGCAGAAGCTGATGCGCGAGGAAGGGAGCGACGGCAGGGCCCCCCGAAGCACAGCTAGCGCCAGCCCCACCCTGCCTGCTGGGGAGGAACTCAGGCCCTTCCCAGGAGAGCAGTGCACCCATCCCTTTGGTAAGAAAGACGACATCGAGGGCCGGCCAAAGAGGCACCGGGAAGAGCAGAGTGGGCCAGGCCCGAGGTCAGCCCTGGGCCCCCGCACTGCAGCTCTGGTCACGTCCAGGTGACAGAAGAGCTAGAGATTCCTGCTGCCCGCAGGGCCGGGGGGTGGGTGGGTGGCTGGAATGGTGGGGGGCTGTGTTGTCACCTGGCCCCTGGCCACTAGAGGCCCTCTCTGGGCCATCCCCTCCCAAGCCTCAGGCCCCCCATCTGGATTTCAAGCTGGGCCTGGACTCCCTCACCCCAAAGAATTGGGCCCACAAGCTGCCACCCCAAACCTGTGACCACAGGTATGAAATGGAGAAACCGTTCTCCTGTTTAATCCTCAGAAATAAGAAAACCGAGGCTCAGATGAAACAGGGACTTGCCAGGTCCAGGCCTGAGAGCCGAGTGGAGCCAGTTTCTCAGGCCGCCCCACGACTCACGAGGCCCCCCAGCACCTTTCCCACCCCTTCCACATGGGGCTCACACTCCAGCTTACCTGGGTCCCAGCTCCACCCTCGAAGACTCGAGGTGCAGGACGGAGACGGCTGCCCCACTTTATGGAGGAACAAGCCAAAGCGAGAGGGGCCGGTGCCTGGTCCCAGGCCCAGGTGGAGGGGGGAGCGCAGGCGCTGGTTGTGCTGAGAGCCCTGCGCCACTCAGGCCTCCCGCCCTCGCCGCTCAGGAGTGGCCCGGCGCTGGCGGCAGACCGTGGGGGCGGCCTCCCTGGTCTCCTGGGCAGAGTGGGCACGGAGGCTTGAGAGGGCAGTGGCCCAAAGGCGGGACCAGGCCTCAGGCTCTGTCGGCTGCGGCCAGGGCTTCCCAGGAACCCAGTCAGCTCTCCCACAGGCCCTGCACACACCCGCCCTCAGGGCAGCTCCCTGCGTGCCCGGGCCAGTGGGCCCGGCCCAGACCCCATGACAGGGCCCCCACCCAGGCCACCAGACCCAGGGCGGTGCTCAGCACCCCCAGAAAGGACGAGGGCTGCCCTGGCGTGGCCTCCTCCAGGCCCTCAGTCCACCGAGCAGGAGGCCAGGCTCGGGGAAGAAGACAGCCCAGCTCCGCCAGGCCTGCGTCCTGAGCACACGGCCCGAGTCCCCAGGGAGCGGGGGCGGGGGGACACAACTAAATCAGCTCCTGGCTTAGTGTGCATTTCAGAAAAACAACATTTGGGTCCTGTCCCAGGTTCAGCAAATGCATCCAATTAATTGTGGATTCTTTTTCTTGGTTGAAGTCACAAGACAACTGTAATTCTGGCCATTAACATGCCTTAAGGCTTCCTGGCCCCAGGACCCCCCAACGCTTTCTTTGTGGGAGGTGGGGGCTGTGGAACCGGTGCCCAGCTCCCCTCTACCTGAGGCTCCCTGGGGAGTGCAGTTGAGCCAACTCCGCCCAAATACAGCCCCTTCGCCCCACCCTCTCACGGAGTCTTTGGGGGATCCCCAACACACTGAGGGGCCAGCTCTAGGATCACCTTCTCCTCTAGTGTGCCAGTCTCCTAGGGCACCCAAGTGTCCCCCACTACACACACACACACACACACACACCCCACAAGTGTGCCCCACAAAGGGAGCCCCACACTGTTTTCATTTGAAAACACTTAAGCAGCACATTTGCACTTGGATAGTCATGTGTCACTGTCGCCTCTGACTCCCTGGTGCCGGGATGCGGTGGCCACTCCCAGCAAGGGCAACTTGGGGCCACCTCTGACTGAAAGGGAGGAAACCCCAGGGGGTCCGCGCCTCAGTGCTCTCCGCTGTCAAAGGGGCCCACACCCAGTCCTGCTACTCCACAGGCCACGGACAGACACGTGGGAAAGGGTGGGCGTGGAGTCCTCAGTCAGTGACAGGACGCCCTGGCGATGCGAGATGTCCTCCCTCCTGACCCATCTGGACCTGCAGCCCACAGGCACGCAGCTCCACGTCCCGCACAGGAATCCTGGGTTCCCCGCGCCTCACGCCGGGGCTCAGGCTTCCCGCTTCCCAGACACACTCGGGGCCCAGCCAGGACCGTGCCCTTCTACACACAGGCCCCATGAACGAACGAATGAATGAGTGAGTGAGTGAATGACAGGAGACCCTCTCCTCTGTCCCTAGCTCCCTGCCCCTCATCTCAAACCACAACCCCACCTGGAACCATTTGCCCTCCTGCACCCCATTCCACCTCCGGGTTTAGCTTCCTCAGACGATACAGGAAAAGGGGGGTGCACTGCAGTTCAAGAATCCGGTCTGAGGCGAAGACAAATGGCTCAAGACACAAGGCCAGCTGGTACACAAGGTGGGCTCTCGGGGCTTCCCCAAGATGGCCCGCAGGCAGACACTGACCCACCCACCGCCTCCCGGGCCCTCTCCACAAGTCCCGGCAGGAGCGCCCCTTCCCACGGACAGAGCATGGATGGGCCCCGGGAAGGCGTGGCTGCCAAGGCCCCGACGGGAGCAGGTGGTCACTGGCACCCTACCCCTCTCTGCTCGGGCCTGTCCTCCTCCCACCAAACCCCTCACTGCCTTCTCCCCTCCCCCTCGCCACCCCTGCCCGGGGCCTGGGGTGCCCACCTCGCCGCCCATCCCTGCCTGGCCCTCGGCGGCTGGGGAGCTGGCGCTGCGAGAGCGGATGCCTCCTAGAGCAGAGACGGGGGGGGGGGGGGGGGGGGGACGGCAGACAGGGTGGAGGAAGCAGGGGTCCCCCCGAGGGGTCTCTCCCAGCCTGGTCTCCCTGCGCCAGGTCTGTCCCTAGTGCCCAAGGGCGGGCCCAGGGCTCAGGCATGTTGGCCCTCGTCCGGGGAGAGGCCGTGCTGAGCACAGGGTCCAAAAAAAGGAGCAGCAGCTGTTGGAAAAGGGGCCAGGCCGCAAAGGCTCTCCTGGCGCCACCGCCTTCCGGCCCCACAGCCTGTTAGAGCACCTCAAGCCACCGGGGTGTGGGAACCCCGACCCCGCCGGGCAGCGCTGCCCCCAGCCCCCTCTCACATGACCCCACTGATGTCCACTCCCACCCAGGGGTCTGCACTTGGAGCCATGGCGTCCTACCAGCCCACCTCCGCCGAGAGCCTCCAGCTCTGACCCAGGAGAGCCATCTGGTCATCGGCCTGGCCTTGAGGGCTACGTGAAAGGGGTCAACTGACCCATACGGCCCCCAGCTCTGAAGCCCTCCGAGCTGAGCGTGTCACCGCTCCTCAGTGTCACCGTGGGGCCCCAGGCAGACAGGGGCAGGTACCCATGCCAGGGGGCAGGCACAGGCGCTGCGCCCAGCCTTTCCAGCAAGGCGAGGGCACAGGCCACCCAGCCCAGGACCTGCCCTGAAGGGTAAACTCGGGACAGCAGCCCTCCCCAGACCCTTGCCTTCCTGGACAGGCTGCATTCTAACCTGCCAGAGGGCTCGGGACGCCCCTCACCCCAGCGCCTCCCCTTCCTCAGAAGGCCAGGGCTCCCACAGCCCCGGACATGGGCGCGGGATCCTCAGGGAGCCCAGACTGGGAGACGGAAATGGCTGGGCCACACTGACAAAGGAAGGTGAGCAGGCTGGGGCAGATGGCATCCGGGCAGGGCCGCTGGTGCCGCTGCCCTCCAGGGCCTGAGCCCCTCCCCCTCACACACATTCCAGCCGCCCTGAATGGCTTCCAGAACATCCCTCCCCCCACAACCTACCTCCTTGCCCTTCAGACCCAGCAGGGGTCACACCTTCTGGGAAGCCTTCTTGGCTGCCCAGGACGGATGGGCAGCTCTTCAGGGCCCTAGTGCCCTTGCCCTAGCCCGCCCAGTGCTGGGCTGGGCACTGTGTGGGGGCCGGGTCTCTGTTCTCAGCACCCTCAGCCCCTTGCCTCCTGGCCCCCCACCCCCGGGGCAGGCTGGCAATGCAGAGGTCATCCCAGCCCCCGCAGATGATTCGGGGTAAGAGGCCGAGGTGTCTAAACCAGGAGCCAGCCCCAGGGCCTGCGACAGGCCTGAGGGCTCCTGGACGCCCTGCTGCACTCAGGCCTTGGAACCAGCCCCACAGCCTGTGGTGGCTGCAGCCCGGAGCCACCCCCCTCCCGCAGGCCCAGACGCATGCTCGGCGCCCCACTGCCCGTGCCCTCGAGCTGCAGAGGTGCAGATGTGGAAGCTCACTGGCCTAGCGCCAGGGGGGAGCAGCAGTGGGGCCCGGGCCCGTGACCCCACTGCCAGTGCCATCCTCTCATCCACAGCCTGCCCGGGCAGGGGGCGGGATGCGGGGCGGGGGCTCAGGGTACTGAGAGCAGAGACCCTGCCCCAACACGATGCCCACGCTCAAGGGCACCATGGACAGCTCTCCGTGCAGAGAGCTCACTGCCCACCGCCAGGCTCCAGCTCCCACCCTTGGCCACGCTGCGGTCCTGACCCCACCCCATCTGCAGGGGCACTGGGGCCTGAGCCAGAACCCTGGGTGAAAAGGGGTGTCCTGGAAGCAGAGAGAGGAGGGCCGGCAACGAGTGGAAGGGAGTGAGGGCAACAGCGCCCTGGCCCCTGACAGCAAGTCTCAGGCCCAGCAAGTCCCGGTCAGCAATGGCCAGCACCAGGTCACCTCCGCGCTTTCTCAGGTTGGAAGCGCACCCGTGCAGAGGCCCAGGCTGCGGCCCAAAGCCAGGCAGGACCGCCCGGAAGGGCCCCAGCCCATTGCTGGAAACCCCATTTCTGGGCCCAAACAGGGCCGACCTGGCTCAAGCAAGCACACTCTACGTGGAGGAGGTGTGGGCAGGGTACCTGGGTCCCCTGAACGGCTGTGGTGGGACGGGGTGCCCTCCATCTGATGCCAGGGCCTGCACTCTCACTGCTGCCGCCTCTGCTCTCTGAAGGCCTGAAATCCTGCAGCCACAGCCCCTCCCTGGCACCCTGAAGAACGTGCATCTGTGCAACAGGTGTGCACTAGCATGTGCGTGGCCTGCTGGGGACACCGAGCCCCTGGAGGAGGCAGGACCCGGCTTCATGGAGCAGGTATCCCAGGGCGCTTCCCCAGGCCACCACGCGCCTGCCTCCAGCCTGGACCCGGAGAGCTGCTCCCTACCCACAGGGCCAAGCTCCCGGAGCAGCAGGGCCCAGACTTCTAGACTCCACTTCTGGAAAAGTCTCGTGTGTGTGTGTGTGTGTGTGTGTGTGTGTGTGTGTGATCAGCAGCAGGACTATTTCCTCCCCAATAATATTAAGAAACAACTAGTATTACCATCATTTAATCAAAGAAACATTTAAACAAAAGTAGACAGATATAATCTCAGAATAAAGGGTGTTCTTTTATATTGAACTAGAGGCCCAGTACATGAATTCGTGCACAGGTGGGGTCCGGCCGGCCCACCCCATAGGGCCATTGGGCTGGGCCAGCGTGGGGGGGGGAGGGGAAGGGTAGAAGCTGCAGGCAGTTGGCAGGCTGGCCCCGCCCCGTGGTCGAACTCCTGGTAGAGGGGACAATTTGCATATTAGTCTTTTATTATATAGGATAAACTGGTTGCAGCTTTTATACTTGGGAAACACACACACACCACATGGCCTCATTTCCATGCAGGAATACCTGTCCTAGATTTGCATCAGGAAACCCCAGAGCCTACAACACATCCTAAAAGGGGAAAGGTCACATCCCAACATGTAAGCCTAGATGCTGGGTGAGGATTCAGGGGGAGACTGGGGCCCCAAATCTCACTTAATAGGAAAGAGAGAGAAGGTCTTGGGGACCAAGATCTGTTAAATGGCCCCCCTAACAGATAGTCTTCCTGGTCAAGAGGGCCTCACTCTTCTAATTTACATGTCCCCAGGCAACCTGGACAGCTGACCAAGAGAGCCCACGGGCAAGTCACACCACTGTTCTGAGCCTCAGTTTCTCCATCTGCTGAATGGGAATCTTAACGACCTCACTAGGCTGCAGGAAGGATGAGAATTTTCACCAAGCACCTGGCGTAGCAGCTACACAATAAACCACGGCTCTGACTATTAAGTTAACATTTAACAAAGGGCACCCCGGGGGCAGGAAGAGCCTGCCTTTCTCTTCAGGACTCAGCCTTGGCATGGAGCCAGCTCCCCTGCCCAGTCAGAACCACGTGGCCTCTTCGGGAGATGGCACCTTTGGGGACCACGGGCCTGCCCTTTGCTGGGATCCATGGGATCTGTACAACACTTACCAGTACTCTGCGGCACACCACCTGTTTCAGACAAGGCAACTGAGGCTCAGAGAGGTCGGCGTGACTTTCCCTGGGTGCAAACTGGCGGGAGGGATCCAGGCCCAGAGCTCCAGAGCCAAGTGGTTCTGCCCACCTGCGGTGCTGCCTGATGCGGCTCCTACACCCTGGGCGAGAGCCTGCCCTCCAGGCTGCCAGGCCTGCCCTGTCCCTTTCCCTTGCACGTTTAACCCTAAAGGTAGACTTGCCCAAGAGGCAGCTTGGGAAAAACACAGTCTGACCAGGTGACACCCAACAGGAAGCCTTCCTCCCCAGGCCCTCAACCTGGACACCAGCAGCTCCACACCCTCTCCTCCCCAATCTCTGCTGTGTGAGGACCCACGTGCACACCCACGCCGAGTCCTCGGCACCGCCCGGGCCCCTCAGCAAAGGCTGAGCTGAGCCGATTCGTGAGGAAAGCAGCCCCTCCCTCCCTCACTGCCTCTCCAGCCAGAACATCAGCTCCTGGGGTAAAGGCTTGGTTTTGCTTGGCCTGTACCCCACCCTGAAACAGTGCCCTCCACCCAGGGTTTCATGGAGAAATGAACGGATAAGCAGCAGTGCCCCAAGTGGAGGGGGACGTGGCCCAGGCCCACGGTTTATGTGCAGCCAAGTCAAGATCACCCAGGACAGCTGGATTCCCTCCCTGCTGCGGGCTGCCCCTCCACATGCACACACACACACACACACACACACACACACACGCACGCACGCACGTGCACACACACACACACAATACTGGGACGAGGGCAACATTTGAGCCCTGGTCGGCCAAGGGCTCAGCAGGGATCAGCTGTCCACTGAGGCCTGTAACGGATCCACCGATCACCGCAGAGGGCCTGGCACAGCCTGTGAGGAGGGACGGCGCCAGGGGCTCCGTGCACTGCTCGGCCCCCGAGCTGGCACTGAGTGAGCACTAGCTGCGTCTGGGCACCCTTCAAGGCTTTACTCCACGACCCGTGAAGAGGAGCCATCATTACCCCATCCGCTACACCAAGCATGTCAAACTCACGGCCCAGCCAATGTAACGGTATGTAAGAACCGTTTTAATAAAAATTTCAAAACTTAATATTTACAATATCCTGTTACACATAATTATTAATAACAAACTACAACATTCGCTAATGACTGATTACCATAATCGTGTTGCATTCCTTTCCCTTACCTGCCTTACACTCAGGCGCACCATTTCTCCCCACTAATACCAGCAGCGAATATTTCGGCAGCCGATGGCCACGTCATTAGTCTTGGACTGACTTGTTTGGTGTGCGCAACAGGAAATATTTCGCTTTCGGAGAACAAGAAAAATGGGTTTATTTGCATTACGCTTATTAATTTGTGCAGTTATTCAGTGTCTGGTAAGTTAATGTTCAAGAAAAAATATTAATTTTTATTAAAAGGTTCTATTATTTTATGTTAACGATTACTCATTTATTTCAGCCATTTGTATTCAGCTTATCTCTATTGAAATAAATCTACGTTTCTATGAAAATTGAAGCTTCTGTTTTTGCAGCCACATACACTTAAATCTGTTTATTTGGCCCGCATTAGCCTTTGAGTTTGACAAGCTTGTTCTACACAAAGACACTGGGCTCGGGGGGGGGGGGGGGGGGGGGGGACTGGCCCAAGGCCCGCCTGCCTGCCAAGCCCACACAGGCGCTCTCTTCTCCTTTGGGAGATAGAGGCCTAACCAAGAGGAGGACAGGAATGCCAGAACCTCCTGGAGGAAGAACCATGGAGGCCAGTCTCAGGTGAAGGAGGAGGGAGGGGCAGAGCATCCTCTCCCGTTGCCCAGCGTAGACAACTTCGTGCGGTGCGGGGCCGGCCGGGCCAGGGTCCAGAGAGGGAGGTGAGAAGGGGCCTTGAGGGTTAAAATGCAGGAGTGGACGCCTCGTCTTCTCCGGAACCCACAGAGTACAAGATACCCCTGAATTCAAGCTCCGAGGAAAGGCACAGACCAGGACAAAGCCGGCCCCAATCTGCTGCCCCCCCCCCCCCCCGCCCCACTCTGGACTCACCACACACTCCCCTTCTCTTCAGGTGCACGGCAGCACTGCAGTCCTCACACCCACCCTCACCGGGTCCATTCCTGTCCCTCCTAGGACAGCCTCTCCACATCCCACGCGCCCAATGCACTCACCTCCCTGCACGCCCAGGCAAAGCAGCCTCTCCCCACTGAGCCCCGCATGAACCAGCAGACTCTACTCCATGGAGACTCAGCCCAGCCAGGCCCACTGGGCCTCATTCCCCGGCCAATGTCCACCAAGCCCCATAGCCACTCCAGCGGAGAGGCTGTCAGGAGCCTCTGTGTGCAGATGATGAACCGTGTCCACCAATAGCTTGAGCTCAGGGAGGAACTGCTCTGATCTGAGACCGAGAGGCGCAGGAAAGCTGGTACAAGCTCAGCGAGAGCTTGGGACATTCTAGAGAGAGAGCACGAGCGAGGAAGAGGGGAGGGAGCGGTGGAGGTAGCTGATGAGCGGAAGGAGCAGGAAGAGTCCTCAGACATTCGAGAACAGAGATGGATGCCAAGGGGAAAGGGAGATGGAGAATACGGGCGAAGAGGAATGTGTTTGGATGGGGCCTGGGAAGGGGGTCGGGGGAAGACCTGGGGCGTCAGAGGCCCTCCCAGAGACCTGGGTGGGCTTCCTGCTCCCAGCGCCTGCTCTTGGGTGTATTGAGGCTGCTGTGAGGACAAGGACTGGTTGTGAAGGCCTGATTCCTCCTGAGGAGGCCAAAATGGATGCTGCAGGATGAGCCCTGAGCACCAGATGAGCTGGTGCCCGCCTGGCCGAGTGTCAGGGCTATAAATAGCCACCGTTGCACCTTCCCTCTCGTGAGCACCTGCTCCCGCAGGCCCGGCTTTCTGTCCACGGGCTGCCCCGCTCCACCAGGCCTCCCACCAGACACAGGGCATGCTCACCCCTGCAGGGCCCTCTTCCCCTCCCCTGCCCCCCGTGCAAGGCCAGCCTCCCGCAGGCCCTAGGAGGACTCCTGAGCATGGACCTCAGAGAGGAGCAGGCCAGATTCCACCCCTGCCCCAGCTGTCCCTTCTCCCTAACCGACCCCTCCCCCAAGGGGCCAAGCTCCACAACCTCTAATCCTGTCATCTGACCCAGCTCCACCCGAAATTAGCTCTGTCCAGCCACCCTACTGAAGCCCAAAAATGGGCACTGTCCTTTAGAGAGGGTCCAAGAAGCCAAGCACAAAGGGAAGATGACCTCATGGTGCCCTGGGCCTGAGCTCTGGGGCAGCGGGGGCTGGGGGTGAGCAGCAGCGGCACCATGCTGGCAGGCCTGGCAACCCTTTCCATGCTTCCTCCTGCTCTCCCGGCACCAGGCCCGGAGGCCACAGGACCTTACAGCCACACATCTGCGCCAACAGAGCCACACACCCTGCTCCCCACCGCTCCTGGCTCAGCCCAGGCGCAGGCTCAGGCACAGGACACACGGCCAGTTGGGACAGCCCAGCCCACCCACAGGCCAGCGCAAGGCTCCCCAGCCAGCCGCCAAACGTCCTTGATTGTCCATAAACAGCCACGCAGCACCGGCAGGGACCCGCGAAGGCCCCGTCCCCCGTTCCTCGTCCCTCAGGAGGCAGAGTGGAGGCAGGCTGGCCGAGGGGTTGGCCAGGCCAGGACCCTGGAGAGACACAGGTACCAGGGGCAAGCTCCTCTGACCACACTGTGGCCCTCTGAGCGTGGCGGACTGAGAACGGCCTGGCCCTGCTCAGGAAGTGCCCTCCTGCGGCACCTGCACAGCTGGAATCACCACTTACTCGGTGATTTGGCAGAGGCAGGTGGGCAGGGTGGGGTACCTGTGAGACCACCGGCAACATGAGTTAGAGGCGGTGCCGTCGCCACCAGAAGGTGCTGGGAGGCCGCAGGTCCTGGCACTCAGGCTGTGACAGACTCGGAGCAGGAGGGAGAGGCTCCGTGGGCTGAGCCATCAGGTTTCGGGGGGAGGGGTACCCAGGGGCTCCAACAAGGGCGCGGACAGAAGGAAGGCTGCTTTCTGAGACACAGGGGAAGTCTGCTGTGCCCCTGGGGCTTCTGATGGGACCCTAACCATTGCCCAGCAGCAGCACGAAGCTGCTCCAGTCCCATGCAGCCCGCTGGGGTGGGCCAGCCCTGGTGCAAGGCCAGCATCCACAGCTGACCAGCTGTCGGCCAACTGCCTATGGCCACAAAACGGGCAGCGCCGTGGGGTCAGTGATGACATTGGCACTTGCATGGAGGGACAGTCCGGGCCTACTGCCCCTGAATGCCGGAAAGATGCCGCTGCTGCAGTGATGAGGCAGCCAAGGCAAAGGGGACACAGCAGGAGGGCGAGGGCCGCAGGAGGGGCGGGAACTGGTCTCAGCCAACTGTGGGCTTCTCTTTCATCTCTCTGGCCCCTTGGGAGCAGGGAGCAGGCTTAGGCCAGAGCTGCCGGCTCCAGGCACCGGGCTCCAGGCACCGGCTGGATTCCCGAGGCGCCGAGGAGAGGAGCCGCCCTCCCCCACCTGGGGACTGAAGCCACCCCAGCACCCGCCGGCTATCTATAGGGCTCTAATCCGTCCTCCGGGCCCTGCAGGCCGGGGGCGGTGAGGGAGGGGGTGGAACAGCTGGGGCCGCCAGATCTGCAGTGAGGGCCCTGCCTCCACCACCGCCGCCCACCTCCTCAGCCCTGGGCCAGGAGGAGGCACAGGGCTCAGGGAGGCGCGGGGAGCTCTCACGCAGGCACCCCTCCATCACCGTCACGTGGCTTACTCCTTAGGGAGCCCTCAGGCCCCAGCTGCAAAAGTCATTCTTTATAAACAGCCCGAGCCTAGCGAGGGAAGGCCGGCGTCCGCACAACGGGAGGCAGAGCCCCGGTGGGCCCGGCGGGAGCACAGAATCCGCGGCTCACATTTCAGAGTCCGAGCGGGCGGGAGGCGGCGTGGGCGGCGGGCGGACGGGCGCTGAGCCGAGGCCGAGCGAGCGGACCCCGCCGGCCCGCGTGTCCTGACCCCCCGCGCCCGCCGCGCGCCCGGCCCCAGGGCCCCGGGGAGCCCCGCGCCCTCCTCCGGCGGCTCCCCTCCCGGCTGCGGCCCCGAAAGCCGGCCGCCACCCCTCCCCCGCGCCGGAAACGCGGAGCCCCCGGGGGCTGCGCAGCCCTCCGTTCCCCGGAACTTCCAGGCCGCAGGCGCCCTCGGGAAAGGAAGCCCCGTCCCCGGCACGGCGGGCACCGGGCAGAGGCGGGCGGGCACCGGGCACAGGCGGGCGGGCACCGGGCACAGGCGGGCGGGCGCGCGGGCGGGAGAAGGGCGGCCTCGGGAGACCCCGGCGCCGCCGCGGGACCGGGGCAGCCCCTCCCCCGCGCCGCCGGCCCGGAGGACCCGCGGGGCCGGCCGCCTGGGGCCCACCCCCTCCCACTTTCGCGGCCCTCGGCCTCCGGGGGGGGGGGGGGTACCTGGCCCTCGCCACCGCAGGGCGGTCAGCGTGCGGAGACACCCAGGGCCCGGGAGGGGGTGCAGCGCCCCTCAGTCCCCGCGGGGTCCAGGGGGCGGATGCCGCGGGCCCCAGAGGGAGCCCAGAGTCGGGGAAGCGCGGCGCGCGGACCCCGAAGGCCTCGGCAGCGGGCGCCCGGGGGTGACGGCGCCGACCCCGGGGACGGAGGCAGGTGGCGGGCACCGCTCGCTCACCTTCTCCTGCGCCCGGGTGAGCTTCTTCTGCATGTTGCTGGCGAACTTCCCCGCCGTCACCCCCTTGCTGCCCATCTCCGCCATCGCGCCTCGGGCCTCGCCCGCCGTCGGGCGCCGAGCTCCCCGCGCCGGCCGCCGGCTCCGGTCCGGCTCCCGCCGCGCACTGGAGAGCGGAGACCGCAGCGGAGGCGGGGCGTGCGCCCGGGAGCCGGCGAGCGCGACGCGGACCGAGGGAGGGACGAGGGAGGGGCGGGAGGCCGGGCCTGGGCGGTCAGCCTCCCAGCCCGCCGGCCCGCGGACGCTGCCTTTTAAAGGGCCTCTCCTCCGGCGCGGGAGCCTCGGCCGGTTTGGGGGAGCGGCGCGCACGGGGGCTGGGCTTCCGCCGGCCGGACGCCCGGGACCGGGACTAACGCGGCAGCCGTGGGTCCCGCGCCGCCGCGGGCCCGGTTCCCCTCCCAGGACCACCTCCCGCGGCCCCGAGGGGAGGCCAGGTGACTCCCGGCGCCTTCACGAAGCGGATGCGGGGTGGCGATTGGTACGCGCTCCTGGAATCCGGGAGCCCGGCCTCCGCCCGGCCTCCGCCCGCTCCACACCAGCCTCCTCGGGGCCTGCACACTCACCGGTGTCCACCTGGGTGCTCTGGAGGCCTCCGGAGTGTTGGCATTTCTGTCCCGGGCACCTAACCCCGTGCCAGCCAGGCGCCCAGTCTTCCGGTTTGCGGAGAGTTATTTTACAGAAACAGCCCAACATTCCTGAGCGCGCTGGGCGTGCCCTCCGCCAGGTGCCTCCTGCTCAGCGTTGCTGCATTCAGTCTCCATAACAGCCCTAGGTGTGGGTGCTGCTACTAAAATGCATTTAACAAAATAATACAGTTACTATTTTATCAATTATTCTATTAATAATGATAGAATTATTATTCCCATCTTACAACTGAGGCAGAGTTCGGGCTTTCAGGCTTTTGCCACTATACCCTGGGGGTCTCCTCCTGCTCGCAGGGAGAGAAAGGGTTAATGACCACTATTTAAAGAGAAGATAAGGTCACTGCTAACCAACTTTGCCAACAGACCACTGACACATATTCAACATGAATACATACAGGCTGGGGCAAAAGTAGGGCTACAGTTGTTCATATGGAAAATAATACAGTAATCTATATGTATATATAAAAGCCTAGAACCAAGACCAAAGGACCAGTCGCTACGACGTGCACTGACCACCAGGGGGCAGACGCTCAATGCAGGAGCTGCCCTTGGTAGTCGGTGCACTCCCACAGCCAACCTCCCCCAGCCGGCCCCAATCGGCCCCCATGGCCAGCCAGGCAGACGGATCCCACCTGTGCATGAATCTGTGCACTGGGCCTCTAGTTAATAAATAATACAAGAATAAACTGTTTCACTTACAACTAGGAACCTACTTTTGCCCCACCCTGTATGTATTCCACCCAAACCCCTCTCCCAAATCATATCAGGTCTTTTAAAGAGACCACATCGCTTCTCGGGAAGGTTTCTCAGGGACTGTGGGCTGAGTTGAGTGGAGAGAGGTGCCTTGGAGGCCCTGCTGAGAATGAGAGGCCTGGACATGGCCAGTGCCTGGACAGGAGCCACGGCAGGGGTCCCTGGGAGCAGCAAGAGCACATAAGCCACACCCCGTATACAAGTGGAGAAACAGCCCCAAAATTTAGAGGTTCGGCCTGGATTCCCCAGCCGGTTCTCTCTTCCCTCTGCCTGGAAGGCCCCCTGCACTCTGGGTCCTCCTGGGTCCTCCCATTGATGCTCAGCACCATGAAGTGAGAATCTTTTTTTTCAATATAATTTTATTGATTTTAGACAGGAAGGGAGAAGGAGAGAGAGACAGAAACATCGATGAGAGAGAATCATTGATTGGCTGCCTTCTGCACACTCCACACTGGGGATCCAGGCCACAACCCGAGCATGTGCCCTGACCAGGAATTGAACCATGACCAGCTGGATCACAGGTCAACGCTTAACCACTGAGCTGTGCAGGCCAGACTTTTAAAAAATCGTTATTGTTGAAAGTATTACATACGTCCCTTTTTATCCCATTGACCCCTTCTAGCCGGCTCCCGCCCCTGCCCCAGGCCTTCACCACACTATTGTCTGTGTCCATGGGTTACACATATACGCATACAAGTCCTTTGGTTGATCACTCCCCACCTACTACCCTCCCCTGCCTTCCCTCTGAGATTCTGCAGTCTGTTCCATGCTTCTATGTCTCTGACTCTGTTTTGTTCCTCAGATTATTTTGTTCATTAGATTCCACATATGAGTGAAATCATGTGATACTTGTCTTTCTCTGACTGGTTTATTCTGCTTAGCATGATACTCTCCAGGTCCCTCCATGCTGTCTCAAAGAGTAAGAGATCCTTCTTTTTTACTGTTGCATAGTATTCCATGGTGTAAATGTACCACAGCTTTATTTATCCACTCGTCTACTGATGAGCACTAGGGCTGTTTCCAGATCTTAGCTACAGTAAATTGTGCTGCTATGGAGATAGGAATGTGTGCATACATTCTTTCTGATTGGTGTTTCGATTTTCTTAGGTTATATTCCCAGAAGTGGGATCACTGGTCACATAGCAGTTCCATATTTATTTTTTTTTAGGAAACTCCATACTGTTTTCTAAGTGGCTGCACCAGTCTGCATTCCCACCAGCAGTGTACTGAGGTTCCCTTACTCCACATCCTCCCCAGCACTTGTCCTTTGCTGATTTCTTGATGGTAGCCATTCTGACAGGTGTGAAGTGATATCTCATAGTCATTTTAATTTGCATCTCTCTGATGATTGGTGACTTTGAGCATTTTTTCATGTCTCCTGGCCATTTGTATGTCCTATTTGAAGAAGAGTCCATTTAGGTCCTTTGCCCAATTTTTAATTAGAATGTTTGTCTTCCTTTTGTTAAGTTGTATGAATTCCTTATATATTTTCATCTATCAGATGTATCATTGCCAAATATGTTCTCCCATACAGTGGGGTTCCTTTTCGTTTTGTTGATGGTTTCTTTTGCTGTGAAGAGCTTACTTTAATGTAGTCCCATTTGTTTATTTTTTCCTTAGTCTCCCTTGCCATAGGAGATGTGTCCATAAACATATCACTAAGAGAGATGTCTGATATTTTGCTGCCTATGTTTTCTTCTAGGATTTTTATGGTTTCATGACTTACATTTAAGTCTGTTATCCATTTTGAGTTTATTCTTATATATGGTGTAAGTTGGTGGGCTAGTTTCTTTCTTTCTTTTTTTTTTTTTTTTTTTTTTTTTTTTTTTTTGCATGTAGCTGTCCAATTTTCCCAACACCATTTATTGAAGAGACTGTCTTGACTCCATTGTACGTTATTGCCTCCTTTGTCCAATATTAATTGAGTGTAATGGCTTGGGTCGATTTCTGGGCTCTCTGTTCTGTTCCATTGGTCTATATGCCTGTTCTTGTGCCAGTAGCAGGCTGTTTTCATTACAGTGGCTTTGTAGTATAACTTGATAGCTGGTATTGTGATTCCTCCAACTTTGTTTTTCTTTCTCAAGATTGCTGCAGATATTCGGGGTCTTTTTTGGTTCCATATAAATTTTTGAAGTATTTGTTCTAAATCTGTGAAATATGCTGTTGGTATTTTAATAGGGATTGCATTGGGAAGGATGGGCATTTTAATGATGTTAATTCTACCAATCTATGAACATGGAATATTCTTTCACTTGTTTATATTGTCCTCTATTTCTTTTTTGTTTTTTTCCCAATGCCCTATAGTTTTCTGAGTACAAGTCTTCTACCACCTTGGTTAAGTTTATTCCTAAGTATCTTAATTTTTTTTTTGCAATGGTAAATGGGGTTGTTTTTTTCATTTCTCTTTCTGAGAATTAATTATTGGTATATAAAAATGACACCAATTTTGGGGTATTGATTTTGCATCTTGCTACATTGCCAAATTCATTTATTAAATCTGGTAGTTTTTTCATGGAGTCTTTAGGGTTTTCTATGTACAATATCATGTCATCTGTGAATAATGATAGTTTTACTTCCTCTTTTCCAATTTGGATGCCTTGCTGTGGCTAGGACTTCCAGTACTATGTTGAGTAAGAGTGGTAAAAGTAGGCATCACTATCTTGTTCCTCTTCTTAGGGGAAATGGTTTTAGTTTTTGTCCTTTGAGTATGATGTTTGCTGTAGGTTTGTCATATATGGCCTTTACCATGTTGAGATATGATCCCTCTATTCCCACTTTGCTGAGAGTTTTTGTTTTTAAAAAAATGCTGTTGGATTTTGTCAAATGCTTTTTCTGCTTCTATTGGTATGATCCTGTAATTTTTGTCATTCAATTTGTTTACGTGATGTGTCACATTTACTCATTTGTGACTATTGTACCAGCCTTGCATCCCTGGAATAAATCCCATTTGGTCATGGTGTATGACCTTTTTTGATATATTGCTGGATCTGATTTGCTAATATTTTGTTGAGGATTTTAGCATCTACGTTCATCAGACATATTGGCCTGTAATTCTCTTTCTTTGTAGTGTCTTTATCTGGTTTTGGAATTAGGGTAATGCTGGCCTCATGAAAAGAGTTTGGAAGTGTCCTTCCTCTTGGATTTTCTGAAACAGTTTGAGGAGTGTAGGTGTCAGTTCTTCTTTGAATGTTGGTAAAACTCCCCTGTGAAGCCGTCTGGACCAGGGCTTTTGTTTCCTGGGAGTTTTCTTTTTATTACTGCTTCAATTTCATCAACTGTTATTAGTCTATTCAGGTTTTCTGATTCTCCCTGATTCAGTTTTGGGAGATTGTATTTTTCTAGGAATTGGTCCATTTAATCCACATTGTTCAGCTTGTCATATAGTTGTTCATAGTATTTTCTTACAATCCTTTGTATTTCTGTGATGAAAGTTGTTATTTCACCGCTTTCATTTCTGATTTTAATTACTTGCATCCTCTCTCTTTGTTTCTTGATGAGTGTGGCTAAAGATTCATCAATTTTGTTATATCTTTTCAAAGAAGCAGCTCTTGGTTTCATATATTTTTGTATTGTATTTTTAGTCTCTATGTCATTTATTTCTGCTCTAATCTTTATTATTTCCTTTGTTCTACTTACTCTGGGCTTTTCTTGTTGTTCTCTTTCCAATTCTATGAGTTGTAGGGTTAAATAGTTTATTATAAATTTTTCTTGGTTTTTGAGGTAGGCCTGTAATGCTATGAACTTCCCTCTCAGTACTACTTCTGCTGTGTCCCAAAGATTTTGGGTTGCTGTGTGTTCATTTTCATTTGTTTCCAGGAAGATTTTGATTTCTTTCTTGATCTCATTGGTAACCCATTTATCTACACTAATAAAAGAGAAAGATGCAAATTGACCATACCTTCATGACGCCCACCAGCCAATCAGGAGTGAGTATGCAAATTAACCCAACAAAGATGGCGGGTTAATTTGCATACACGGGCACCCAGTGGCCGGGGGCAGGACGCAGGCGTTTCGTACCGCCCCAGCTGCTCTGGGCCTCTGGGCAGCATGGGAAGGTGAAAAGGCGGCTCCAGGTGGAGCGAAGGCTGTGCCAGGAGCCAGGGTAAGGAAAGCCCATTCTGCATGAATCTTCATGCATCAGGTGTCTAGTTGTTTAATAACATGCTATTTAGCCTCAATGTGTTTGAATATTTTTGGTTGTTTTTATTGTAGTTGATTTCTAATTTTATTCAATTGTGATCTGAGAAGATGCTTGATATAATTTCAATCTTCTTGAACTTGTGGAGACTTGTTTTATGTCCTAAAATGTGGTGTATCTATGTGAATGACCCTTGTGCACTTGAGAAGAATGTATATTCTGCAGCTTTGAGGTGAAATGGTCCTTAAATGTCAATTAAATTGATCTGATCCAGTGTGTCCTTTAGAGTCACTATTTCCGTGTTAATTTTTTTGTCTGGAAGATCTATCCCGTGAAGTCAGCAGGGTGATAAAGTTCCCTACTATGACTGGTTTGCTGTCGATATCTCCCTTAAGCCCTCTACAGTTTTTTTATATATGTAGGTGCTCCTATATTGGGTTCATATAACCAGGGTTATATATCCTCTTGTTGGATTGACCCCTTTAGTATTATGTATTGACGTTTGTTGTCTCTTGTGATGGTCTTCATTTTAAAGTCTATTTTGTTGGATGTGAGTATTGCTACTCCAGCTTTTTTTTCATTTCCATTTGCATGGAAAGTTGTTTTCCATCCTTTCACTATCATCCTGTGTGAGTTCTGAGGTGGGTCTCTTGTAGACAGCATATAATTGGGCCATGTTTTTGTATCCATTCAGCTACCCTATGTGTTTTGATTGGAGCATTTAATCCATTTACATTTAAGGTTATTATTGATAGGTACTTGTTTATTGCCATTTTAATTCTGTATGGCTAGGTTTCTCTCTTCTTCTCATTACAGCTGTCCATTTAGTATTTCTTATAGTGCTGGTTTGGTGGTGATAAACCCCTTTAGCCTTTTTTCTGTCTGGGAAGCTCTTTATTTCACCATCTATTTTGAAAGCCTTGCTGAATATAGTAATCTTGGTTTCAGATCTTTGCTTTTCATTACCTTTAGTACTTCATGCCATTCTCTTCTGGCCTATAGAGTTTCTGATGAGAAATCATCTATCAGCATTATGGGAGCTTCTATGTAGGTAACAAATTGCTTTTCTTTTGCTGCCTTTAAGATTCTCTCTTTGTCTTTAATTTTTGACATTTTAATTATGATGTGTCTGGGTGTGGGCCTGTTTGGGTTCTTCTTGCTTGGGGTTCTCTGTGCCTCCTAAACTTGTGTGACTTTTTCCTTATCAGGATAAGGAAGTTTTCTCCCATTATTTCTTCAATCACATTCTCTATCCTTTTCTCCCTTTTTGCCTCTTCTGGCACACCTACTATTCTAATACTGTTATGTTTCATGTTGTTCCACAGCTCCCTAAAGCTGTCCTCCTATTTTTTAATTGTTTTTTTTTTTTTTTTTTTTTGGTTCTCTCTCTGATTAAGTGACTTTTCAATCCTGTCTTCTAATTCACTGATTTGATCCTCAGCTTCCCCTAATCTACTGTGTATTCCTTCCAATGTGTTCTTTATTTAGGCTATGTCATTTTTTATTTCTGTTTTCATAGTTACTATATCTTTTCTCAGGCTGTTGAGCATCTTTGTCATCATTACTCTGAACTTTATATCAGATAAATTTCTTATCTCCATTTCATTTATCTTTTCTTCTAAAGAACTCTCATGTTCTTTCATTTATGGGTTGTTTTTTTGTCTCCTCATTTTGGCTATCTATTTGGATTTGTGACTCTGTATTAGGTAGATCTGCTATGCCTCCCAATCTCTAGTGCAGGACAGTGTCAAACACTGTTTCTGGCTAATTAGATCAGGAAGAGACTCAAATCCTCCAGAGACCACCTCTGCCTATAGACTGATGGGATTCCCTCTTGAATTGCCTTCAGGCAATTGTCCACAGAGTTTTTTCTACAGGGTGGGGCAATTGCTTCTACCTGGAGGCTAATTGTTATTCTCAATCTCTTAATGGTCCTCAGAAATTCCCCATGGTGGGAGAAGGTGTTTTCCAATAGGGTGGGTCAACTGTCTTTCCCCAGGCAAAGCTGCCTGTATAACAAATGTCTGAATGAGAAAGATGACCTCCGCAGTGTGATGAAATGGCTCAGCACAGGAAACTGAAGTGTCTGCTTTTTGAGCTCTAACCCCAGAGTCCCATATCTTGGCTTCTGTTCACACAGCTCCAGTTCACTCTGCCCTCCCTCTGCTGGAGCACAAGGTGGGTGGATCCACAGGGAATTTTGTGCATTGGCCCTTTAAGAGGGTGCCTGCATTACCAACCATCTCTCCCATGTGGACAACAACCCTGCTTCTTTTCACAGCCACATGGTATGTGGGTACCCTTCTCAGTTCTGGTGCTCTCCTCTGGGGGGCCCAGCTTGGGGATTAGACCCCAGAGTTCTCAGTGGCAACCCCCCACAGCTGAGATATCTCTCCAATACTTCAGCTGCTGTCTGTGGGAGCCCAGCCTGCTTTTTGGCACCTCTGCCATTCCTACCAGTCTCTATGGGGTCTCCACTTTCTGTCCTCAGTTTTCAGGATTCTCTCCAGTGAGTCTTCTGTTGATTATTCAGGAAGTTTTTCTGTATTTTAGTTGTAATTCCAGTTTGGTCCTGGGAGCATGTCTGTGCAGCATCCACTTACTCTGCCGCCTTTTAATCTCTAGCAAAGTCATTTTTTAAATTACGTTACTTAAAACCAGAGGCAGATACTCTCACACACTCTCTAAGAGTGTGGCTGACAGGGAATTCCTAGAAAGCAATCTTGCAATATGTATTAAGAATCATCAAAAAAAGAATTATCAAAATATCCATATTCTTCAGCTGTAGAATCTCAAGTCTAAGAAATAATTCAAAATTTTTACAAAGCTTTAATAACACAGATGTTCATCGCATTTATTATAATTGTACAAAACTGAAAACATGCAAGTATGAGCCATTATTATCACTGTTGTCATTCATGTTTGCTCACTCCCTCAGTCTGCAAACATTTCTGAGCACCTGCAAACATTTCCGAGCACCTACTAAGTACCAGCCCTGGGCTCACTGCAGAAACAGAAGCTTCAAAAAAAGGCCTTTTAGTGGTATATCTTGTGTGGGGAGGGGTTTGGGGTCTGGGAGGGAGCGAGGCTCTTTGAAGGAGTGATATTGAAGACCTGAAATCAGCACTGACAGAGGAACAAGTGGGGAGCCTGGTGCCTAGTGGAGCCCTTAAATGTTGAGGCAGGAAGAAATGATCAGACAAGCAAATGTCCAGAGCATTATTGGCCTGTCTGTCCTTCTGCCCCTTCAGCACCCCAGCCTCTGAGCCCTGCATCTCGCCAACTCTCCACACCAGAGACCATGGCTCACCATTTAACCCACCCCCCAGACATGTGCAAAAGGCTATTACCACCTGTGAGTAACTAAACTACAGTATAGATATACAGGAAATGTTTATCAAAACAGTAATGCTCAAGAAGTTTTTTGTGATGGTGAAGTGCCTGTAATGTGTTGTTAGCATAATACAGGATATTAAATTATATACCTGTATACTGCCAACTGCTGTCCAAATGCGTTTGGTGTCTCTGGATAGAGCAATTCAGAGTGACATTTTTTTCTCTTCTTTTTTATTTTCCAAATTTTACACATGTATTGTTTTTGTAATCAAAAAGAAATGCTGCATGGCTGGTGTGGCTCAGTGGATTGAGCTTCCTCCCATGGACCAAGAGGTCCTGGGTTTGACTCCAAGTCAGGTTAAATGCCCAGGGTTTGGGGCTCAATCTCCAGTAGGAGGCATGCAGGAAGCAGCAAATCAATGATGTCTCTCATCATTAATGTTTCAATCTCTCCCTTCCTCTCTACCTAAAAAAAAAATAATAATCTATCCTATATAATAAATAGGTGATATGCAAATTGACCATCACTCCAACACACAAGATGGCCGCCCCCATGTGATCAAAGATGGCTGCCCCCATGTGGATACAAGATGGCTTCCACAAGATGGCCAGCAGGGGAGGAAAGTTGGGGGCAAACAGGCCTGCAGGGGAGGGCAGTTAGGGGTGACCAGGCTGGCAGAGGAGGGCACTTGGGGGCAACCAGGCCTACAGGGGAGGACAGTTAGGGGGGACCAGGCCTGCAGGGAGGGCAGTTGGGGGTGACCAGGCAAGCAGGGGAGGGCAGTTAGGGGTGACCGGGCCACCAGGGGAGCAGTTAGGCTTCGATCAGGCTGGCAGGGGAGTTGTTAGGGGGTGATCAGGCTGGCAGGCAAGTGAGCAGTTGGGAGCCAGCAGTCCTAGATTGTGAGAGGGATCCCAGATTGGAGTGGGTGCAGGCTGGGCGGAGGGACATGCCCCCCCATGCACGAATTTCATGCACCGGGCCTCTAGTATATATATAAAAGGCTAAGCGACCATCCAACCGACTGACCATCTGACCAGCTGGTAGGTATGACATGCACTGACCACCATGGGGCAGATGCTCAATGCAGGAGCTGCCAAGCGACAGCAACTTTGCAGAGTGCCCTCTCACACTCCAGGACTCCTCGGGGGATGTTGGATAGCTGGTTTCAGCCTGATCCCTGTAGGTCAGGCCAAGGGACACCACCTGCTGGAGGGATCCTGCTCACTCTGTAGACACCCTTCAAGTCGCAGCACCACCCCAGGTGCAGCTGGCTGGGGAGGGACCGCGGGAGGTTCGCTCCAGGGCATGTCTGGCCCATTTTGCCCAGTCCCTCCTGCCAGCCACCTTCTAATTAATTTACTTTCAATGTGCACAAATCCGTGCACCAGGTCACTAGTAAATCAATAAAAACTTATTTTTTAAAAAGAATATATATTTTTAAAAAGAAATGCTATTGAAAATACAAGTATTTTTATTCCTATGTGGGAACTGTGCCCTGAGACTCTAGTTGCGTAACCACAGTGTGACAGAATAGAAAGAGAAAGCACAGAGGAGTGTGTGCTATACTTGCATATCTCAACTGTGAAGTCCGGGGACGTGATTTTTCAAACCATGAAGAACTCAAACAAGCGAGGGCAGTCCTCCTTTCCCGGGGAAAGACAAGAGCACCACCCTATGTTTTTCTTCTGTTCTTCAAGGATGAGTAAGAGGCCTGAGCCAGCACTATGACTGTCTTTATCAGCCTATCTTACAGGGCAAGAATTTTTAGTTTATACTCTTGTGACTGTCAGAATAATCTTGTGTTCAACAGCAGCAGGACCTCTTGCCATCTTTTATGGCTGAACACTTGGCGAACATGAGTTCCCCAGGAGGCACATGGCTGGGGGCGGGGGGCCTGAGCGGACATCACTGGCACCTGGCCAGCTCCAGCTCCAGAACAGACCAGCTTCAAACCTTCGACCTGGGCCCTTGGGTGCCATGTCTTCAAGAGACAGGGAGGATCCAGGAGACTCTGCAGGCAGAGCCAGGAGAGGATTTGTCTTCCTAGAAGCATTGTTTCAGGGCAGCATATGTGTGATATGGTGTCTAAGAAGGGCCCCTGACTCAAATTATCCTCACTCTCTCACATGTAAAATGCCACCATGATATTGTGAGAGGGACAGAGCGACCTGGAGTCAAGTCAGCTCCTCCATTTACCATTTTTCCATGTTTGGCAACATTATTTAAATTGTTTCAGCCTCATCTGTAATATGGGGAGAGGGGTAAATTACACTCTTTAGGTTATCGTGGAAATAAAGAAGAATAAGGATAAAGCCCCTGGGATATTAGAAGTAACTCTGTAAATGGTGGCTATATAGTAGCTGGCAGATGCTATAAATTTGGTCTGCCCAGCTATATATCCTACTTTCGTTAAGAACTCCTTGTTTGATGTGGTTTGAGGCAGACTTTGCCCCTTGTACCATGATGTGCACGTACTGCAGGTGAGCCATTCACTGCAGCCCGAACAGCTGGCTCACAGACGAGTGCCTGACCCAAGCAGAGCCACTAAGAGCCTTCCCTGGATTTGTAGGAAGTGAGCCCGTGGGACACAGAAGTGCCTCTTTCAGCTTGAGTTGCTGAGATGGGAGGATGGGATTCTAGAGTGGTCAGCCAGCTTGCCCTCCATGGTAAAGATCCTGCCTAGAAAATTAAGTCAGCGGATTGGGAACACAGAGAGAAAAGGCAGAGAGACGGACAGAACAGTAATGAGAACTTGTTCCAGTCACACCTGAATCCTGCCCGGTCCCCACCTCCAACTGTCCAGCTATACAAACGAATAGATTTTTTTCAAATTGGCTAAAGCCAATTTGAGGTCACTTGCAATCTAAAGGGTAGAGACTAATAAAAATTATAATTAATTGTCCTTCTCAAAGACAACCCTAATGGAGGTTTAAGTTAGAGTACCTCCCGAGTGTCTCTACCTGGTCCATCTGAGTTAATATAGAATGCCCAAACTTGGACAGTTTTGAATGCATATGTAGCTGCACCTGGCCAGTAGGCATAAACTGAAACTATCCTGAGCAAATCGGGATGTCTGAGCACCTTGTTTGGGGGTAGGAGTTAAGAGTAAAGGTGGGAAAGGTGGCTAAGGTCATGCAGTTCACAGTCTGTGGTTAAGCTGGTGCTGACCATTGCACCTGTCCGTTCTCTAGGCCTGTCCAGCCATCCGTTATGGGATCCTTGCAGAGATGGGAGGGTAACACTCCAGAGGACCTTCTGAAAGGAGACATGCCTCAGGCTTTGCCTCCTGGCTTCCAAACCTACTGACCCAGATGTTTAGTTCCAGTCTCAATCCAGTTCAACCATGCTCTCCAGGAGTGGCCTGGCCAGCCACAGGGCTACCAAATAGCTCCAGGAGGACATTTCCAAGACTTCCAGCAAAAATCAGTACTTCGTTTTGCCACCAGCAAATGAAATTTTTTCCAAGAGCAAAAAAAAAAAAAAAAAAAAAATTTAGATGACATGTGTTCTTCCTGCATGTCTTTAAACTTGTGGTGATCTGTGTGGTCTGTGGTATGGCTGAAAGGTAGCAGACCAGAAGTCTCTGGCTCTGTTGGTATGAGTCATGTGACCTGGGCCCACCACTGCCTGCTCCTTTTAAAATGGAGCAGTAATCTCAGGCAAGGCTGTGGTTGGAGATTAAAGGTAGCATAGGCAGTCCCTGGCCAGGGTGTAGTAGCCTGAGTAAATGATAGTTATGACATCATTTTCTGAAGGTCAGGTACAGTGTCTCTTAGTTAATCTGAGTTGTGGCCTCTTTGCTGGTGAGACCTTTGCCAGCTTCACAAATAGGTAAATAGAGTTGCAGAAAAGCAAACTTTGCTCAGCATTCCTTCAATAAATCACTGCCGAGTTCCATTAAAAGTAAGGGTCCAGCTTCTGGAATTGCTTGCTGGAAATTTACTATAATTATATCTCTTTATAAAAAAAGGTTTACTAAACAAAGTGCAGTGACAAGATTTCACATGTATATTTTAAGCATTTCTAAAGTTTCATTTATTTATAAACAAATTAACCAGCAATGGGAATTCTAAGGGAGTGGCTGGGTCCTTGAAACTGGGCTTCATTGGCACCCATTATGAGAGCCATGCCATAAGACTTACACATGCTGGCCTCCTGAGATGCATCTTATACAATCCTTAGAATGAAGTTTTAACTATAGCAATATTCCCAGAGAGAAATATCAATGTGAGAGAAACACATCGATTGGTTGCCTCCTGCACATGCCCTGACCAGGGCCCAGGCCAGGGAGGAGTCTGCAACCAACATATGTGCCCTTGACTGGAATCGAATCTAGAACCCTTTGGTCCACAGGCTGATACTCTATCCACTGAGCCAAACCAGCTAGGGCTGCCCTTATTCAGGTTGCTGCAAAAAAGATTGCCATCAACATAATTTAAAAGTAACCAGGGATTTAAAATAGCTGCGGAGTAAGTAGATGCTACACAGACATGCTCTCAGGACTAAACTGGAATTACAACTAAAATACAGAAAAACTTTCTGAATAATCAACAGAAGACTCACTAGAGAGAACCCTGATAACTGAGGACAGAAAGTGGAGACTGCATAGAGACTGGAGGGGCAGAGGCCCATTAAGAGACTGAGAATAATAATTAGCCTCCAGGCAGAAGCAATTGCCCCACCCTGTAGAAAAAAACTCTCACCACACCTGTGGGCGATTGCCTGAGGGCAATTCAAGATGCAATCCTATCAGTTTGTAGGCAGAGGCAGTCTCTGGAGGATTTGAGTCTTTGCCTGATCTAATTAGTCAGAAACAGTGTTTGACACTGTCCTGCACTAGATTGACAGACATAGCAGATCCACCTAATACAGAGTCACAAACCCAAACAGGCAGTCAAAATGAGGAGACAAACAAACAACCTCCAAATGAAAGAACTAGAGAATTCTCCAGAAAAAGAGATAAATGAAATGGAGATAAGAAATTTATCTGATAAAGAGTTCAGAATAATGATGGTAAAGATAACTACAATGATATTCCTTAAAACAAATAAAATACTGAAAAGCTGGACACAGCCCAAAGGTCCAAGCAAGAGTTGGTTAAATAAGTTAATTTCTAAATTTTGATATATCTATATTGAATATTGAGATACCATTAAAAGTTGATAAGTGGGACTACTTAAAAATTTTAAGTCTGCTCTTCCAAAGATATGGTTATGAAAATGAAGACTAATTCACTTAGACAAAAACTACTTATGATACTTATAACTAACAAAGGACTTGTATCCAGAATATATAATTGTTGTAATTCAATAAGAAGAAGGCAAACAACCCAATTTAAAAAATAGCCAAATGGTTTGAAGAATTATTGAAGAAGATGGCCATAGCACATGAGAAAAATGCTAAACTTCACTAGTCTTTAGGGAAATGCAAACTAACGCCATAATGAGCTAGCACTACACACTTCCCCAAAATGGCTAAAATTAAAAAGAGTGACAACACCAAAGGCTGGTGAGGATGTGGAGCAACTGGAACTCTGCCTAGAGCCACTTATAACTTATACCAGATTCCTTCTCCTTTCCTCATGATGAACTTCTTTCTTTTTCTATATTTTCCTCCTACATATTCTACTCAAGTTCATCATCTGTACTTGAAGTCTAATAGTGGGCCCAGCTGTGTGTTTCACCCCCTGAGCATCCTTATGGCTGCAAATAACACCCTGGAATAAGAGCAGCTGCCCAACCCATACAGGCTCCTGATGCATGCTGGGGCTTTTACTCTGTCCTTCCTAAAGACATGCACACACATACCCAACTCTCCTTCCCTCATTTCTTTACCTGGCCACCTGACAACCCCTTCTCATCCTTCAGATCCACTCACATTTTACCACCTCCAGAGAGCCTTCTTCAACCCCTCTCACTTAGACAGGGCTAAGCGCCCTCCTCTGTACTCCCCGGAATCCTGTGCTTGCCTTTCTTATACACCTAGAATCCCCAAAGAAGTGATTCTGTAGCTTTGGGGGGAAGGCACTCTGGGACCCAATTACTAATTCTGACAGTGAGAATGCATCCACTGTGTTCCTCCCAGCCTGGTGACGGCCAGAGTTGGGGGAGGTGTTATGCTCCTGGGCAGAAGAATCCTTTCTTTCTCGGACTCCAACGTGAGAAATGACAACCCTGCACAGAATTGTGCTTGCCTTTGCGTGTCCATGACACTCAGCTGGAGAACCTCAGCTCCGGCTGAGGCATCTGAGTGGCAGCGACTGGGTCTGACAGGCTCTGACCCTTGCCCTCCAGGAAGCCAGTCGCAGATAGGAACTCACCAAATATATGCTGGACATGGACACTGCACCTGGTTCTGGAAAGTGCTCAGGACACTCCACCCAAGGTCAGGAAAGTGCTCAGGACCCAAGAGTGAGGGTCTGCTCGGAGCTGATGGCTCATAAATGGGCCAGCTGCACTTGTTCAAAGTTGCCTCTTCGCATGTGCCCCACCCTTGCCACCTGCTCTGTAAATATTCTGTGGTAAGCATGAGTGTGATGTTGTGGTTTTATAAGTCATTGGCCATGCTTAATTCACTTAGTTCCCAATGACCATTATTACTTCCAGAGTCAGCTTCTACCGCCCCACCCTGGTTCCTGGACCTGGGTGCTGGCGAAGCACTGAGCTCAGGGCTGCTCTGGCCGCGGGCCTCCGGGCAGCGGTGCAGCGGGAGACAGACACACATTCACAGCGTGCAGGTGCCAGCATCACTCTCGCAATGAAATCATGTTTCTCACATTTTATATTTTGCAGATTAGGACACAGAACATAATACTGGTTTTTGTTCATTCGAAGTAAACATCTGACAATGCCCAATTCACTGGCTCCTGCCCCCAAAGCAGCAATGCTTCCTTAAATAAAAATGAGTGCAAATGTGTGCACTCACAGGTAGTTGGGAGCTCTCAGTCTGCAGGCTGGCTGTGAAGAAACACGGGACTTCCTTTCCTCTTGCCCCTCAAACCCTATGTCACCGTCCGGTCACCGTGCCCTCTGCTCCCACTTCTCCAGCCCCAGAGGCTCTGGTCCTCATCTGTCTCCGGCCACGTCCATCCACCACAGTGAGCTCCTCCCTGTCTCTCCGCAGTCTGGGGTCCGTGCATCACCCGGCAGTTATGCTACAGATCTGTTCCAGAGCAGGGGAGAAACCTCCTGCATGACTGGGTTTTGGGACACCTAACTTTGGTGGCCTCACAAGCCGGTGGGCAGACACAGGGACCATGTTGGGGCCCAGGTGTAACCTTGCCCATCACACAAAAGGGCAGTTTCTCCTGCCCCTGCATGACTGCATACTCTGCTCTTAGGTTCTCTCAGACCGGCTGGGATCTTCCCCTCTCCCTATTCCTGGGAGTGGTCCCAGCGGCAGGGCCAGGGTGTCTCTCAAGAACCTAGAAGCGTCTACTTCTCCACTTTTCTGATGCTCCAAATCCCACGTAATAATAGCTTTCTGACCCAACAGAGGAAGACTTGCTCTAGAGTAACTCATCAGGGACTGGCCCCAGTCCACTGGCTTAATGAACAGACCCAGGCGTTCCCAAATGAAAAGTCCATTCCTTGAGGCAGTGAGAGGAGGGAGCTCATGTGTTTGAGCGGCAGGGTAAGGGTCACAGAAATGCTGAGGGGAGAAGCCATGGTTAGCGTGCCAATCCCATCCTGTGCATATCACAGCATATAGTTTACATTTACATAAACGGTGTCTGCACACATAAAGCAGGGAGGTGTTTTGTACAGCCCGGCAAGGCCCGGGTGCAGCGAGCCAGCCAGAGCCAAGGCCACTGAGAGCGAATCTGCCTCCCAGACAGCGAAAGCCCCCATCAGCATCCCCTGGGCACTGAGCCTGGGCCCCGGACACGGGGCACCCCGGGGAGAAGGCAGCTGGCCCCGGTGGCAGGAGTCCTCAGTCTGGAAGGAGACAGAATCCTCTAAGTGACATGCAGTGAAGGCTCATCTATCACAAAGCGAAGTGCTCCTCTGCCCAAACTCCCACTGTGGGAGGAACCGGAGCGAGGATGACGTTCTGCACTGTGTTGCACCAGAGACACAACAATGTCGACACCTTTGGAGGAAAGCAGCTGCCTCCTACCTCTAGCCGGGCGCCTATGCCCGAGGCGGTGCTATCTGCAGCGGCTGCTCCCTGGTGGCAGGGAGGTCTCCACAGGAACAGCCTGATAACCCATTGGATGCCCGACCCTCATGCGCCACCTGCAGAAACAAGATAGTCCCAAGCAGTGAGCAGGCTCTCGGCCCAGCAGCCCAGAGGGTGCTCTGCTGTAGCCAGGCTGTGTCCTTCCTGCCTACGGCCCAGAGATGGACAGTTGGCAGCCGGAAAGAAGTGTCAGTAATTCCCGAGGGCCTGGCCTGGCCTCTGGAGCCATTGTAGCTGTGCTGTGTCGACACACCCCTGGTTAACTCTGCCCCCAAGACTGCTTCCCTCTGGACCCTCCCCATGCCGCCTCCAGGCCCCCACTCCATCTGCTTTGCCCGGTGGGTTGGATCCTGGCCCATCCCCTCCCACCTGCCCTTCATGGTCTTTCTGACCATGCCTGCTGCTACCTTTCACTGCCTCCCAGATTTTAGATTAAATCCCACATACCTGAGGTTAACATGCAGCCCCTGGTGGCCTGCTCCCATCTGCCACTGCACCTTCCCCTCCCACACTCCCAGGCTCAACCAGCCCTCCCTGCTGACCCTCGACTCCGGGCCTTGGCACAAGCTGTTCCCTCTGCCTGACCAGCATCACCTTCTTTCTAACTGGTTCTGGCCCAAGAGCCCTCCACCCAGGAAGCCTCCCAGGCTCGCCACTGGGCCAGCAACTTTGCTCTGAGACCCACAGCACTTACTCCACCTTATTATCTATCCCTCACGGGAGCAGGCCCACCTCATCATCGGCACATCCTCAGTGCCCAACTGCGTCTGGTGCCTAATATACTCAGATGCTTGGGAGGAAGGGAGTGGGTGGGAGAAAGCAAGGAATGTTGTTTTATGACTGGGGGCTTGCTCTGCCCCAAGCACTGCTGACCTCATCCGAACCTCACCTAGGAGCAGCTGCACATCATGGCCTTAGCCAGCCCTCCCCACACCACCTCGGGATTCTCAGCTTGGGGTTGTGGGCCCTGGAGGTGTGTGAGGTATAGGGAGGTGTGCAAGGAGGTCCATACACTCTATTGTAAGTTTTTTCTGAAGAAGTATTTATTTGCCACCACTTCTCCTTTACTTTTAATTTTTTATATATGGGAAATTCACAGGAAGTTGCAAAGTAGTATAGAGATCCCGGGTACCCTCCACCCAGTTTTCCTCAATGGTAACACCTGGCATAGCTATAAACAATCTGAATCCAGGAACTGACATTGCACAGCGTATTTGCATAGCTCTTTGCCATCTCACCACATGTGTAGCTTCATATAAATGACCTCAGAACTATTCCAGCCTCACAAACCTCCCTGGTGCAACCCCTTCAGGGTCACACCCTCCCGTCCCACCTCCCCTCAGGCCTGGCAACCACTCATCTGTTCTCCATTTACATACCTGTGTCATTTCATTAATGTTATATCTGTAGAATCATAGAGCACGTGATGTTTTTAGACGAGCTTTGTACTCAGCACAATGCCATTGAGATCCTCCGCAGCTGCTGCATCCACCAACAGCTCATCCCTTGGTATTACTGAGCAGTAGTCGATTGTGTGGTTGGATGCTCACTTGGCTTCGCTGAGCCAGGGGTGTTTTGGTTGACTCTAGTTTTTGACTATTACAAATAAGTTGCTATGAGCAATTGTGTACACGTTTTTGTGTGAGCATAAGTTTTAATTTATCTGGAGTAAATACCCATAAGTAAAAGTGCCAGGTCTTGTAGCAAGTATGTGTCTCATTTCTTAAGAAAGTGCCAAACTTTTCCAGAGTGTCTGAACGACTTCCCATTTCCACCAGCAAAGTGTGAAGCCCCGGGCTCTCCGCACGGGCTCTCCGCACGCTCGCAGCTTTGGTGTTCTCGTTGTTCTTCATCGTGCCTCTCTGACAGGTGTGCAGTAGTTCTCGTCACGGATTTTCTTAATGGCCTGGTGTTGAGCATCTTCTCTGCTTGTTTGCATCTGGGTCTGCTCATCAGTGAGATCTCTTCATGTCTCCTGCCTGTTCTCTGATTGTTCACTGTTGAGTTTTGAGAGCTCTTTGTACTAGTATATTCTAGATAATACTCATTTGTTGGGAATGTAGTTCCCAAGTCTTTTCTGACGGTCTGTAGCTTGTCTTTTCATCCATTTAACAGGGTCTTTTGCAGGGAAAAGGCTTTTCATTTTGAAGTCCAATTTATTCATTGTTTTTCCTTTAGTGAATTCACTTTTGGTGTCATGTTTAAAAATTCTTCATCCAGGCTAGGCCCTAAAGAATTTTACCCATTTGCCTGTATTCCTTTTCTAAATGCTTTCTTTGTCAACACTCAGTTGGCCATATGTGTGGGGGTCTATTTCTTGGCTCTCTATTTTGTTCTAGTGATTGGCATGTCTATTCCTTTGCCAATGGATGCTACATAGTCTTAATAACAGTAGCTCTATGATAAGTCTTCAAATCAAAGTAGCTCCTCCCTTTCTACACTTTTTCAAAATTGTTTTAGCTATTAATATATAATAAAGAGGGAGAAACCAAGATGGCGGCATAGGTAAACACCTAAACTGCTGCCTCGCACAACAATTTCAAAACTACAACTAAAATACAAAACGGACATCATCCAGAACCACAGGAAGGCTGGCTGAGTGGAAATTCTACAACTAGAAGGAAAGAGAAAAGCACACTGAGACTCACAGGAGCTGCAGAAGGCAGAGGAATGAAGGAGCGCACGCATGGAGAGGGCTGGCAACTGAGTATGCAGCTGGCTTTCTCAATCTGGAGGGAGAAAAAAGCTCCTGACTGCTCGAACTCCAGTTCCAGGCGAGACTCTGGGGACCCAGACTCATTCGGGGAGAAACTGAACTGTCTGGCAGCAGGCGAAACTCAAGGGCGGCTTTCTCTCAGAGGTGCTTGCAGCGATTACCGAGGGACACTGAGACCCAAGGGCCTATTAGGGCAGGGCTGACGGGAAGCCATTGCTGTCTGTTCTGCCCTGAGACTCCGCCCCATCCAAGCTGAGCACAGAGGCTTCTGCAAGTCCTGCCCCATAAGGGTGTCTCCAGCACAGAAGTTCTCCCATCGTAGACACAGCTGGTCATCACAGCCAATTGGCCTGGAGGTCAATTCCTCCCAGTGATACCAACAACAATCAAGGCTTAACTACAACAAGACTGTGCACACAACCCACAAAGGGTGCACGAAGAGTGTCCACCTCAGGTAACTGGGGAGGCTGAGCCACTGGGCCCTATAGTACACCTAGCACACAAAGCCACTCTATCAACTCAGGGAAGCAGCGAAAATGCGGAGACAAAGAAAGAGGTCACAAATGAAAGAAATGGAGGAAAGCAAACTACTAGATATAGAGTTCAAAACCATGGTTATAAGGTTTTTCAAGAATTTTCTAGAAACCGACAATAAATTTAGTGAGACCCTTGAGGATATGAAAAAGGACCAACTAGAAATTAAACATACATTGACTGAAATAAATAATAATATACAGAGATCCAACAGCAGACTAGAGGATCACAAGAATCAAAGATTTGAAATACAAAGAAGCAAAAAACACCCAACCGAAAAAGCAAAAAGAAAAAAGAATCCAAAAATATGAAGATAGTGTAAGGAGCCTCTGGGACAACTTCAAGCGTACCAACATCTGAATTATGGGGGTGCCAGAAGAAGAAGAGAGCAAGATACTGAAAACCTATTTGAAGAAATAATGACAGAAAACTTGCCCCACCTGGTGAAAGAAATAGACTTACAAGTTCAGGAAACGCACAGAACCCCAAACAAAAGGAATCTAAAGAGGACCACACCAAGACACATCATAATTAAAATGCCAAGGGAAAAAGACAAAGAGAGAATCTTACAAGCAGCAAGAGAAAAACAGTTAGTTACCTACAAGGGAGCACCCATACGACTGTCAGCTGATTTCTCAACAGAAACTATGCAGGCCAGACGGGAATGGCAAGAAATATTCAAAGTGATGAATAGCAAGAACCTACAACCAAGATTACTCTACCCAGCAAAGCTATCATTCAGAATTAAAGGTCAGATAAAGAGCTTCACAGATAAGAAAAAGCTAAAGGAGTTTATCACCACCAAACCAGTATTATATGAAATACTGAAAGGTATTCTTTAAGAAGAGGAAGAAGAAGAAAAAGGTAAAGATAAAAATTATGAACAACAAATACATATCTATCAACAAGTGAATCTAAAAATCAAGTGAATAAAAAATCTAATGAACAGAATAAACTGGTGAATAGAATAGAACCAGGGGCATAGAAAGGGAGTGGACTGATAATTCTCAGGGGGAAAGGGGTGTGGGGGCAGCGGGAAGAGACTGGACAAAAATCGTACACCTATGGATGAGGACAGTGGGGGTGCGGGTAAGGGCAGAGGGTGGGGTGGGAACCGGGTGGAGGGAAGCTATGGGGGGGAAAAAGAGGAACAATTGTAATAACCTGAACAATAAAGATTTATTAAAATACACACACATATATATATAATAAAGAATTTTTTAAACATTTTTATTGATTTCAGAGAGACAGGGAGAGGGAGAGAGAGAAAAAACATCAATGATGAGAGAGAATAATTCATCAGCTGCCTCCTTCACACCTCCTACTGGGAATTGAGTCCACACCCGGGCATGTGCCCTGGCCAGGATCAGACCATGACCTCCTGGTTCATGGGTGGATGCTCAACCATTGAGCCACACCTGCTGGGCTACAATAAAGCATTTGACTGGCATTTGTTCCTGGTTCCCAGAAGAGAGATGAAATCCTTGAAATTTCCTAAGTAATAGGAGTTTCTGTCATTCAGGAGTCTGCCATTCTCCTGAGTTTATGCTAAGCAATGAAATGACTTGGGATGGGGTAGTCACCAGAAAGCCAATCCTGTGATAAGCAGGTTGGGACTCTCAGCCACAAGTTATCAGCCCAGCATCTAAGGAAGTCAGTGCCTAGGGAGATTGAGTTCAATCATGTGGCCAATGATGCAATCCTTAATGAAACTCCAGCAAAAACTCTGGCCATGGAAGCTCTGTGGAGCTTCCTGTTGGTGAGCACACGGATGTGCGAGGAGAGGGCGTGTCCTGATTCCACGTAAGAGGGTGCCGATGCCCCGGTGCCCTCCAGCCACATCCTGTGTCTGCACTGGCTGGGTGCCTCCTATAATAGTGCTGTGAACATCGTGTAGCCTTTTCCTGTGTTCTCTGAGACATTCTAGTGAATCACCAAACAGGTGTAGGTCACGGGAATCCCCAGGTTTGTAGCCATTCGGTCAGAAATGAAAGTGTCCTGGGACCCCACTTGTAGTTGGCATCTAAAGTGGGCATAGTTTTATTGACCGTTAATTAGTGGGGTCTGTGCTAACTTCAATTAATATCAGAATTTCACTGCAGTACACCCATTCATGCCAGAATATTGGGTTTTAAATGGAGTAGCTATCTTAGTTCCTTTGCCTTTCCATATAAATTTCAGGGTGATCTTACTTGCAAATAGGGATAGCTTAATTTCTATCTAGCTCATCTATAGGCCTTTAATTTCCTTTTCTTGATGTATTGCCCTTGCTAGATCTTTCAGTACTATGTTGAATAACAGTGCACATCCTTGCCTTGTTCCTAGTGTCAGGGGAAAGCATGCAATCTTTCACCATTAAGTCTGATGTTAGCTGTAGGGTTCTTTTAGATGTTCTTTATCAGATTGAGGACATTTCCTCTATTCCTCAATTTCTGAGAATTTTTATCGTGAATGGGTGTTGGATTCTGCCAAATGTTTTCCTGCATTAATTGATGTGATCATATATTTTTTCTTATTTAAACTGTTAATAGGATGACTCACATTAATTGGTTTTTGAATATTGAACAAGCCTTGCCTCCCAGGAATAAATCCCACTTAGTTATGGTGTATAATTCACCTTATGTATTGCTGAATTTTATTTGCTAACTAGAGGCCCAGTGCACAAAAGTCATGCACTGATAGGGTCCCTAGCAGCTTCCAGCTGCTGGTTAGGTACTTCCTCCCTTCCCCCGGCCTCTGGCTGCTGCCAGCCAGGGCCTCTCTCCCTTCCCACAGCTGGCCCTGCCCCCTGGTTGAACTCTTAGACAACTCCTGGTTGAGGGGACAATTTGCATACTACACTTTTATTATATAGGATACTAGAGGCCCAGTGCACGAATCTGTGCACCATTGGGGTCCCTCGGCCTGGCCTGTGGGATCAGGCCAAAACAAGCTCTCCAACATCCCCCGACGGGTCCTGGATTGCGAGAGGGTGCAGGCCAGGCCAGGGGACCCCACTGGTGCACAATCAGGGCCAGGGAGGGATGCAGGAGGTTGGCCACTCAGGGAGGGATTGTGGGAGAGCTCCAGGGAGTGTCCAGCCCATCTCGCTCAGTCCCGATCAGCCAGACCCCAGCAGCAAGGTAATCTACCAGTTGGAGCATCTGCCCCCTGGTGGTCAGTGCACATCATAGTGAGCGGTTGAGCAGCCTTAGATTTCATTAGCATATTACACTTTGATTGGTTGAACAGATGACCAGACAACCAGACAACCGGACGACCGAACACTTAGCATAATTAGGCTTTTATTATATAGGACTAGAGGCCCGGTGCACGAAATTTGTGTATGGGTATGTGTGTCCCTCAGCCCAACCTGTACCTTCTCCAATCTGGGACCCCTTGGGGGATGTTCGACTGTCAGGCCTAAACAGGCAGTCGGACATCCCTCTCACAATCCTGGACTGCTGGCTCCCAACTGCTTGCCTGCCTGCCTGATTGCCCCTAACCGCTTCTGCCTGCCAGCATGATCACCCCCTAACCACTCCCCTGCCAGCCTGATCGACACCTAACTGCTCTCCTGCTGGCCTGATCGTCCCCAACTGCCCTCCCCTGATAGCCCGGTCACCCCCAAATGCCCTCCCCTGCATAGTCCCTCTTTATTAGATAGGGTTTTTTCTTTAACATATTGGACAGCCCTAACTGGTTTGGCTCAGTGGATGGAGCAATGGCCTTCAGACTCAAGGGTCCCAGGTTCGATTCCAGTCAAGGCCATGTACCTTGCTTGGGGGCACATACCCAATGGGACTGTGCAGAAGGCAGCTGATTGATATTTCTCTCTCATAGATGTTTCTAGCTCTTTATCCCTTTCCCTTCCTCTCTGTAAAACATCAATAAAATATATATAAAAAAAGAAATATTTAAGATTCCTCCACATCTGCCTGGCTGGTGTGACTCAGTGGCTGAGAACCCAGGCTGGGCCGGGAGGGGATCACTGCGTGGGTCTGCGTGCCACTGCCGGCCTGAGACCCTAGGCTGGGGGTGTGGACCCAAACCACCGCTTGGTGCTAGAGCATTCCCAAGTGGCTGCAGGCGGGGACGTCACCATAGTGACACGGGGACATCCCCACCCCTCCCCCAGTCACTTGGCGCCTGCACTCATAGGATCCAAGTGGCCAAGGGGCATTCTGGGACCCCTGCCGCTCAGGGCCTACAGGCCTACAGGCTAGGAGCAGCCTGGGTCCTGAGGATGTTCCCGGGACCCAGGCCAATCAGAACCTGCGAATGTAAATTAACCGCCATCTTTGTTGGGTTAATTTGCATACTCGCTCTGATTGGCTGGTGGATATGGCTTGGCTGGTGGGTGTGGTTTGGGTGTAGCAGAGGTGTGGTCAATTTGCATATTACTCTTTTATTAGGTAGGATTTATATTCCTGTTTCACAAACAAGGGCTTTGAAGCTTAGCTAGATCGTGTAACTTGCCCAGGTGGGTGGGAGCTGGATGCCAGTGCAGACGTGGGCTGACAGGGCACAGGCCCGCCCGGGCCCCTCCACAGCCAGTGAAGGGAAGAGCCAGCACCCAACCAGGTGCGTCTGACCTGCAGTCACATTCACATTCTTTGCACCGTATCACTCTGCATCTCCGAGTGCAGGCACAATTGTCTGGAAATGGAGCTGTGGCAAATTTTGCCCTGCCAGTTCCAGATACTGGATCCTAAGAGCTCAAATGGACATGCATGGCCCATGCACACAGAAGGGCTCCAGGGTATGTCTGGCACATCTCGCTCAGTCCCTATCAGCCGGACCCCAGAAGCAAGCTAACCTACCAATCAGAGCACCTGCCCCCTGGTGGTCAGTGCACGTCATAGCGACTGGTTGACTGGTCACCTGTCCTTTTATTATATAAGATTTTGTTAAGAATTTTTGCATTACATTCATGACACATATGATAATCTAAACATCTAGCATTAGGATAATCTGCATTAATCATCCAGGGATGTATTTATTTGCAAGTTAATTCAATGAACACTAGCTCAAACTCATGAGTTTATTTTTTCTTATGAAATGAGAGGTCTGGAGAGAGGCTGTCTATGGCAGATGGAATGGTTCAAGGGTGTCATCAAGGACAGAGATTCCTTCCATCTTCCAACTCCATGACTCTAGTAATAGTCTGTGGGATGTTTATCTTCGCAGCTGCAAGGTAGATGTTGCATCTCCATTTTAGTTAGGGAGAAAGGAGGACAACGAGCAGAGGACTGAAGCTACATGCTCTCCGAGCAGATCCCTGTACCAGAAGCCCCACAATGAATGACTTTTGCTTCTATCTCATCAGCCAGAACTAGATCACATGCCATGCTTAGCAACAAGGACATTTGGGAACGTGAGCATTAAAGCAGACACAGTGCTATACTCAGTGTGCCCACAGCCTGGAACCACCTGTCATCACCCGTCAATGTTGTCACCCTGGATTATCTACCTGCTGACTGGGTTCTATTAGCCACGCCAGGCTGGAATTTATGTTTCCATTTAGGATCATATTGGCATCAAGTAAATTACCATGTCTCATCCTACCTAATAATAGACAAATATGCAAATTGACCATACCTCCAACACACCCACAAGCCACGCCCACCATCCAATCAGAGCGAGTATGCAAATTAACCCAACAAAGATGGCTATAGCCACAGAGAGCAAGGTTTCCCAGGTAACAGAGGAAGCCAAGCTTTCCGCCTGCCCTTGCCAGGCCTAAGCCTCCACTCAAGCTACAAAGTTTCAATTATGGAAGGTAAACAAATTCAAACAGAAATGGTGGCAGAATGGAGCTTAGGAGAGCAGGCCAGGGTTGCCCCCAGCAACAGGGGAAGCAAAGCTTTCCGCACACCCTGGCTGGGCCCAGGCCTCCGCTCCAGGCTACAAAGATTCAATTGTAGAAGGAAAATAAATTCCAGATACCAGGGCCTCCGCTTGGGTTGCCAGGGGGCGTGGCTGGCCTGCAACCACCACAGGCCCCTCGCTCAGGCCGCCCCACGCCCCAAGGGAACCCCCATCCTGATCCGGGATGCCCTTCAGGGCAAACCAGCTGGCCCCCACCCCTGTACCAGGCCTCTATCCTATCTAATAAAAGAGTAATATACAGATTGATCATCACTGCAACACACAATATAGCTGCCCCAATGTGGTCAAAGATCCTGCCCCCATGTGGACACAATATGGCCACCACAAGATGGCCAGCAGGAGAGGGCAGTTGGGAGGCACCCTGCCTGCAAGGGAGGGCAATTGAGAGGGACCAGGCCTGCAAGGGAGGGCAGTTGGAGGTGATCAACCCTGCAGGAGAGGGCAGTTAGGGGTGACCAGGCCGGCAGAGGAGGGAAGTTGGGGGCAAACAGGCTGGCAGCAGAGTGGTTAGGGGGTGATCAGGCTGGCAGGCAGAAGTGGTTAGGGGCAATCAGGAAGGCAGGCAGGCAAGCAGTTGGGAGCCAGCAGTCCTGGATTGTGAGAGGGATGTCCGACTGCCCGTTTAGGCCCAATCGGTGGGATCAGGCCTAAAAGGGCAGTCGGACATCCCTCCAGGGGTCCCCGATTGGATAGGGTACAGGCTGGGCTGAGGAACAACCCCCCTCCATGCACGAATTTCATGCACCGGGCCTCTAGTGGAAATTATAAAAGAATGGGCAGATTTTATATGTCAGTATTGGCATCAAGCCAAGAGAAGGGCAAACAACTTCAAAATGCTCCATTAAAGGGTTTGACAAAAGTTTGGGGAGAGGAAGTGGTTGGAAAATGGAGTCTTCTCATGACATGTAGTTCTATGGGCACGCTGCACCTGAAATTAAAACAGCAGCAAGAGCTGGCATCACTGGTCACCCTAAAAACATGATTTATTTTTAGTAAAACAATAGCCTTCATCACATTTTTTCTAACTTTTTCTAATGGAAAATGTTAAACATAAAGAAAAATGGAAAGAATCACCTCAATACAACAGTGTGAATACTTTGCCACATGTTATATATGTGCTCAAAATTATGTAAGTGTGGTAAAAATTACATGTGCATATATGTAAACTATATGTATATTATGATGTATAGTATATGTAGCGCTTACATGTATAATATGTATGAACCATTTGAGAGTCAGTTGCAGATACCATGACACCTCATTCCTAGAGACTTCAGTGTGCATCTCCTAAGAATAAGGGATTTCATAAATTCATCATCTAAAAAATTTAGCAATAATATGTTTCATATCATCTAATATCCAATGCATATTACATTAGATTTACTTTTGCCAGTTGTCACAAATACATATTTATAGGGTGAGGTTTTGTGGAGGAACAGGATTCAATGAGGCGTGACACATTGTATTTGTTGCTGAGACCTTTTAGTCCATTTTGAACAGCCCCTCCCTCACCTTTTGGAGGCTATGATATTGCCTGTTGGAAGACACCAGGTCAAGTGTCTTATAGAATGTCCCATATTCCAAATTATGTTTCCTGGGGGTTTGCTCTGACCTGTTCCCTGGGTGACGGTAAACTGGAAGCTAAGTCTAACCACTCTCTGGCAGGCGCCCTTGGCCTGAGGTGCTGTGTACTTCACACTAGATCACAACAGGAAGTGCCTAAAGGTAGTGGGTCCCACTGTGAGTGACACGCGGTTTGGTCCCTAGGCTAAGGCAGTGGCAGCCTGTGCTCCCCATTGTGAAGGTATTTCATCTTGCAATTAGCAGATGAGCTGTGGTGTAGTAGTTTGGAACCACATAAGTATTGTATCCTCAGCAAGCTTTCAACTACTTATTATTCATTGGGAATGCAAAATGGCTATTTTCTAATTCTAACTTTACTTGTACATTTCCTGCTTAAAATATACTATAAATGCTTAATTCTTTCTCTTCATTTTCAGAATAAGGAATTGGTATAATAGTCATCAATAGTGTTAAATAAGGTGGGTTTTTCCTCTTTATCTTTCTCTCTTTTCAAATAAAAACCCGTGAGTCCCAATTGCTCTGGACTCCTGGGTGTTTATTGACACCTGACTCCATGTCCTTTTGATATGCCCCATTAGTCTTTGAAGGTGTCTCAGACAGGATTCTCCAGAGATACCAAGCCAATGCGATATATATACATATGTGTGTGTATGTATATAAATTTGTATGTATATAAATATATTATTGTAAGGATTAGTTCACATACTTGTTGGGAATGAGCAAGTTTGAAATCTACGGAGCAACCCACAGGGTTTTTATGTTATTTTCAGGCAGAATGCCTTCTGCTCTAGAAAAACCTCAGCTTTTGCCCTGAAAGCCTTCAACTTTAAGATGTGTCACCCACATTATCAAGGGTTAACCCCTGTAGTTAAAGCTCACTGATTGTAGATGTTCACACATCTATGATACCCTCACAGCAACATCTAGACTTGTATTTGACCAAATGACTGGGCAGCACAGCCTCGCCAAGTTGACACACAAAATTTACCATCACAAAAGGCTTTCTTAATCGCTGGCATAAGATATCCAAAACTCACCTTGTATTGATCCCTCCATCCCTGAAATCAGTCCTTTCTCTAAGAGATCTCATTTTTTTAAACTGGAAAGTGGTATTTAAAAAAACAAAAAACAAAATCTGGGGGCTCATTGGTCCCTATATGTGATTGTTCTTGGGCCCTTTTAGTGGACATACCAGAAAAAATAAGTTTACAAAAAACATGCATTCTAATTGATATTTCTAATTCAAATGTAATGCTATAGGGTTTTTCCTCCTTAACTTCTTTTATTTTATATTTATACTAGAGGCCCAGTGCACAAAATTTGTGCACGGGGGTTGGGGTCTGTGTGTCCCTCAGCCCAGCCTGCACCCACTCCAATCTGGGACATTTCTCTCACAATCCAGGACTGCTGACTCCCAACTGATTGCCTGCCTGCCTGCCTGATTGCCCCTAACCACTTCTGCCTACCAGCCTGATCACCCCCTAACCAATCCCCTGCCAGCCTGATCAACACCTAACCGCTCCCCTGCCGGCCTGATTGCCCCTAACTGTCCTCCCCTACCGTCCTGGTCACCCCTAACTGCCCTCCCCTGCAGGCCTGGTCACCCTTAACTGCCCTCCCCTGGTGGCTGGTTGCCCCCAACTGCCCTCCCTTGCAGCCCTGGTCCTACCCAACTTCCCTCCTCTGCCGGCCTGGTCACCCCCACCTGCCCTCCCCTGCAGGCCTGGTCACCCCTAACTGCCCTCCGCTGGTGGCTGGTTGCCCCCAACTGCCCTCCCTTGCAGGCCTGGTCACCCCTAACTGTCCTCCCCTTCCAGTCTGGTCCCCCCAACTGCCCTCCCCTGCTGTCCTGGTCCCCCGCCCAACTGCCCTCCCCTGCAGGCCTTGTTCCTCCCAACTTCCCTCCCTGCAGGCCTGGTCACCCCCAACTGCCCTCCCCTGCTTGCCTGGTTCCCCCCAACTGCCCTCCTCTGCCGGCCCAGTCACCCCTAACTGCCCTCCCCTGCAGGCCTGATTGCCCCCAACTGCCCTCCCCTGCTGGCCATCTTGTGGCAGCCATCTTGTGTCCACATGGGGGCGGCCATCTTTGACCACATGGGGGCGGCCATCTTGTGTGTTGGAGTGACGGTCATTTTGCATATTATCTCTTTATTAGATAGGATATCTCTTCTCTTAAACTGAAAATCTTGGCTTCAATTAGTATATTTACTTACTTTAACCTACAACATGTATCAAATAATTTAAAAATTTTGGGCACAGCCCCAGTAGGGGGTGTGCAAGAGGCAGCTGATCGATGTTTCTCTCTCATTGATGTTTCTAACTCTCTATCCCTCTCTCTTCCTCTCTGTAAAAAATCAATAAAATATATTTTAAAAAAAAGAAGAAAAAAAAAATAATTTAAAAATTTTAAAGTTTACTCAGAGGACAAAAACTACTGACTGAAGTTTAAGACTAATTATTAATTTTTTTATCCTTGAAAGTCCAGATGGGCTGAACAAAGGCAAAGGGAAACAAAAGCACCCACACAAGGAAAGACACAGTTTCCAGTCAAGATGGCAGAGTAAGTAAATGCTGTACTTGCCTCCTCCCGTGACTGCATCAAAATTATAGAACCACCATCATTGGGAACCAGCTGAACCAGCTGAACACAAGTCCTATAACTAGGGTCTAAAGAAGGACACAACAGCTTGTCCACTGTGTCATAGCCAGCCCTCACAGCCACTCCCACAGTGTGCCATTAAGAATAGGGAGGACTATCTCAGCTGTGGAGGGCCCCCTGGAGAGCAAAATGTCCCAGCCCCACACCTGGCTTCCCAGCCTGGCACCAGCACTGGAACACGGTCCCCGTAACAGCTGGCTGTGAAACCAATGGAGATTGCGTCTGAATGAGACAAAGTGCTTCTGAAGTTCGAGGCATCCCTCTTGAGGGGCTACACATGTACTCACTCACTTACAGACTCTTTCATTCTGAGCTCCAGTGTGAGAACAATAGCTCAAAGAGGGCCAGGAACAAATAGGGAGGAACATTGATCGGCTTCAGGGCAAGGGCTGGAAGTGGAGGGGTCAGGAAGGCTCTCTTCTGGACAAAAGAGCTGGCAGGTGTCATTGCTCCTTTCCTGACCCTTCTTATCCCCATCCAGTCATCAGATGCACATATGGACCAAATCTGATCTCTATTAACACTATTGCCCTGCCCTGGTGACTCCCTGAGACCCTGTCCACCCAGCTCATGAGACCAACCCAAGCTGCTTCCAGCAGCCTTTTCACACAAGTGGCCTGCCTTGGCTGATGCTGCAGACTTTTCTAAAAACCCTCAAAAGTCCACAAATTGCAAACAAGCAGCACCTTGCCTTAGCATGCCCTCTACCTCTTGCGAAGCAGCCCTGAGCACAGCACAAGCAGTGACCTGTCTTAACTTGCATTGTAACTCCCATCAAGTGGCCCCAAGCCTGGCATAAGCTAAGGCCAGTGTTGATCTGGAAGGTGGCTTCAACTAAGCAGCCAAAAACCCAGCACAAGCAACTGGCCTTGGCCGGCATCACGGTGCCCATCAAAGTGCACCAAGCTGCATTAGTTGCATCCAGTCTCTGTTCACAGGATAAGCTCTCCCAGTGTTTCCAAGTCCAACATAAACAGCAACCAACTGAAGATGACTTTGTAGCACCCACCAGGAAGCCCCAAGCTCAGGAAAAAAAAAAAACCAGCAGCTGAATTCTCACACTGAAACCCTCGCAACAACAGCTTCCAGAATGAACACACTGGGTGGCCAGTTTCAACCACCATAGCACCACCCATCCAACTCCACAAATGGCACACCCAAAGGGAAGACTCAGGTGGCACCAGAGTCTTGCTAAAGTCACTCCCATTCAGTGGGGGCAGCTCCTGCACAACAGCTTGTCCACTGTGTCATAGCCAGCCCTCACAGCCAGTCAGCCTAAAGGCCAATCCCACCAACTATAGTGTCAATAGCAATCAAGGCTCAACTATAACAGGCGTTCATACACAACCCACACAGGGAAAACACCTGGAGCACCCAGTTCAGATGACCCGGGAGACTGCAACACTGGACCCCATAGGACACCTGCTATGTAAGGCCACCATGCCAAGACTTGGAGACATAGCAAATCTACCTAATATATAGAAACAAACATAGAGAGGCTGTAAAAATGGGAAGATAAAGAAACATGTTCCAGATGAAAAAAAAAGGACAAAATGGAATTGAAACAAGCCATCTATCATCTCCAGAGTTCATACCACTGGTTATAGGATGCTCAATGAGTTTAGGTGATGAATAGATGAACTCACTTAGAACCCCACAAAAATATAGAAACCATAAAAAAGATCCAGTCATAAATAAAAAATAAAATAAAGGAAATGAAGAATACATTAGAGAGAATCAATAGCAGATTAGATAAAGCAGAGGATCAAATCAGCAATTGGGAAGTCAAGGTAGCAGAAAATGCTTACTCAGAACACCAAAAAGAAAACAAAATTTTAAATATAAGGAGAGTTTTAGGTACTTTGTGGACAGCATCAAGCATACCAACATTCATTTCAAAGGGGTACCAGAAGGAGAAGAGAGAGAAAATAAAGTTTAAAACCTATTTGAAGAAATAATAACTAAATTTTTTTTCTAACCTGGCAAAGGAAATAAACATACAAGTCCAGGAAGCACAGAGTCCCAAACAAGATGAACCCAAAGACAAAACATAATTAAAATATCAAAGGTTAAAGACAAAAAAAGAATCCTAAAAGTAGTAAGAGAAAACCAGTTAGTCATGTACAAAGGAGCTCCCATAAGATTGTCAGCTGATTTTCAACAGAATTTTTGCAAGCCAGCAGGGAATCGCATAAAATAGTCAAAGTGATGAAAAGCAAAGACCTGCAACCAAAACACTCTACATAGCAAGGCTATCATTTATAATTGAAGGATTTATAAAGAGTTTTCCAGAGAAATAAAAGGTCAAAGGAGTCCATCAGCACTAAACTAGTATTACAAGAAATGTTTAAGTAGAAAAGATTAAAAAAAAAATAGGAAAAAATTTCTCACTAACAAAGGCAAACACAATAAAAGCAGTAGACCATCCACTACAAAAATAGTAAAAAGGTTAAAAGTAGAAACATCATGTGTAATTACAATAATAAGTTAAGGGATAAACAAAAAAGAAGTAAAAAATAATGATAAAAACATAAATGTGGAGGGGGTGAGTAAAAATTGTAGTGATTTTAGAATGTGTTCAAACTTAAGCAAACAACAACTTAAACTGCATTAAATATTGTTTAGTATATATGAAACACATGGTAACCAAAATAAAAAATCTTCAAGAGATATGCAAGAAAAAAAGACATCTAAACACAACACTACAGAAAGAGCAGGGGAATAAGAAAGGAGCAGAGAGGAACCATAAAAATTCAGAAAGCAATCAATAAAATGGCAATAACTACATACCTATCCATAATTACTTTAAATAAATAGATTAAATGCTCCAATCAAAAGTCATAGGGTGGCTGAAAGGATAAGAAAACAAAATCCATACAAGATAGCCAATTCACCTGGGTCCAGGTGAGGCCGTGGGTCCCTGGATCCGGGTGAGCCTGGCCCCGGGTCCGGGTGAGGCCGTGGGTCCCTGGATCCGGGTGAGCCTGGGTCCCGGGCCCAGGTGAGGCCGTGGGCCCCTGGATCCGGGTGAGCCTGGGTCCCGGGTCCGAGTGAGGCCGTGGGCCCCTGGATCCGGGTGAGCCTGGCCCCGGGTCCGGGTGAGGCCGTGGGTCCCTGGATCCGGGTGAGCCTGGGTCCCGGGCCCAGGTGAGGCCGTGGGCCCCTGGATCTGGGTGAGCCTGGGTCCCGGGTCCGGGTGAGGCCGTGGGCCCCTGGATCTGGGTGAGGCCACGCGACCCTGGGTCTGGGAGAGGCCACGCGACCCTGGGTCTGGGAGAGGCCACACGCCCCTGGGTCCGGGGGAAGCTAGATCCCGGGTCCGGGCGAGGCCGTGTGCCCCTGGATCCGGGTGAGGCTGGATCCTGGGCCCGGGAGAGGCCACGCGCCCCTGGGTCCAGGTGAGGCCATGCGCCCCTGGGTCCGGGTGAAGCTGAATCCTGGGTCTGGGCGAGGCCGTGTGCCCCTGGATCCGGGTGAGGCTGGGTCCCGGGTCCGGGTGAGGCCGTGGGCCCCTGGATCCGGGTGAAGCCGTGCCCCTGGGTCCGGCCGAGACCAAACCAGAGGGAGTCGGACCTGCATTACCACCATTTGTCCACCATCCAGAGCTGAGGGGTCAGTACCGACATGTACTCATAAGGAACTGGTGGACATTGATATTGGGTCTCAAAAGAACTGTTGGTCCAGAAAGAAACTCACTACAGACTGATTCATTTGCCTGTCAGCATAACTATTATTGCTCCTCGCACATTCAATTCCTATAAGTATATCTCTAGTGACACATGATTTCGCTCATCTAGGGGAAATGATGAACAACATAGACTGATGAACAAGAACAGAACCAGAAACAAGGAGGCATCGATCGGACTATCGGGCCTCAGAGGGAGGATAGGGGAGGGTGGGGGGAGGGGGGAGAGATCAACCAAAGGTCTTGTGTGCACGCATATGAGCCTAACCAATGGTTAAGTTCAACAGGGGGTTGGGGCATCCATGGGGAGGGGTGTGGGAGGGGAATGGGGGGATGAGGACAAATATGTGACACCTTAATCAATAAAGAAATTTAAATATATATTTAAAAAAAAGATAGCCAATTCAGATCAAAGATACACACAAACTGAAAGTAAAGAGATAGAAAAGATATTTCACACAGTTGAAAAAAAATGCTGGGGTAACAGTACTTATATTAGACAAAATAGATTTTAAAACAAAGACTATAATAAGAGCCAATGAAGGGCATTTCACAATAATAAATGAATTGATTTATAAAAGGACATAATTCTCACAAACAACTATGCACCTAAGGTAGGAGCACCTAAATACATAAAGAAAATATTGCTGGACATAAAGGGAACGATTAACAGTAATACAGTAATACTAAGGGTCTTGAACACCCAATTCATATCAATGGCTGTTCAATTGTATAGACAGAAAATCATTTAAGTGGCCTCAAATGACACAGAAAACCAGATGGATTTCAGCAATATTCTTTTGACATTGCCCCTAAAAGGAGGAGAATGCATATTCTTTTCAAGGATACATTGACCATTTCCTATGAAACATTTTCCAGGATAGACCACAAAACAAGACTCAATAAATTTTAAAAGATTGTAAATATATCAAGCATCTTCTCTGATCACTATAGTATGAAACTAAAAATCAATTACATAAGGGAAAAAAAAAACATACAAACACTTGAAGCCAAAATAACATGCTTTAAACAATGAATGGGTTAAACACAAGTACAGGAAGAAATAAAAAGATGCCTTGAAACAAATGAAAATATAGACATAATGAGCCAAATTTTATGGGACACAGTCAAAGCAGTTCTAAGAGGGAAATTTATGCAATATAAGTCTATCTCAAGAGACAAGAAAAATCTCAATATAACCTTACACCTAAAAGAACTAGAAAAAGAAAAACAAAGCCCAAAGTAAATAGAAGGAATGAAATAATAATGATCAGAGCTGAGATAAATTAAATAGTCTAAAAAGGCAATATAAAGATCAATAGGTAATGCATACACATTCTTCGGTTCATTTCTTCCCACTCCCCACCGCCCTTCCCTTCCCTCTAAGGTTCATCAGTGTGTTTTGTTTCCATGCCTCTGATTCTGTTTTATTCATCAGTTTATTTTTTTCATTAGATTCTTTGTTCATTTATTTTGATTTTTAGATTCAATTGTTGATAGCTATATATTTATTGCCATTTTATTGTTCTCCTCCTCCTCCTCCTCCTCCTCCTCCTCCTCCTCCTCCTCCTTCTTCCTCTTCTTCTTTTCCTCCTCTTTTTCTTAAAAAACACCTTCAACACTTCATGTAATACTGGTTTAGTGATGATGAACTCCTTTAGCTTTTTCTTGTCTATGAAGCTCTTTATCTGACCTTCAATTCTAAATGAGAGCTTTGCTGGGTAGAGTAATCTTGGTTGTAGGTCCTTGATATTCATCACTTTGAATATTTCTTGCCACTACCTTCTGACCTGCAAAGATTCTATTGAGAAATCAGCTGACAGTCATATGGGCACTCCCTTATAGGTAACTAACTACCTTTCTCTTGCTGTTTTTAAGATTCTTTCTTTGGCATTTTGAATATGATGTGTCTTGGTATGGGCCTCTTTGGGTTCCTCTTGTTTGGGACTATCTGCACTTCCTGGACTTGTAAGTGTAGTTCTTTCACAAGTTAGGGGAAGTTTTCTGTCACTATTTCTTCAAAATAAGTGTTCAATATCTTTCTCTCTCTTCTCCTTCTGGCACCCTATAATGTGAATGTTGGTATACTTGAAGTTGTCCCAGAGGCTCCTTACACTATCTTCATTCTTTTTTCTCTTCCAATTGTGTGTTTTGTGCTTTCTCATATTCCAAATTGCTGATTTTATTCTTGGCATCCTCTACTGTTGATTTCCTGTAAATTATTCATTTCAGTTAGTGTATCCTTCACTTCTGACTGGTTCTTTTCCATGTCTTTGATGTTCTCACTAATTTCCTTGAAATTCTCACTAAGTCTCTTGAAGCTCTCATTAAGTATTTTTTAAAAATTCTTTATTGTTGAAAGTATTACAGATGTCCCCTTCCCCCCCGCCCCAACATTGTCCTCTTAAGCCTGCCCCAGTCCACCAGCCCTGGCCTTCACTCCCCCCCCCCCCGCCATTGTCTGTGTCCATTGGTTATGCTTCTATGCATACAAGCTCTTTGGTTATCACTTATGCCCCCACCTATCCACCCTATTTTGTCACATATAAGTATTGCTACCCTAATTTTTTTTCATTTCCATTTGCCTAAAAATTTTTTTCCCATCCCTTCACTTTCCATATGTGCTAGTACTTTGTTTTGAGATGGGTCTCTTGTACACAGCATATATATGGGTCATGATACTATTTAACCAAGGAGTTAAAAGATCTGTACTCAAATAACTACAAGACATTGAAGGGGAAAAAAACTGAAAAAGACACAAATAAATGGAAGCATAGATCATGCTCATGATAAGAAGAATTGACATTGTTAAAATGTCTATGCTACCTGCTGAGAGCTAATTCCAGCATGTCATAAATGCAAGAAGTTCATCAAAAGGTTGGTGGACCTGGAGGCTTCAGCAGGGCTGAATACATATTATTGCCTGCTGGAATAGCTGAAAGCATTTCCCCAAACCTGAAAATCTGCATATATTATTGCCTGCTACTGGGACAGCCGAAGGCAGTTCCCCCAACCTGACAATGCCTACTGTATACCAAACCTTACCTTTGATATGTATTTCTGCTTTGCTTTAGGGCAATTTGTGTTAATAAAAAGCTAGGGATCCAGAGACTCAAAGAACTTGGTTACTGAAGCTAGTCTACTCTGGCTCCTCAAAATGCCTTCCAAATTTATATTTCATGTCTAGCCTCTTTATTAATTTACTCACAGCCCTTCTCCAGATTCCTGAACCCTTCTAGATGCTGAGAATCACCCTGGCAGCTACCCAAAGCAATCTATAAATTTAATGTAATCCATACCAAAATACCAATAGCATTTCTCACAGAAGTAAAATAAATAATCCTAGGATAGAACCAAGATGATGGCATAGATAAACATGGTATTCATCACCTCCCACAACCTCATCAAAATTACAACTAAGATACAGAATAACAATCATTTAGAACAACCTGAAATCTGGCTGAATGGAAGTTCTACAACTAGAGAAGTAAAAAAGAAAGCACATTGAGTCTGGTAGGAGGGGTGGAGGTGAAGAATGGGCTGGTCTGACACCACACGTGGTGTTTCCTTAATTGGGAGGGATATCTAGGCTGTGGAGGCCTCCCTTGAGGAGCAAGGGGTCCCAGCCCCACACTAGACCTCTCATCCAAGGGTTCCAGTGCTGTTAAGAGAAGCCCATGTAACTTTGGCTGTATAAACCAGCAGGGATTGAAGCTGAGTGACACGGAGGCTACTGGATACCCAGGCAGTTCCTTATAAAGAGCCAGTGCAAAGACTTCCTCAGACACAGTTCCCTCTGAGCTCAAGTGCTGTGGCAGTGGCTTGGTGGAATCCAGGGACAGACAGGAAGGAATTGGATAGTCTGGCATTGGAGCAAGAACTTGGGGGCAGCTTTCTCCAGTCAGGAGCACTCAAATACATAAAAAACCTTCTGGAAGATATCAAGGGAGAGATCAATAGCAAATCATAGTAGGAAACCTTAATACCCCATTGACATCACTGGAAAAATCTTCTAGACAAAAAATCAACAAAGAAACATCCATCCTAAACAACTCACTAGATCAGATGGAACTAATTGACATCTTCAGAATATTTTACCCCAAAGCTATGGAATATACATTCTTCTCAAGTGCACACAGGACATTTTCAAAGATAGACCATATATTAGGACACAGGCAAAATCTCTTCAAATTCAAGAGGATTGAAATCATATCAAGCATCTTCTCAGATCACAATGGCATAAAATTAGAAATCAACTACAATAAAAACAATCATAAAAAAATCAAACACTTGGAGGCTAAATAACAGGCTATTAAACAATGATTGGGTTACCAAAGAGATAAAATAAGAAATTTAAAAAAAAACATCCTGGAGACAAATGACAATGAAAACACAACAATCCAAAATCTATGGGACACATTGAAAGCAGTCCTGAGAGGGAAGTTCATAGCACTATAGGCCTACCTCAAAAATAAGAAAAACTTGTAATAAATTATCTAACCTATAATTTAAAGAATTAGAAAGAGAGCAACAAGAAAAGCCCATAGTAAGCAGAAGGAAAGAAATAATAAAGATCAGAGTGAAAATAAATGACATAGAGACCAAAATATTAATTAATTAACTAATTAATTAATACAAAAGATCAATAGAACCAAGAGCTGGTTTTTTGAAAGAGTAAACATGATTGATGAACCTCTAGGCATGCTCACCAAGAAGCAAAGAGAGAGACCCCAAATAAACAAAATTAGAAATGAAAGAGGTGAAGTAACCACCAACCCCACAGAAATACAAAGGATTATGAAAAAATACTATGAACAACTCTATTCCAACAAAATGGACAACCTAGACAAAATGGACATATTCTTAGAAAAATACAAGCTTTCAAAACTCAATCAGGAAGAATAAAAAAAAATTTTGAATAGGCCGATAACTACTGAGGAAATTGAAGCATTAAGCAAAAAACTTCCAGCAAACAAAAGCCCTGGGCCAGACGGCTTTACAGGGGAGTTTTACCAAACATTCAAAGAACTAAAACCTACCCTCCTCAGACTATTCCAAAAAATTCAAGAAGGAGTACTTCCAAGCTCTTTCTATGAAGCCAGCATTATCCTAATCCTGAAACCAGATAAAGACACTACAAAAAAGAGAATTACAGGCCAATATCCCTGATGAACATAGATGCAAAAATCCTCAACAAAATACTAGCAAATCACATCTAACAATACATTAAAAAGATCATACACCATGACCAACTGGGATTTATTCCAGGGATGCAAGGCTGGTACAATATCTGCACATCAATAAACATGATACATCACATAAACAAATTTAGAGATAAAATCCATATAATCATATCAATTGATGCAGAAAAAACATTAGACAAAATCCAACACCCATCCTAATATATAAAAACCCTGGGTCCACAACGACCAGGAGGCTCGACCAACCTGAAGTCAGTCCTGCAGTCAGCACTGGGTTGCTGTGGTGACCCAGCACTGACTGCTGAGGGGGCTGCGAATCAGGCCCAGAGAGAGGCCTGAAGAGAGAAGAAGGGTCTGATCTGTTGATCAGCACTTGCCTCTCTCTTTAGCTCCGGGCCTGATCAGCACTTGCCTCTCTCTTTAGCTCCACGCCTCCATTTCTCTCCAGGCCTCCAGTTAGGCTGCTAATCAGCCCTGCCGTTCTAATCAGGCCCCGTTTATAGGCCCAGAGACACTGACTGGCATAGAAACTGACCAATCAGAACCAAATTGGCCAGCAGAGGAGGGCAGTTAGAACGAGATCAGGTCTGCAGGGGAGGGCAGTTGGGAATGAGATCAGGTTGGCAAGGGAGGGCAGTTAGGGGTGATCAGGCAGGCAGAGGCAGTTGGGGGCAAGATCAGGCTGGCAGGGGAGGGCAGTTGGGGGCGATCAGGCTGGCAGAGGAGGGCAGTTGGGGGCAATCGGAGCAGTTAGGTGTTAATTAGGCCATCAGGGGAGTGGTTAGAGGGTGATCAGGCTGGCAGGCAGAAGTGGTTAGGAGCAATCAGTCAGGCAGGCAGGCTAGTGGTTAGGAGCCAGCAGTCCCGGGTTGTGAGAGGGATGTCAGACTGCCAGTTTAGGCCCGATCCCTGTGCATGAATTTCATGCACCAGGTCACTAGTTGTTGATAAAAGCCCTCAGCAAAGTGAGAATAGAGGGAGCATATCTCAACATGATAAAGGCCATATATGACAAACCTACTTAACAGACAAAATTAAAACATTTCCCCTAAGAAAAGGAACAAGACAGGGATGTCTGCTTTCACCACTCTTACTCATCATAGTACTGGAAATCCTAGCCACAGTGGTCAGACAAGAAGAAAACATAAAAGCACCCAAATTGGAAAAGAGGGAGTAAAAGTGTCATTTGCAGATGACATGATATTGTACATTGAATACCCCCAAAGACTTCACAAAAAACTACTGGATTTAATAAACGAATTGGGCAATGTAACAGGATACAAAATTAACACCCAGAAATCCATGGCATTTTTATATGCCAATAATGAATTCTCAGAAAGAGGAACTAAACAAATAATCCCATTTACCATTGCAAGAATAACAACAAAAGGATATTTAGAAATAAACTTAACCAAGGAGATAAAAGACCTGTACTCGGAAAACTACAGGACACTGAAAAAAGAGCTAGGGGAAGATATAAACAAGTGGAAGAATATACTGTGTTTATCGATTGGTAGAATCAACATCATTAAAATGCCCATACTACCTAAAGCAATCTATAGATTCAATGCAATCCCTATTAAAATACCAACAGCATATTTTACAGGTCTAGAACAAATATTCCAAAAATTTATGTGGAACCACAAAAGACCCCGAATATCCGCAGCATTTTTGAGAAAGAAGAACAAAGTCGGAGGGAATCACAATACCAGACAGTCTCTTCAATAAATGGTGCTGGGAAAATTAGTCAGATACATGCAAAAAAATGAAACCAGACCACCAACTTACACCATACACAAAAACAAACTCAAAATGGAAAAGGACTTAAACGTAAGATGGAAAACCATAAAAATCTTAGAAGAATTCATAGGCAGTAAAATCTCAGACATCTCTCTTAATGACAGGGCAAAGGAAACTAAGGAGAAAATCAACAAATGGGACTATATCAAAATAAAAAGCTTCTGCACAGCAAAAGAAACCATCAAATGAAAAGGGAATCCACAGTATGGAAGAATATATTTGGCAATGATACATCTGATAAAGATTTAATATCCAAAGTATATAAGGAACTTATACAACTTAACAAAAGAAAGACAAACAATCCAATTTAAAAAATGGACAAAGGACCTAAATAGACACTTCTCCAAAGAGGACATACAGAAGGCCAAGAGACATGAAAACATGCTCAAAGTCACTGATCATCCGAGAGATGCAAATTAAAACGACAATGAGGTACCACCTCACACCTATCAGAATAGCTACCATCAACACATCAACAAACGACAAGTGAGGATGTGGCGAGAAGGGAACCCTGTGCACTGCTGGTGGGAATGCAGACTGGTGCAGCCACTATGGAAAACAGTATGGCATTTCCTCAAAAGTTAAATATGGAACTGCTAGTGATCCCACTTCTAGGACTATATCCTAAGAAACCCAAAGCACCAGTCAGAGAATGTATTCACTCCTATCTCCATAGCAGCACAATTTACAATAGCTACGAGCTGGAAACAGCCCCAGTGCCCATCAGTAGATGAGTGGATAAAAAGCTGTGGTACATTTACACCATAGAATACTATGCTGCTGTAAAAAAAGGATCTCTTACCCTTTGAGACAGCATGAAGGGACCTGGAGAGCATTTTGCTAAGTGAAATAAGCCAGTCAGAGAAAGACAATTATCACATGGTCTCACTCATATGTGGAATCTAATGAACAAAATAAACTGATGAACAAAATAGTTCCGGAGACACAGAAGCATAGAACAGACTGTAGAACCTAAGAGGCAAGGCGGGGGAGGGTGGTGGGTGTGTGGGAAGAGATCAAGGAACTTGTATGCATATATGCATAACCCATGGATGCAGACAATAGGGCAGTGGGGGTAGGCTAGAAGGGGTCAATGGGATAAAAAGGGGACATACGTAATACTTTCAACAGTAAAGATTTAATAAAATAAAATAAATGGAAGAATGTTCTTGGGTGAGAACAAAAAGAAATGGCAAAAATGCACAAATTCAGTTTTTGTATTTTTCTATAATGAGTGACTTCTATAAAAGCTTGTATCATTCCTTCGAACTAAAAAATAATTTAAAAAACAAAGCTATCTGTAAGATATTATGTAAGCCCACACTTGTTTTTCTGTATAAATGACGAGCACTGCTATCGGCCCAGACTGGCTTTAGAAAGAGCAGACGTTCCTGGTGCTGCTGGAGGAATCACAAAGAGGTGGCTGCCTTGGAGGCAGGCCAAGTAAGGAGCCCAGGTGCCCTGGCTCATTATTTTATGGCAGAAAATGATGGGCTTGTCCACGCTGCCTCTTCCCCACACTCCGCCTGAGCCAGCCTTGGAGATGGAGCCACTCTGAGGGTGTGCCGTCCAGTGGTCCCGCCTCGCACACCCACTGCAGCTTTCTACCTGTCTTGTTGACTCGGTGCAAGGGTTGCTTTTCACTTTTTTACGTTTAAATATATTTAAAATGTTATTCATGTTTGACATCATGTTGATTGCCATCTCTTCCCAACACATTACTGTATACATCTATATCATTTTTATTTTTGTTTTATTACGTAACTAGAAGCCTGGTGCATGAAATTTGTGCACTCGGGGTGGGGGTCCCTCAGCCCTGCCTACGCCCTCTCGCAGTCTGGGAGCCCTTGAGGGGTGTCCAACTGCCAGCTGTGAGCCCGGCTTCTGGGATTCTGGTTGAGCGATGCACCCCCTATGGGAGTGCACTGACCACTAGAGGGCAGCTCCTGTGTTGAGCGTCTGCCCCCTGGTGGTCACTGCACATCATAGCGACCAGTTGTTCTGCTGTTCTGTCGATTTGCATATTAGCCTTTTACTATATAGGATTTTTTTTATTTTTCTGTTAGCGTTGACATACAATATTATATTAGTTTTAGTTGTACAACATAGTGATTAGCCATTTGTATAACTTACAAAGTGAGCACTTTAATAAGTCTAGTACCCATCTGACTCCATATGGAGTTATTACAATATTATATGCTATATTCCCTTGCTGTACTTTACATTCCCATGACTCTTTTTATAATTTGTAATGTTTTTGAAATTTGTATTCCTTAACCTCATACACTTTTCACCCATCCCCCCCACCCCTATTTTCCCCTCCCTTCTGGCAACCAACAAAATGTTTTCTGTATCTATGAATTTGTTTGTTTTGTTTGTTGGTGTATTTATTTTTTTAATTAAGCATATAACCGAAATCGTATGACATTTCTCTTTCTCTGTATGACCCATTTCACTTAGCATGATATCCTCTAGGTCCATCCACATCAGAAATGGCAAAATTTTATTCTTTTTATGGCTAATATGCCATTGTATGTATATATGTACCACTTCTTCTTTAGTCAATCAACCATCAATGGACATTTAGGTTGCTTCTATATCTTGGCTATTGCAAACAATGCTGCAATGAACATATATCAATGTATATGTCTTTTTGAATTAGTGTTTTGGTGTTTTTTTTTATAAATATCCAGAAGTTGAATTGCTGTGTTCTTCTCTGTCTCCTGTTGTAGTCCTTGTTTTTAAATCTATTTTGTCTGATATAAGTATTTCTACCTCAGATTTTTCATGAAATATTTTTCCATCCCTTTAATTTCAGTCTATGTGTCTCTTAATCTGAAGTGAGTCATAGGTAGTATATGTATGGTCTTATTTTCTTATCCATTCAGCATGTGATTGGAACATTTTGGCTATTTAAATTTAAAGTGATTATTAATAAATATGTAGTTATCTCCATTTTCTTATTCATTTTTTACCCTTTTTTTTTTCTTCTTAAAAAAGTCCCTTTAACATTTTTTATAATACTGGTTTAGTAATGATGAACTCCTTTAGCATTTTCTTGTCTGGAAAACTCTTTATCTCTCCTTTCATTTTACCTGACAGCCTTGCTGGTTAGAGTAGTCTTAGTTGTAGATAAAGCATGTCAAACTCAAAGGCTATGCCGAAACCGGTTTGGCTCAGTGGATAGAGTGTCGGCCTGCGGACTGAAAGGTCCCAGGTTCGATTCCGGTCAAGGGCATGTACCTTGGTTGCGGGCACATCCCCAGTAGGGGGTGTGCAAGAGGCAGCTGATCGATGTTTCTCTCTCATCGATGTTTCTAGCTCTCTATCCCTCTCTCTTCCTCTCTGTAAAAAATCAATAAAATATATATTAAAAAAAAAAACTCAAAGGCTAACACGGGCCAAATAAACAAGGTTTAAGTTTATGTGGGCTGCAAAAAAAAAACAAAAGCTTCCATTTTCATAGAAATGTAGGTTTATTTTGATAGAGACATGCTGAATACAAAGGGCTGAAATAAATGAGTAATCATTAACATAAAATAATAGAACATTTTAATAAAAATTAATACTTTTTCTTGAACATTAACTTACCAGACACTGAATAAGTGCATAAATTAATAAGCATAATGCAAATAAACCTATTTTTCTTGTTCTCCGAAAGCGAAATATTCCCTGTTGCGCAAACCAAGCAAGTCAGTACAAGACTAATAAAGTAGCAATATTCGCTGCTAGTATTAGTGGAAAAAAATGGTGCGCCTGCGCGTGAGGTGCATAAGGGAAATGAATGCAACACAATTATAGTAATCAGTCATTAGCGAATGTTATAGTTCAGTATTAATGATTATGTAGTGGTATAATAGGATATTGTAAAAATTAAGTTACAAAATTTTTATTAAAATGTTTCTTACACACCATTATATTAGCTGGGCCACAAAAATATTCGTTGTGGGCCGCGTGCGACCCGTAGGCCATGAGTTTGACATGTTTGTTGTAGATCATTGTTTTTCATCACTTTGAATATTTCTTGTCACTCCCTTCTGGCCTGAAATGATTCTGTTGAGAAATCAGCTGACAGTCTTATGAGAGCTCCTTTGTTGGTAACTGTCTTTCTCTTGCTGCTATTAAGATTCTCTCTTTGTTTTTAACCTATGACATTTACATTATGATGTGTCTTGGTGTGGGCCTCTCTGGGTTCATCTTGTTTGGGATGCTCTGTGCTTTCTGAACTTGTATGTCTATTTCTTTACCAGGTTAAAAACATTTTCTGTCATTATTTCTTCAAATAGATTTCAATTCTTTGCTCTCTCTTTCTCTGATCCTTCTGGTATCCCTATAATGTACATTGATATGCTTAATGTTGTCCCAGTGCCTGTTAAATTAGCCTCTTTTTTTAGAGTTTTTTTTTTCTTTTTTCTGCTGTTCTGAGTTGGTGTTTTCTGTTACCTTATCTCCCCAATTGCTGATTCAATTCTGTTTTATCTAATCTGCTCTTGTGTATTCTTCATTTCAGTTATTGTATTCTTCATTTCTGACTGGTTCCTTATTTTCCTTTTACATTTTTATGTTTCTTTTCTCTTTGTATAAGTTCCTCACTGAGTTCATCTGTTATTCACCTAAGTTCATTAAGCATCCTTATAACCAGTGCTTTGAACCCTGCATCTGATAGATTGTTTATCTTTATTTTCTGTTGTTTCTTTCTGGGTTTGTGTTCTGTGCTTTCATATGGGACATGTTTCTTTGTTTCCTTGTTTTGGCTGCCTTCCTGTATTTGTTCCTATATATTAGGTAGACCTGCTTGGTCTTGGTAGAGTAACTTTACATAGTAGGTGTCCAATGGGGCCCAGTGGCATCATCTCCCTGTTCATCTGAGCCAGGTGCTCCAGGTGTGTCCCTGGTGTGGGTTTTATGTGCCCTCCTGTTGTACTTGGGCCTTGATTGCTATTGGTACACCAATGGGAGGGATTCACCCTCAACCTGACTGGCTGTGAGGACTGGCTAAGATTACAATGGATGAGCTGTTGTGCAGGGATTCACTTTAGCAGCGCTCTGTTGCCTGCTAAATCTGCCTTTTGGGTGTCATCTAGGATGACCTTTGGGTGGTGTCTGGTGTGATCTGAAGCTAGCCACCAGGTGTTTTGGTTCTGGGGCCTCTTGGGGGGGTTCTGGTTCAGGCCAAGTTCAGCTGCTGCCTGTTCCCTGCACTGCACCTCCTGGTATGAGCTACAAAGTGATGTGAAATGGTTGCCACTTGTGCTGGGCTTAGACGTGACGCTAGATATTAAGCTGTAAACTGAGGGTGACTGCCACTAGTGCCTGGCTTGGGGCCACTTAGCAAGAGGTACAGGTCACATCAAGACCAGGCACTACTTGTCTGGGGTTTGTGGACCTTTGAGAGATTTTTAAGAAACTTTGCAGCATGAGCCAAGGCAGGCCATTTGTATGGAAAAGCCACTGGAAGTGTCTTGGGTGAGTCCACAAGTTCAGCTGGGCAGGGTCTTAGGAATCACCAGGTCAGGCAGAATGGTTTACACAGTTGGATGCAGACTCTAACTTGATGCCCACTTGCATTTGCAGACTGAGTGAGGGAGGGCTCCACAAAGGAGCAATGGCTCTGCCAGCACTTGTGTCTTGAGAAAGCTGCTTCTCCAGCCTTCACCTTGAAGCCAAACAATTCAGTTCCTCCCCTGGTGCTTTCTGCTCTGCTGCCCCAGCGCTGTTGCTCAGAGCAAGTGAGTCTGAGTGAGTCCATTCATGGGCCCTTTAAAGGAATGCCTGGGTCTCCGCAACCCTCTATCTCACTCAGCTATAATCCTCTCAGCCACTCCCCACTGGTTTTTACTGTGAGAAGTTATGAGGACTTCTTTCCCCAGCACTAGGACTCTGAGCAGGGTACCCAGTGTGGGGCTGGAACCTCTTGTTCTTCAGGGGGCACATCCAAAGCAGAGAGATCCCTTTGGATACTCAACCACCATGCGTAGGTGTGGGGCAGGCCTGTCCCGTATCTCTGCCCCTCCTACCAGTGTCAAAGTGGCTTCTTCTGTGTCTCCTTAGTTACAGAACTTCTGTTCAGCTGGTCTGCAGGTGGTTCTCAATGATGGCTGTTCTATAATTTAGTTGTAATTTTGATGTGGTTGTGGGAGGAGGCGAGCACAGTGTTTACCTACCCCACCATCCTGACCAGAAGTCGGGGATGCTGTTCAATGCCTATAAATGCATCCATATCTATGGTATGCACATGTATACACAACTCTTTGCCTTCCACCCTGTTCTTCCTTCCTCTCTGACCTTCTGATTTCATGAAGCTAGATCATAAAAGCTAGAAAGACCATCACACACCATCTTGTTCACATTTTAGGAGTCTAGAAACCTCATTCTAGGAGTCTAGAAACCAAATTCCAGAGAGGAGAACTAACTAGCCGATGTCCACGTATCTAGTAAAGCAAACTTCCTGCTCCTGTTCTGAATTCTGTACTTGACTTTTTTCTCCTGTGTCCTCTAGGCACACTTGACAAGTTCACAAAATGCTTCTCTCCCACAATTCCACCTGAAAAAGGAGGGCGTGAGGACCATGAACTGGGCAGCAGAGAGCAATTAATTCAAACAATGGGATTTCTCCCACAATCCCTTGCTGCCTCCCTTAAAAGCCTGAGAAAGTTAAATGCTTACTTTACTAGCACCCCTCAAACTGAGTGGACATTGGACGTAGCTCTGGGAAATGGGGCTTCAGTGAAAATTTTCTGGGATTGGGTAAAGTTTCCGCTTTTTGTGATTGAAGGAAATATACAACTGGCACTTCTTTTCTCCTTCATGCTATCTTGAATACAAATATAATGCCTGGTGCTGCTACAACTGTTTGGGAATCGTGAGGCAACAAACAAAAGGAATTGCAGCTAAGACCTCATGAGCTGTGGAACCAATGCAAGCAGTTCCCTGGTTTGGAGAATCTTGTCATATGACTACGCCTCTATAAATGGGATTTTCTGTTGTTGTTTTGTAGCAAAAAAAAAAAAAGCATTTTAATTGACACAAAGATACACCACTTGCAAACAACTTAATTTAACAGATATTTACTCAGCACCTATCCTGAACCTGAATCTAAGGACCCAGACATGAATAAGGCATGGCCCCTGACCTCAAGGAACTCACAGCACCAGGATTATATTTTCGTTCTCACAATTCTATAAAACAAACATTGCCCCCATTTGGCAGATGGGATAAATGGAGGCTCAGAGAGGTGAAGGAACTTGCTAAAGTTCACACAGTTCTTGGAGTTAACCCTGATCCATCAGGGCAATCAGTCCTGAAGAAGCTGGCCACCAAGACAGGATTACAATGGTGATGAGTGCAGCCACCAGAAACTTCCCAGAACCCCTCTCCCAGGTTTCTTCTTCTTTGAATTGGGAACTCAGGGATCAGCTGGTCAGCAAGGTATGCTGAAGTGAAAATTCATGAGGGGGAAACACCCCCGGAGTAAGGAGCACGGGGTGGGGATTGAAGTGAGGAAAGGAAAGAGGACTGGGGAGGGAGGGGGAGGTGGGAGGGTAGGGGAGAGAGGAGAGCAAACATGCAGAGCCAGGATGGCAGCAGTGTGGGGCCAGGCCCAGCCGGAAGCAGCTGCAGCTGAACCTACGGCATCCCAGGAGGACAGAAGCTGTGGTGGCACCACAGGAAGCAAGAGGAGAGCCGGAGTGCCCGCCCGAGCCGGAGCAGAGCCACTGGGCCTCAGGGAACTCCTCCTCAGTCTGTAAGAATGTGGCCACTCATTTTGCTCTGACACTGAAACAACTCCATCTCAGGTTCGAATAACAGACACTGAATAAGGTCAACTCAAGCAAGCGGGGATGCATGGCACAAACTCAGATGACAGTCCAGGGCTCCGGGCCCCATGCCACTTCCCCTCCCCTGACTCCTCACTCAGCCCTCTTCCCACAGAGCACTCACTGAGCAGAGACCTGGGAGGGGGAGGCTCCTCAGAGTTGGGGTCTCCAGTGCCCAGGCCTTCAGCCCCGACCCACAAAAACCACTCCCGCAACACTCACACCAGGACCTACGCTGACTATTCTGGAAACTGGGGCTTTAAATCGGCTTTAAACACAAACAAAAATGAAGCCCAAACCTCTGTTCTGCTTTCTTTACATTTCTTTTTCCTCTTTTTGCTTTCAGAAGTCACCAGAGAAGACTAGGGAAGGAGGCACGGGAAGGTGGAAGTAGAGAGAAAGGGGAAGTCTCAGTACTGACTGGGAGGACCGCTCCCTTCTCCTCACCTCCTCGTCCTCTCCCTCTTCGTCCTCCTCTTTGTTGTCCTGCTCCCCCCCGCCCCCCCCGTGTCCTCCTCCTCCCCCTAATCCTTGAGAACTGCCTGGCTGTCACCACCACACCTGCGGGCAGGCGCTGCCCCAGGAGGCTCCCTGCTTACCACGCCTACCACTGTGCCAAGTTCGGAGAAGACACTCATGCTGTTGACCAGGGGTCCTCAAACATTTTAAACAGGGGGCCAGTTCACTGTCCCTCAGACCATTGGAGGGCCGGACTATAGTTTTAAAAAAAAACCTATGAACAAATTCCTATGCACACTGCTAAGTCAGCTGCTAAGCAGGACAGGCAGCGGCGGCAAAAACACCCGGCGGGCCGGATAAATGTCCTCGGCGGGCCGCATGTGGCCCGCGGGCTGTAGTTTGAGGACCCCTGCTGTTGATAAACAGTTACCGAGAGCCCCATGCTGAGCCTGTGCTCCCAGCAGGCACTGTGCACGTGCTCCCCATGCAGTCTCTACTTTAACCTCATAACAACCCTGTGATCTCATCCCCTCTTTCTGAGTAGCTGAGTGACACCCCCCAAATCTCTCTGAAAACCAGTGGTAGGATCTGACTCCAAAGCCTGTGTTCTGGATACCTCATCAGAGGCTGCCAAGCGAGGGCCCTGGCGCCGACTGCAGCCTGCACACAGGTTTGACTTGACTCACATGATTGCCGCCTGCCCGGTGTTTTAAATTGGATTTGTTGTCAACATTTGACAATCAGGAGATTTTACATAAAAGTTCATGTTTCTGGATTCTCTAGAAAAATTCTTTTATCAGACCCCACTGAGCCCACATCTGCTCCCTACTTCCCCCAGTCTTCACCACTCCCTGTTGC